>NC_046184.1:207323693-207938693 GCF_011004875.1 Balearica regulorum gibbericeps | reverse complement strand
CGCTGCTGCAAGAGGGAGCTGGGTGGAAGGTGAAATCGGAGAGGGAAGCTGGTTCTGGAGAGGAGGATCCGTGTGGGGAGCGCTTGAATTGCATCTCCAGGAGGCCTCGCACCAGTATTTCTAAAACAAAACATTTCAGTTTGAAATCAGTCTTTTCAGTAAAAAGTCAAAGTGTAATGGGAAAAAAATGAGAATTGAGAAAGAAGTGCTTATCTCCCTCTTTTTTTCATGGGATTTTACATAGAGGATTAAAAAGGCCATTTTCCAAGCCGGAATAGTCATGCGATAGAATTAGGTCTGAACTGCCAAGCTGTGATGCTCAGTCTGAGTCCTCTTTTCTTCGTACCTGCCAGATAAAAGCAGTGGACAATGGCCGGCCCCAAAAATCTTCAACTGCACGCCTGCA
Organism: Balearica regulorum gibbericeps; assembly: GCF_011004875.1. Classification (NCBI taxonomy): domain Eukaryota; kingdom Metazoa; phylum Chordata; class Aves; order Gruiformes; family Gruidae; genus Balearica; species Balearica regulorum. Next base: position 207,938,287 of record NC_046184.1, on the reverse strand, counting down.
TATTGAGTGGATAAAAAAGCCTGCGCCCTCGCCCGTGCCCCTGACTTTCGATGAACCCTTTTACAACTTCACCATCATGGAAAGCGATAAAGTGACAGAAATCGTTGGGGTGGTCTCTGTGCAGCCATCTAACATTCCTCTCTGGTTTGATATTGTCGGTAAGTTGGGAGGCAGTGGCGTACGGAGGAAGCTTCAGAAGCAAAGCATATGGATGTGTGGTTTTGAGAGCAAGAAAACTAACCGTGAACTGTGCCCCCCCCACCCCCCAATTAAACCCACTTTCGTAATGCTGAAATGAAAATTCTATTTTAATATAGTTATAATAATAATAATATTCCTGCTTTTGTTATGACTCCTTAGCTAAGCTGAATAAAGAGCGCTGTATGGCTGAATTGTTTTTTTTCATACTATGTTATTTACTGCAATCTTAATGTTGTCTGTCATTTAAATTCTATTGTCATACTTTGCTAATCTCATTTCTAAATGTATTTATGGTACTTAGACTTGCTGTCCCTCATTTCTCTCTTTCTTCACCTTTTTTTCTGCATTCTGTTCTTTTTTTTCTGCTTCCGACTGCCCTGCTTCAAGGTGGCAAGCATGCTCGAGAGATGTTCTATATTCTACAGACAGCTTGTGGGCAGAACTGTTCAACAGAAGGTACCCTTAGTGCAAACACATTTGCTAAAATACAACTATCCAGGCTGCCTTTTATTTTTGCAAGTTCTTTGAGACAATTTATATTACAACTTTCATAAGTGCCTGTGACAGGATGCAATGCGACACATGGATGTGCTGCGTTTCTTTCTATGACAGCTTTTACCGTATTTGTGTCCAATTATTATCATTTTATTCACGGATTTTCCACAGTTTATCACAAATAATTAATTCAAACTTTTCACAGTCCAGTGCCATCCATTTAACTGTGAAACAGAATGGGATGCATCAACATATGGGTTACAAATGAAGCCACCAAAAGTATGTCTTGAATGCAAGCTGAAAAAAGAGAAATGTGTTTTGATGTGAGATTTCAACCACAAAATTGCCTTACATAAAATTACTTATAAAAATAGGGAGGGGGAAATATCCTTAGCAAAGAGGAGGAGAAGCCGTAGTAGTGGTCTTAAAAACGCAGGGAAATCCCACTAAGGATGTAGTTGCCCAAAAGACAGGGAGTAGAGGGTCTCACGTGGTTGCAGTGGAGAAACAGGAGTCAGTGTTCCTAAAAATTGTTTTCCTGCTTCTGCTGCTGATTCAGTTACGTTATTTAAAATAAGTAAGTCATTTAACATCTCCAAAATGAGACTTTCCCCAGCAGCACAACAACCCTGCAAAGTTATTGTGCTACTTAGTAATTGCAGATACTTGTGCGTAACGTTTGTATACCTTTGGATGTAAAACACTGTGTCTGCACAAAGAGGTGTTATTTAAATGAAGGGTTATAAAGCAAATACTGTATGAAAGATTAGAGAAAGAATAAAGCCTTTGCTGGAGACTTAGTGGAAAGGGTGCATCAGCAGTCTTTATTTACAGGGATTGAGCCTGGCTCTCATTTCAGCATAGCTATTTGCGAATGGGTTTAGCCAACAGGAAGGAAAAGGACCACAAGAGAAAGGGTCTGTCAGAGTCGTTTTCATCCACCTTTTATTGCCAATTTGTGCAGATGAAAGACAGAAGCAGCAACATTTCCTCTTTGAATTTGTAGCACGGTTTCTGATGTACCAACCACATTAAAATTGAACCCAAAGCTATTATAATATTCTAGGGCTCCTGCTGGCCCCTGGGGAGGGACACCATAGGTTTCCTGCAGTTTTCCTCCTATTCCCTTGGTTGTTTCAGTATGCTACATGCAATTTACTAGCTAATGTTTACATTCCCTTTCTCTTCCTCACTGACCCTAACTTTCCTCCCAGGAGAAATCCATCTTTATTGATGTTATTGACACTTTTTTCCCGTTTGAACCTTTTGCTGGACTCCTCTGCCTTTCACAGCCTTTTGGTCCTTTCCTGGACGATTTCACAAACTCTCATTAAAATGCTGCCTGTGTTAAGCACTGAGAGAAGTCCCCGCTCTTCCGCTGCGTTCTTTTACATTATTAGAGTCGCTTGCAATCAAGCAACACCTTATAATAATATTTCATTTTTGCCTACCAAACAGAGATCATAGGGAGAGCATTTTGAAATTTAAGCCTTAAATTTGTCATTTAATGTGACCTTTATGGCTAAAATAGTTCAAATGGTTTAGAAGATTTTTGTTATTTAAACAATTCTAATGGTTTCCCTATAGGCTGTAGCTCCTGATGCTGCAAGATGCTGCATCACTGCAGAGGGTCATGGAGACAGAGCTTCCCTAGACTTAATGAGAAATCGGTAACCCTGACCATCCAGTTTGGTACTGTTACCAGATGAAGGCTGTCATTAAATATTACTGCTGTTATAAATAATAGCACTAGCAACAGCACCCATTTCTACAACAGGAATAGCCAACAGTCCCAGGCACACAGAAGACCTTGTTGTTCTGGACACTCTACATACAAGGTGCAAAAACAAAACCCACCCCAAGAGGTTTATAGACAGAATACTGTATATTTAGATTATCTTTGATGCCTTAGTCAGTGCCAGTATCAAAACCACTTTTTCTCCTTGTTCCTCAACATCATCATGTGAAAAAGATGTTGATAGTTTCCTTTTGGGAGAACGTTGAGGTCTAGTGCTGAAAAGCCCAATGAAAGACATTGGTTATTAGTAGAAGTTAGTTTTTGTGATGAAAAGCTGTATGGGACTGCTGATGCAAGAGGTGGGGTTTTTGCTGCTGTAAAACCTAGACCTGATCCTGCTCCATCTGGTATTTTGTGATTTTGGACCTCCGTGCACAGTTCACAGTAAGGTCAACAAAAGCCCTGAAGGCTTATGTAGAGGCATGGTTTAATACAGAGTTTGCAGGTTGACCTTTATGTTTATGACCTTTTCAAACTAAATGGGCATTGGAATTCCAGAGGACCTCTTTTTTAATGCATAACATGCACTTTCTCCCAGCTAAAAAAAAAAGAGCGAGGTTGAAGTTTGGCTATGTAGTATTCTGTCTGCCTAACTTCAGCATCTAATTTGCAGCTAAATTATATACACTGTAAATAACTGTTTAAGTTCTTGAGTTAATCAGCTCCAAGAGAGGAAGGTGCCTTGCAGGTAGGGAGATCATCTTCCCCCGATGGACTAGAGAGGAACAGGATGCTTGCCTGGTTTTTTGTTTGTTTGTTCAATTGGGAATGGTTGCGATGTCACCTGGTTTCTGTTTTCAGACTGCATTCAACACCATTCTCAGTTCATGGAGATCCCACAATGTGAAAGACATGAATGTAGGTTGTTTCAGTTATGTTAAATTTCTTCAGCCATTTATGAGAAACTATTTTTCAATGGGAACTCCAGAATAAGTCAGAGCTCTTTATTTCTCCCAGGTAAATTGAGCCCTCTCTGTCTCTTCCTTTGTTAGTGGTGGGAATGGTGTGATGACTACTTTGACACTGGAGCTAAGCTGCATGGTGCTAGTTTTTGCTTAAGTAGCATGTCGCACAACATCTCTCTGATTCTCCAAACAGGCCTCCCTCTGCCTTTCCTTCTTTCCCCAGTCTATGCCTTTATAAAAGCAGCCAAACTTTAAAAGCACATCAGAACTTATTATCAAGGGTGCTTAAATGTCAATAATTTTAAGATATATTCATTTTAATTAATTGTCCATTTATTTCACAGTGCTGAAATTTTTTGTTGATGTCGAAAACATGTAGCTCCCCAGCCTCCTTTGAATTATCTTCTCCGAGAACTAGCTAAAATGCCTTTCTGATTTCTTTTCTGCTTTTTATGCCCTTACCTTCGGCTTCTTAGCAGCAAACCCAAGCCTTTGCCTCTTCTTACAATAGTTTTATCTGAAAATTCAGTCTGCATTATTTTCTTCTTAGCATGATATAGTATATAAGAGAATAAATATTTGCATGTTATGTTACTAACATTTATTATGTTATGATTAACAATAATCTGTAGTTGAATTTGTGTTTCTTGAGCCAGTTACTAAGTTTATTTCATCTTTTTTGAAAACAGAAAAATTGGAAATTTTGACTCTGCTTCTTTTCCTGAAAATCCTAGAGATACTTCAGACTCACTCTTGAATTTCAGGGTGAATAGTTTTCTGCATTTTCTTCTTATTCTCTGCTCTGAGCAATGCAAGAATTGTAGAAATTGGCCCAATCTATCATCACTGTCCTTGGTGGTGTTAGTTTACTTTGGGGCAAGACAAGTAAGAATCCTCTCTTCCCTGAAAAAATGTGCTTTAGAGTATTATTCTCTAAATTAGATCATATCCTGTATTTCTCTTCTTCTCCACTTCTCTACCATGGCATGGTAGACCATGTGAGACTTGTGTTAAGATCTCAATATATCCTGGCTTTATTAAGTTTGGACATGGACCATGTGTGCTCTTTGATGTCTACTAGTGAAGGAAGACTCTTGCCAGGTTTTAGCTGTATTTGGTTTGGGGATGTCCTCCAGAGTTCAGTGTGATCCATCTTTACATCTAAGACTGAACAAGGCTGATTCTCCACAGTCATCAGATATTTCTGAGGGGTATATTCAATCCCACTCTTCTGGATTGTTCCACTGGAAAAGAAGGAGAAAGGCCTTCACATGGGACTCATTTGCCTACAAGTCCTCCAAGTTTGCTGACATGTTTTCTTCTCAAAGGAGAAAATGATTTCTCACAGCAGCATAATCTTGCCTTAAACTGCATATTAGCAGCTGATAGGAACGTAGGGAGGCTCGGCATCTTCCCAGAAAGGAACCTCATCTAGGGAAAGACCTACAAAAAAAAAACTAGAAAAAACACAACAACAACAAAACAACCACACTGGAATTCAAAAGGGACAGAGTTGCAGAACCCACATTCAGTGACAATGCGAGATCTGCATCTGTTGTATCTTGCCTTAGGCAAATTTTCCAGCTGATCTCTAGAAACCCCTTTTAACAGTTCAGGAAGTTTTCCTTGGCCTGTCCGTTACACTAAATAAGTGGTAAGCTTTACATCAGAAGATCCTCTACCATTAGTCATGTAAGGTTCACTGCTTTTTTTTTTTAAACTATCTTTTTTGTTAAAAGGAAAATTAATTCTTTCCAAAGCACATGGGACTTTCGTCAGAAGAAAAATATGTTCATAGTGACTATGAAGCCAAGAAACAAGCTAAGAACCAAGGTAATACTCCAGATTCAGCCAGAATACATAACCAAGGCTACTCTACACCAAGAACACAACATATAGTCTGTTGGCTCAGAGGTGCCTTGGTTCAATTTCCTGAGATCTCCTTCTTGACCATACTATACCATCTGTTAAATTGAAAATTAGGGCTGTGCTAGAAGGGTCTCACAAAGCTGTAGTGAGGCCCAACTAATAAGATCTTTTGTACCAGGGGCTGTTTCTACAGCTATCCTGAGTTTGATACCAGCTGGAACTAGCTAAAGTTATAGTGGAAAATCCTATATAAACTATAACATGCTTTCAGGTAACATAAAACAATTTCTAGTTGTAGAAATATAATGCTTCCAGGGCTTATGCAAGAGCATTAAGATCAATCTCCAAGAAAGTAAGGGTGGAAATCATCTCACTTAAATTTAGGTGTCCAAAGTGTACACATAACTATCTGTGCTCAGTGTCTTTGGGAATCTTAACAGGTAAATAGAGAGAAAAAGCACTTTCTGGATGAATTTACATGATAAGTCTTCTCATCCAAAGATGGCACTGCAAGTAAATGTGGACTTTGAAATCCCATTCTAAGTGCTTTGGTTTAATCAGAGTATTTTAAGGGAAGTCTTTAATCTGTTTTGAAGATGTATCAGCATTACATCTTAGCCTGCAATGGTATTACAAACAACGGCTAATCCACATCTCTCTGAGGTCATTCAGTGTTAAAATGCTTTCTCAGGACAACCTGTCTAGCCAGCTTGCCAGTTCAATCATCTTGCCTTCTTTATCGCTGATTTTCCCAAAGTGCCCAAGGAACTCACAATGTATTATCTTCATTTGAAGTATTTCTTTCCTAATGCAATTGCAAGCACATTAGAAAAGACAGCTTCTACATATCTTGTATCTGAAAGCAGGTTTTAGTAGACAATAAAAAGGAAAGCGTGTGCCATATGTTGGAAAATGGAATAAGTAATAAAAATTCACATTAATAAAACTGAGCAGCTGAACAAAATTTCATCATCCTTAGCCCCCTTTCATCCTAAGATTGTGATCAAAGAAAATGTTAAATGGCTGATAGTAATGTTGGTAAAACTGGTACTGCAGGAGCTTACAGCACTGCAGATGAGCTTGCTTCAAAAGGGTTGGTAGTCACCCAGCAGCATGCTTTCAAGAACCAGCTTCAAGTACCCCAGAAACATGTGAAGCTGACACCTCAGCTGTCACCTCCTATGGGCTCAGCCCTCCGACCTCAACATGAGCACCTTCAGAAGGAAGTGGTTTCATGTGGAGTTCCCAGAATAGTTCAGCTGCAGGTTTTTAAGAGAAGAGTGTTGTTTGTTTTTACACAAGAGTGTTCTCTCTCTCTCCGTGACCCTCCAGCACCCGTCTTTTAAAGATAATTGTGTTGGGTGCTTCTCTGGGTGCTTCATAGTAGGCCTTCATAGAGTTAATATGTTTATGAGACTCTTAAGAGTTTAGCATTTATACCTAATTCATTAATTATTCTTCAGTGTTTAAGTGCAACTTCAGAACCATTCATCATATAAGGACCTGCTTTGAGGGTATATGAAGGCTGAGGAGCAGTACAAAGCATTTCCAGACTGCCTCTAGTCCTCCAGATGAGAGGCAGGACCCAGTATCTCAGGCAATATTCCCAGAAGTTCAGCCATCTGAGCGGTTCTTCATTTTCAACATCTGACCATGGTCTGTTACAATGTACCAGACCGAATCAGGAATAAATCAGGATTTCACTCCAAAAGAGATTATGATCACAAATCTCACAGCAGGATGTTCTCTGATCCATCTCTGTCTCAGTGTTTGATGCAGTTTCTGCCTTCTTTAATAGAAAATGAATCAAAGTAAAATAAAGTGCATTGCCTGGTTAGTTACAAGCGTAGGCTAGGCTAGGGTGGCTAGCAACCAAGATTTATTTGTTTGTCACTAGACCATTTTGGAAGATGTGAATAACATATAAAAAACTCAAATGATAAATTCAGTTCTTATTTTAGGGGAAGAATTTACTCCACATAATGAAAATGGCTTGAAGAAGTCAAGGTATTTGCAATACAGTATGTAGTGCCCTGCAAGCCCAGCTCTAAGCCAACAGAGGAAGGGCATTTGAAACATTTATGGCTAATCCTTCCATGTTGCTTCTTGGAAGTTTTAAAGGCAGGATTTCTTTGGAAGTGTGTGCCAGTTGATAGCATATAATTTTTTGATTGCTCATTAAGATGGTTATTAAGCATCCTGAAGTATAGGCTTTCATTTTGTTTTCATGGTTATCAGTATGAAACATTCTCTTTGTAAAGTGCCTACTGTCCCAAGGCTAGCTTCATTTCAGCTGAGATTTCCTTGCATACTCTTTTCTTCAAAGGAGGCTTTTTTTCAGAATCGGTTTTCATGGTCCGATTTTTCACAAGTGAATCAATTTAAAACATTAATTGGGAGACGGCATCTTTTTTCTTCCAAACTAACTTTAAAAAAACCCCAAACACTGAAGGTATGATCAATGTCCAAATACCTTGCTATTGCTTAAATGGCAAGGACAATTATGGGTTTTTTTCTAGTGTCAAATAGTGTTAAACATGTATATATATCAGTTCAGAAAAATCATCAATTTGGGCTTGCACAAGGAAGTTAGGGAATAAGTAGTGTTGTTATCCACCATAAATCATAGCAGACCCAGTGTCAGTGTTTGCCTGGAAAACCACAACTGCATCTGTTAGGCTTAGAGCTGTATATATGTATATACATATATTCAGCCAAGGGAAATCTGATGGCACATCTGAAATGACTACGTTTGGATCATTTCAGTGGGCAGAAGTTCACCAATTGTGCCCTTCCTTTGCACAAGTCACCTGCACTCTTATTCCTCCTTCCCCTTTCTTCTACCCACCCCCGAATGGCCTCGAAGGCAGATACGGACAGAGCAGTGCTTCTTCCAGCTTACGCTTTCGTTGCAATAGCCTCTTTGTGCAAGAGGTAGAGAGAAGTGAGGGTTTCTTCGCATTAAGGAATTCAGGGGCTGCGATTTTGCTGTGAGTCCTAATCTTCGACTTCTTGGAATGCCAAAACCTTTTTCCTCTCACTAAATGCATGACTTTCTGAGAGTTGTGCCAGTTGTTGCTCAGCAAACCATGCAGATGCAAGACTTGATGGCAGAGCAAGGAAGACTCTCTTTTCTTCTCTGTCCCCAGTCCTAAAATGAGAGCCATTTTGTGATAATACACCAGCCATTCAAATATATATCTTTAGATATATATATTGCACAAGAGCTGAGTCCAAAGAGTGGATGTTTTTCTACCTGTGGATCTGATCTCAAGAGATCTGAGCAGCTCTTACAGAAGTTTTATAACCACTGGGGTCTGAAAGCCTTTTCCGCTTTGTAGAACTGGGTTGTCAGAGACTGTAACTAGTGGCATTGCATTGCTATGTGATGAATATACCTTAAAAGTTCGTTTGTCAGCAGTGTTGTGTTCCGCCTTTCCCTGTCCTCAGTCTCCAAAAATTTCAGACTCAACTCATAATAAATTCCACTTTATAGATGAGTGAGTATGAAGCAGCTTAGCAGCAGGGAGTATGTGCTTTACATTCGAACATAATGAGTGGTTCTAATTTATAAACTATAGCTGTGGCTGAGAAATCCTGTAACCCTTTAATCTCAAATTATTTATGGCTTTTTCTTACTTTTTAATAGATTTTTTTTCTTTTTTCTTTTTTTTTCTTTCACCTGAGATGCAGGAGAGTTTTCCCACTGCTGCATCATTCAGTGTGTGACAGGATAAGGGGATATTAGTTTCAGAACAGTGCTTTGTGACGTTTTTTTTAATGGAAAGGAATTTGTGATGTGTATCCTGTCAGATCTATTTGAATAATTCCTAAAAGACTAGTAAAATTTGACCTTTGCTGCCAGTAATTATCATTGTCCTTGAAATTAACATAACAAATCTCTATTTGCATTTTTTAAATTGATTATAAATGTAATTTTTAAAGACTCAGTTGATGTTCTTTGCACCCACGAGCATCAGTGAGAATCTCCTGAAAATAAAATTTGCAGAATAAAACCCTCTTAGAATGACTTGTATACAAAAAGATAATTGTGCTTGTTCATTATCCAAACTACAAGGGCACACGTCTTATGGGCTTATAGCCATTTGATTCTTTTTATAGACTCGGCTATGGTTTGCTTAAATATACTGCTAGATTTTTTTTCTTGCAGTGCATTTTAATGATATCTGCTTTCCAATATACAAACTGTGCTTTGAAATATAAATGAGTTATGAACAAAGAAGTATCAGTAGATGTACTGTGTATGCTAAGGCAAGCCGTTAAGATGGATGCCAATAAACAGATATGCCCACTTCTAGGAACATTTTCAATGGGAATTTTCCAGAGATGGCTAATTTAATTGTATTTTTGTGCAACAATTAGGAGGGAATTACGATAGTTCTTTCGACGCGGAGAAGGGAGTGGGCACTATTGTCATTGCAAAGCCCTTGGATGCAGAGCAGAGGTCAATATATAATATGACTGTGGAGGTCACCGATGGAACAAACATTGCCACGACTCAGGTAGAATATCACATTCCTTTCTTGGCAAGCTTTTCATTTGTTAGTGGAATGTATATGCTATAAAAATTAATAATTTTGCCATTCCAATAAAACCTCATCCTTTGAGACCACCGTTAACTAATGGAGGAGATGTTTTTCAGAGCCTTTCCATCTGGTTGTAAAGAATCGGCTGTTGAAGGTTTCAAAGGGTTATTTCTGCTTTTGTCCTCTTCGGGCTCACACGAAAGTAATTCGCCTTTCTCAAGCTGAGGGAGTCCCTATCACAGGCAGCAAAGCTTAGATTTTGACAATTGTATCACCCTGTAATGGTCCAAAATACAATAGTGCTTCTGTGATGTTGGGGAATATTGCTATTGATTGTATTAAATGGAGTTTATACCTCTCATCCTCCCAAGACCCAAATGTGGGATACAGGATCAATTGTGCAGACAAGAAATTGTTCAGAGGCGAAACTTAAAATTCAAAGAATCTCTTCTTTAGCGTCATTGCCTGTGATTACATTGTCTTCTGGGGAACAGCCTCAGCGAACCCTTTAAAACCAGTCTTGCTTATCAGGGTCAGTGCCTTTCAGCAATTAAAAAGTCAGGTCAGATAAATGTGAAGGGCTGGGATAACGCTGGCTTTGACACATCCTTGTTGGAGACACCCCGACGTAGACCCTGGGTATCTGTTCGGTGGGAACCAGTCTGGAGATTGGACATGGTCAGGGTCATGGCACAGGGACAGGGACTCTGGGGTCCAGGTGGCATCCGGGAGACTCCAAAGAGGAAAGTCCTTCAATACGAGGTGGAGTTGTGGGGTATGGATTAGCTAGAGCCTGAAATCCTCCATCTGAATGACTGCACAAGTGTAAAGTGTGCCTATAGCCTGGGTATTATTTAACACATAGGGAAAAATACGTACTGGTAGAGGACACCTGTGTGCAGCCTCAAATCCCAGATTAAATGTGGTTTATAGAGGAAATGAAAAGATAGGTTTGGGATTTTATTTGCTTCTTTATAATGCAGAAGGAAGGCCTGAATATTTTTTTATGTTTACATATATGCATGCATACCCAGATGCTTCTGTTTTACCTTGTCTTGTTGCTCAAATGGTTCAGATGTAAATCTGTATTCACTGAGTCACACCATCAACTTTCCTAAGAGACTGTTAAATCATTGAGCGCTTTCTCAATCTGAATTCCTGTTTATAAACAGCCCTAAAATCTCTGAGTATCCCTATCTGATAATTTCTCCTGATAATCCACTCTTGATGAGAAAACATCAGTTGATAGTAAGTTACGTGGTAGGAAATCTGCTATTTTCCCTGTTAGTTTCAGTAATTAATTGCATCTCTGGCAAAAACATCCCTCATTTTTGACTTGATTTTATCTGGCCTGTATTCCCTGTTATGCCTTTCTCTGCTCGATTAAAGAGCTCTTTAAAAACCTGTATTTTCTCCCCAGGAAGGCACTTACTCAGAATAGTCTAATCACCTCCCAGTCTTCTGGTAGACAAGTGAAGGAGAATGACTGACCTCTTTACGTTCCCTTTCCATAAGGCATTTTCTTCAGCCCTTGAGTAGCTTTTTGTTTTCCGTTGTTTTCTAATCTTGACAACACTCTCAATCCACATTTCAGAAATGTGGTGTTGAATCCCTAACACTGCATTTTTTTTTCTTGTGAACATTTCAGCCAGACAAATATTAAAAAGCACAGGGAATTTCAAACATGCTGGATACAAGTAATTTCTCTTCCATAGATATTATGTTTATTGTTTTTTCTGCTTTTGATTTAATAAATCGGCCCCTATGACAGTCCTCAAAACCTATTTTGATGAAACCCCTACATTTTTAATTCAAACATATGGTAAAAACATATTTTGGTAAAGCTGTTGCATTCTAAAAGAAGCCTGAGCATTCCTTGCAAGAGTGATGTGACCTATTTAAAAACAGAAAATAGTCATTGAAGATTGCAATAGTATAGCATTAGATAATCATCGGTGGGTACAGACCCTTCTTTCCTCCACCGCCTTCTCTCCATGTGGAAACTGTTTAAGTATTTAATTGTGGCCCAGACAACATCTAAGAATGTGTTTCTTTTGGTCGTCGCAATAGAGGTTTTAAAAGCGATCATTATCTCAAAGCTGCCAGAATTATGGCCTGCCTAATTATCTCTCCCTTTTACAAAACTTTCATACTGTATTTTTGACTGTACTTTGGAGCCTTTGGTGACCTTATTCATCTTTATTTCCTTTTAGAACAATAATAAAAAACCCGAACTGATAGGCTAAGTAAAATATGTCATAGAAAGAGTCAAAAAAAGCATCTGCTGATGGCTCTCAGTGGCCTTGTTCTAAGTTTTGATAAAATGACATTGGAAGTATTTTGCCTCCTGTATATAGTACCACCTGCATTTTTAACTATAGCTGCAAGGAGATATGGCAGAAGAGGAAGAGGGGGGAAAGCAGAAGTATAAATTCATCCACTTGTATAACAATAAAATAATATAAAGCCCCTCCCAAAGTGCGATGGTTTATTATGAAGCAGCTGATCATTGCCGTGCCAAATGGAACAGTCTTGCTTTTTATTCTACCCCACCTGTTTCCCTTTATCTCTTCCTGGCCTTTTGTCTATTACACAGTTGGAGGTGGTAAAATACAGCGTAAAAATGCCAAAGATTTTTGCTTCGGTAACACGATCCCTGGCAGGGACTCACATAAGTTTCTTCAGCAATGTTCCTGCACGCCTGAAACTCCGATAAACTGTTTGCTTCCTTCATGCCTCACTACGCACATGGTTCACTATCGCGAGAGGAAGGAAATAATTTTGATTTAAAAGTCACATCTGTTGTATTAGCAGTTTGCTGTTGTGAAAAGAGGTGAAAAGAACGTAAAGAATATTTAAAAAAAAAAAAAAATTAAAAACTTCCTTTGTCACTGAAAGCCTGTTTGGTTTGGGCATCATCAGGATTGTAAAAAGGAAACTAGTCTCCGAAGGGAGAAGCAAAGTGCCAGGAGTTGTTGAGCCACTGCCACTTGCCGTGCTGCCCATGCAGCTGAGCCCCAGCCATCCCCGCAGCACGGCCGTGGTGGGGCAAAGACGAAGAAATGGTGACTCTCTTGATTTATATGTTTGGAGTGTGGGTATAACGCTTCTGTCACGTTGATTAACTTCTAGGAAGGCTAAGTCTCCTGACTTAGCCAGGGAGAGCTTTTGGGTTTTTTCCTTAGCTTAATTCATCGTTGCTCAAGGCCACACGGTAATTTATTAAAGCTGAAGGCACACGTTGGCTCTAAATCCCTGCGAAACGCGATTCCTGCAGCTGCCAGACGAGCTGTTGGCCTTGGGGAGGGGACGGGGCTTCTGCACCCCACGCGCTGGAGAGCGCCGGGACAGCAGCTCCGTGCAGTCACCCTGCTCCCCGCCACCGCCACCACCTCCCTTGGGCTGCGCAAGGGCCTCTTGCCCTCCCTTGAGCAGAGAGAGGAACGTCCCAGCAAGAAATCAGTGCAGTGGCACCGAAATGCACACTCCTGCCACAATTTCGACTGACTGTGTAACGTTAGAGATTCTCTTGGTCATGAGTCAGGTTTATCCCAAAGGCTTTTTTTTACTGAACGACTCAGATCCTTTACATCCAAGCACAGCATAGGAATAGCATTTATTTACTTCTCTGTAGCGCATACTGTGGAGTTTTACTCAAATACCCACAGAAGTACAGTACAGTGGGGAACAATCATCTAAGTGATGACAACTTTTCACTTTTATCAAGAATGTTGTACTAGCAGATAATTATTTTTTTTAAGAACAGCCTCCTAGAGTCATGGTATTATATGAAAAAGACAGTTTTACTTCTTGCTTATTTTCTTGCCACCTTCTTTTTCATCATCCTAACTGCTATAAAAAAGATGCTTTAAAGTGTGAAGGCTGATGTTTCCAAGCTAGGAGGCAAAAAGTGCCTCAGTTTCACTTATTGCAAAACCATCTCACTTTCCCAGTAGAGTGGACACTCAGAGAGGAACAGGCAGCTCCTTCTGAAAAGTTTTTGTAGATCAATACATGGTTGCTTGTAATACCTTCGGCTGGAGCCAACTGGGCTGGAAGAGCAGACAGGAGAAGCCACTGCTCATTGTCCCTTTCTGTCTCTCCTTGCAGAAGGATGTGGACTTTTATTTCTCCTTCTCTCAGGATTGGTGTTTAGCTGCGAGTTTCAGGATACCAAACTTGGTGTCACCTTTCAGAGAACACCTTTTCTTTGTAAGATTGTTTCTTAACCAAGAGGAGCTGATCAATCACCCTGAGTGAGGGTGGTTCTTTTAACTGAAGAGTGAAAAGCTCTTCTTAGCGGACCGTGGCCAAAATGTAGATAAGATGTTAGAGCCCACCAGAAGAGGTTCTGGGTTGTGGATTCTTCTAGAACGGACAAGAAGACATGGTGTTTCAATTCAATTTTTCACTTTTGGTCAGTTGAATGTTTCCTCCAAACTACAACCAACCCAATCCTTGATTTTTTTCTGTCCCATCCAGCAATCTCAGCACTGCCTTGCCTGTGAAACAAAGACCTTTTTCCCCCATTTTAACGTAACACAAGGGGCACGCTAAAGTATAAATAACAGGCCACTGAGGTCAGTAGGGAAACTGTTTGCATTTTTACATTAAGGTTGGGGTTTGGGAGAGAGAAAAACTTGTCAGGAAGTAGCAAATAAAGCTGTGTGGTAACACTATTGAAAGCAATATTAAATCAAAATAGGTTTTCAAAACCCGTACAAAAGCGTAACCTGAGTTTAAGCAATTCAGGCACTTAATAGGTTGTACTACAACACTGTGCCCAGACCAAGCAATTAGCCAAGCAGATTCTTCCAGCTTCAAATGTCTCTAAAGCAGCTCCTGGCATTTATCCAGTTTTCACTCCAGTACATTTGTGCCTAAACCAAAGGTATTTGTGATGGGCAACATTAAAAACAGCTTTGGAGAGACTTCCTGCATTAGGTTTTGTCCCACTTTGATTTGATTGTATTTCTCCAGGCCTTTCACTTGCCATTTTGAATACAAAGTCTTTGCTAATGCTCTGAGTGTTACTTTGCCTAATTTGTAAGCTTGGAGGCCCATGAATCCTTTATTTGAAACTTGCTTTAACTGTGGGAAATAGGAAGTGAACAGGGAGAAGCAAATCTTTTATAGCGAGGTGCTTGTTCGGACTATAAATTAGGCTCTGCACAATGGAAGCAGAAGGAGGCAAGCCTGCTTTTCTGAAGCCAGCGACGGGTTGGAAAAGATATGAGCTTTCAAGGATAACCAGGCAGAGACTGCTTTGCTGCATGTTTGCTTTATGAGCATGGAAAAAAGACTTGCAGCTAATGTTTGTCTATGAAAAGTGGTTTAGTCAGTAACCTCGCACAGTCCTCAGCGAAGAGGAATCCCTACTTAGCAGGAAACAAATAGTAAACATTTCCATTTGTCACCTTTTGGAGATGTCTTGGGAAACTTTCAAAGCCTGTCTTTGATTCTACATAATGGGTATTGTCACAGCTTAACACCCCAGGCACCTCCACAGTGATAAAGGATATTTATGCAACACATCTCATACTTGCCATATCTTCTGTTTGGAAATAAATATGAAGAAAGTATTAAATTACACATACACTGTGAGTCTTTGAGTTTCTTCAGTAGGGTAACACTTGATTTGGGGTGAAAGATGTGCGACAGGCTGACTAAAGCTTAAGGCTTCAAGGAGCAGAGTGCTGGCCCTTTTGAAGTCACTGGGAAATTTGCCAGTAGTACCAAGATTTTATGCCTAAGTTTGGCAGCCATTTAATGAATTTGAGTAACTTTCCTCATATTAACGATCTGGTGGCATTCGGCTTGCTCAACATCACATATGTTTGTAGGATCAGGTTTTCTATAAGCCTGGTGTTCATGTCAGTGTAACATTTGTCTGTTATTAAAGGAAAAGATTGCCTCCTCTTTTTAAGTAACACCTTACTAGAAGTGATTCTGCTGGAGCAGGAAATCTTCTGCATAGGAAAGTGGCATTTTAAGTGACCTAATAAAAGGGGAGATGGCTCAAAAATAAACCTAAAACATCTTCCCCAGCTTTGTCACTGCACTTCTTATGTGGCTTTGGTAAATCATTAAACCTTGCTGCAAGACAGTGTTTTCCCAACAAAGGATGGGAATAACAATAGTCACTTGGTCCTCAAAAATGTTGTAAGGATTGAAGGACTAATATCTATTTAAATGACACTTAAGTTCCATTATATTTTACCTGATTTTGTTTCAAGTAGCTCCCAAGACAGTTAAATTTTTAAGAACATAAAAGAGTTCCATTTTCTCCTTTTCCGTAGCTCGTGGGTTTAACAGAGCTCTGTATAATCAGTATTCCCATATATAATCTAACTTTCCTTTGTTGTAAGGAAAATCCACCCCCCTCTAGTAAGGGAGAAACCGTAATGTTAAAATTACAGTTGACTCCCGGGGATTTTGAGGGACAGCTGACAAAAATTAGCAATACTCTTAACTGCTTTAATAGAAGAAATTGTGAATCAATAATGACCTCTTTACTCATTAGCATCTCTAACCCACTGCCTTGCATCTCCAGATGGAAGTGGCTGTTGAAATGCAGAGTATGTAATAAATAATGCGTATTTCAATGTGGATCACTTGACAAATCATTAAAATACTGTCATCTCTGGGGAGGAAGATGCCTGCCACTTAAATAGGCACTTGATCAGTTTTAGAGTAGACATGAAGTGAAAGAAAAGAAAAAAAAAGGAAAAAAAAAAAAAAAAAAGTTATTTTCTGGAAACTATCAAAGCTATTTTAAGTGCATAGTTCCCTGTAAATTTGATGACCACAGTGAATGAAGACCTCAATTTTTTCATCTTTTCCCCTCTCCATACCTCCCACTACCCAAGCACCATCATTGTCCATATCTGTGTGTCAGGGCATTAGCTTATACCTTTTTCAGTAGGAAGAAATGCTGCTTTGTGAATCCACACTATAATTTCCATAGTCTCATGGTTTACCCTTGGTCTCTGATGTTAATCCAGTCCCACCCTGTTTAGTTCATGCAGCCTAGTGAAGGCATAAATCAGAGAGCCGTGGCTTGCACAGTCACGGTGCAAGCTTTGTGGGGGATAAAGCTTTATGCCCTCCTCTGGTTTCCCAATTTGCCAGTGATCCCAAAATGCACTAGATATAATTGGAAGTGAACCCCAGCACGGGGGTGATCACACACCGTGCAAACAAAACAGCATGTCACCGCTGTAGCAGTACCTTTAAGACACTTTGGTGTGTATCGGTACATTTTTTTTTTTTCCTTACAGAATAGATTGAGCTTGCACATAGCAATGTTAAAAACAAATTCACAGATACAAGCCTGTCCCTCATGTGGCACCTTACTTGTTCAAGGTAGAGCGTGTTGTGTTAGCATCAGCAGAATCAAATACTCTTGGTATTTTCAATGTAATCCGTTTGAAAAGTTTTTACTTCTCTGTTAGAGTATCTAAAATTATACATGACAAAGTTTTTTGGCCACCAGTTAAAAGTAAAATAAATTGTGGTGTTGTCTGTGTTAACAATGCAGCAGTAAAATAATCCACCCATGATACAATGGTACCTGGCAAGGACTAAGGGTATCAAAACTACTCAAGAAGATGCCTTTAAGTATTAAAAACTGGTAATCAGATTATCCCCAACTTTTATGACTTCAATGTCCTTTCCTTACAGTAACAAACATGGCTCAGCACTGGTTCTGTGTCCCTTTAGAATAGAGTTGAAGTCTCATTTCTTCCTTGGGCTTTCTTTCATATATTAACAACTCATTTCTTCACATATTTTTCAGATGTGGGTTTGGCTTTTTTTTTTTTTCCTCCGTCAGGTCAGAAACACACCCTGATTATCTTGTGTAGCAACGACAAAAATATAAAAAGCTAAGTAATTCTTCATCATTATTATAGGCCCAGCAATGTATATTTCCCCCCAATTTTATTGCTATCTGCCCAAGACTGAAGCATAACTTAACACAGGCTTTGCCCTGCTTCACTCTGGCGTACCATAATCTGGTGAAAATTAAATCGTGTGGAATGCGCAGTTGAAGTCCTATGCCGTTTAACTTAGCACTTTATTTCAGCTGTCTTTTAAACAGTTCCCAGGCTAGTTCATTACGACTACTGCTTACAATTGCTCATGTTCCTTCTGGTAATGTGTTCTGCAAACCCTTCCACATATCATGGAAATCTAAAGTTTCATTTCTCTCTGAGGCCAACATCTGTTTGTGCAATATTGCAGTAAAAGTATAACTGTATTTTTCTTCTGTTAAGTAAGTATGGGTGAACAGGGCTTGATCAAGCAAAATAATAAAATATTTTCTTAAAAAAGAGCCATGTACTTTTCAGAACAACAGATAAAATATCATGAGGGATGTGTCAAATCTCCTCATCTTAGGGAAGAGTCCTGTGCATGGCCTTTCCCATGTCGTTCATTGGACTATTTATTATTTCAAAACCTTTGAGTAAAAAGATTGTTTCGTTTCACTCACTGTAAAATTAGATGTGTGCTTTCACAGGTGTATTCTGCAAAAGATACTTTTTGTTTCCAGTACTGCACAAGAGGCAACTCTTTGCATTTTGTCTTTCAGTATTACGTAGTTTGTCAAGGGTTTTGCTGCCCTGCTGCCCAAAGTAATCTATAGCATACAAAGTCTGGAAAGCAAATTTTCTCCAGGGAGTGACTCCTCCAATGATGAAAACCACAAAAACCTCATCAGAGCCACATACACTTAACATTGCACAGTCACATAACTTTTGAAAGGGAAAGCTTGGAAAATAGTGATTCTTATTAGTTACCTGGGTCAGCTTGTGATATATTGAAATGGGTGTAATAGGCAGCATCAGCAGCGTCCTGGCTGCCTTCCTCCTCTTTAGGGGTCAATACCGAGGTTTTAAAAACAGACTTGAAGCAAACGGCACAGCGGTCATTCACATTTTTAGCCGCAGTTCTACCATTCATAAACTGCAGCAGAAGGGAGGCAAATAGGTGTTTGAGGAGAAAGCGAATTAGTTGGCAATGCAATTGGTAGTACTTCCCAACACAATATATTGGGCAGAGAACAACACAGGATTTAGCCGAATCTTGATTGTATGAAAAGCAGATTTTAAGTAACATGAAACAAATTCTTTTATAGCTTTATTAATAGTGAAGGGAGAAGGAAATCCTAGAACAGCTCTAGAAGTCTCTTGTAACCAGCGCAGTTACCATTCCTGCCATTGTAGGAAAATTTTTCAGTCTATAGATGCTGAAAATATGGATTTCTTTGTCCAGCTCTGAGTAGGTCTTTCTTACAGTTAAAAACATTTTGCCTCCAAAGTCATATCCTTACTATTTCTTTTGATCTGAACAGTAAACATTTAATACTAAATTATGTTTTTCAGCCCACCATACAACAGCACAACATCATCAGCTATCTAAAAATAAATTTCTCTATGTGCCTATTAAGTAATCCGACTAGACTTCAATAATTTCAAATGTTTTTCTTCTATTAACTGTAGGTTCTTATCAAAGTGTTGGATAACAATGATAATGGCCCAGAATTCTCTCACCCAACTTACGATGTCACCATTTCAGAGGACATCCTCCCTGATACTGAAATTCTGCAAATTGAAGCTATAGACAGAGATGAAAAGCATAAGTTGAGCTACACTATTCACAGCAGCATTGATACAGTCAGCATGAGAAAATTCAGAATTGATCCCAGCACTGGGGTGCTCTATACTGCTGAGAGATTAGACCACGAAGCTCAAGATAAGCACATCCTTAATGTCATGGTAAGAATGCAATATTCACTTGGCTCAGGACACAGTCACTGCTGCTTCAGGTGTGTACGTGCCTTGGTCTTTGCATGAGCAAAGGGCTCTTAGTGCAGTAAGTAGTCATTGATTTCATCTTGCTTGCCTTGCTGTGCATTTATTTTACATTTTTTATTTGGGATTTTTGGGAAACTTATTGTGAATTCATTGTATGGAATATGAATGATGTGCTATATCAAGGGACAGCAAGCAGGAAATTATTTAATCTCTTGGCATCTGGTCCTCTCACTCAAGGTAATTTTCAGAGTTTCTGAAGTGAGGCTGAAAGTTATTTGAGAAGTTATTCACAGGGAGATAACCGCTTTCTTGCCATAGAGAATGCTCTCTGAATACAAGCCTTTATCGTTCACTTTTACGGACTCATTTCAGTACATAAGCTGTCAATATACAAAATATCTTTCAGCTACATTTCCAAATGTTTGGATATGCAGAAAGAAAATTAATTACCATCCTTTGCTCAGTGTGCCTAAATTATAAAACATAAGCCTTTTTTCATGTGAAGGTTGTATGTTGCGGACTGGACGTTAATAAAAAAGAAAAAATCTGTGTTAGTTTAAACATTGTAGTCCACTGTTTTCTTTAATCACTTAAGAGTCCTGCAGAAGAGATCTTTGAAGGAACAGCTGGTGAAGTGTTAGGTGCAGGGCCATCCCTGGGTGCGGGAGCCCAGGAATCAGAGAGCTGCTGTGAGATCCAGTGAGCAGGACCTGAGTGGGGTCTCAGCTCACAGTGCAACAAGCTGCAAGTCCTTTGGAGAGCAGGCTAAGAAATAAATATAAACTGAAGCACAGAGACACATGGCTGTTGGAGGTCATTTCCTTGTGCTTGTGTTTGATCTCCACCTGATACAGTAAGGGTTTCGTTCTGCTTACGGAGAACCAAACTTTTGGGGATCATGTTGTCAGGATTATCAGTGTAGTAATGCTGAGATTTTTAGTATGGGGTTGAGAGGCGGGGTGATAAATGATACCTCTGCTAGGAGTGTCAGCACTTAAGGTAATTCCACTGTTTGCTAGTGGTATCGTCATCTTCAAAAAGGTATGTACATGTATAATGATGAAAAAATTCATTGGCAACTACAAGCACTAGACTGACACAGGACTGACCATAGTGGGTAAAATTGTCTGTAGCTCTTTGAAAGAAGGAACAGTGGGCAAGGTATGTTTGCCTCTATGCTATAAAGCAGGGATTGTCAGGGCAAAGGCATTACCATTTAGCATCTATTTTAAAAAAAAAGTATTTCTTGCAAACCTAAAACTGAATTTACAATGTCATGTGGTTGCCAGTTTAAAAATTAATGTCATGATGAATAGATGCCATGCATTTTTTCACAGGTCAAAAAAAAAAGTCTCTAAGATCTTCCTGTTTCTTTAATTTTACTATGTACCATCTTGTGTGTGAATGTATTTTAGACTGTTCTTTGGGGAAAATAGATTTTTTTTATTACTTTGTGTTAAATAGAACTGAAAATATTATTAACACTTATATTTATGACTAATATTCATGAAGTTTTACTAGATGCATATCAAGAAGTGTCTTCTGCAATTGTTCTATAGGTCCGAGATCAAGAATTCCCTTATAGAAAAAACCTGGCCAGAGTCATCATAAATGTGGAAGACTCCAATGACCACAGTCCATACTTCACCAGCCCGTTGTACGAAGCCTCAGTGTTTGAATCAGCAGCAGTTGCATCAGCCGTCTTACAGGTCACGGCTTTGGACAAAGATAAAGGAGAAAATGCGGAGCTTATCTACACTATTGAAGCAGGTTAGAACAGAGGCTGAAAATGTAGCGTCATGATTCATGCAATATACAGAGCAGTGTTGTGATGGTGGCCCGTCTTGACACACAAGTCAACTTCTTTGGTCTGCCCTCCTCTGTAGAGTTGGGCAATGGAGACACCTTCTTGTTGGCTGTTTTTTATTTTGAAGCTGTGATACCCAAAACCTGTCAGAACAGAACCTCAGTCATGGTCACGAGATGGCTACAGAGCCTTTTACCTCTAAGTCATTGGTTCAAAACCATCACAGAAGGTAGTTATTGAAAGCTACAGCCAGTGACATGTTTTCAGGTTGCTGGCTTCAGTCTGGTACACAGTGGATCCTCCATAAACAAAAGCCACCACAGCTGGTAGGTCCTGACATCTGTGCAAATACTCGGATCAGAGGAGCACAAAGACTAACACCAGGGCTATGCTAAAAACTTCTGCCAGTGGACCTGTGTCACTTTAGTGGCACAAGGTCTCTTGAAACTAAGGGAGGGCACGGTGATACCAGATTAAAATTGCTTTTGCTGTTAAGATGTAGATATTTACATTCACCACACAGTCTGTACCAGCAAAAGCATTCCTCTGCTGGTGTAACAGCACGGCCATGGGAAATTTGCATTATCTCTGCCACATATGCAAATGAATGTGACTTTGGCTTATACGGACCTGAGGTTAAGAATTATCTCTGAGATAAATCATTAACATACATGCAAGAGGAGTGCCTGGAAAAAAAAGAGAAGGAAGTAGAAATTTATAACCTTTGGATTTTTTAATGTTTCATTTCTAATTTTTTTTTTTTAGTAATGTGAATCTTTCCATTGTAATAATAGCAAAACCTGAAACCTATATTGCCCTAAAAAGAAGTCTCATTATTAATCAGGTCACAAGACTTTCCCAAGATTAGGCTCTGATCCTACAGGATCATTATTTATCCCTATGTTATAATAAAGACTTGCCACTAACTAGGACGGTTTACATCAATTAGGAGCAAGCTAAATGACAAAAAAATAAGTAATGGAATATCTACACCATCTCATATTGTCTTAACTTTGTATCGTTCAAGCTTATACCTTAAGTTAAGCTGATGTAACCTGAAGCTTAGAGGAGACCCAAGGAACTTTCTTCTGTCATTACCCTGTATGCTCTGTGGCAGTAGAGTCCCTTGAGCAAACCAGGAGGTGAAGTCTTTTGCAGCTAAAAGTGCTGAACTTAAACCCTTGTGATCCTACAAAGATCTAGCAGTACAAAACAAGTATTTCCATTATACACTGCATTTGGTCTTACCAGTTATTTCTCAGTATTCTCCAGTGGCCTTTAAGTCTAAATCAGGGAAATTTTTACACATGCCCAGGGACAACACTGTGCCTTACAGAAGCTATTTCCAGCTTTTTCTTGACACCTTCTTACTGTTATGGGCTCCAACTCAATCACCTATAGGTGCCACCACAATGTAAAGAGCAACCTGACATGGTAGGAGTATGGTTCCCATACACTGGTGATAGAATCATACAATGATGCAGACAGAAAAAAATGATGATTAGAAAGGATGTTTTAGCTACTAGATGGTCCTTTTCAGTCTGCATGTTTTTATCTTTTCTAGAGACTCTGTCTTCTATTACAGCCTGTTTCTGTTTCATCATGAGCTCTCCCTGTAGAGTCAGACTTCAAACTTCCATTTACTGCAAACCACGCACTCCTCCAGTTTCATTATCCACAGATGTTCCCAGATGCATCAAAATTCAGTTTTCTGCTGCTGTAGTTTCTATGATCCATAAAATCTGCAGTTGAGGATACTGATTTTAACTGCAGCATTCAGATTTACACATTCATTCAGGGGAATTACTTACATCACCTTTTACTTACATGTGAAAAGAGCAATTGGCAAAGAAAGCTTTTGTGTACTTTCATGAGAAATTCCTAAAGGAGAAGAACCAGCTCTGGCCTTACATGAGGCCGTCAGTGGCTAAAAATTATTTGTATTAGCCAGCACTGACAAAATAACTGCAGCAGCATTTGTAGTGTCTGCAAATCTGACAGATACTGTGATCTTTATGAGAATTTGTAGCTTTGGCAGAACCTCAACTCCTTGGTGAATAGCACAATTTTTGGTTTAGCTAGTAGAGTAAACTTTACTGATCTGAAAGAATGGATATAAATAGAAAGCCACTACTAGTATTGAACTACATACAGTAGTATGTAGCTTAAATTAGCCTCCAAGCCCCAGAATTTACAACAGATAGTGAATCACATCTTAAAAATAGTTCACATCATTAACTCACTTCATTTAGGATTCCATGTATTGGTATTCCAGCTACAATTTTCACATTTACTTCTTTGTGCACAGCACCTGTAACAAGCACCATTTGAAGAAAAATCTCTTGTTTATCACCAGTTACCTGAGACATATTTCTCTCCAGGTCATAGATGAATGTTTGACTGCAGATTGGAAGCAGTTCTAGATTTTAAAGCATAAAATACAATAGCAGGAACATGTTTTAATGACTGGAATCACTGTAACTCAGTACATGCTGTTTGTATTTAGAATCAAATTCAGAAGAGTCGTCTGTATGCTTACACGTGCCATATACACTCACAGCATCCTATGCTTTAAGCAAGCACTCAACCAGCAAAATACAGATTGCCTAATAAAGGTGATCACTAATTACAGGGTAAGGATACATATCAAAAGTTTTGATTTCTTTCTTGCTAAAGAAGAGGTTGGCAAAAAGACTAAAAAGAAAAAAAGACCCCAAGGAAGGTCCTTGATCCAAACTCACTGTTTTCGCCTTTATGCAGTCGGTGATATCCCTGCTTTCATGTTATAACAGGCATTTCATGACATTTGCTGCTAAATCTCATTCATCTAGATTCATCCTCCTCAGAGATCATATGATAAATCTTTGTGCCACAAGATAGTTGAATCTCTTTTCTATGCTATTTGTTCTATTTTTCTAAATGCCACTTTAACCTTCTTATATTCAGTTCTTTCAGTCTTGAACTACTGTAATCTTCTCTACGGTTGTTTAATATCCTCTTCAATTAAGAGCCTGAGTTGTTATCCATTTGTCATGTAATTGGCTTGTTAGCCTCTGATCTAGTTTCTTTGCCTTAGGTGTACATTTATTTGACTAATTCCCATAATTTAGGGATGCTTTTTCCTACTTCAGTAGGACTAACATACATGCAGCACTTAACTCGGATGTTGATACTCAGAATCAAGAGTATCAAGGAGCTCCTGAGTTTCTGAAGGTGTGAACACCTATACCGTCGACTGAGAAACCTGATTTTCAGAAAGGAAGGCTGGAAGGGCCTTTAGAATTCTTTTATGTTGGTGTTGGTTTGATTTTTTTTTTTATAACTGCCTTTAACAAATTGCAGCTAATTGCTCCTGGTTTAAATTATCATTAAGTGTGTTGTATTTAATTTCTAATTTGCTTCCAATATTTGTTTTTTAGGAAATACAGGAAACACATTCAAGATTGAACCAGTTTTAGGGATCATTACATTACTGAAGGAGCCAGACTTAACTGCGATGGGACAGTTTGTTTTGTCAGTCAAAGTGACTGATCAAGGTTCTCCACCGCTGTCTGCAACAGCAATTGTGCGGATATCTGTGACGATGGCAGATAACTCCCACCCTAAGTTCACTCTCAAAGAGTACCAAGCGGAGATTAATGAAAATGTGGATATTGGTACTTCTGTCATCTCTCTCTCTGCAATCAGTCAGTCCACGTTAGTTTATGAGGTTAAAGATGGGAATGTGGATGGAGTCTTCACTATAAACCCATATTCTGGAGTGATCACCAGTCAAAAGGCCCTCGATTATGAACGTGCTTCCTTCTATCAGCTCATCGTACAGGCAACCAATATGGCAGGCATGGCATCAAATGCTACTGTGAACATTCAGATTGTTGATGAAAATGATAACCCACCAGTTTTTCTCTTCTCTCAATACTCGGGCAGCATAAGTGAAGCTGCTCCTGTAAATAGCATAGTCCGGAGTGCGAATAACAGTCCCCTCGTGATACGTGCCACTGATGCTGACAGCAACCAGAATGCTTTACTTGTCTACCAGATCGTTGAATCTACTGCAAAAAAGTATTTCACGGTAGATTCCAGCACAGGTGCAATCAGAACAATTGCAAATTTAGATCATGAAACAATAGCGCACTTCCACTTCCATGTGCATGTTAGAGACAGCGGGAATCCCCAGCTTACAGCAGAGAGCCCAGTTGAAGTGACCATTGAGGTAACTGATGTCAATGACAATCCACCAGCCTTCAGCCAGGCCGTATTTGAGACAGTCTTGCTCCTGCCCACATATGTTGGTGTTGAGGTTCTCAAAGTCAAGGCTACAGACCCAGATTCAGAGATCCCTCCTGAGCTAACATATAGTCTAATTGAAGGCAATATGGACCATTTTTTAATTGATTCAAGCACAGGGGTACTCACCATTAAAAACAATAGTCTCTCCAAAGACCATTACATGCTAATAGTAAGAGTATCCGATGGGAAATTTTATAGCACTGCTATGGTGACAATAATGGTAAAAGAAGCCATGGACAGTGGGCTCCATTTCACACAAAATTTTTATTCCACTTCTATCTCAGAAAATAGCACCAATATTACAAAGATTGCTGTGGTGAATGCTGTTGGTAACCGCCTTAATGAGCCTCTGAAATACAGTATATTAAACCCAGGCAACAAATTTAAAATCAAATCTACCTCAGGGGTCATTCAGACAACTGGCATCCCTTTTGACCGAGAGGAACAAGAGCTGTACGAGTTGGTGGTGGAAGCAAGCCGTGAACTAGATCACCTTCGTGTCGCTCGAGTGGTAGTGAGGGTTTACATTGAGGACATAAATGACAATGCCCCAGTGTTCGTAGGGCTTCCATACTATGCTGCTGTGCAAGTCGATGCTGAGCCTGGTACCCTGATCTATCGAGTGACGGCTATTGATAAAGATAAGGGTGAAAATGGTGAGGTGTCGTATCTTCTGAAGGAAGACTACGGACATTTTGAAATTGATAGAGGATCTGGTAGCATCACTTTAAAAGAAGCCTTCAATTCTGATTTGTCTAATATAGAGTATTTGGTTGTCATTCTTGCAAAAGATGGTGGTAACCCATCGTTGTCTGCTTCGGTAGAACTCCCCATTACAATTGTTAACAAAGCAATGCCTGTATTTGACAAGCCCTTCTATACAGCTTCCGTGAATGAAGATGTAGAAATGCACACACCAATTTTAAGCATAAATGCAACCAGTCCAGAAGGCCAGGGTATCATTTATATCATTGTCGATGGAGATCCCTACAACCAGTTTAATATCGACTTTGATACTGGAGTTCTGAGTGTCATCAGCCCACTGGACTATGAAATAAATTCTCTTTTCAAGCTGATGGTGCGAGCCAGCGATGCCCTCACTGGTGCTCGAGCTGAGGTCACTGTGGACTTGATCATTAATGATGTTAATGATAATCCTCCAGTTTTTGATCAGTCAGCTTATAATGCTACTTTGTCTGAAGCATCTTTGATTGGGACTCCTGTACTGCAGGTTGTTGCTATTGATGCCGACTCTGACAATAACAAGATTGTGCAGTATCAGATAGTCCAGGACACCTTTAACAGCACAGACTATTTCCACATAGACAGCACCAGTGGCCTAATTCTGACAGCCCGGATGCTGGATCATGAACTCATACAGCAGTGCAGCTTGAAAGTCAGAGCAACTGATAATGGGTTCCCACCACTAAGCAGTGAGGTTCTTGTTAGTATCTCAATAACAGATATGAATGACAACCCTCCAGTTTTTAACCAGTTAATATACGAATCATATGTGAGCGAACTGGCGCCTCGGGGTCATTTTGTGACTTGCGTCCAAGCCTCTGATGCCGACAGCTCTGATTTTGACAGACTGGAGTACAGCATCCTATCAGGAAATGATCGGACCAGTTTTATTATGGACAGCAAGAGTGGTGTTATCACCCTTTCCAACCATCGCAAGCAGAGAATGGAGCCCACGTACAGCCTAAATGTCTCTGTGTCAGATGGGCTGTTCACCAGCACAGCTCAGGTGCACATACAGATCCTTGGGGCCAACCTCTACAGCCCTGTGTTTTCACAGAGTGTTTATGTTGCAGAGGTTAGAGAAAACGCTGCTCCTGGAACTAAGGTAATCCATGTGAAGGCAACAGATGGCGATTCAGGTGTGTACGGACAGATAAGCTACTCCATAATAAATGACTTTGCCAAGGACCGATTTTTGATCGATAGCAATGGGCAGATTCTCACAACTGAGAGGTTAGACCGCGAAAATCCTCTGGAAAGTGATATCGGTATATTTTTGAGAGCCCTTGATGGAGGTGGCAGGACTACATTTTGCACTGTGAGAGTGATAGTAGTGGATGAGAATGACAACGCTCCTCAATTTATGACGGTCGAATACAGAGCAAGTGTCAAAGCAGATGTTGGGAAAGGTTACTTGGTGACCCAGGTGCAAGCAGTAGATCCAGATGATGGAGCCAATTCCAGAATTACCTATTCTCTATATAGTGAAGCTTCTGTGTCAGTAGCTGATCTGCTTGAAATAGATCCAGACAATGGATGGATGGTCACCAAGGGTAGCTTTAACCAGCTGAAAAACACCGTTCTGTCATTCTTTGTCAAAGCAGTTGATGGTGGCATTCCTGTAAAGCATTCCCTCATTCCTGTCTACATCCATGTTTTACCCCCAGAAACTATGTTGCCTTCCTTTTCTCAACCCCAGTATTCTTTTACCATAGCAGAAGACACCCTCATAGGTAGTACCATTGACATTCTGCATGTTTTGCCTAATCAGGGTGCTTTGTATAGCACGGTTAATGGTGAGCTGACTGAAAACAACAAAGATGGGGTTTTCATCATAGAGCAAGACACTGGGCTCATAAAACTGGATAAGAGACTTGACCACGAGGCAAATCCTGCTTTTCACTTCAAAGTTGCGGCCACCATTCAATTGGACAAAGTAGACATTGTGTTGACTGTGGATGTGGAGGTTAAGGTTTTGGATGTAAATGACAACAAGCCCATGTTTGAAACAGCTAGCTATGATGCTATAATAATGGAAGGGATGCCTATAGGAACAAAACTTATGCAAGTTAAAGCAGTTGATGCAGACTCAGGTGCAAATGGGCAGGTCACCTATACATTTGCAGTGGAATCAGAGCTGGAGAAGATCACAGAGGCATTCACCATTGATAGCAACAGTGGCTGGATCAGCACACTGAAGGATCTGGACCATGAAAAGGATCCTGCTTTCACCTTTGCAGTGGTGGCCTCAGATCTGGGGGAAGCTTTATCCTTGTCATCAACCACCTTGGTCTCAGTTACTGTGACAGATATAAATGATAACGCACCCGTCTTTGAGCATGAGGTGTACAGAGGGTCAGTGAAGGAGAGCGACCCTCCAGGGGAAGTTGTGGCTGTTCTTAGCACCTGGGATGAAGACACGTCTGATGTCAACCGGCAGGTTAGCTACCATATTACAGGTAAGAAACAACTTGCATGCTTTCTTCCCAAAACCAGCTTTACTGAAGAGCTGTGCATGTGTCCAGTTTTAGGTGAACATTTAGCAGGGTTGCAGCTAAATTGTCACTGTGAATCAGACAATTACACCTCTCTGATTTTTTTTTTTTTTTTTTTTTTAATTTGGACAGAATTTTCAGCAACTAGAAATCTAAAAAGAGGGAAAGGAAATGTATGTGTCTGTGTCTGTCTGTCTGTCTGGGTTATTCTCTCTCTAATTTTCAAGATTAATGCTTCATGATTTGCTGCAGTGCAATGTAGTGTGACCCAGCAAGCCATCATAATTGATGTGTCAGCTTGGAAACCATCATGACTTACTGTTTCAACCAAGGGAAGAAGAACATTTTATTCTTAAGGAGAGAATTCTTACATTTCCAAGCATTTAATTTTTTTTTTAAATAGCATTTTTCTTTTTGAGATAGGAAAGTACATGCAGGAGCCACTTTGAAATAGCACCATTTATGGAGGGGAAAAAAAGGAATGAATTTTACATTGGAAGGAGTGGGGGGTGCCATTTCGTATCAGCACAGATTTCTGGCCAGGGACATAATAATCCACTTAGAAGCACTGGTCAGTTGCCATGCATAGTTATATACAGCGTAAGGCAATTTCAATTACATTACTAACATATTTTTCAAAGTGTGGTAACATGGCTCTTTCCTATTGTGCTATATTTATTATTCTTTTCTCCTAGATTCAGACTGCCTTTTGTGTGAGTATGTATGTTATGAGTGATGGGATGCTGCAGTTATTTTTCTGCCTACAGCTTGCATTATCCAATAGATTTTGTTAGGGAACAACTTTGTCACTCCCCCCAACCTTCACAATTCAAGAGCTAATATTAATTGTCTGGTAATAACCAGATTATTAAACAAATTCACATTTCTCTCACTGGATAGGATTAGAATTACACAAGACTGCATGTAGGAAGCAGGCTATGGGCAAAAATGACTTAACTAACGAGATAACAGTTTGTATATTTTGCTGTGGAGGATAAGCCTCCTTCCCCTTCGTTAGCTATCAAATTGGAAGTGGCTGTGGGATGGTGTGTAGGTAGAGGTGTGACATTCCAGTTAGCCATAGGTTGCCTGTGTTACACATCAGAAGTAGCATCATTTTCAAAGCAACCAGAAATTAATTTTCACCATTTATTTGAAAGTCCGGATTCAGTTTGAAGATTTGCAAAGACTGTGTGTTTATAGTGTGATGTGTTGTAGGTTATTAGAAGTACAGGCAAAAATAGTCCTGTGGATAAAGCACAAGATTTGGAGGCTTTGGGCAAAGTCCATTAGCTGCCAGTGCCTCAGTTCCCACATGTCTGAAAGTAAATTAGTGCCTCATCCTAGATATTTTGTGATATTTGAAGGAGTTTGGGGATCCCGGTATAGAAAGTACTGTAGGAAATGCAAACTCTTCATGTTTGTAACAAAGATATGTTAGTATACCGTGATCGTTAGCTGAAGGTACTGTTTTTCTCTTTGTTCTGAAGTGTTTCAATCATTTCTTATAACGAATTATGCTTTTAGTTACATAATAATGTTTTCTTCACGTCCCTGTGCTGTTAATTTAGCAAACACTGGACTTTTGAATAACAACTGTCACATGAGACTCAAAAACTATAGATTATTCTGTACCTTAATTTCTATCACAGTTCAAAATATGTCAGATATTTTGCTGGTAATTTAGTTTCTGAAAACATGTCAAAGGCCAAAACTTTCTCTAATGTCTACTGTACAATTACTAAAGTGTATGAGCTCAGAAATTCCACTGTCTTTGAATATATCCTTTGAATTTGGGAAATGCACGCAGAGAAATTAGGTTCTTTTGATTAAAATGTCAAAACATATTAAAGTGTAGTTTAACTAATGAAATAGTCTATTCACACTTTACCTCAAGTTGCACTCAGGAACTGCACTTGAGTATTTCATGGAATCAGATTAGCTAGATGATTATTCAAATGCTGTGGCTTCCTGGAGGCATATCAAACCATAGAAATTTCTGCGAATACAATAAACGAACTCTGAGGAAAAACAAGATACTGACAGAAAGGGCGAAGGAAACAAATTATAAGAATGACATGTAGATCCACCAAAACCACTTTTGTGCAAATGCACCTGGAGAAAAGTAGCGCACGGAAGATAGGTGGAAAAAAAATCATCATTTAGGAGATGAAAGAAATAAATATTCTGGGTCAGATGTGAAGAGTCCTTTGCACTCTTTTGAGAAATACAAACAGTTTTTGTAGTCTTCTGGTCAACTTTGAAAAGGGGTAGATACATTCCGGTGGATAAATATATATTCCGTTTTTAACTCCTTCAGTTTAGGATTGCTTTACATGATCACTGGCCAGTAGTTGCCATTTTCAAATCCTCCTTCATCTGCATTTGATGGTGGGGGAAAGAATTTGGCATTTACCTTTTGTTATTTGTAGTTTGATAGCAGCTGGAGATGTTCACAGAGCAAAAGCACTATATATAAATCTTAATAGAAAATCAATAGAAAGTGCAGATGACACAAAGGCACTTAGGGAGCACAGTAGTTTTCTTTCGAAGGCTCATTTGAGGTCATCGCGTGTATCATTTGAGGCTAAAACCAGGGCTCTGCTGCTGTTTAGCTAGGATGTTTAGCCAGCCTAGACCTAACTGGATATTACAGAGATTTAACAGCAGTAAACTAGGAATAGCCGCCAGAAAAATGTCAGTTGCTAAGACTTTGGTACAGTAAAGTGTTTTGTGTTCCTCGGTGATGTTAATTAGCCTCCATCAGGCACATAAATCTAACGACAGACAATAGTCTTTGAGCTTGGTTCAGCTGCAAACAAAGACGATGGACAGCGTGTTTTGGAAGAAAGAACTGGTGTTGCACACAGCAGGTTTTTTGCTGGGTTGATGGCCCAGTATGAGCAAAGTGAAGCTTTTTGTTTATTTTTATTTTATATTTGAGATCATGGAGTTGTGGAGAAATGGATGTTTCACTGGTTGGGGAGGACTTGTGCTGCAGGCTGAAGAACAGTGTCTGCAGTTTTACTGTAGTAAAGCTAAGAGGATTGGGTTTATCATTTCGGCAGCTCAGTAAACGTGCAACATCTTAAACAGGTAGTGGAGGACAAACCTATTGATTTTGCGTGATGCAAATGCCTAGAGTTCTAATTGGGAATTGAAAGTATCTAAATAAATGCATAAATGTAGGAGAGAAACTAAATAAATAAGTAAATATTCAGTTCCTCCTCCCAGATCGGGACATTGCAGTGAAAACTGATACTCTTGGCGTCTAGTTTTCAGTTCCCTTTTAGCCGTTATAATTCCCTCTGTGTGTGCTTTAGTAATGATGTGTGTCAGGATTTGTTTATTTTGGATCACTGTGTCTCTGCATTTCATTTGTATCTGGCTGTTTTCTTTCTTTACTTAAACTTGAGCTTGATTTGGCTTTGTACTATTTGCTGACTGGGGAGGGAGGGAGAGCATTATTTAAACTTCAAGTAACAAAAGATAAAAGATAATGCTGATTCTTTTAGCCTCAAAGCCTTTCTAAGAAGTTACTGGAGTGTTTTTTGTAGCTAGCACTTCACTGTTGTGACATTCAAAGTAGAACATAAGAAAACTGCCAAAAGATTTTAAAGAATCCATCCATACATGTAGTCAGGAGGCTTCCGTTTAGAAAAGCTACATTATTCAGAGTGAAAAACTAATTAATTAGAACGCCCCTAGGAAACTGAATCGGCTTACATATATTAGTGAAAAAGTTAATTAATCACTGCAGAATGAGATCTGCGTCAAGACTCATAAGTACTATAAGTACTAGAAAATGGTTCTCTGGGCCAGTGTGGATTTTTTTGCCTTTCCTTTTTTAAGACTATTTCCTTGATGGTATTTTAGTGGTTACATCTCATGATTTCTGTTACACTTTATAGTGCAACTTCCACCTTTGTCTTCCATCAACAAAGTATATAGCCAGTCCTGAGAAGCAAAAAAAAAAAAAAAAAAAAGCGCGCTAATGAAAAAGGCATGCAGCATGCAGATAAACTGCTACACACATGTTTGCTGCTTATTCCACAGGTTTCTTGGTCATTCAAATTGATCCTTTTCTAGAGGAAAAGGGATGCCAAGGACTTTTTTTTTTTTTACATACTCCCCAAATTCCTATGCATGATTTAAAAGCCATTCCATCAACAACAAAGCAACAGTGATTTTAAAATTGCTCCAAGCAAGTGTTACTGCCAGCCATAAAAACCACCAGCTGATTTTAATTAGATTTTACCTTTCCTCTTTTCTTAGCAATGGGATACCCATACCTTGAGTGTATTGCTTCATAGTTGGTCGGGACAGTTAATCATTTCCTTTTACAAAAGGACTAATATGCAGGAAAGCACTGATTGATATCATGAAGCTAAATAAGAATATTTAAGACCATTTTTATTAATGGTTTACAACATTAAACTCACTATGACAAGATTACAGCCTTTTATAAAGGAGAGTTAAGCTTTTTTATGCTGGTGTTGAACTGAATAGAGAGAATTTAATGTCAATCAGCAGGGGCCTGCCTTCTTTGAAGTCACATTAAGACTCAAGTCACTGGACAGATTCGCATAGCCTTGGATTGTATTGGGGTCTGGCCTGTGGTGCACATCGACTTACTGTGTAACCCTCTTCAGGAGAAATGTGTGTTCATGTCACACAACAGATTAAACACAGTTTAACTGAGTCCTCTGATGACTATTCCGGACTGTCATAGAAATCAGTGGGAAAATTGGGATCTGCTTGGTTCTGTGATTGAAAAAGGTGATTTTCTGTCACAGAAAATAGCTGCGTTTGGTATATTGGTTTTGTGCTCTGTATGGTTAGAGGGCCTTTTATAATTATAATGCCTATCTATCTGACTAATTTTCTGGAAATCTTATTCTTTACAATGTGCTTTTGTGACACAGTTACAGCTAGCACAAATGATGATGCTTAGCAAGACAGATTTGCTCAGCCTGTCTCAACTGACTTACTTAGTTTTCATATTAAATAGAAACCAGTCTATCTTGTCATTGGTAGCTAACGAAGAAGACATAGATTACAGCCTGTGATCTCTTCTGCTTTTTGATGTAGAAAGAAGGTATGAAATGCGCATTAGATTTTTTTGCTCGGTTTTAAGCTCAGTTTCAAGTTCAGATCTTCTCTTCTTGTTTTGCTAAGAAGGTGCCTGGGAACTGACAGAATTGTGACACCAGAAGCAGCAACAGTGACACCTAATCGCTTGACAGCAGAGGCAGCTCAAATAAATTCAGCCTTGGATTTTTCTAAAATACTTATTTACTCCAACATTCAACACAACTGCTAGAAAGGAATGTTTAAGAACCTGGTCTTTCCATTGAGCTTGGACAGATCCCATAACACATGACAGGACCCTGAATAAGTTGTAAGCAAAAGTGCACTAGCATGATTGACATTCTTGATCCTGTTACAGGAAGGAATAAGTATTCCCTTAATATTTCTATACCACTTTTATACATGAGAAACATGGAAAGTAGTTCTCAGATTGCATTTCTGCATGGGAGAGCACAGGAGAAAGTTTAATATGGAGGGGAAAGAGCTACTAGCAGGTTAGCTGGAATTGAAGTTGACCCAGTGGAGCAGTGTGATGCTTTTTTCTATGTGTCCTCACGCAGTTTCTATAGCACATGAGTTTGCTATGACTTTAGTGCTCTATCCTAAATTATTGACTGTGCAGATATGTTTTTACAGACCAGAGTTATGTTAGACGCTGGGCACAGAAGACTGAGTAACTGGCTTTACTAATTTTGGCTGGGGTAGAATTGTTTTCATAGCAGCTGGTATGGGGCTGTTTTGATTCTGTGACCAAAACAGTGTTGATGACATAGGGATGTTTTAGTGACTGCTGAGCAGTGCTTACACAGAGTCAAGGCCTTTTCTGCTCCTCACACCACCCCACCAGCAAGTAGGCTGGGGGTGCACAAGGAGTTGGGAGGGGACACAGCCGGGACAGCTGATCCCAACTGGCCGAAGGGATATTCCATACCATATGACCTCAACATATAAGGGGCTGGGGGAAGAAGGAGGAATGAGAGATGTTTGTAGTGATGGCATTTGTACTCCCAAGTCACCATTACATGAGATGGAGCCCTGCTTTCCTGGAGATGGCTGAACACCTGCCATGAATTCCTTATTTTGCTTTGTTTACTCATGCAGCTTTTGCTTTATCTGTTAAACTGACTTTATCTCAACGCACGAGTTTCTGTACTTTTACCCTTCCGATTCTCTCCCCCATCCCGCTGTAGGGGGAGTGAGCAAGCAGCTGCCTGGGGCTCAGCTGCTGGCTGGAGTTAAGCCACAGCATTGGTTTAAAGGATTTTACTGTCTGGTCTGACGGGGGGCTGAGATCGGGCTCAGAGAAAGGTGATTGAAGGTGTTTTCTTCATGGAGCAGGCAGGGCACTGTACCATTTCAGATGAAAGAGTAAATAACTGCTGGAACCATTAACAACAACTGTGCCCACCTTGATTATTGTACCCTTCTGCATGTGACGTGTCCTTCCTTCCTTCCTGAGAATGATGTGCACCAAAACTTTCCCTCTCCCAACCTGCTCTTGTCACCAGGCAATTTAATGATGTGGAAGACCAACATTGCCAGGTTCGGTGTCAGTGTTATGGCATGATAAAAAGCTGTTCTGCTTCGTCTCCTGCACTCCTTTCACCAGCTTTCACTCTTGGATACATTTGATCTAATTGTACTGCTTATCTTCCAACTGGTCCTCAAATGACCTCTTGTTAGGACTATTTAATACTAATGTGTCTGCCTGTGTAGTGTAAACTTTTTTTAAAACTAGAATTTTAATGAGCAGAACAGTGCAGCTGTGTGAAAGCTTTCATTAGAGGATTCCTTAATAGAACCCACTTCCAGTCCTTGATTGCATAATCAACAGCTAATGAAATTGTCTTGGTAACAAGAGCTACGGTGTATTACATCCTCTCCCGAGACTAAGTGGAAAGACAATTGTACCAGCCTGAGAGGACTATTGATTGTTCACAGTTTGAATTTGATTGCCCTTACGGGGAACTAAACAAGAGATCATCTTCAGCTCTGCTAAATGGATTTTGTTTCCACTGAAAGTTATTGGTTCACTTTCATACAAGGCGTTTGGGGGGCAATAAACACAGGGAGTGTAATCTCATTACAGATTTCCTGAGTCTGCAAGTTTGAAAGCACTGATCACTGTAAAACAAACGACGGCTGCTTAGTTCAGGTCCGCTGTGACGTGTCTGTGTGTTTAAACTAGATGGGAGCTCTGAAGGGATGCCCCAGCCCATTGCGTGTTTCTTGTCTCATTGCAGGAGGGAATCCCAAAGGAAAGTTCGCTCTGGGACTGGTTCAGAATGAATGGAAGGTTTATGTTAAAAGGCCTCTAGATCGGGAAGAGCAAGATGTTTATTATCTGAACATCACTGCCACGGATGGCCTCTTTGTAACCCAAGCTGCTGTGGAAGTGACCGTCACTGACGTTAACGATAATAATCCAGTTTGTGAACAGGTGAGTTAGCAACACCCATGGCAATTGACTGTTGTGTTGAAAACGATGGTCTCCCTATGGATGTCACTGCTATTTACACATATTTATGGTCTTAGCTGAAGAATATGGAGTGATCTGAGAGCAGGATGAGGCAGTCCTGTGAAGCCACTATTAAAGGATAATGGTCTAGTAAAGGTAGCAAAGGAATCTTGTCCACAATGACCTTAGTTGGCTTTAGAAAAAATGAAGTGTTGTGAGGTGGCACTGGGAAGCTACTCCTCCCCTGCAGAAAAAATGTGCTTTCCCTTCAAATCCAATGCAGAAATGTCTTCAATCTCATTTAATTCCAGCCTTCCTGAACCTGGCAGATACCAGAGACCCAGTGGAAAAGGCAAAAGAACGTAGCTTGCTCTCATGTTGTTGGACACGCATGCAATGTGGCCTGACTGCAGCTTTGCAGCACTAGCTGTCTCTTATTCTGTGGAAAGGCAATGTAGGGTACTGATATTACTGCACTAGCAAGTTCTCGCTGAAAGAAAAGACACCATGAAACCCAGAGTTCCTTAACGGTGTGGCTCACAGAATCTTTTATATATATATATATATGTACGTATATACTCATGTAACTCCCATCATTACATTATCACTGATGGACCACTGTCATTGCAGACACCACTCTGTGGAATCATGGTCTGCATCTCCCTCAAACACTGCTGGATGAGGCGATAAAAACAGCTGTCTTCATTAGCACATTCATCAAAGTTTCCATTCCATGGGTGTTGATGAAACAAAGGAAAGATAGAAAATGAGACCGCATTTAACACCTAAGATGAGCCCTATTAAGAGTCATAATTTGGCATTGTTTTTGTGACACCTCAAAGCTTAAGAGTGATTTGAATTTCTAAGAATGTGTTAGGTAAAGGAAAACTGTTTCCTATATAGAGTCACAACAGAGAGTTTAAAAAAAAGATTGTGCAAAGGCTATAAAATACTGTTACAGCATACCTTACATTTCTGGTTTTGTCTCTAGGTTGCATACACAGCACTGTTTCCTGAAGACATTCCCTCAAACAAAGTCATTCTTAAAATCAGTGCTAAAGATGCGGACATTGGGTCCAATGGTGAAATTCGCTACTCCCTCTACGGTGCTGGGAATAATAAATTTTTCTTAGATCCAGAAAATGGTAAGATGACAACTGAATGTTTCTGAATAGCCTTCTTAATCCCTCAGTGTCCGTGGGTGCTAGTTTCCTTAACTAGAGTTAGGTTACACTTGTACACTTGGTTATCAGCCAGTTGTTCCAGTTATAGCAGGCATGGATGACCATTTCTGAAGTGGTGGTGGTAGGAGGGAGAACAAGAGACATCTTTATTGGCCAGGTTGAATGTTATAATCAGAACACTGGATCCCAATGCTTTTGTTTCCCTGAAAGACCTCAAGTTAGGTCAGAGAAGTATCATAGAATCACAGAATAGTTTGGGTTGGAAGGGACCTTTAACAGTCATCTAGTCCAGCCTCCCTGCAATGAGCAGGGACATCTTCAACTAGATCAGGTTGCCTAGAGCCTCGTCCAACCTGACGATGAACGTTTCCAGGGATGGGGCATCTACCACCTCTCTGGGCAACCTGTTCCAGTGCCTTACCACCTTCACTGTAAAAAATTTCTTCCTTATATCTAGTCTAAATCTACTCTTTTTCAGTTTAAAACCATTACCTTTTGTCCTATTGCACCAGATCCTGCTAAAATGTTTGTCCCCATCTTTCTTATAAGCCCCCTTTAAGTACTGAAAGGCCATAATCAGGTGTCCTCAGAGCCTTCACATCTCCAGGCTGAACCCCAACTCTCTCAACCTTTCCTCATAGGAGAGCTGTTCCAGCCCTCTGATCATTTTTGTGGCCCTCCTCTGGACCCACTCCAACAGCTCCATGTCTTTCTTATGTTGGGGACCCCAGAGCTGGACACAGTACTCCAGGTGGGGTCTCACCAGAGCAGAGTAGTGAGGGAGAATCACCTCCCTCGCCCTGCTGGTCACGCTGCTTTTGATGCAGCCCAGGATACAGTTGGCTTTCTGGGCTGCAAGAGCACATTGCAGCGTCATGTTCGGCTTTTCATCCACTAGTATCCCCAAGTCCTTCTCTTCAGGGCTGTTCTCAATCTCTTCATCCCTCAGCCTGTATTGATACTGGGGATTGTCCCAATCCATGTGCAGGATCTTGCACTTGGTCTTGTTGGTCCTCATGAGGTTCACATGGGCCCTCTTCTCGCGCTTGTCCAGGTCTCTCTGTATGGCATCCCGTCCCTCAGGTGAGTCAACCACACCACTGAGCTTGGTGTCATCTGCCAACTTGCTCAGGGTGCACTCCATCCCATTGTCTATGTCATTGATAAAGATATTAAACAATACTGGTTCCAATATGGATGCCTGAGGGACACCACTTGTCACTGATCTCCATCTGGACATTGCGTCATTGACCAGTACCCTCTGGATGCAACCATCTAACCAATTCCTCATCCTCCACACAGTCCATCCATCAAATCCATCTCTCTCCAATTTAGAGAGAAGGATGTTGTGGAGGACCATGTCAAAGGCCTTACAGAAGTCTAGCTCTCCCCTTGTCCACTTATGTAGTCACTCCATCAGAGAAGGCCACTAGCTTGGTCAGGCAAGACTTGCCCTTGGTGAATCCATGCTGGCTGTCTCGAATCACGTCCGTGTCCTCCATGTGGCTATCCTGAAGTGGTTTTGGTACAGTAGAGGGGAAGATGCCAACATGGGCCTCCTTTACCTTCAGACTTCACTTCTTCCACTTTGGTCTAGATATATTGGTATTTAGACCCTGTAAAAAAGACATTCCTTTTATACACAGAGTTTGGGGGAGAAAGAGTATTGGTAATGAATTTATGGGTGCAGTGGAGTGCTATAAAGGCCTTGTGCATTTGGCAGTTGGTGTGGAAGAAGATGCCGATCTCCGCTAAGATTTAGATTTTATGGTTGCTATGAAGGAAAGCTAAATAAAATAATTTTCCCATGAATAAAAATCCCACCCCTCCCTTATTCTTAGAAATTTGGTTTCCATAATGGTAGACTTAAGTCTTCCCTGTGCAATGCCTCCTCCGCCTGACTAGCAGGAGGCAGCGTCTGCTATTGCTGTAGCGTTACTGATGGAAGAGGAGGTGTTTGGAGATCTATGCAGTGTGTGGAAGGGGAAGTGTTTTCCTCCTGAAGAACAAATTTTGTATTTAACTGCAAATTACAGTCTTTACGAAATTAACCCAAAACTTACCTTCCAACTAGTATTGGCTGTTTTGCTGATGTGGTGATGTTTGGTGGTTGTTTATCTGTGCAGTGGGTCATGGATTATGGGTAAAGCTCTCACAGTTTGAATAAGCTGCTTTTTGTTGCTGTTAATGTTTATTGTGATACCCATCTCTGTATGAGAATAAGAAGTTTGGTTCAAACTAGATGTCAGAGGTATCTACAGGAATTCAGAGCTGTTTGGAGATGGCTTTGTAGGGAGAGGAGAGGGGGATGTTGATGTTATTCTTGGATGGTAGCATTAGAAAGCTTTCATTATGGCTACTGTCGTCAGATTCAGGAAGTGTTTCTGTGTCTAGGAGTCTGTAAGTCTTGGGAGTAACAGAAAGAGAGACTTGGAAAAACACGGTGGTGTTCATATCGGTGAAGCTGTAGACTGTTGAAGGCCACCACAAGTGGCTTGTCCTCCCTGTACTCATATTGTCAGCTCACTTTGTTGGGTAAAGAGGAGTGAGAAGTGACACTGCTGTGAGTTTTTAGTCCATTCATTGGAATAAGCAAGGTTGATTTTTTTTTTCCTCTTTCCTTTTCCTGTGAAATACATGTTTTTAAAATAGTCACTCTATCTAGAATTAGTGATGTTGC
Source organism: Balearica regulorum gibbericeps (assembly GCF_011004875.1). Lineage (NCBI taxonomy): Eukaryota > Metazoa > Chordata > Aves > Gruiformes > Gruidae > Balearica > Balearica regulorum. The sequence goes on along the minus strand of NC_046184.1, from coordinate 207,897,905 downwards.
TATAGTAGTAATGATGGCTGCTGCTTTTAATCAATTTTAGGTGAGCTGAAATCCTTGGCCCCTCTCGACCGAGAGAAAATCCCTGTGTACAACTTGGTTGCCCGAGCCACAGATGGTGGTGGCAGGTTTTGCCAATCAGAAATCCATCTTATTTTAGAAGATGTTAATGATAATCCACCAATGTTTTCATCTGATCACTACAACGCATGTGTCTATGAGAATACAGCCACGAAAGCTTTGTTAACAAGAGTCCAAGCCACTGATCCTGATGTTGGTGAGTAACAGTGAAAACTGTAATTAATATACAGGAAAACTCTGTGGGTTGGTGGAACTGCAATACAGATTAATTTTTCTATTGCTGCCTTTCCTCATTCTTTCCTTCTTTTGCTTCTGCATCCTCCCCATTTTTCTCTCTTCTGTTTCTTTCTACCAAAATGCTCATGGCTGAGCTTGACATAATGGTGTTACAAACAGAAAAGCATGGAAGCAGCCACAGAAGCATGTAGTCTTCTATTGTCTTGATGGGTGATAGCTCTGGTTAGGGGTAAGTGATAGTTTTGGGAGTAAATTCCAACTTTCTTCTTCCAGTGGTCTCACCTCTTTTCTTCAGCCATGATTTTGAATACCCATGGCTCTATTTATGCAAATAATATCGTTACATGCCATAGGGACCTATACCTGATTAATCACAGCTTTTCTAGAGTTTTATACTGCTATAACTCCCATTTGTTCCAGCTGGTTACCTTAGCATAAAACTATTGTTGTACACTGTGAATGTACATTATAAATGTTCTGGTTATTTAACTGTGCATACTTTTAAAGTGTAATAGTTTATTCTATGAGGACCTTAACCTTGAAATCTGGGCCCAATTATAAATATTTAAAGGAGTTTTTTTGCATAATACAGTGGTAAAATCTACTGAATATCAGATTATTTTTTTAGCTCATTCACTTCAGTTGTAATAAATAAATCTCATAGTTTATTTTTACTTCCTGTGGTTTTTGAGATGTTTTGTAAAAACTGTGGCCTGAAGAGCCTCACATTAAAAACAGATCTTTCATTCAATCAAAAAATATTTCATGTTAAAATCTTTTTTTTTTTTTTTTTTGAAGTACGGTGCATACTGGAAGTCTCAGTTGTTGCTAAGGCTGGTAATGTAAATATACAGGAATCAGTAAAGGAGCAGCAAGCATTCATGAATGTATCTATGAAAAGCTGCATTATATGCCTTGGTTGAAAAAATCACAATTAAAATTATGATACTGTCCTGCAGTGAAAAGCCAATTAGTGGTAGTAAACTACTGAACAGTCTGAAGACCCAGTGTTGTTTTCCACTGTTGTCTTAATTACCATTTTTCTCATAGGTGAGATGACATTCATGGAGAGAAGAGACAGAAAGAATTAGAATAAAAAGTTGTTATTAAAACTTCTTGCTAGCACCAACTTTGCATAATAAGATGGTTAGCAATAAAAAATAACCCTATGAGCTAATTGCTACATCTTCCTTCTGAAACTGGATAACTAAAGGGAGAGATGCATGCCATGAATGAGAAGCGGCTATGTACTTCCTTAATGATTAGACCTGAAAATCAAACAAGACATTGTATCATCTGAAAGTGACTCTGGTCTCTGAAATTGGATATTATATTAATTACTGTTCTATTAGTCCATACTAAAATCACTGATTCCATATTGCTGCATAATGAATGAGTTCAGGTAGTGTAATGTTCTCATCACAGAGAAAGATGTATTATTGATATCCCTGATGGGCTATGATATATTCCTGTAACGTTTTGTGGAGCATTACCCTGAAAACATCAATGGAGCCAGTAATCATCATACAAATCAATTTTTAACATTCAGGAAACACCTTACAATCAGTCTTAGAATTTGCCTGTTCTTCTGCGTTGGGCTTCGAAGAGCCAGGTACTGTAAGGGTAGGAGTATCAGTATAGAAGCCATTGAGATAAAACTTGGCAGAAGTCAATTTATGGTCTGCAACTAAACACAATTTAACATAAAACCAAAAATACTGTGGTCAGACACTGTTGGATAATTAAGAAAATTTCCAGTTAACAGGAAAATAGTGTTATACTTGCCTTGTGCCTTTGGTATCTCTTGAAGTTCCTGAACTCATGATATCCTGGGAAATTTCAGGTCTGGAACATAAATTGTTGTTTAATAGATTTGTGATTTGGATACATGCTTAGAAACTAGCTGTACCAGCTGGACACACTGAAGGAGAAATACAATTCTTCTTCACAGTATTCAACAGAAGAAAATCACTTTAACAGTTTAACTCTAGAAGCACACAAGTTCATTTTACATAACCTCTCCATGTAGCTAGGTATCTTAAATTAAATGATTGCTTGAAGGAGAGAGACTATACATGTGTCCCTTTGTTAAGACTTATTAGTAACTTTAATATAAAACAATTCTTTCTCCCATCTTGCTTCCACTGGAAATTCTTAATTTTTCCACAAGATAGTATTTCCTACTAATTCACCACCATCAAGTTTGGAAATGTGCAAACTAGGAAATGAAGGAGAAATGCTGGTTTTACAGATTTTTAGAGAAGTTCACAGGGAGCAGTGGGTTTTCCACCTCCCACTGTCTTCAAATCAAAGCGCCAAGTTACTCCATTCTGTTCAAATTAAGGCACAAGAAGAGTTGGAGTGAATCCTGAGGTGTAATTATCTGAGCAAACCCATCAGACAACTACAGTCAGCCCATTTCAATGGAATTAGGGTCATGCTAGAGCAGCAACACTGAGAAAACCTGCATGGGACTTTGTGGCAAGCATGACATTAAAAAAATTATAAACTTCTAAATAAACCTGGAGTCCAGACCTGAGCTGCAGGTGCATACTCATTTCCTCTGCTGCTCGTGTTTTCTCCATGCAGACAGTGTTGTGGCCTCGCTCACAGGATATAAGAATGAATGACAACACGGTCCAAGCTCAGCAGTTCTTTATGTGATGGTTAAAACCTGCCTCACTTGCAGCTGCTTTGCCTTGTGAATGACCTCCACGCTCAGGCCTGTTTCCGTGATGATTGATGGTGTAGTCTACCAAAGGCAGAAGCACTTACTGTGCTAAATATGAACAGTGCATCATCTGTCCTCTGCAGTCCTCTTCATCGCCACTGGGGCATCGGCAATTCCACACCGTCCACCTTTTGTAGTCAGTTTAGTGATTTCAGTGACCTGTTGATTTTTTTTCTGGGTTTGTGATGAATATGGAGTTCTAATTTTGCTCAAAATTGGAACAACCTTGTCAGCCAGCCCTGTCTTGCCTGCCACTGCTCCCGTCCAGCCTCTTCATTATCCTGTGGTTGAAGCCATGGCTGGTACCTGCTCATGCAGGTCCTTCCCCATTCCCTGCACAGCCAACCAGCATAGCTGGACTACATTGTCGTGGAGCCAGTACCTTGTATTGCATGCAGCCAGTGTGCAGGAAAACACAGGCATGTAGGCAGACAAAAAATTGGCAGGAGTGGCCTTTATTTGGTTTCAAAGAGTTCTCCGCAGTGCATAGACCTCCCTGCTCCATCCCCAGCTGTCCCTCACCCCCACGCCCCTTCTCCAGCCCCAGGGCCCGTACAAGAACATTGCACAGGAGGTGTGGTGACGTGCAGCCTGCAAGGAGCCAGCTGGTGCCCAGGTTACGGTCTGACTAGCCACATCTAGGAGTGTCTCAGAGACACAATTCAGACTGATCTGATTCTTCCTCGAATAGCAGTCACACCTCAAACAGCAAAGGCCTGCACGCACTTGCTTGCCCAGCAAGGCAGTCGCCCTTTGCCAGCAGCCCTATTCTTTGACATAGTGTTGTCCATACCTTGTGTTTGTCACAGCTTATGGTCCACTTCCCAGCAGGAAGTTGTGCGTGGTGACAATCAGAGGTGAAACACCTTGGACAGCCTTGCTAGAAACGTGTCTCTGGCCTGGTGGATACAGTGGTGTCATGCTGCAGGGTTCACACCGTCACAGGATGGTTGAGGTTGGATGGGACCTCTGGAAGATCATCTTGTCCAACCACCCTTCTCAAGCAGGGCCACCTACAAGAAGTTGTCTAGGACTGTGTCCAGATGACTTTCAGCTATCTCCAAGGATGGAGATATTCCCTGAGTGCTGTGCAGCATGGGCACCCCAGAGCCCCTCTGGGAATAACCGGAGACCTGCACTGTGGATACAGACCAAAGCATAACATCCTCACCATGACCTGGCAGAGCAGTGCAGACCGGCAGCAAACCCACGCTGATGCCATCTCTGTCTGCCAGTTCATCCCAAGCTGGACATAATTGAGAGAAGAAGGATTAGTGGCAGATGAGATTTTGCAGAAAGTGTAGTTTGGGGAAATATTCTCCCATATCTAATAGCCTGCTTGGTGAGCAGTTGGGGAACCTGGCAAACTGGGGGGGAGGAGTGCCTTTTTATTTCAACTTATGATTGAAAGTTTCATCTTGAATTTCCAAGAAATCTGTGACAAAACTGGTATTTTCCCTCCAAGTTTTGACCTCAGTGATTTTGACTGAGGTTTGACCAAAAAACCCCAACAAATCAAACCCTTACCATGTGGACTCATAAGGAAGTGCACAGGAAATAAGAAATGTCTTTTCTAGGGAAGAATGGTAATATAACTTCTCCTTTAGGTTTCGGTCAGTCCAGTCTGGAATGTACCTACCTTCAGGAAGGTGGTGAAGCATGCATATTATATCTTCTTTTTCTTCCTGTCCCCTCCTTGTGTCAATGAGAAAAATTAAGAAACAATTAAAACAATAAAAATTAAATATCTATCAGAAATAATGACCGAGGAACATAGATAGTTTATCACTTGTTTGTAGAAAGCAGCATCGAAATGCTGGTGAGCACAGTACAGAAAAAAATCACTCCATTTGGTTGTTCAGTGGGTCACCACGTTCAAGAACACATGCGTGGAAGTAAAGAGTACTGACTTGAACCTTATCAACGGTGGGCTTTGCTCTTGAAGGAATTAGAGCAACTGAGCCTGTTGCACACACAGCTGGGCTTGGGGAAGGGTGAAGTGCTGCCACGTGAGATTGCAGAAGTGTCAGAGAGGAGTGCAAGATAGTCACAATTTGATTAAAGAGCAGTTCTCTGAATTATGTATAATGGCAAGTAATAAAATAGAAATGCTGAAGTAGATATTGATTTTGGCATTTGCTGGCAAAGCCAGTATACAGCAAACGTCTGCTTTGCATGTTTGTTTATGTTGGGGAGATCCCTTAAAATGGATCTAGAAACATTTGAGGCATAACCTCAAAACGGATCTGAAAAAGAAGAAAACAAGGATTGAAACATGAATAAGAAGAATAACAGAGATAATAGGACAGAAGATTTACTAAAACACAACAGCTAATAGGTAGATAACTTTGGCAGTGATGGCACTAGCTAGATGATATTGTCTGAGTTTTGTAAAATAAGATATTTTCCAGAGGATGGCTCATTCTCTTTAAAACATACATGGAGCTTCCAGTATCTTTACCTACATCTTTGCCTCACTGACTTTTAAAATAGTCCAGGGGTTAGTGCACTAATGCAGGATCTGGAAGACCTGAATTATTAATTCCTTTTTCTGCAGCTATTCAAAACAGCATTGCGTAAGTAAGGGTTTGTAGTTGAAATAGGGGTTCCTTTCCGCTGTTACTGAAGCTGTTTTGAAAAAGGATTCAGGAATCAGCCAGAGGAAAAAAAAAAAAAAAAGAAGACATGAGTGAGCATTGCTCTGTAGCCTGGTGGGTGATTGGGTTCTGGGCTCTGTTCCCCTCGTTCAATGAGAAGTAGTAGTCTATGGCAATGCACCTTTGTACTCATCCTTCCTGGAAAGGTGTACCTACCATTAGACTTCTCTTCCATAAGGAGAGTGGGAGGGCAGTGCCCCACATCCCGCAGTGGGCTGGCCAGTCCCGAGGACACCTACAGGTCCAAGTTCATCCAGTGAGTTGTTCAGGAGGAAACCTAGCTTTTGCCTTTTTAATAAAGGCAGAAGCACTTCTAGGAAGGCAGAGATACAGCACATTGGGACACTGAAAAATTGCCAAATAAAAAATAATAGTCAGGGTCTGTGGAGTTTAGACTTACCTAGTGTTAGGAGGTAAACAAACAAGATGTTCGGGGATTATGATATAAAGCTTAGGTTTCTGCCTAAACAAGCCCTACTTCATATTGCTTATTTTGCTTCCCATGCCTAGGCACTCAGGAGACCTAATCCTGTAAGTAGTCAGTCTATACAACCCTGTTGTTGAATCTTTTAAAGGGCTAGATTTTTAAAGCTGCAGATAGGTAGTCAGGGGAACTTAGTCACCCAACGTGCATTAAAATAATGAGTATATGTGTGTCAAGATGACTAAGAGCTAGTCTGTGTTCAGCAAGCAGAAGACATCAAACCGATCTTACTTCCTTCTGCAATGTGCAAAGAGGGCATATAGAAAGAAACATTATGGGTGGTATGGCTTAGGTTTAGTGAAGTTGTTGACATTGTACTGCATGATATTTTTATAAGCAAGCTAGGGAAACATGGTCTACATCAAACTGTTATCAGGTGAGTTTGTAATGACTGTTACACTGGAGGGATAAGTTAAGAAAGGTACTGGGTGCAGCATTGCAGATTTTCATTCCTGGATGAACAAGTAGGCATAAGGTCTGTATTGCTAGATGTCAGAATGCAGAATGGGGCTGCAGGTACCCTGAATAGTGTCAAAATCATAATTGTGGGATTTAAAAGTTGGAAAAGTGGGATGGAAAAATACAATGCAAGTCATCAAGATAAATGTGAAATCCCATGTTTAGATAAGAATAACCAAGTGCACCAGTATTGTCTGGTAATGACTGACTGGGCAGCAGAACTGCAGAGAAGCAGCTGTATTATGGTGGGTCATAGGCTGAATGTATGTTTACACTTTCATACTGGTGTGAAAAGGCAAATACTTTAATGAGGTGAGTAAACAAGAGTAATGCTGGAAAACAGAACTAGTTCTTTCTGTTTATTTGGTGTTGGCAAATCCTGAAGTGAAAGGCTGTATCAAGTTTTGGGTACAACACTTCCAGGAAAATGTGGACTACCTGGTGATCTACAAGAAAGATCACAAGTCTGGAAAATGTGTGCTACCAGGAAATATTAAAACAGTTGAGAGGGGGTGCCCCGGAAAAGAGAACTGAGATGATAAACGGTCTTCAGATATCAGACACGTAGCTCTGAGGAAGGAAATCAACCTTTGTTCTTTTTTTCCCCCTTCTCTTTTATTGTTTTTATTCAAATCTCAGCAAAAAGTCAGAACAAGACTTTTAGTTGAAAGAAAAGTGAGGCACTGGGGTGTGTTATGCAAGGACGTTATGGAAGTTCACGATCAAAGGATAGGCCTGTGTTTGGGGATAAATTACATCCATCCTTTGTGCAGGGATAAATTAGAGGACCTCACAAGATTCCTGCTATCTTTATACTCTGTCATTTCTATTAATTTCTTTAATTTTTGAGATTTCCAAGACATTGTTAGCAACATGGAGGCAGAGAACTAGACAAGGAGAATTGTACCTCTTGGATTATGTTGACTAAGTAATCCCTGTATTTAAACTGGATCACTGAAATATATATGTGTGTTTGCCTCTGTGTGTGTATATATATGCATACATACATACATGCATATTTTTAATGTATATCTCTCTACATGTGCATTCCATTGCTTCAGGCTACATTGCCCAATGTTGTCAGCTGCAATGTGTAACCCTAAATCAGGTGTATCCAAAATGGCCTCCTCCACTTCAGAAAAATAAGCTTATTCATGATCAGCACAAGGAAGTGAATCATTCAGGAGCACTGATGGAAACAATTATTCCTGTCAAGTCATGAAAGCCAGTACTACGGGCTATGAAAATGTCTGCTAGAAAAGTGAGGGAGGGTGAGCCAACCATCCAGATCTCATCTTCCCACCAAAAAAAGACACCACCTGACCTAGCTGAAACGGAAAGCAGCGTTTTAGATATACCACTAAAAGCTTATGCCTGCCATTTCTCTCCAGTGCTTCCCTTCAGTAAGGGGTTGGTTATCTTCATCTCTGTCCTCTGTGGCCCTCCTTCCATCCCATGGTACCATGACTCCACTGGAGCACTGGTGTGAGTAAAGGCCTTTGGGGTGAAGGCTATCATTTACCCCCAGAAGAGGGACAAAGCAGTGAAAGCCTGTCTCAGTAGAAGTGTTACAGATTGAACTTGGCCAGCTTTTCTGCTTAAGTTGTAAAAATCACTTGAAATATCTTTCCCTATGGGGCTATATATTCTTCTACAGTTCAGCAAGGTACTTCTGGCAATATTTTTCTCTTTCATCTCAAAATGATGGAGTAGAGTATCATAAAATCTGGTTTAGTATTCGTCTTTTGTCTTGTTTGCTGTTAATGAAGTTGTGGACTTTTAACTTCCAGTAATTGGTGTTGTGGTTAACATTTAGGTAATCAGAAAAGGCCATAGGTACACGCCAGTGTTAATAGCCACACCATGAAAGACAGAGGCAAGAGGAAGCACGATAATCAGATACCATGGTTGCAAATCACTGCTAAATTGATAAATAGCTTTATTTACAGCTCTCTGGACAGCTTTCTGTTTTACTTCTTGTTTGTTTGTTTTTAATTCTTGCCATTATTTTTCTTTCTGTAGGTTTTCAAAATGAAAATGAGCAGATGACAAAGTTAGGCATCATTTTTCCAGAGATAAACAAAAACGAGTGGGCTAGCTGCACTTGGGGAAACACATTAAATAATGAGCTCAGGGTGACAGATGAAAACAGAAAGGAGAAGCACACTATGTATGGTCTTTAATACGTGTAAATTTTAGTTTGTGTGTGATGCAGTTGGCAGGTAACGCTGACTGCAGGAACTCGGTGTCATATGGGCATTGTGCCTGTTGTGTTAATGCTCAGCCTTTTCATTTGTGTTCGTCTGGATCAAACCATGTTGTAACTTCACCATTTTCAATTGGGCTGCACCTCAAATACTGTGTTCGGTTCTGGGCCCATCACTACAAGAACACTGAGGTGCTGGAGCATGTCCAGAGAAGGGCAACGAAGCTGGTGAAGGGTCTAGAGAACAAGTCTGATGAGGAGCGGCTGAGGGAACTGGGGGTGTTTGGTCTGGAGAAAAGGAGGCTGAGGGGAGACATTCTCACTCTCTACAACTACCTGAAGGGAGGTTGTAGCCAGGGGGGTGTTGGTCTTTTCTCCCAAGTAACAAGTGATAAGACAAGAGGAAATGGCCTCAGGTGTTCCAAAGGAGGTTTAGATTGGATATTAGGAAAAATGTCTTTACCGAAAGGGTTGTCAATCACTGGAACAGGCTCCCGGGGGAAGTGGTTGAGCCACCATCCCTGGAGGTATTTGAAAGACGTGTAGATGTGGCACTTAGGGACATGGTTTAGTGGTGGACAATGCAGTGCTAGGTTAATGGTTGGACTCAATGATCTTAAAGGTCCTTTCCAACCTAAATGATTCTACGATTCTATGAGTTAGACAAAGAGGAATTTGATACTCCTGAATGATAAAGAAAGGTTATTTTATCTCCCTGGTTCTATTTAGTAATGATATAGAAGATGTCATTTTGTGAAATTCAGTGCATGCCCCTTTGTTTTAGTACAGAAGAAAACAAGGAAAAAAAACCTGTTTGAAGGATGTCATTTGAGGTACTAGACAGCTGTATGTTGTACAAGCTCTTCACACCAGAGATTTGGCAAAGGGCAATATTCTATCATATGCTAATACAAGTCTAAATAGAAAATGTGCTTGCTTATTCCTTTATTTAAAAAATGTACTGCAATCCTCTTAGAGTAATAGTAATTCCTTCAAAGCTTTCCATGTTCAAATAGCTTATGTTCGTGATTGGCACCTTAGAAATCTGAGAAGTTTAACTGAGTAAGTGAATAGACACAACGCAGTTTGCAAACGTTAATCCCCCAACAGCTGTGGGCAAGCAGTGTGGGAGGATTGCTCTCTTTACCAGTGCAGGAACCATGGTGTTGGAGCAGTCGTTTCCTTTCCACAGAAAACACCTCCTTTATAGTCACAGCAGAATCTACCATCGCCGCCTCAGCAGGGATGCCATTGACACACAATGGTGGATGCTTCTGTCTCAGCAGATGGCAGCCCCCTGGACTAAAGCATTTTGGATTCCAGTAGAAATTATTTCCTACCTCACCTTTGCCTCCTGCCTATTTTGTTTCCAGCCTTGGGTCAGGAAGCTGAGTGGAAACAGCTATTGATGCAACACAACACTTTCTTCAAAGTGCTGTTTCTGCCACAGCTTTTCATTTAATTCATTTTCCTCCCAAGAAACAAGTGTTAACCTCCAGCCCCACAAAACACTGTAGGAGAAGGTCAGCAGGCAGATGAGATATGCCTCTGTATTTCTCCTTCTATTCTGCCTCTGCATTCAGGCTGAAGCCACCGAGGGTTGGTATCTGTGAGTGTCCCAGCTCAGGTCCTCTGCCCTGATCTTCTACCTCTCTTTGCATAAAATGGCATTTTCACCTCTAAGAGCTTTTCCTCCAGGTCCATGGGAAAAATAAGAGTGCTTTTGTCATCAAACCAGACTGGTACAAGATAACCCACATCCCTGGAACTTCTGTATTCCTCTCTTGTTTTCCAGGAAAGAAAAATAAAAGCACTTGCCTTCCAGAAGTAACTCTCTTGATTTCTACCTAAAAATCCCTTATATTAGAGTTAGCAACCAGAACACCATAATCTGTATCTGAACTGTGTCCGTTGTAGGATCATTAGCAATCACTTATCTAAAAACATTACTCATATTTTGTTAATTTATGGACACCACCTTTAGGAAGAAGAATACAAGGAGAGTGGTCGGATTATATATCAATCAGACTGCAGTCACCAGAGTTACTACTTCCTGTATGTAAACTCACCCTGTGTGGTGTCACATGCACCAAATTCTGTCTCTCCCCACTCCCTCTTGCGAGATATTCTTGCTAAAGTTTTGGGGTGTTTGAAGACATAAGGCATGGGTAGGCCATGTCCTTTCTAGCTATTGATGCCTTTAAAGACCTTGGTATCTGAATCTTCTGTCTTGTGCCCAGGTGTGCTGTAGTATCAAATAGGAGTTTTGTGCCAGAGAAAAACCCAAACCAGGCTCTCCTGCAAGCACAGACACATATGCGTGGAAAGTGTGTGTTAAGGTCCTTGCTTCAGAGAAGTATTTAATTCTGTGTAGAAACTGGTAGACATCAAGAGAGTCCAGTACAGAATACTAAATAGCTTTACATTTAAAACTCATGTGTAGGTTGGGTGTTCAACTGCATGCTCTGATTCAGGCAAAAATCCCCTTTTCCAGCATCCCCAGGGATCAGGTCTAATTACTAGCTCATTAATTGTTCTGGTCAGGTCTCTTCCTTTTTGTAAGTGGAAGTTTGGGGAGGATTTCTAGCAGAAGGAGATCCTCCCCTGTTAGAAATGTAGACACACCTCCAGCCATTCAGACCCTCAAAACCTTCCACTTTCCAGAGGGTTTTACTCCTTTTTTACTTTTGCCAGTTTGGCTGATGGTCAGCTGACGGAGCATTTGGATGCATGTAGAAGAGGCTAAGTGAGGAGGCAAGCGTGGTCTCCAGCAGACTGTCGGGTGTTCAGGGTCGAGGTATTTCAACACATGAGAGTCTCTGACTAGTTCATGGGCTGAGCTTGGTTCCTTGTCTATGGGACAGCAGTCACCTCCTTGTCTGCCTTGCCTGTTTTGTTGAAGGACAGCCTCTGTATTTTTCACATTTGAGATGCCATGGTAAATAGAGAGGTTCTGCTGTGATTTAAAAAAAAATAAAAAAAAAAATAACAACCTGGTTCATTGCAATATTGCCATTTAAAATTTTCCTTATTTTAAAGACATTTGAACATTTAAAATATACTGTGGTGTCTCAAGCACTGCATAAAAACTTTATTCCCTGAAGAGGCCAAATAGCAATTCCTAATGCTCTCCAAGTAGGCTCTGGGACTTTGTAGTTGCTCTGGCTTTTATGTGTGTGTGATTGAAGAAAGAGTCTCCCAGCTCCCCCTTGTGTGGATGCTTTACTCCTGCTATGTCAAGCAGAAAACAAATGTGATTTGTGCTGCTTTTGATCAGACATTTCTACAATGCTTTGCTGCTGGAAAGCAGAATAATACTGTCACAAATTTTAAATTAACAAAATATGCCTAGAAGGGATTGGTAGCTCTTGTTCATCTGATTAATGTCAGGCTTGTAAAGTCTGTTCTCCAACAAAAAGGGCAGCAAATGCTCAAGTGAGAGATGTTAAAAACAGAGACTCTCCATTTAGTGGATCTTTGTGTTTTAGTTACCATGTGCAGCACCCAGGACCAAATCACAAAATCAACCAGCATCGAGGGGGTTGAATTAGATTGTAACTGTGTTAGCTTTTAATTAGATTTGAAATGGCTGTCCCACTGTAGTGCAGCAAGCAACCAAGTCAGTACCTTCCCCTCAGGCCTTATTACTGACAACAACCTTAGCATAGATCTGCATATTCAGCAGCCAGGTGGATAGATGTTGTGTATTGGGAAATACAGGCAGGACTGGAAAAACACAGGATATCTTCTTGTACAATTCAATTTTCACTCTCAAATCGGGGGAGTGAGGGACTTGCCTTTCTAAAATGTCCATGTTCTGGCAGGAGTTCTTTGATGCAGCTTTTGTCTAATAGGTATCGTCTGATGATAATATTTTGCTGCTCAACAGTGGAATCAAGGCAGCACAGGTAGCAAGTACATTCTGTGCCACTTGATGTATTTTTATGGGTTTATTTTTCCCTTATGTACATTTCTATTCCTCCAAGATGTGCTCTGAGACATTTCCAATTTCAGCATTCCGCCTGTCTCATCTAATTCAATTGTAAGCTTTTCTGGGCAAGGACCATATCTGGATTGTGCTTTCAAGTTTCATTACACAGCAGTTCTGCAAAGTGATCTTTTAAAAAAGTATCATGGTGAGGGAAGGAACTTAGCTTATCCATGGGGATTTGACATGTGAAAAGAGCATGTCCTGATCTCCCAAGCCTTCAGCAATTCTGTACCCACAGGTGCTCCTACTTCCATGTGCACCACCTCCACTGGAAATTATCAGTGTGATAGCAGATCTTGCTTAGGCTTTCCATTAGATGGGAAGAGTTTGTTGTTTTCTTTATTTCACTTTATCATTTTTCATATTTGCTTCTCTTTCAGGTGTGAACAGAAAAGTTACCTATTCTCTGGCAGACTCCGCAGATGGTTACTTCTCAGTTGATCGGTCATCAGGAATCATTATTTTGGAGCATCCTCTTGATAGAGAGCTTCAGTCTTCCTATAACATCAGTGTAAAGGCCTCCGATCAGAGCATTGTGTTGACCTTGTCCTCATTTGCCACCGTTACCATTACAGTGCTAGACATTAATGACAACCCCCCTGTGTTTGAAAGAAGAGATTATCTTGTTACAGTACCTGAAGACACCTCACCTGGTACTGAGGTCCTCTCTGTTTTTGCTACAAGCCAAGACATTGGAACTAATGCTGAGATTGCCTATCTCATCAGATCAGGGAATGAGAAAGGGAAGTTCAGGATTAACTCAAAAACAGGTTTGTAAAGCAGCTCTTACTTGTATGAGCATCAGAAAAATGCAAATGCTTTGGGGAAGGCTTTTGAACAAAAAAATTTCCAAGGACAGAGAGTTGGAGCTTGTCAATGTGGAATTAGTTGCACAGTTAAAAACCAATTTTAGGTTGCAGAGTGATGTAAATTACGGTCACACTCAGCTGCCGCAGCTCAAGTGGAAAATACTTTTCTCCATTAGCGTGTCTGTTGAAGTCAACGTAGATGTGACAACCTTTTAGCCCAACTGCACAACCCTTACACTTACGAACACTTGCAATGTTTACCTGCTTACCAGCTGAGTACAGTCTCAACACTCTGGACCTTAGCACGCATCAGACAGTGCTATCAGGACCAAGTAGCTGGCAGTCCCAACATGTCAGGCAGTGACTGCTATTTATACAGCTGTATATATCTTCACTGACTTAGGTTGCTTCTTATTTGTGTTGTCTGACAGTTGACTTCAGCCATGGTTTGGGTTTATTGGGGTGGTTTTGTTATACATCACAAATTTTAAAAACATACTGCTGCTTCTCTTCAAGAAATACTAAGAAAAGCTGCCTTATTTGGTCCAAATGGCTCATTTTCTTTGAATTTCCTTAATGGGATATATTCTTTATCCTTATTGAGGTTTTAATCCGTCAGCAGACAGTAAGCTATGATTCTTCTGTGCTTCCTGTAGTGGATCCCCTTATTCTCATAACATTCAGGATGACCCGTGCAAATCTGGCACCAGAGCTTCAGAGCAAAACAATCTTGGTTTTGAAAGCTGAAGGTAACACTTGTTTGAGTGCAGCTGTAATAACCAGTAACCTGGAAAATCTCAAAATGATGCATTGTGTCACTTATATTACTGTGTGCAAAAATCTCTTTCCAGTCTGCGGAGGCCACTGCCTTACGTGTAAGGGACTTAAGATAATTGTGTGTTGTCTGTTATCTTCGTAATGTTGATTAGCGCTAACAAAATTTAAACATAAATACACCTAGACAGCAATACTTAACTTCACATTTGACAATGAAGCCAAGGAGATAAATCAATAAAAACCCATAATGAAGCTTAATCACACAGAGAAGGAAAAAAAAAAAAAAACAAAACCAAAAAAAACTATTATTCATTAATGTGTGACAGCTCCATTATTATCGGTTTAGAGGCAGGAGCTCAGTTTCCAGACAGCCAGGTGCTGATGTAGCATGCCTGATCAGGGCTTGAAAAATAATGCCCTTCACACCATTTATCAGTGGGAACTCTTTGCTAGCCACTTGGAAGCTTCTCTTCAGGGCTCCTGCTTCCAGCAAGTCATGCTGAAAGGTAGGATTCATTTGGAGAGAGCCCAGATGAGATTAAGAGGAATGATCTGGGGTCTATAAAATGTGGCTTACCAGGAAAGACTAAAGGAATTGAGGCTTTTTAAGCTAGAAAAGAGAAGTCATGCTGTTAGTATTCAAGCTTGTAAAAAGTATCTATGGAAAGGAGAGGAATAAACTGTTCTCCAAGCCCACTCATGAGAAAAGAAGTTGTGGGTGGGCTTAAATTGCATTTGCATTATTTCGGTTAAATGATGGGAAGAAATTCCTCACTGTAATGCTTATTAAATACTCAAATAGATTTCCTAAGAAGGTTAGGAAACTGATGCTGGAGGTTTATAAGAACATTAGAGATGAGTACCTTCAAGAATGATTAGGTTCAGCTGACCTGCGTTGGGCAGCGGTTGGACTAAATGACCTTTAAGCCCCATACATCCCTGCTGATGATGGGTCTATATTGGAAAGGATTTGGCTTGCCAAGGTTAAGGATTTGGCTTTAAGTCTTTCCTGCTGTGCCCAGTATTACCTCCTTCAAGGCATCACCAGTAATCTGTGCACAATCCACTCCTCCCTTCTTGTTAAGGTTATGGTTGTGTGGGAAACAGGTGGAGGGGTTGCATAAAAAGCATTTCTGTCCTAGAGGGGGTCTGGGTGCACAGAGTGAGTTAAGTTACAGAGAATCTTAATTTTCATTGCGTAGTGAGGGAACCCAAAATTTATAAACCTAGTTGAGTGGAGAAGTCCCTGTTTAATCACATAAATGACAGACTACTGATTTCTCAAAGGTATTCATACCCCATTCATTTGTATTTAATTCATGAGAAGTTAATTACATGGGAGTGAATTTCTGTTGACTTGTCGGGCTGATTTCCAGAGTCGGCATCCAGTTCCCCCACAGGCTCTGTGCATCAGCCCAGGCAAGTGGGTGGATATGGCCTCCACTTCACCATCTACAGTACTGGTATAATAAACGTTATTTTCATGAGAAACCATTCATTGCTTCATGCCTTGTGAAGGCCCTTTCTGCAGAGTCAACCCAAGTGCAATTGGCATAATTCTTTAATCAAACAACAGCATTAGAAATCTGACCAAATATTTTTATTGGATTGGGCAGTGTTACAGTTAGAACAACATATTTTGTATGTGTGCCATGGTGATAAATAGCATACTGTACTATTTACTACAGCCAAATCCCTTAGTCCATAGCATTATTTGTCTTTTGCTGGCTGTTGACATTCCCTCCCTTGCTTCAAAGGAGCGATTTCCATTTTTGAAGCTTTGGATTATGAATCGTGTAAGGATTTCTACTTAGTAGTGGAAGCAAAAGATGGAGGTACTCCAGCCCTGAGCGCTGTTACAACTGTGAATGTAAACGTGACAGACGTTAATGACAACGCACCGAAATTCAGCCAGGTGGTCTACAGCGCGGTCATCAGCGAGGACGCTGCCATCGGTGATTCGGTGATAATGGTGAGTGAGGCCGTGGGCGGCATTTAGGCGGGATGAAACCCTCTGCCACATGACCTTTATTAAAGTACTGCTGCGCTGGTTAATAATGATAACTACTGCATCTTGAATCACCCAAACCATTCTCTAGCCAATATTCTGCATCTCCTGCTTTCCAGGCTGTTGCCAGTTTTCCCCAAAAAAGAAAGTAGCAGTAGCACTGACTGTTTCTTTTTAACCCCAATATGCTGTCAAAGGCTAATGGCATGTTTGAGGCTTTGCATTTCATGAGTCAGCCAGAAACAAGTGGGTTTTATTGGAAAGGCAGAATTCAACTTTTCAGTGTAATACGTAGTATTTGTGTCACGTAGTATTTGTATCTATTCAGTCTGGCATGTAGTGGGCCATACCTAAACCTCACAATACTGTCATCGTGGAACTTGTGGATCCAGAAAGAAAGCGTTATATGGAATATTAGGATTAAAATATTGTGCATGTTTTAAGGCTAAAATTCCAAAAGGTCCAAGGGGAGGAATCAAAAATTGATTGTCTTGATGGCGCAGAGTTCAGATGTAACTAGTCTAATGGAATATGAAGTCTTGCTTTTGGGATATTGAGCAAATAATGTAGTATACGGATGGCTTAATAATTGTTTTGCTAATTTTCACTCTTCCTTCCAAAAAGTTGATAGCAGAAGATCTGGACAGTCCTTCCAATGGCCAGATTCATTTTTCTATAGTGAATGGGGATCGAGACAATGAATTTTCAGTTGATCCTGTTCTGGGACTCGTGAAGGTTAAAAAGAAATTGGATCGAGAAAGGGTAAGACATGTGGGACTTCCTGACTTACAATGACTTACAGATGTGTATTGATCTCAACTCTGCTGCTAGCTCATTTTGAAGAAGCTTCTTTTATAGACTGCAGTGATCAGTCTAAGATGCTCTAATGGGTCTTTCTAATGTTGTTCCACTTCTTCCCACCCCAGCCCTATCCTCAGTACTATCTGCAACCCAACTGCTCCGCTAGCGTTCCCATCCTGCACCAACGCAGCAGCTGAGGCCAGGTTGGGGCAAAAAGCAATCCTGGATTTCTCCTGGTGCCACCGGCAGCTGTTGCTGCGTTAATGAACTGCCTCCTCTCTCCTGCGTGTGCAAGCACACACGTGCAGCGGTGTGTGCAACTGAGTGATTACAACATCCTCCAGATTGTGGCACCAAGCACCGAGCTGAGACCTCAGCCATTAATTAGCACTCTGCAAAACATGTCACTGGGGAGGTGATGTTATGAAGTGGCCAGGCTGTACCAAAAGTGAAAGAGTGCTTCATTAAACAGATTCTGCTGCTTTGTTTGCTCACTAGATTATTCATTCAGGGTGATTTATCACCATTTTGCCATAGCTAGCAATTAGCAGCTTTTGGAAAAAAACAAACAAACACAGTTGCCTGTGCTGTTAGCAGGGCAGGAGAGTGCCACATGGCTTCAAAAGTCTTGTAACACAAAAAATTCCATGCCTCCTGCCTCTGAAGACTGCTTCCGCTGAGCGGGGGAAGCTGATTGCTGTCCCCAGAATATGAGATCATTTGGAAAATCTCTGTGTTGGAAGCAAGGCTACTGCTTAAAACAGTGGCATATATCCTTTCTGTATTGTCACAAAGGCAGGATTAAATTGCCAGTGTTTGATGGCAGAATGACTGGACTGTCGAGGACAGGGAAGTAACAATGACTATGCATGTTACAAATTTGCTGCAATGTATTTCTCTTAAATGGCACAGACTTAATTTGTTAATATGATTTGGGGGGGGGGGGGTTGTTGTTTGTTTTGGGGGGTTTGGGTTTTGTTTTTTTTTTTAGTTTCTGAAGTGTACTCATGTACATCTGCATTCAGACACACACATTCACCCTCACCAGCATGTGCATGTTTATTGCCAGCTCTGTTAGATCTGCATTTTCTGAAGTTTCCCTCGGTTAAAATAAGCTGTGTTATTGTCTTTTTCTTTGCTTCCTTGGCACATTTCCTAGACACAGGTGTTTCTTTCCCTTCAGGGAAAATGATACATGATGCCCCATCTGCTGTAGATCCCCAAAGACAGTGCTAACTCCCAGGTTTCAGTGGTTTAAGGAAACTCATTTCCAGAGCTGTAATCACATAGAAACCATGATTTTTGTCACCTACCTTTCCGGGATACATGGAAATAAAAGCAAACACACACAAAATTTGAGAGAGAACCCCACAAAACTGTCAGTCTTGATTTTAGCACTAGAAATTACAGCTTGAAAGGGGAAAAAAAAATTTGATTCTTTGCCTCAGTTTCTGGAATTTCCGTAGCTCAGGATTCTTCCTCCCTCCTCTGCCACTGCACCCCCACCAAATCACAGTCTTTCTCCTCCCTACAACCCCTCCATAAAACTGTTACCTTTTTCTTTAGCTTGGTCCCACATCCCAGAAGAGCCTCCTTGTTTTGTACAGTTTGCCTGTACTCCTTCTTCCTACCCAAATGGCTTTTGTTTTTCAAAGGGCTTTGGATTTACTCCCACCCTGAAATATCACCTCTACCATTATGCCCTTCCCCTCTGTGGGGGTGGGTTTTTTTCCCCTTTCCAGCCCCACACAAGAGGCTGGAGTGGGCTGTTTTCTCTGGCACGCGGTTTCCCCCTCGCTCCCTCCCCTGTGGAAGGATTCACGGGCAGACGTGTCAGCAGCTCTCCCTGGGGAGCACAGAGCGATATACAGTAAAAAGCGGTTGTAAGACGTATGGAGCCCAACATAAGGATGCAGTTCATAAAATCAAACTGTTATCCATAAGCTGTGCATAGACGCAGCTTTTGCAAATTGTCACATACGCTCACACCTCAGGCACGGGCACATATGTGTGTAGAGGGCCCACGGGTGATGCACTGAACTGCCCACGCCATGCTGAGTAGTTTGCGGCTGTTGCAAACAAGTATGCTCAAAAAAAACCCTTTTCTACTGAATGGTGGATAATACCCTGTTGCTACAGAGACTGTGTTGTCCCTAGTAGTCCCAAATGTTTTCCAATGTGTTTAAGGCAACTGCCTGTGAACTTTTTCTTGGTTCTCCATCACCATGTTAGAAACGTTGTGTGTCAAACAGGCTCTAATAAGCAATTTATACAAACCAGCCATAAGATAAATAGAATCAGGTCACATATCCCAGCTGACACCAAGGAGAGCCGACAATGTTAGCTACAGTAGTAACATCTGAGTCTGGATATTATCCGCCATTTATTTTTTGTCTGCCCCTTTGTTTCAGGAATCCATCATCTGATACAGTTATTTTAATACAGTGAAGCTGTTATGTTTATTGATAGCCTTATAAAACAGAAGTTGGGACACAGTATGGCAGTAAACAGGATAATGTTATACTAAGGGCAGGGAAAGTAATGAGGCCAAACAGCTTTCCTTAGAATATGGTAGGTGGTGCATTGCACGTAAAGAAGATGAGTTAAAATTTAAGACCACTTTCACAATGATTTAATGTTTTCACCTTTTTGCAGATATCTGGTTATTCATTAGTTATCCAGGCAAGAGACAGTGGCACCCCTCCTTTGTCTTCATCTGTGACAGTCAACGTGGACATTTCCGATGTGAACGATAATAGCCCTGTATTTACTCCAGCTAACTATACAGCTGTAATTCAAGTAAGTTTATCCTGCACATCTAAAACTTCTCTGACTTTTAAAATATAAAAGCATTTGGTTTCACTTAAGTAGCTTTTGATGATTTATCTGCCAAAGATGTATCAAGTGATCTTATTTGAAGTAAAGTGTAAACACATCTTTCTTACCTCTTTGGTAAGTTCCTGTTTGCTGAGGCTCCTTAACCTTGGCGTCTGTCACACGTTTTACTGCTCATCCCTGTTGCACCAGAAACTGCACTCTGGCCTCAAAAATTCTGAGCTGGGATGAGCTCAGACTTCTTTACACCTTGCTCAGAGTGTAAGTAAGTCTTAAGGTTTGGTCAGTCCTGATCAGACACAGTGTCAGGCAGAGCTCCTCGGTCCATCTCTGCTACCGGTCCATGGGGCATAAGCAGTGCCAAGTGAAAAGCTGTCTTGGGCAAAGAGCTTCGGTTGAATATGCTCGATAGCAATATGTGGTGGTTTATGATTGTGATATGTGTAATTTTAATCCTTTTCTTTATACACTGTGTATATGTGTAAAGGAAAATAAACCAGTGGGCACAAGCATTTTGCAGCTGGTAGTGACAGACAAAGACTCTTTTCACAATGGCCCCCCTTTTACCTTCACCATCCTCACTGGCAATGAAGAGGAGGAGTTTACGCTGGACCCTCAAGGCGTCTTGAGATCTGCAGTCATTTTCAAGCACATGGTTGCAACCGAGTATGTGCTCTGCGTGCAGGTACGGTTTGATTTTTGCATCTGCACAGAAAATAAAGCCCTCATAGTGGTAGGTCATCTGTGCATTGCCTGTATGGGTTGGTTTTAATTGACTGTATTCTATGAGTAAATACCATGCATTCCAGTTTACAAGTGCACAACATGGTATATTTCCTTTGATGTCCTTAAACCTAATTTCATATAAATATAAATAGGTAGCCAGCCACTTTCCAATTTCCTCCGCATGAAATGGATTTTCTGAGCAGCGGCCGTTATGATTTAAGATTTTCATCTTTTTTTTTCTGTAGCTAAGCGAGGAAAATAAGCAAAAATGCATTATATACATATAAATACACCACAGAACGAGTGACAGCAAAATATTGTTCTAGGAAGGAAAATCACTTCTGCTTTTAAGTCATAAATTTAATCATAAATTTTTGGAAACCTACCAAGAATTCATGAAATCACATTTCCAAGGTCAACTTAGCTTTTAAAGAATGTGAAAATAAGACATGCAATGGAAGTCCAGCTCAAACTTAGCCTTAGAGTCATTGTTGAGGAACTTTGTAACCAGGGTAATTCTGATTACAAAAAACTGTAAATCCAAAAGTAATTTATCCACATTTCTCAGGCCTGCCAGAGAAAATGTAGTAGGGTTCAGTAAATAAGCAAGTCTAGGGAAGGAATTACCCCTCTTCACAGCAATGGGACATGGTCCTCTAATCTAAGTCTGAAATGCAGGCTTCCTCCACTTGCTTTACTAGGATTGATTTTTGTAAATACAGCCTGTCTGCTCCTTTACAAGGACACTTAATGCTGTTTGTAGCAGTAGCATACTCAGTTAGTTGCAATTCAAAAAATATAAGCTCTGATGCTGATTGACAGTTCAAATCCAAGTAATGTTTTGCAAGTTTGCTGTTTAATATTCCTGCAACCCATTTTTGAGCTTGTAGGAAAATTAAAAAAACCTCACCTTTCATTCTTACCATATCTGCATCCTAAATATTCTGCTTTCAGGGCAATTTGGTAGCCAAAGTTCCAGAATAGCCAAAATTGGGCATTAGAATTAAATTTAAGCAGCATCCTCTAGTTATACAGATCCAAGTATGTCATAGAAATGAAATATTGGACAAACCACAATGTCTGAGATGCACCAACATGTTGAGAAAACCACACTGTTGGATGGTGGAGGCCTAATTCCTCCCAGTATTATTTTCTTTAGGGATTTCTGCAGTGAAAACATATTTTATAGTTTCCTGTTGTGTATAGACCATAGAAATGTTTCTTTCCATTCATATGTGCCAGAGGGCTGCTTTCTCCTTTCCACCATCATGTTCCTCCTCTGTGTTAGGTTTATTAAAAAGTAATGTTAAAATTGAAAGTGGAATGGGATGTAATCTCTGTGCATGTAAGTGTGTGTGTGTGTGCGCGCGCGCACATGAAACCTTTTTTTTAAATACTCCACCCAGCTCTTTTAGGAGTGAGGATGAATGATTTTTAGAGTGTCTTAAAGTTACTAATCCTTTCCTAGTAATATCCATATTACTGTTGCCATCCTGCCTTTTCTTTTTCTTCAGCTTGTAAATGTTCCTCCCAAAGATCTTCGAATGTGTGCTACATCTCTGCCCAGTGGTAGTTTAGTCTTCTGTTCTTCTCTGAAGCAAATAAATGTGTGGAGTAGTATATCTTAATAGTGACTCCAATGAAACATTTCTCTTAGCGCACGAAAGGACACTGATTCAAGTTTGCACACCTTTCTGTCAAGGTGGCCTTGGGTTTGTTGTCATACTTGCTCTTTTACTCTCTATAAAAAAGTGCAAATGATACTATCATGTGTGCTCTGGGTCATACAGTCGTCTGCCCAAGTGCAGTGCTGCTCTTATATTTTATCGTTAGTAACAGCACAAGCACCCTATTTCATTTTTGAAGGGTGATAAATTTTATTTATTTCAAGTGTGTTTCTTGCCTGCATCAGGTAAAGTAGTACAGAGGGCTGTAGAAAAAATCTGAACTCCCTCACAAACACACAAACTAAGCAGGGTCTGAAACACTTTGGAGCACACCAAGCAATGCAGAAAGTGATGCTGGAATTTCTCCGGGCTTCAGTCTCTTTCCCAGGGTAGAACTGAGCCCAAACTGCATTTGGTGCAGAGTATACCACATTCAAATGGCTTTGTTGTGAAGAGGACAAGTGATAGCTGTGGGATCCTGGGAACATTTCAGTTTGAGTAATGAGACATTCTGCTGACACATTTCTCTCTGCAATCCACTTAGATGAGATATCTGTGCTTCCCTAAAGAGTTTGTAAGTTCCACTGCTAGAAATAGCTGAGACATTTCTTTACATATGTATTTTGCAAATGCGTTTGGGAAGTTCTTTTGAGAGGTCTTCAGAATTACTGATGCTGTGAAGATATGCATAGTGAGAAGTTATGATTGTTGGCTGTGTTATATGTGTGTTTTATTTTGTTTTTTATTTTTTTATTTTTCCTAAATTGCATTAGGCAAAGGACTCTGGGAAGCCTCAGCAGGTTTCCCACACGTATGTTCAGGTGAGGGTTATTGAAGAGAGCATTCATAAACCGACTGCCATTCCACTGGAGATTTTCATTGTCACCATGGAAGATGATTTTCCTGGGGGAGTCATTGGGAAAATTCATGCCACGGATCAGGATGTGTATGATGTCCTCACATATACACTAAAATCAGAGCAGAAAAGTTTGTTCAAGGTCAACAGCCATGATGGAAAGATCATTGCCCTTGGAGGGCTCGATAATGGCAAGTATGTCCTGAATGTCTCTGTCAGTGATGGACGGTTCCAGGTACCCATCGATGTTGTGGTCCACGTCGAGCAATTGCTACAAGAAATGCTGCAGAACACGGTCACCATCCGTTTTGAGAACGTTTCCCCTGAAGACTTTGTTGGCCTTCACATGCACGGGTTCAGGCGTACCTTGCGAAACGCAGTGCTCTCCCAAAAACAAGACAGCCTGCACATCATCAGTATTCAGCCGGTGGCAGGCAGCAATCAGCTTGACATGCTGTTTGCAGTTCAGATGCACAACGGTGGTTTCTATAAGCCTGCCTATTTGATTCAGAAGCTTACCAATGCAAGGAGACACTTGGAAAATGTGATTCGTATTTCTGCTATCTTGGAGAAGAATTGCTCTGGACTGGATTGTCAGGAACAACACTGTGAGCAAAGTCTATCTATTGATTCACATTCCCTGATGACCTATAGCACGGCACGAATTAGTTTTGTGTGCCCCCGCTTTTACAGGAATGTGCGCTGCATGTGCAATGGTGAGTACCGCTCCCCCATCCCCTCCCATCTTTACACATTATGCGATAGGATCTTTTTTATTCCTCTGATGCAGATTAGAAGGGGCATTTCAATTCAGTCCGTTAAAGCACGACTGGCTGATGTATTGTGGGAATTGATTTCTCAGGCTCAGGAAGAATTGTTCATGTTTACTGATGTAAATGGAAGTTGATGAACTTTGGCCTTTTACGACTAAGACCGCTTTCCTGGAGGCTTTGTAATCAGAGCCATCAACCAACTTTGAGAGAGGGGAAGGAAGGGGAGAGGAAGGGAGAGGAGAAGGAGGGATGTACTTTCCCACCCAGTCGCTGCCATCACTGGAATAAACCTGGAGTGTGACCATAGCAGCACAGCCTGGTCTGCAGCGATGCACCAGTAGTCTCCAAGGAAAAGGACTTCAACAGTGCAGGTGGAAAGGACTTTTCCAGTCCCATTTTTGCAGAGAGGCATGGAAACCAATGAAGTATTTTATTAAATAACTGCAAGCAAGCACTATTCCTGACCTTTAATGCTACAGTAGGTGACAGGTTGGGTTTTTGGCTGGGTTTCAGGCTGCTCCACATTTTGGCAGGGATGTCACATGGGCATATATGACAAATAGACTCCAGAGCCCATCTTCCTTACGATTCTGCACTTGGAGTATAAAACCTCAGGCAGTTACAATAATAGTACTGTTTCTTTTGTTTGCCAGGCTATTTGCTCCTCATTCTACTTCATTTAAGAGCGGAGAAAAAAGCTGCTGTAAAATCAATACATCTAAGTCTCCCTCATCTTAAGCACACATGCACACATAAACACACAGAGCAGTACAGGAATTCAGCAGCCATGTCTCTCCGTAACCAACCTTTGTTTCTGCAGCATTCAGCAGGATTTCCTGTCTTACCATCAGCTTCAGTGGGGATGAAAATAGGCATAAATTCCATAAAATTTAACCAGAAATCATTGTCTCCTGCGGCACGTGAATAATAATGCCATGGAAGTTCAGTTTTGTAAAAATTCTGTATTTTCATGTACATTCAAGAGCAGAGTCTCTGGTCAATTTTTAAGTAATAGCGTTATAAGTTTCAAACAGATGTATCTATTGTAACAGTAGTCAGCATTTTGTTATACATGAAAGGCTCTGAAATAAAGGACTTTCACAGGTGTAAAAGGGACAACGCTGCAATATTCTCCAGACAAGCCCAGGAGCCAATGCAGGAGCACTGTCTGCAAAACACTTTTATATTCTCTAAGTCATAGCTTTGTCTCATGTTCGTACCAAGAAATCACAAATCCTCGTCTCCATGGGGATAGTGATAGCCTTCACTGTCAGAAATTTGTTTTCTGGCAGCCAAAATTTTCACTGTTTATAATTTAATTTCACTACTTATTAAAGTCGATAATGATATATTATTCCCTTCAGATACTAATAGTAAGTGGATCTGCCTCATAATCCCTTAGTTTTGCTCCAAAAAAAGGACTTTGCAATGCAGTACAGTTCTGATCCAGCAGCTCTCTCCCTTTTCGTCCCTGCACAGCAAGTTTGCACTGGAAGCACAAAAATTCAGCGGTTCCCAAATGCTTCTGTCCTGTACCAGTCAATCCTCTGCAATGCCTGGCAAGCTGCCGGAAAGGCAGCGTGGTTCTGCAGACCATCTGTGGTCCCTAGCCTCTGGACCATGTATCATGGCCTCAAAGACGGCTTTATGGGAACAGTTGCAACAGGTAGCTTGTCCTGGTCCAGCTGGAGAGCTGGATGGGTTCCCACAGCTCCTGTTCGAGCCACTATGTGCTGATTGCCCATGGGTCATCCACAAGCCGTGGAATGGGGTCGTGCGTGTCCAGCCTGGAACAAAAAAGTGTCCGGAGCTGCTGATTTAAGTATAGCTACCAGAGAGGTGCAAGCCTTGGTGCCTCTTGCTTGCGCAGAGATAAGAGATCTCGGTGGGAAGTAAAAAAATCCATGCTTTGCCCTCCTTCACATTAGTTAATGCTTCAGCCTCTTCTACTGCTTTTAATTAAAGGAGCCACAAGGAACGTCTTGGTATTTAGGTAGAGACACACACTGTGTTTTATCACATAGGAGGTAACACAGACTTCTGAGGGTATATTAATTAGAGAATGTATGTATAGTTCTGCTTTCATGAAGGCTAAAGACTAGGGCCAATAAAAGAGTTAGAGAAATGCAAATACTTCTTTGATCAGTAGTTCTTGTACATGCACATAAATGCAGTAAGCCAGGAAAAAGAGCAAAAATACTAGAATAAAGTTATTTTGGCTTAACAAGACAGCATTAGCAAGATACTATCTGCATAATAAAAGTATTATACTTCCTTTGTTACTAGGATAGTTTCATGATCCAGTCCAGTAAATATTAATAGCTTGAATTACGACAAAGCCATTAAAGTATTGCATATGTTTCCAGAGACCTGATTCAATTATGACCCAGAAAGCTTGAGTTTGAACTAATTCACTCGTTCTTGAAATATGTATCATACTTGGAGTGTTTTTCCCACTGGCAGATGTCACAGATATGCACAATTTATGCATGCCAGCTGTGCATAACTTACCTAGATTACCTTTGTGAGCAAACGGAGTTATCTAACACGAAAATGCAGGGAGACTGTAAAGCAGGCAGTGGGTGAACTTTGGAGCTTCAGCAGCTCAGTTCTGGAAGGGTAAGTTCGAAAGTTCAGGTGCATCAATCTAAGCCTTTAAAATCAATAAAATTGAACTAAGGAGTTTTCCAATAACAGACTGTCTCCTTAGATTACTGGCTCATCTGCTGATGTTTGTATGGAAAATATTGTAACAAGCTGTGGTTTGTTTCAGTGTGGCTGTAGGGGCTATGCAATTGTCTCCCATCGCATGACGGGAGGTATGCAAACATCTGTCAGTGCTTGTTGGAAATAAAGATAGGAGGACCGGAATAAATACATTCATGTGAAATAGTTCTGGTGACATTCTCATTTTTCAGAAGCAAAAAGCTATTCCGTATTTTTATTTTTTCATGAAGTAATTCTTCTGTGTTGAGAGAAAGATGCAGGGAAGAAGCAGGTTTTCTTGGGACTACTTTGCTATAGACTTGTTCTGCATTATAATCTTACAAAAGTGAGATTACATTAATATGTTTATGGGAGAGGGCTGGATTGAAATCATCTTGACAAATGTTGGTATATATCTGCATCTGAGCTGGTCACTCCAGACCCCATTTGCAGATAGTGGAAAGAATGAGGTATTTTTAATGATGTGATACATCTCTCCCTAGATGTCTAAAATCAGTCAGATGAATCATGCCCTAAAGTTAGATGAGATGAATTCCATTTCAAGTGTTTAATATGGTTCTGGCTTAATAGTTTGAAAGAATTTTTCTAATAGACCCAGAAGTGTTCAGCAAAAGTGCAGACACTCACATCCACATTATTTAATCAAGTGAACAGCAGTCTTGGACCACTTTCTCATGAAACCAGGCAATTCAGACTTTATGGAGCCACTTCTAGCATTTTGTGAATGTTCTGACAAAGGGAAATCATAGACTGTGATGAGCTGCTATTAATGCAGGACCTAATCTTCAGAGGTGGTTTGTGTCCTCAGCTCCACAGAGCACACAGTGCCTCTTAACCAGTCCCGTGTGTTTTGCAGGATTGGGCATCGGGAACCCAATTCCTATGGGTACAGCACCGCTGTTCCCATTTCAGGAAGCACACACCTACCAACGAGCCTTGCGTTCTCCTGGCGAGGTAGCCGGGGAGATTGAGGAAGAAGGTGCCCTGCCTGTGCTTGGGAAGAAAGAACTGCAGATAAATGTGATAGATTTTGTGCTGAGAATGCAGAGTCTCATCTAAAATGTGGGAGAGCTGAAGCACAAAGTGGGGGCATGACTGTAGAATCAGGGCAAGTGGGAATTGCTATGTGTGTCTTAAGGGAAGCTGTGATCGAGGAATGGATGGAAGAGGTCAAATGTCTTAGATCTTCTAAAACTGGAAGAGAATCCGATTCACCAGGACGCACGGCGTGGCCCATAGTTTTCCGGGGCACTTGTGCTAACTGCAACCCACGGCCGAGTTGTGCAGAAACAAGTTTGTGGTATCCGCGCTGATATGCATATGGTAATCTTTGCTTAAAATACCTGGTCACCATGCTCCAAAAGTAAAAACGAATTGCAGCTTATGATCTGACAGTCTTCCCTCCGCAATAAACTAATTATTAGATTGTTTACAAGTAACAGTTTGGAGTTTGCTTTACAGGCTTTCTGGGACTCTGGCCCTCAGGCGTCACCTTTCAAGCTTTCTCCTGCAAGCGAGAGAAACAAACTCTTTTTTTAATATTCATACAGATTCAGGAGAATGGGCTTAGAGCAAAACACCAAATATCACAAGGCTCAATTTAAAATTGAAGCACTCAATTTTCAAAATATATTTATATTCCTAGCAGTGATACTTTGTTGGAGGGACAGGAATTAAATAAATGTCTCATTTTGCAATGGAAGAGTGTTTTCTTCCTCAGTATACTAGTAGGGAGATTGTAATACTTTTACCTTCTGTTAGAGAATAAACTGAAGACGATCTGTCAAAATCAAGTGGGTCTATTCCACCTTTTCCTGCCATGCACCGGTTGATGCTAGCTCATGTGTCTCTGTGATACCTTGTAGAGAACAGCTTTATTAATACTAACGTGAGTTTCAAGGGAATGCTGTGCATTGTCTGGACTCGCCTACAGAAAAAAAAAAAAAAAAAAAGATCAATTCAAATCTATATTTCTTGAATCTCTTATTGGATGGTAAATAGACTGCTCTTTGGAGTGGAAATGCAACATTAGAATAATTTTATTTAAACTCAGGCTGGAAATCTTTGATGTGGACAACGTAACCTTGAATGATTTCACAATTTTGCTCCACATAGTTGTGAAATCAGCCTGAAAATGCATGTTAGCTAGGGCAATGCAATAATGCAGATTTGTAGCTTATGTACTTATAACCATACAGACAGGCATAAAGCATTTCTTCTCCCAAGTCTGAATATTTTAAAACTTTTGTGACAGCTATGAAATTCTGCTGCAGCAGGATGAATAAAAAGTTGATTTGCTTGTAGTTTACTAGAAGAACTATTCTTGGCCTGCCAAGATAATCAGTTCTTTCGTGTATCGCCACAGTTGCACTAAATACGTTATATCCTTTCCATATATTTCTTTGACTGTGGAAGGATGACTCTGAAGTACAAATCAGAATTTGAATCAGCTAAAAAAAAAAAAAAACCTGGCAGAGATGGTAACTAAGTTATTGCTTTATTGCTTCATGTCAAAGATACAGTCATAGGTTGGGGATGTGAAAATTTGCGGAGCCACGTTTGGAAATCTCAGGGCCCCTTTCTGCTGCACGCTGACAAGCTGTGGGGCTTTTGTCCAAATGACTTGTCTGTCAGCTACGCAGAGGCTCGCTTGAATTACAGCCTCACAAAAGGTTTAAGTGTGTTCAGAGGAGAGATATACTCTGTGTACAGCAGAATGCTGTGTATTTGTCGTATAAGAATGAAGTAAAATAGCCAGAAGAAGCAACTAGAAAATACAAGGCAGCCTGTAGAATATTGAACCACCTGTTATAATTTCAGAAATAATTGTTACTAGCCATTCAATTCCAAAGAATGAGTTTTCTTTTTTTCTTTAAAAAAAAAGAGGTACAGAAAACGTCAGGTTCTCTGTTAAATTCTGCAGATTTTACCTTTAAATACAATATAGTTCTCTGATGCCAACCCTATTAAATGACATTTGTTTCTTGATTGTATAAGACTTAAAATGTGACTGTATATTGCAGCTGTTATTCCTGTTGCCTACTCAAGTGATTAATAAAGATTGCCGTGCATCATTTTCTAACAGTGCTACAGGCAGTACTGTAAATCGTTTACTGCATAGACCTCTCAAACAAATGTTTGACAAAGGAGGGGAGGATGTTAAAGATTAAATTGACTGTGCTGTACATCAAGCAAGACATTTACAGTCATTGCCATATTTGTAGTCAGCCCATGTCCACTTTGAAACCTAGAGTAGTAATTTTTCTTTTTTCCAGAAAATACTTACAGTGCCAGGTAATTTCAGCTATGCTTACTATGAGCCCTTCTTGGCTGGTACTAAAGTGTGACAGCAATAAGCTTCTTTCTTTCATTACTTTTGGAGATATACTCTATGACAGGTTGATTCCTTCCTTTATAAATTGTAAATAAAATACATATGCTCAAAAAAATAAAGTAGGTTTTGAATATGATAAGGGTCCTGCAATAAACAAGAATTGCCAATATTCCGAAAGTGAAGGTAGGAAGGTGCTGACTTTTTATTGTTAAAATCATCACCTGCGTGTATTAAGTAAATGAATTTGATAAGCAAAACAAGAGACGCCTGTCCATTCCCAGCTGCTGGCTCCCCCTCCCTTCAAGCTCTGGCTGCAAATCTACAGAATAAGGGCAGGAATGCCTTTTTCCCTGCACTTAAAGGCTACTTTCATAGCAGCCACATGCAGATGTCCAAAGGTAGAAGCTGACCCTGCATCTACCAAGTTCCTTATTGCAACCAAGAAAAGGCTAACTGTTGTGGAAGTCGTATATTCCTGAGAATTCCTATATTAAGCAGCAATAGTTGTATTGTGTTTTGCATTACTATAGGCAGTGTTTGCAAATCTTTTAAGATTAGGGAAATCAAAACAGATTTATTTAGACACTTTTAGAAGTTATATAGAAGTGTGAGTCAAACCCATGGAATGCAAGAAGTTCCTTTGACATTGACAGGCTTTAAAGTAAGCCCTTGGCACGCTCAGCCTGATAGATGTTAAGAATTTAGGAGGTTTTGAGGAACCTTAATGTAATTGTGTCGCACAAGTATTTTAAGCAAATTTAAAACTCAGTATTCATCTGTCCCTTCGGGTTGCTTCCTTTGTGAAGTTAGTAGTAGTTTTGAATTCACTCGTTCTTGGGCAAGATTAGATTCCATACTAACAAAAGGTTTTTTAGGAAAGAATCGACACTAGCATTCAAAATAATTTTATCAAATTATGCTCTTCCCCAAATACAAAAGGACATGGATGATTTGCCCAATTTATAAATACAAATTGAAAGTGGCTATTTAGAATATTAAGTTTCTTCTTTCTTCAATTAGGTAATGACAAGAAACACAAGGAACTTATTCCTGATTTTCAAAATTTCTTCACTTTGAGTTCTTAGCATTCAGAGCAAGTAATCCACTTTCCTGTTTTGTTTTGGTTTTTTTCCTGTACATATGCAGTTCCGGATGCAACAGGACTTGTGTAGTCACAACCAGAAGAAAAGAGGATAGATTTTGGGAGCCTGGGCAAGGTGCACAATAGGATGTGAGATCTCAGAAATGTCAGGAGGAACATGGGGACAGGGCAAGTTTGCCTTGCTGTACGTCAGGCTGGCAGAGTGTCCTGTGCAGTATGAGACTGAAAAGCTGTCACTGTACCCCAGGCATTGCTTTTTCTTATTTTGTCTCCTAGGGAACTCTACTTCCTTAAATTTGCTTTTCACAGGGGCAAAAGGGTGTGTAGCTTCAAGTCATTAGTTTTCTCATATCTCTAAATCCCCTGCACAGGAGGCTTTTTGAGAAAATGAATGGCCTGAGAGTCACAACACCAATTATAAACCAGTTACTGTTCATAATAGTTGGGTTTTATAATACGTTGCCATGAGGTTTAGGGCAGTCTCTGAAGAAGAACCATAACATTTTTGCTATGTACTTGTTCAAAGGACATCTCTTCCATGAAGATTGGGGGTTATTTTTGTTATTATTATTAAGCCATTCTTTGCTCGTACTGAAGTGTGAGATCAATAATTGTCTTTCATTACTCTTGCATTGTTGCAGATCATGCTTTACACTGTGTACCACTGACAGTATTTTAACTTATTGCAGGAGGACTCTGCCCAGGGTCTAATGATCCCTGTCTGGAGAAGCCGTGTCCAGGGGACATGCAGTGTGTGGGGTATGAAGCTAACCGGAGACCGTTCATCTGCCAGTGCCCACCAGGAAAGCTTGGCGAATGCTCAGGTGCATGTCACAGCAGTAAAGGGGGATATACTTGAACAACAAAGTGCTGCCATTATCGTTATGTAGGTAGAGGTGCCACTGAAGTCAACAGAAGATGTACTGCTTAACCCTCCTCAGCATGGGCGTTCAGCATGTGTGTTTATAAACCCTGTAAAATACTTGTCTTTATAGCCATGGGTCTGTATGAAGACCATGATCAAGTTTCCATTGAGAAATTCCCACTGGCTTGGTTGAATCCCAGACCAGTAAAACAGGCTGCTGAGAAAACAGGACTTTTCCTAGAGGCTGTTATGCCAGATGTTTTTCTGCCATGGGCAAAGCTCTATAATTAACTCTTCTGCTTACGATTTAGATTACCAAAATTCCAGTCTTTATTAATGAAAACACTATGCTAACCCAAGAAGAAAGTTTGAGGACATTTGTTAGTTCTCTGCAGCTGTGTTGTTCCCTGGGATAGAAAGAGCCTGGTGGAAAGCCCGTGCAGTGGAACTTTCCGTTGACCTCAGTGAATCCAGGGCTGCATGACAGAGGACATGTGCTGTTTCTTTCCGTGATGGAAACACAGCAGATGCTGAGCTGTGTCACTGTGGTCCTCGGCAGTGGTTGCAGGGAACTCATTGCAAGGGTTTGGCTGGCATCTGCCCACACCTGACTTTATACCCATAACTCAACTGCCTGATGTACAGGCATGGTCATCTTTGACTCCCTCTGTTGTCAGTGAGGCAACATAAGTGCCTCCAGGGGTGTATAACCTTAAAAATGCTGAATACTTGGAGAAACCTCTCTTTTTTATAAGTATGGAGAAATACAGCTTTCTTCCACCCCCTGAAAAATATTTTTTTAAAAAAATACAATATGTTTTTGTAGTAGGTGCCAGCTTTTTTTTTCCCATCAAAGAAGGGTTGTATTTATTTCTTCCTAGATATTCTCATTAGCTCTATAAATTCATTAATTAACTTGACAGTTGAGGAATTATTTCATATGTTGCTAAAAGAACATGTGTCTTTTCAAAATGGTTATTTCAGGCCATACTTCCCTTAGTTTTGCTGGGAATAGCTACATTAAATACCGAGTTTCTGAAAATAGCAAGAAAGAGGAATTCAAGTTGGCTCTCCGTCTGCGAACCCTGCAAAGCAATGGGATTATAATGTACACCAGAGCGAATCCCTGTATAATTCTGAAGGTAATTAAAATAACTTATCTTTTCCACAGTTGTTTTTCTTGACTATATGTTTTCTGTTGGCTCTTGATTTGGGGAAGGCTGTTCTCATTTCAGCTGTAGATTGAGAAGATGAAGTCTGATCTGTTTCATGCTAACAGGGAAAAACAACAATTTCGACAATGGCAACAACAACAACAATCAAAAAAGCAGCTTGTTAGTGGTACTTTACTTGGAAAATGCTCCACTGGGTGCTGTTCATTATAAGAACATTATGCGTGTCTGCATGCAGGAGCCAATCTGCACGAGATGTAAGATTTGGCCATTTATATGACCATATAGTCAAAACAATGCATGCTGAAATAGCTGTTCTTCCCCTGTGCCCATGCCAGTGGTTAGAGGATATGCCCTCACTGATGTCAAGTTAATTCCAGAAACCGACTGCTTAGAACATGTCTTATACTAAATGTGAAGATTTCTGCACTCCGTGAATTAAGATCATTTGTTGAGAGAGGCATGGGATAGCTGGAGATTGATATCCAATCAATATTTAATTGGTAAGCTCTCCATGCATTTTTGTTCTTTGCTGGGTTTCTGTGGAATGGCAAATATCTGCTGGATGGAAAGAGAGTGCTGAGCTCATCCAAGAACCCACATGTATAGTATTTCTGCTGGAGCCTCTAAGGTCCAAAATGAAGACATTGACTTTTGTAACTCAGCCATGTCCTGTAATTCAGCAGTGGGAGAAATGGCACAGAGCCTTTTGTGTCTGTATTTGCAATCTTTGGAGTTCTTTTGGCTGAATGTTTAGGTAATGTTAAAATGGCTAGATGAGTTAGTAATGGGCAACAAATAATTTTATAGCTGTTAGACTGAAATATTTAATGAGCAGGAGTACTGTCTGTCATGCACTGGGGACTCTCAGTGTTGTTCAGATTTGTACAAGACAATTTAATCTCTGCTTTGAGACACACAGAAATGCACAGTTTCAACTTTTCAGTGTACTTTTTGTTCAAAACATCCAAAACAAACCTGCAGGCTTGAAGACCTTTGAAATCTTCTTCATGGTTGGCTCTTAGCATATATCAGTAGGGAATGTTTGCAATTTTGTAGTTTTGAAAAATGCTTGAAAAAAAACAAATGGCCCTGGTGAAAGGTGCCACTTGAAAACAATAGGAGATGATACATTCTAGTGGAGCTAGAATGACGACAGGATAATTTATTTTGTTAGAGCTTAGTGTATAAAACTATCATTAAGGAGTCCAGCAGGTCAGGTCGTAGGCAACTGGGTGGGAATCTCCAATTGAAGCTGAGAAATTTTACCACCAAAAGAGAAAAATTCATTTGATTACAAAAAATAAGTAAGAGATCCCCTCACTGCAGTGGCCTGGGTTGGGATTTTAGTTCTAGGGTAGGAATTACATGTTTTCAGTCACCACTTTGCACAATCACCTGACTATTTTGCTTTAAAAGATACTGGGAGAAAAAATAATACTTGAAGGAGCAGGAACAAGAGCTGTGGCTACTCTGCTCCAGTCTCCGAGGCCAACCTCCAGGTCATGCTCTTTTTTGCTTCCTAGCTCTAAGAAAGGATTTCCAGCCCTGAACCCATCTCATGTGGCACTTGGTAGGGAGCTTCGGGCACAGCTGCTGCCTCACATGTCTGATGGGAGAGGTCCAGGGTCTTGTATGCAGTGCTATGGATGCAAGGGCTCCACCTTCTCCCATGCATCGGGCAGGGATGGACACAGGGAATTCCCCTCCCGGAGCCTCATGCTTGGCTTTTAGATAGGGCAGGATTTGCTGTTGCAGTGGATATGTCCTTTTTCCCAGGTCTGGCCCTTGGCTTCTATAAGCATAGGTCTTAAAGAAAACTAAAGCATTATACTCAGCATGGGTCGTTTTTAAGAAATGGCATCACTTACAAGGTTGGGAATACCTCAAGTTTTGTTTGTGAAAGTTGTTTAGCAGAGGAACATCAGACTAAGATTTCACAAAAGCACTCTATGGCAGATAAATGGCATTATGCTCAAGAGATGTAGCCATAGCAGGTCTCTTCAGGGATGGCAGCTGACTCATGAACTGTACTTTGGGGATCCCTAACTGAGGTGTCTTTAAGTAAGTTACCCTTAGACTTTCTAAGCATATGTTTTTTTCATTTGTAAACCAGAGGTAAGGCCTTTTTAGTTTGTTTTCTTTTTTAACCAGGTGTGTATGTTGTGAGATAGGGAAGCGCTCAGAAATGAGTCCATTAGGTAGATTAATTAGAGGTCTATAAATGTGAAGTTGTTATCATTTAGGCATTGCTTTCAATTAAATTAAACATGAGGAGAAGCTTTCCAAACAGAGGATAAAGGATGGGATCCTGTGCTCTTTTGAGCACTCTGGCATCACTCCAGCAAAGCACTTAATCACTTGCTTAACTTCCTGTATTTGAAGGCAATTGGAACTACTCACATACCTTAATTTTAAGCATGTACTTAAGTATGTGCCGGATTAGCACCAGAGCACTAGCACTGAGCCCCAAAGGCGGAGGTGAAAGAAATTTAGACCAACCACATAGTAGGAGGCCATGGGAGAATGGACAGAAAACACCACCGCTGTTGGGACGTATAGTGGCATTGATTTTTTTGAAGCAAGTCTCCCCCATTGCAGTCTATTTAAAAATTAATGCTGCAATATGGTTTTCAGTGTTTAAATGACCATCTTAATTTTGGGAGCTCATACATTCGTGATAACTCCAGGGATGGAAATATTTCGTAATCATTACATGGTGTCCTTCTTGGATGAATAATCAATTCCATAGAGCAAACTGCTTGTCTACTACTTTGCTGAAACCCTACCAGCTACACTGTGTTGATACGATATAATAAGGGTGTTATTTATTCAGCTGTTTCAAATAAAGCAACTCATCCATCGATTTTGAGAGGCTGGCCATTCTTTTGTTGCATGCTCTTGCTTTTAAGACAATTGGAGCAAAATGAGATGCAGGTCGATGGCCTTTTTTTTTTTTTCCCCTTTGAAAAGATTATGCGTGCCAAAAACAGTATCACCATTTCCTTTTTCCTATGTAGCATCTATCTGGGAAAAGTAAGATTTAACAATTTAAAGCATTGCAAACCCATTGCAGAAGACGATTCTGTAATTTATTTCTTTTTTTCAGGGAACATAATGGATATTCAGGTTGTTTTGTGAAATGTAAATAATAGGTAAAGAAAGACCTTCCTATCATGCCAGAAATATAGCTGTTAAATGGTAAAAGGCAAGCATATTTTCTTCCATCCAGGCAGTTAATGTAAAACTTTGCATGGTGTAGTTAAGTGTATATTACACATTTTAATGCATTACTGCTGCATGGCTTATGCTGGATAAGACTGAAGGTTGGATATGATCCCAGCTATGGCTGGAGTTGAAACGAGTAATATTTTAATTAAATACACAGTTTTATACAAACGAACCTGAAATGTAATTCAGCTAACGAAATATTTCCCCAGATAGATTAGTAGGCAGCATGCTGTATCCATGGTGTGTGGCTGCAGATGGACTGTGTGAGCCTAAGGTGGTCTCAGAAGAACCATTTGATCATTTTATTACCTATGTTGATACACAAATATGGATGTTAGCCAAACATCTTAGCCAGGCTAATATTCTAATATAATTTACAATATGTGTTTGGCTCTATTTTGCTCAGTGAATGAAACTGTTGAAATGCAACAGATTGCATCAGCTTTTGGAGCCTTCTCTGTTCTTTGTACTTCTCTACAGGTGAGGAGTTTTCTCTCTGTAAGAGCATACATGCCTAAGTACGCATTAACCTCACTGTCCTAATAGATATAATGAGAGATACTGTAACTAAGCCCAGAAATCTCTGAGAGGTGGAAGCTTAGTGGGAATTGTCTGCCCAGCTAGGATGAAGCACTGTCTCTCTGCTTTCTTCTTGGTGCAGAGAGTCTCTGCTGGCGTCATAGGCGGCACTAGCGAGGGGTTGCAGAGTTTGCATCTCTCTGCTGAGAGATGGAGTAACTCAAGCTCTCTGCTGTGTTAGATGGCATAGATGGAAAAAAAAGCAGTGCCACACATTCAGTCCTGAACTGAGTCTGATGCTGCCAACCCTCAACCAGACCAGTTGAGGTTCCACTGAGGTTATTGTCTAGATAACTGCTGAGCCTGGATGAGACATTGGCCATTCATTGGATTTCCGTACTATTCACTTGAACGTACCTCATTTAGTAGGAAGTTAACTTGAAGTTCAGCTTTTCTTGGTACCAAGGTCCAGGCCCCCTTAGAATCATAGAATCATAGAATGGTTTGGGTTGGAAGGGACCTTAAAGATCATCTAGTTCCAACCCCTCTGCCATGGGCAGGCACACCCTCCACTAGACCACGTTGCCCAAAGCCTCATCCAACCTGGCCTTGAACACTTCCAGGGATGGGGCATCCACAACCTCTCTGGGCAACCTGTTCCAGTGCCTCACCACCCTCACAGTCAAGAATTTCTTTCTAACATCTAATCTAAATCGACCCTCCTTCAGCTTGAACCCATTCCCCCTTGTCCTGTCACTACACTCCCTCATAAACAGTCCCTCACCAGCTTTCCTGTAGGCCCCTTCAGAAACTGGTAAGCTGCAATTAGATCTCCCTGGAGCCTTCTCTTGTCCAGGCTGAACAACCCCAACTCTCTCAGCCTGTCCTCATAGGAGAGGTGCTCCAGCCCTCTGATCATCTTTGTGGCCTCCTCTGGACTCTCTCCAACAGCTCCATGTCTCTCCTGTACTGGGGCCCCCAGAGCTGGATGCAGTAGTCCAGGTGGGGTCTCACAAGAGCGGAGTAGAGGGGCAGGATCACCTCCCTCGACCTGCTGGTCACGCCTCTTTTGATGCAGCCCAGGACGCGGTTGGCTTTGTGGGCTGCAAGCGCACACTGCCGGCTCATGTTGAGCTTCTCATCAATCCATACCCCCAAGTCCTTCTCCTCGGGGCTGCTTTCAATCCATTCCTCGCCCAGCCTATAGTCGTGCTTGGGATTGCGCCGACTCACGTGCAGGACCTTGCACTTGGCCTTGTTGAACTTCATGCAGTTCACACGGGCCCACCTCTCCAGCCTGTCAAGGTCCCCCTGGATGGCATCCCTTCCCTCCAGCGTGTCGACCACACCACACAGCTTGGGGTCGTCGGCAAACTTGCTGAGGGTGCACTCGATTCCACTGTCCGTGTCGCCGACAAAGATGTTGAACAGTGCCAGTCCCAGCACTGACCCCTGAGGAACGCCACTCGTCACCGTTCTCCACTTGGATATTGAGCCGTTGACCACAACTCTTTGAGTGTCGACCATCCAGCCAATTCCTTATCCACCGAGTGGTCCATCCATTGAATCCATGTCTTTTCAATTTAGAGACAAGGATGTTGTGTGGGACAGTGTCAAATGCCTCGCACAAGTCCAGGTAGATGACATCTGTCGCTCTTCCCTTGTTCACCAATGCTGTAACCCCACTGAGGATTGAACAGTGTCCCTGATATGACAGGCAGTTACGGGGAATCACAGGAACACCAGGGATTAATTGCTGAATCAAAGATCCGTGGTTGAATTCTCCACGCTTAGGAGTGGAGACATCATTTTGCCCTGTTGAGTTGAGGACCCTTCTCCTCCCTGCCCAGCCAGCCTAGCTGCTAAGTAGACAGAACAGGAGCCCTTTGCAGCCCTCACTCCTCGCGGGCTGTTCCTGATCTTCCTCCTCCTCCTCTGGGCACAGGGCCAACAGGGGACAATATATTTCCTCCTTGCCCTGCTACAGCAAGACCTGTGACCATCTGATTGATGAAAGTATTTTTATGGTCTCCTTGCTAGGGGTTGGTCTCCTTGCTAGGGGTATCTGGGCATGTCACAGTCTTTAATGTACGTATACATAAAGCAGCGGTGTGAGGTAGGGAAATGACGTTATCCCTCTTTTACTGATGAAGACCTCAAACTAATGACTTGCTGGAGATCCCAGAGGAAGAGTGTTGCAGAGTGTGGATTCCCATGCATATCTAGTCTAGTACTGTAAGCATTGAACCATCCTTTCCATCTTTCACTTTAGCCTAAGGTGGGGGTTACTAGTGCTTTTTTAACAAAAGGAAGGAAATGTAGCCTTTCAGACAATATATATTTACTGTGAATGTCAGATCATCTGCTGGTAAAATGAAATAAAAATGGATGAGAAAGATGAATAAAACATATTTTAATGGCAAATCTTTTAGATCAGCATTTCCTGTATACAAATGGTGTAATATTTATCCCAGGTGCTCATATGTGGTGTTGTATTTATAAAAATAATTGGAAAAGCATGTTCTGTGAGTAAGGGTAATAGACATGCAGGCAGTAGGTCCTTCAGGGTATAAGTAGTCTTAGGGGAGGTATATGTATATTACACACAATCAGTAGAACAGTTTCCATAGGAAAAAGTCTTTTGAATAAGAAGCAAGTTAACCGCTTATCCGATGATGGCTGTTTTTCAAAGTGTAATATGTTGGCATGTATTTTTCTGTTTGATTTGTATTCCTGTTGAGCCAGACCACAATTTCTGAGCAGTGCCTTCAAGGTTTGTGGACTATTTTGTCGCACAGGGAGAAAAGAAACTATTTCTCCATCTCTGGAGAGAAACCAGCTCAGTTTATCAGGGCATCTTGTTTACTGAGATTCCTCCTGAGCAGATACTTTAATAGGCCCAATTTCAATCTACAGAAATAGTTTACAGCTGAGTTTTGAGTCCTGTAAGAAAAGTTTTTTTAATGAAAAATGACCCAGATATGTTTTTCTATACATCCATTAGCCTTTTTTGATTGAGCTGTAGGAGTACCAAGCAACATCCATCCCTCAAGCATGTTGTATTACAATCATAGATCTCACTTTGTCTCCGTTTCATTACATCCTACAGGTAGGGACTTCAAAATAGCCAGCTGCCCAGAGCAGGGGCTAATTTTTGCTCTGCTGGCTCCTTCTACACGTGTATCCCTCTACACCCCTCATGCCATGCAGAGTAAGTAGGTAGCTTGTCATGTGCTTAGCATCTCTGTGTCCACCCCATCCAAGCGATTGCAGACCGGTGGAGTGGTGTGGTTTACACCCCGACTGGCCAGTGTGACTTGCTTGAGGTTACAGCCCCATTCAAATTCAGCTGGTCAAGAGCCTGAGGTCTGGAAAGGAGAAGAAAATCCAAAGATTATTGGAACTCGAGATTTTACCCCTTATTTTTCTCCAGGTAGTTTTGTGAACCTCCAAGGACAGTAAAATGCTGATAATGACACGGCAGCACAGTCTGCTCCTGTAGCTTAACAGTGTCCCGGTTACCTTTAAGCCACATAAGAAAGCCTGGCACAGAAGACTTTGAGCACCAGTTCAGACACATGCCAAGGGCTGTCTCTAGTTAAAACAGTTGTTAATGACCAGTCATGCCAGAAACGGCCAAAAATGGCCAAAGACATATGGACGCAATGCAGCATCCTCACATCTGCATTAGCCATGCCAGTTTAGCAGGCTACCAAAGCTCGGGGGGGTTCTTGCATTGACAGCTATGGCAACTCTGCTCTGCTGGGGGAGAGCAGGAGGGTTGTGTTACGGATAAACTACTGAGAGTACAATGTGTGCTGCAGGGAAGGATGAAAAAGGACACAGCGCCTGAACTATTCAGGGGGATAAATAATGGGACAGAACTGTCTTGAGAGGGGTTTTGCAGAAATAAATACTTCCTAGAGCATGACATAAAGGTAAAATAATTGCAAGAGCTTTCAGAGAGCTTGAGTCCAACTAATGTGTCATAAGAAATTATTTCCAGCCTTGTCAGCCATTTTAAACTTATCTGCCATCTGTTAAAGAAACCTAAAATCTTTGGGTAAACTGCTAATCAGGAAAGCAGCACTTCATGCCTGTTCCCTCACTCTGAGCTTTGCCTGTCCCAGCAGCCTGGGACAGATTTTCCCTTTATGAGGAATTCAGATGGGTGAGAGTCAGGAGGGAGGGTGAGAAATCCTAACAATCCCTCTAAACCCATGAACCCAGCATAAATATCAGGAAAGGAAGAAAAGTAGGAGCCATCCCATGTTATCTATGAGGTCTACATAGGACAGGTAGTATAGCATCCTTGGAAAACAACTGACTTTTGGTCAACCAGAATCTTACTGTTGTACTTAGAGAAACTGAACTTATGACACTGAGGGACAAATCCACACCTCGCTGAGATGCTCCAAAAGATTACAGAGGTACAGGATGTATGCATGAGCAGAGCACCTAACATCCCCAGCTGAAAGCAGTGGCCATTGACTTTGCCACAAGTC
Organism: Balearica regulorum gibbericeps; assembly: GCF_011004875.1. Taxonomy (NCBI): domain Eukaryota; kingdom Metazoa; phylum Chordata; class Aves; order Gruiformes; family Gruidae; genus Balearica; species Balearica regulorum. The sequence continues at coordinate 207,856,355 of NC_046184.1, read as the reverse complement.
TCTCCCAAACACTCAGAGGTGACCCCTTGCCCTGACTGTCCTTTTGGTAGCAGCAACCACCAGGAGCAGAATTACAGCACACGGGTGGGACTTGCTCAGAGAGACATGACTGCTCGGCAGCAGAGCCAAGAGCAGAACATGGGTCTTCCAGTCCATGGTCTGTTCAGTGAGACATACCGTTATCCTTGTCCTCTCCGGTGTTCTGCGTATGTATTTCTCTATTTTTTCTATATTTTCATTTTGCCTGCAGTAACAGGCTTTGGGTAAATTCTAAGTGGGCTGATACTTATCACCTTATGTTTTTTTGCTGATGACAAAGGCACAGCTTTTTGCTATTTTAGTGTCATGTAGGAGAGCAGCTCTAACACTGTGTAGGGAATGTCTAGAAGTTCCCTGTGTTTCCAGATTCTCCATGAGAGCGTATTACGAGATGGATGAGTGCTTGAAGCACTTTCATTTCTGTTTTCCTCCCGCAGATTGTCGATGGCAAACTGTGGTTCCAGTTGGACTGTGGAAGTGGCCCAGGAATCCTGGGAATTTCTGGCAGGGCCGTCAATGATGGAAGCTGGCATTCAGTCTTCCTGGAGCTGAATCGCAATTTCACGAGCTTGTCCCTGGACGACAGCTATGTGGAGCGCCGCAAAGCCCCCCTCTATTTCCAGACTCTCAGCACAGATAGCTCTGTCTACTTTGGCGCCCAGGTCCAAGTGGATAACGTCCGCAGCCTGACCGACAAGAGAACGACGCAGGTCTTGAGTGGCTTTCAGGGCTGCCTGGATTCAGTCGTCCTAAATAACAACGAACTGCCGCTCCAGAACAAGCGCAGCAGCTTTGCAGAAGTGGTTGGCCTGACCGAATTAAAGCTTGGCTGTGTTCTCTACCCCGATGCCTGCGAGAGGCATCCCTGCCAGAACGGCGGGACCTGTACCAGCGTGCCATCTGGTGGTAAATATTTTGCATTACTTTATGGGTTCCCCCCGCCCTCCCCTTCCATTTTCCTCTACAATTTATTGCCAGAGATGGTTTTATGCAGCAACATGCTTGAAAAGTCTCATGAACTCTATAAAACTCTGATAGGTATTGCAAATTGTGTAAAAGCTGTTTGCTCTATAAATAAAGGTGAAATGGTGCCCCTTCTCATTGCATTAGTGTTCCAGGAGGAAATTGATTTATTGGCTGTTAGGATAATCCTATTTCTATAGAAACCAATAGAATTACAATTACTGTAATGCTCAGCTGGATTTTTCAGGATCCATTTACAGCATCGAAGGCTGTACACAAAGATGGTGATTTCAAACGTCCATCACAGATGCAACGGCACTGTTGCCTTTCTCTGTTTCTGAAGCTGTCACAAATAATTACTGAGCTGTCCGCAAACACCTTGGTCCTTTTGTGAGTGAGTAATTTGATTACATGTCTGCATGGAAAATAGCGAGTCCGCCCCATTATAAACCCCCCCCTAGAACTGTATTTTACAGCTTCCTCAGAGGCCTGAGTGCTTCAAGGTCTAAGTAATATTGTCCAAAGTTTATAGGGTATTGATTTAAACCGTGCTCATGTTGGAGTTTCCTATCCAGCGGTCATATGGTGGCTTGTGTGATTCGGTGCCTGTGACTTACTACCCAGTAATGTGGTGCACAAGTTACCAGACCATACAAACAGTCGGCATCTTAGCAGGAAAAAAGTAAACGGCTTACATGTAGGACCTTTCCTCTGGGGCTGTTCTTTCTCTGTAGTGTACAAGTTTCCCATCCAGTTCCCCATATTGTATTAGCAGGCAGCACTGCTCACCTTTTCCGGCAGACTAAAACTTCTTCTGAAAATGAGGATGCTCAGCAGAGAGGTCTTCTGCAGAGATTTCCATCCACTTATTGTCAGTGGGTTTGGTCGTGGTTCCTTAGGGCAGTTCCCATTAAACTTTTTTTATGGAGCATTTAACCACTGTCCAGGGCTTTCTGCTTTAACGTGTCCATGCTGTTCCCTTGAACCCGTAATTGTTATTTCTGGTTTTCATTGTTTTAAGCCTTGTTCTCTTATTTCCTTTCTGATCACCCTCCCCCAAGCAGATTTTTCTAAACTTTGGGAACTTCCTAAACTATAGAACAGTTTACTTTTCAAGGCTGAAATCTTGTGAGATCTGAGCAAAACTGACTGTCGGCCAGAAGGTTTTCATTTGGATAACCCTGCCCTTATAGAGTAAGCCCTGACAATGTGAATTTCCTGATGGCAAGGTATCTCAGCTAGCGTCTCCTCTGGATCCTTGGCTTTGATTCAGCCACCTCTGCGCCCGCGCCGGGGCAAAGGGTGCATCAGGGCTGCCGCTGTTGGTGGAAGGAGGTGGGAGGAATGAAGCGCAGCACTGGTGAGCCAGGATGTGATGTGCAGCACAAGGACAAATTGTGCTGCTTGTGTATGTTGTTAAGTGTCTTTATTTACCAAAGGAAGGAAAGAAAAGGAGTGCTGCACAGCAAGGGCTAAAGGAAATCATTCCGAGGCAGATGGATGCTGCAGCCACTGAGAAAGATTATTTAAATCCCTAGGAAATACGGCTGTAATATGTACATGGACATAACATGGCTTTGATTCAGAGTCCATACTTAATAAATGGGGTTAACCATTCACCAAGCTAGCATCCTAGGAAGCATGAGAACAGCTCCTTCTATTGATTTTACTTGAGTCTATTTACAGTATTGCTCAGCAATCTCGTGATGAGTAAATTGAAACCTTTCTAACAAAACGCTTTACAGTAATTCTTTTTTTCCCAGCGCCATGTGCATGCCAATTCAAACTGAGGGGAGACATGGCGTGGGGGAGAAACAGGCAGTGTTGAAGATTGGACCCATTCTATTACTGGAGTGGCACACACAGTTTTCATGTCAACATAATTCGCCGCTGGAAAGCAGTCACAGAACTGATTTAAGTTGACTGCGTTCTTGCCTCGGTGAGGGGGCACGTGCCCTGCAGGGATGTTTCGGCTGCCTGCCGTTAAAAAATCTGTTTGCTGTTTTTACTGCCTCAGCAGTGTATGTAAATAAAGGATTGTTATAAAGCCATAACTCCAGCCCAACGGGCCCTGACTGTATGTCAGTGGTTCTGCAGCCCAGCCCACGAGGAGAAGGCATGGGCATTTTTGTTTCCACCAGGCAAAGTGATTCTGATGTGGGCATCCTCCATATGCAGAAAGGCCACGTAATTAAATTCCATAGAGCGGAGAGCCCAACAGCATTGCACATGCTAGTCGTGGAGCCACAAATTGCAGCGTGCATTTAAGAATCATCAACCATTCTATTCACTGACATAGATGTTAGCAGCTGACTTTCATTTCAAATAGAAAAAAAAAGTAGTAACTTCATTTTTTATCTTAAGAAAGAAAATGGCTTTTTTCTTTTATGGTGGGGGGAAGCATTCAAAAATACACCATGCAAAGGTCCTTTTCCCAGTCCCAGGGCTTTCAGTAGCATCAGGATCTCTTGACTAACATTTTCTATGATATTATCCTCCTATTAAAGTTCCTGGAGATTAATGCTCCTTTTCCTAAAGAGAGAGTATTTGGCATAATGATAGGATTTGTTTTAATAAATAAATCCTCTAATTTGAATTTTACAGAGCAGATTTCATATACTGTTAACATCCTTTTTCTTACTAAAACCCTACTGTGCTTTACAAGGAAATTAAGAGAGAGAAAAAGAAAGCTCAGATTTATAGCTAACTTTAAAAGAAAACAGTCAAACAAAGGTTACAAGACATTATAACGTGAAAGAATCGCTGGCTACATGCCAGAAATCAAAGGGGCCATGTCTAATTTACATGTAATTTGCATAAATTGATCATCTAAAACAGAAACCTCCATAACAGTATTCCTGTTGTGCGATCTTCGTTTCAATAGAAATGCCTACTGCAGTGTTCACCATTAATAAAAAGCTGCTTCTGATTACCTTCCACTTCATCCTGCAGTTACGGGAATAGGGTAATATGACGGCCCTGCTTTGGGAATTGCTAAACGATGTTGTGTACGCACTAGGAGTGCGTCCGTGCTGCTGCTGCGAGGGTTCGTATGGATAAATTCACAGCGTTTGGCTCAGGGACGCTGCTGTGCAGGGGCTGCACGGAGCGCGGGACCGACGGCAAAGGAGACTTGGCACAGGGCTAGTTGACCCGTGCTGGCTCTTTCTGTCTGACCTCTCTGCATATTGAGCAGGAGGGTAAAATGGGAATCTTAGCCAGCAGGAAAAAGCATAGATAGCTCGGATGCTCTGAGACATCGCTGAGAGTACGGAAAAAACCTCTCTGCTTTCAAAATCTGGTATCTGGGCCAGCAGAAAGCCACCATGACATGAACCTCTGCTTGCACCCGTGTTCCCACGGGTTCGAATCAAGTCCCGCAGCAGCAGTGCGTGCCCAGCGCTGTCGGCAGTTGAAGCTGAGAGAGGGCACTGCGTGCCCAGGGACCCCGCGCGGAGATCCCACGCGTGCTTAAAAAGGGCCGGGAAAGGGGGATGAGTGCTCACGAGGTCTGCCAGCTCAGGAGACTCCTGGCAGAAAGAGATACATACAGCTTTAGGACAATTTTCTTGGAGCCACTGGAAACCACAGCCCTGAAATATAGGCCACATTCTTCCAGACTTTTCAGTCCCTACCCATAAGTACAGGTCAGTAAAGCTATTTTTAAAGAAAGTTGTTAGCATTTTGAGACCTAACAAGCAGCATGACTTTCAGAAACAGCTTGGCTCTTTGGACTGAAATTTCCTAAGAAAATTCAACCAAGTGTTTAAAGTGCGGTTAAGCTATAAGCTGCTGAATATGAGGTCTTAAAATGGGAAATGTGACACAACCTTAATAATAGAGTGGCGTTACCAGGTCTGCCAATAGTAAATGTATGTTTATCTGCATGAATAACATGAGCAATCACAGCAATAGAAAGCTTTACTGTAATCAAATCCGAACACTGCGCCAAGCTTTTCAACCACAGAGAGAAACCTCGTGCTTGTAAAGCCTGCAATTATAAGTATAGTTACTTCCTTTTAATTTGATCAGTCCTATATACATCTGGCTTTGATTGAAGTAAATGACTTATATGAGTAGGCAATTTTATTTGAACATGAAGCATTTGAGCAGAAATATCTACTGAGTCAAGGACTGTGGGCAGAGTGTGAGGACAGAAAGTCATTGTTTTCCCCTCTCCTCATTTTTTCTTCTTTTCTTTTTTCTTTTTTTTTTTTTTATGAACAGAGTTAAAATCCAAAACAGGGAAAAATGCAACCTGGCACTTAGGTGGTGGTTTTAATACATGTTTTAAAGCATGTTGGCAACGTTAACATGCAGGTGGTTTTGAGGATTAGATAATTCATAAGCATGACATTAGGGAAAAAAGGTGCATTAATACTACAGTCATGAACTGACCTCGTCATACATTTGTTCTTGATCTTGCTTTTTCATACATACAAACAAACCAGCATGATGTAATGTAAGCATACAAAATGCACATCAATTAATTTTTAAAAGCTTTTTAGAACTTTAGGGGGTTTTAATCTTTTTTATAGCTTTCTTTTAGATATGTGGATTTAAATTCCTAGTTTCAAAGCACATACACGCCAATCCTCTTTTCCAACCAGAACGATTCTATGTTTCTATGATTTTCATACCAACTAGTGGCAAGAGGCAATCATCTGTTTGAAGACAGATAAGTTAAATCTGAAGTAGCAGGACTACGTCTGGCTGAAGAACACACCGTTCGTGAAGGTGGCCTGGTATGTCTGTAAACATACCAAAATACAAATGCTGGCAGAGGTCCTCTTCACCTTCAGTTCTTCTCATCAGTTAACTTGCCATGAAATGCTATGTGAGCAGGGCCCAGGGCAGGCCTGTTTCTGGACATCGAGTTTGTCAGGTCTAGCTGCACAGCAGGGAAAGAAACTACATGGGGAGATCAAATGCAACAGCCAAAGCACGCAACAGATAAAAGCCAGCTCCTCTTGCATGTGATAGATAGAAACAGGAGCATACACATGTTCAAAAAAAGAATTGGCAGCAGTTCGGAGCATCCTCTTTAATAAAGCCAAGTAAACCTGAGGATAGACAGACATTCAGATGCTCAGGCTGGCAATGCTACCAACGGAGACGTTCGCTGCATAATGGCATCCCATCTGCTGGTGGCACCGTGCCTGCCTTTCGCCACTGTCTCTGCTTATTAGGTGCCAGGCAAACATAGGTACAGGCAGGAAGCCTGTGCAGTGTCCTCACATGAAGAGCATGTTGCTCTTCAGTAAGGTCTGGGCTGAAAAATCCCTTTTCCTCTGAACAGGGACATGCCAACAAGGCAGGAAGAGAAGTTGTTGGAGTCAGAGTGAGAAGGTGAGACTCAGCTACATAGAGGGGACTCAGATTAGTAGGGGAGCATGAGAGAAGCTTTATAAAACAACCAGAAAACCCAGGACTATGTGTAAGCAGGAGAGGGCTATGTCTATATAAAGTTTTAGATCGCAAATGAGCTTTGACGTGAATCATCCTATCATCCTCTCTCACCATGCTTCTGTTCCCACTGTGGAGAGGTGAGGTCTCAGAGGGCGGACCCAGGCTGCCCTCTGGACGGTGAGCTGAAAGACATGCAGCAGGAGTGCAGCTAACGTGATCCTAAAGCCCTGAAATGTGTGCACTGAGGGTGCTGGGTCCTCAGCACCAACCGTGTGCTCCACAGACCCACTGCCGTTGCTCTGCAGGGCTTGCTAACGTAGATACAGCCTAAGAGGGCTACATCATTGCTCTGAGGTCAGCTGTTGGTACAGGCTGTTGTGGCACATGCTGAGGGTGCTGTGGTCCCACAATCCCAGCAGCATTGCAGATGTGTTTACCAGAGCTTTCTATCTTTTTCCACTGGTTCCCTCTGAAAAAATACAGTGGTGACATCACAAAATTTGCTGCCTTGAAGGCAGATCAACATTTTCCAGTATCAGTGTGTAAAATGAAATATTCATATCTCTTGGAGGGAACTTGGATGGACTGTGTGATCTTAAATGTTGATGAATTTCCAAGACTTGCAGTGCCTTCATTGTGAACAGGAGCTTGAAAGGGTTTTTTCATCCCCTGCTGAGAGGACAGGGCACTTTTAGCCTTTTCTTCAGGTCTCTTGTCCTCGGATGTGGGAAGTTTGCGTATTATTCTTGTGCTAAATGAGTGGGAAGAAATGCATGATACATTACCGGAATATTAAATTAAAAGTGTCATAAAAATTGTTTGTTAGACCCAAGATGCACTCCTGACGGTTTATGATTGCACTTTGTCCATGGCCACGTGGCTGCAATGTGCAGTAGCGGGCAAAATTGCAGCCTCTGTTGAGAGGTTTGGAGAAGCATAAAAGGTCTGGCAAGTCTGCTGGCCATGTCCATCTATGCTGTGTACTGAGCCATTGTATCAGCTCTTTGCTTCCCTACTCCATGAATTTTGACATATGCTTTGCTGCGTTGGAGATCTCTCGAGTGAATGCTCTGCAGCTCTGAGCGCGTGTCACGGGAAAGTTCTGCATCTTTTGCCAGTGGCTCAGAGTTGGCAGGTGCATGGCAGTGCTTCCAACAGGAGGAAGCGTCGGTGATAAAGATTGTAATTTAATACCATCTTGGTTTATTGCCTTTTTTATTTCTAACTTTGATCCCTAGACTTAGAATCTCTGCTGAATACTTCAGTCTTCTAATATCTGACTGTGTTCCACCATCATTAAATCAAATTCAGTCAGAAATGTAGGCTTTCAGAAGCAGACGTTTCATTTTGGTGTTGTTCATACATTGCTCAATAGAGCTGTGACCCATCTGGAGCATTCAGTTTGATCTCCTCTTAGCATCAAATGTCAATTGAAGTTAGTGCATCTTTAATATAAACAATAATAATAATAATGAATAAACGCATGTTCCTTTTATACTTGGTGGTAAAAAGATTTTCTTTTTACCAAGTCAACATTTCTCAAGTTTTCTGCAGTGAATAAATGTAACAGAATATGTTACAGAGTGAGAACCCAGAGTTTAATCAGCTGAAACACACAAGACGTGAGAAGAAAGTGATTCAAAGGCGTGGTCTTACAAATGATTGGCAACTAGTAATTTAGGAACAGAAAGTTGTTTTTTTAAGTCGCTTTAAAGTTATCTAGGTTTAAAATATCAGATAACAAATAGAAGAACATATCTATTCTGCTATTATATATGGCAACAGATTTGTTTATGAATAAAATGTTCTATATTTGAACATCTTCATTTTGCTTAAACTCATTGAGACCATAAAAAATGTATAAAACATTACTGTAAATTTTTGAACTATAGATGTCACTGTTCAGTCATAAAATGAAGCACTGAAACAGCTTTATTTATTCATGCTGTGATTTCTACCTACAGTATTTCTAGACCAGCTACTTTGCCAACTAACAATAAATCTTTCATAGGGATGGCATCAAAATGCAATGCCTGGTGTGGTCACAGTTTCATAATTCTTCAGACCCATATCTCTACAGGTCCAGAAAGTTGTTCACATTGTCTGAGTGAGATATGTATATGACACCAAAAAATAATCCCATTTTTCTGATGCTGACTAAACATGCTTTCTAGGAAGCCCCAAAGTCAAATAATTTATCTTCTTAACTCTGCAACCTTGAAAACAGCAGTGCTTCTATCATCTCCCTTCTTGTAGCAGGACAACAAAACAGCGTGATATTTGAGGATCTATTTCATTTATCTTCAGTTAAATAGGTTTGGACTCTTGACTGAATACACCAGTAAGTCTGGTTCCAAGTTTGTTCTCTAAAGCCTGTCCTCATTCAATTAGAGTAACTGAACAAGGCAAACTGAACTGGATAGGACATAAAAGATGTGGGAGTCTTAACGCAGCATTGCTTTTGCCTCCTGCCTCCACTAGGCTTTACCTTACGGTTTCCGGGAAATTCTTCTCCTTGTAACTGTGCTGGAAATTCCTGCCTTGTTTCCTGGGACAGTGGCTTTTAAAATACCTTTTTTTCTTTTCTAGATGTATAGATCTAGAACATTTTAAAAATATGTTTCAAAAGCTCACCGCTAAGGGATGATATTTCAGCTACATCAGCTTGATCTCCAATAATTTTGACACCGAATTGAGTCGCATTCAACCATTTCAGCTCAAACTCCAGCAGTATTAATGGCAGGAAGGTTCCTTGTTCCAGTTGCTTAATATGCTATATTCAATAAGTGTGTGAACCCCATAACTGGAGTTTGAACCTTGCCTACACATCTGTTTGGGCATTTGGATTGTGTAAGTATTTTTTTAAAAACTCAGCCATTTTGGACATGTCCAGGAAAATTTTACTGGTTCGACATCTCTAATCTAGGAGTCTTTCCATCCCAGGGACTGCCTTAACCATCTCATGGCTTTCAGAACCTACATGTTCCTTGCTCTTTTCAAATGAAAAAGCACTCAGATTTCAATGTCCAGTTCACAACATGAAGAGACGTACTGCCTCACTGGATTTCTTTGTGACCTTAAATAAAGTTTTTATTAATGGCATTGTGCCTTATGAAATCAGAAGGAGAGGGGGAAAAAAAAGAGATTTGTCATTTGATACTTGGCAGAATGAACTGATTGGTTTAAGAACTGTTTTTTACTCCGACGTTGCTCCTCTGTTGGCAAGAAATGTGGAAGTGTGACTTTGATCCCCTCCTGGGTCCCCCTCCACTTGAGTGGAGTTATGTCTGATGTATTGCAGCCGGTGATTAATCAATCTCCTAATAGCACACACTGCACATAATCAGCTCTGATTAGGGCTGGCATTGCCCAGTTCAGCTGGTATTATGAAGTATATCGTTCATGCCTGGACAATGCGCTTTATGAGAGTGGTAACTATCACTATCAAGTGTTTTATTACTGTTACATCCCTACACTGCCATCCTTGTGAAGGGCAGATGTGGGAAACCTCTCAGCTCATGTATTTGTTCTTCAATGAAGCCCCAAAAGGAGTGTGGGCTGCCGCTATCAGCAAATATGGTCTGTATTTTCAAAAATACTGGGAGATGCATCCTTGATCTAGACTATGTCTTGTGACCAAAGTTGTTCATGGACAACATTTATTCTTGTCTGAATCACGATGATCAGGATGGTCTGGGCTGCCACTGTTCCTCTGCTCCCTGACTGGAGACATGAGCTCTAACTGTCCAGACATCCCAGATATAAACAAACTCTCAGCTGGCATTAGTGTGGACCACACAGACATACCAGAATGAGTATAAACATCCCCTTTCCCCCATGGTACATTATATTTTTTGGAGTAAAGTAGCCAAATGGATCCCCTTGCTTCTAGACAGATACCATGGTAGGGTTCTGATTTATTTCTCTGTGTCCGTCACTTCCCAGGCTACCAGTGCAATTGTCTCTCCCAGTTTACGGGAAGGAACTGTGAGTCGGAGATCACAGCCTGCTTCCCAAATCCCTGCCGGAACGGAGGCTCATGCGATCCCATCGGCAACGCTTTCATCTGCAACTGTAAAAACGGCCTGACGGGAGTAACGTAAGTGACCCATCCAGGTGGGCAAAGGGAGCTTTTTAATTCAGTGATGGTGGGTTTTTTGATCAGGCATTTTGTACCCAAAGGTATGATTCACCTAGCAAAAAATAACCCAAAACTTAGTGCTTATTTCAAATCTAAGCTAATGACAGCTGAGAAACCCATGAGCCTTGCGTGTTCAGAAATGCTTTTCTGAACTTGGCCTCCTAAATTATTGTTTCAGGATGTTATCTCCAGACAATTTTCACTGAGATATGCACACCTAAGCGTTAGAGGCTTTTTGAGCAATCCCAAAAAGCCTGTGGAAGCTGCTGTGTAATTTTTTTTTTAAATGGAGCCATTATTTTGTCACCTTAGCCCTGACATAAAAGCCTAATTTATAGCATTCATTTTTTAAAATTCTAGCCTTGATCATATAGTTAGTGTAGAAACAGAAAATCCCCTGACCTGCCCATCAACATGCTTTTTTCTCATCTGATTTGTCTACTGTTTGTACTTTGTGTTCTGCCTTTTTTTATCACCTCTTCTTCTTTCCAATCCTGCTCTCTCTCTAAGGTTCCTGTTCTTTTTTTCCCCCTGCTTCTCTAATATTTGCTCATTTTATCTCCAGCCCTAAATAAATTTACAGTCAGCATATCCTCCTCTTCTCTTAAATAAGCACTCTGATTTTTTTACTGTATTTTTTCTCAACTATTTTCCCCTTGAATCCTCCTAATATTTTGTATTGAATTCCATGGCATGGTCCAAAAACAATACAAAAAGGCTGAGATTCTCTATTACATTCAGTGAGCCTCATTAAGGTCAAGGAGTCTTTTCCTATCAGATGCTTTAAACTCTTATTTCCTTCCTGATGTTTCTATTTTAATGTCTTAAAAAAACATGGAATAGCTGTAGAAAAAATTAAATATCATTAAATGATATGATAATAGTAAGATCCTTTGCCAAGCACCAACAATGTATTAACTGTAATGGTACCACTTTGACAAGATGAGTTATCATGTACAAGCTGCGCTGTTTGCTAGGTGTTCTTCAAACTCCAGACTCTCCTTTTCTTCTTCTAAGGTGTGAAGAAGACATCAACGAGTGTGAAAGAGAAGAATGTGAAAATGGTGGCTCCTGCGTCAACATATTTGGTTCATTTCTGTGTAACTGCACCCCTGGCTATGTGGGGCAATATTGTGGTCTTCGCCCCGTGGTGGTTCCCAATATACAAGCTGGACATTCATACGTTGGCAAGGAAGAGCTGATAGGAATAGCCGTGGTTCTGTTTGTCATATTTGTGTTGATAGTCCTCTTTATCATCTTTCGTAAGAAAGTTTTCAGGAAGAACTATTCCCGCAACAACATCACGCTCGTACAGGATCCGGCTACTGCTGCCCTGCTCAACAAGAGCAACGGCATCCAGTTCAAGAACATCAGGAACAGTGGAGACAGCAGAAATATCTACCAAGAGGTTGGGCCTCCACAGGTCCCAGTGAGGCCGATGGCCTATACCCCGTGCTTCCAGAGTGACTCGAGGAATAACCTGGACAAGATAGTGGATGGGCTTGGCGTGGAGCACCAGGAGATGACAACGTTTCATCCCGAGTCCCCTCGAATACTGACGGCCAGGCGGGGGGTGGTGGTGTGCAGCGTAGCTCCAAACTTGCCCGCTGTGTCTCCTTGTCGCTCCGACTGCGACTCCATCAGGAAGAGCACGTGGGATGCTGGGACAGAAAGTAAGTATGGCTGCTTGCTGCTGTAGCTCTTCCCTGCCTAGGTAAGGGTTGCCTTCTGGGTGCAGTAGGTACAGTGGCACCAACCTCATACACTTGCAATTGTTACATTTCTCCAAGAAGTTATTTGGTTTAATTTTGAAAGGATATCATTAACAGTAGGCATATAAGACCTCTACTTCTATGCGTTAAGTATGACTAAACACATTTGTTTCACTTGTTCAGAAAGCACATAGGAGTAAGTGCTCTGAGCGTTAGTTCTTCATGTGATACAATGCAATCATCTTTCTATTGGAAAAAAATTAATTTGGGGCAGGATTCTCAAATATAAACTGTGGTAGGTTTGGGCAGTTTCTCTCCTGAGGGAATTAAAAACATTTAAACCTTCTGCAGGAAGCAATTCTGTTTTGCAACAGAGACGAATGAACTAATATTCTCTATTTCCAGTGTCTACGAAATGAAGCAGAAAATCACGCACTACTACTTATAGGATCACCTTTTCAGTCCATTGCCTTCCCATCTGCATTCAGTATCAGAGTGATCACAAAATTTCTGATTCCCCACAATTAGCCTATTTGTGCTCTGATGGTTTCTCACCTGATAACACAGTGCCCCCTCCATTCCTGAAGTTGTTGCTGGAGATACCGCAAACTTCATGTATTCTGTCGTAGTAGGAAATACAAGTTTGCTGAGACAGAGTTACGGCACTACGTTGTCTATCCTTGCAAGTCAGAACATGTCATATGGACAAGGAGATGTTTGCTTTAGCATACTGGGGGGATGGGGGGTTTATGATGTTTTCTCTTTTTAGTAGTTTTTCCTAATGCATCTTCAACCCCATTGCAACACAGCTTTAACCAAAACTGTCAAATAAAATGACATGATCAAGAAACTTTCATAGTGCCATAGTTTTAGGCAACAGGAACTGAGGAACAGAGAGAGGAAACTGGCACTACCTCTGCCCTGATCTGCACATTTTCATCTAAGGAAGCACATTGGCTAAGGTCTTCTAGTGAAAAACAGGAATTAATTTTCATTTCTTTGGGCTGTATTTCACAGTTATGTTGTGCTTGACCTTTTTAACCATTAAATATAGTTTTGCTGATTGAAAGCATCAGCATGCCAGCCCCCATACGTGCTCTGTATTCTCCTGGGTGTTTCTGCTGCAAACGCTGCTGGTATCTGTATGAATTTCTGCACAGCATGAGGCCACGCCATGGAGACGGACCTCAGCTGTCAAGGAGTGGGAAGCAGTGCAGCTTCATTACTGCAGCACTCACTCCATCTACTACACACCCTGCTTCTCAGCAGGAGCAAATCAGTCATTACTGTATAGAGGTGCCCCATGCTGGGTAGAAATATCTACAGCTAGCAGGTGGAGAGCTGTTCCTGAGGTGTTGCAGCACCTGAGCTTGTTCATTGGTAATTAGCTCAGGTATCTAGCTCAGTGCTTACTATGGAGTATAACTTTTTGTGTTCCTCATTGTCACTCATATAATGTGTAGCTCAATGTGTTTATTCATGTGTGATTAATTGCATGAGAATTTATACCATAGGCTGCAGTTACATTTCTAAACTGTAGAAGAGTTGTCAAGACTGAATGTCCCTGATGAAAAGCAATGTATATTGAAACATAATCTATTATACATCAGTGGTGGAGCCATTAAAATCTGATCCAAGGGCCACTTATATGAATAGAAAGATGCACAATAACTTTATTGAGCATTGAATGAGCCTTTAATGAGGTGCTCAAATTAGGAAATGAACAGTAAAGAGAAATGTAACTGTAATCTCTTGTATAAGATGTTTATACCACATTTTTAAAGTCATTTTCTTTGCTGCTGAGATTACATGGCATCTAAAAAGGCAATACTGGATACAGATGTTTCTTCCTTGATTACAGTGGTGTCAGCCACTTTAAAGACTCTTTGGGCTTCAAAGACTTCAGAAGTCTAGGTATCTTCATCAGCTGCCTTCTTGAATAATAGGTCATTTCCTCTGTCTGAAGGAAATAACTTGATTCTGACAAAAATAATGGAAGGCTACTTGTTGAAAGGATTTAAATGGCTCTGTGGTGTAAACAGACAAATGTGCATACCTAGAGAGTACCATTTTGCTTTGTTTTTGCTGTCAATGAAGGTAAAGGGGTTGATGACGCTGAAGAAGTGACCTGTTTTGCAGGAAGTAATAAAGGCAGCAACTCTGAAGTACAGTCCCTCAGCTCCTTCCAGTCTGATTCCGGTGATGATAATGGTAAGAACTGGTTTTATCTTTATTATGCTGGAGGCAAAGCTATTTAACTCTCTCTAATATTATTAAAAACATTTAGGTGACGTCTAGAAAACCCTTTAATGATGCTAGAAGTCAGAAAGCCTTGGCTTCAAACCTTCACTTTGTGTCTATGTTGTTAATTAAAGGGATGTAATTAAAATCTTGATGCTTGGAGCTGTTGCATCAGTACCAAGCTTTACAGTGAATTAGAGGTGTGATACAGCAGAGTCACATTGCCAAGATATAAGTTGACTAATAGGTTACAAGTGAAGCTGTAGAACTCTATCATTTTCCCTCTTGGAAGAGGATGACATTCATGTTTCATCAGTCAAACTGAAGGGAATTTGTGTGCCGTTTGCCAGGTCTCATTCATGGTCCCAGCAAAACCCTGCTGGTGCTCAGCAGCAGCAATGAGTGGATGAGCCAGTCCCTGATGGCTTGGCCTCTCCCTGGCAATCACAGCTCAGCGAACAATAGAGCACCATTAAATCTTTGCTCGGTACATGTTCATTGCCCGCTCTCACGTCCTACATCATTATCTCAGTGGGTGACATGGGCAGAGCCATACACAGCCTGAAAGAGGCCTACAAAGTCAGAGCCAACCTTTGTTCCTACAGCCCATGTATGTTGAGCGGTGGGTCTGAGAAAAGGCAAGATGTTTCTGCCAGGGAGGGATGATGGATGTCAGGGAAGCCTCATTCAGATACACAGAAAAAGATTAGGACAAAGAAATTGCACTTAGTTTCCTCAGCCACCAGTTAATGAACTGTCTAGAGACTCAGTTCCTCAGTCATGTCATGCAGCTCTTCCCTAGGTACTCCTAAATGTTGGAAAAAGCACTTAAAGAGAAGTGCAGTTGCAGTTCCTTTTGGTTCAGCTGTGGCTGAAGCATCATGAGTATTTTTGTCAAGCTTCTCAGTGCTTTTCTGCCCTTGCACCCCAAAAAACCCTTCAGTGTTTTTAAGAATAATTATTAGAATTACTATTATTTTAATAATATATATTCATATTGCAATTACCTTTAGAATAATTATTCAGGTGGTCATTTATTGTACACGATTACTTTCTGTATCTCTCAAATTCTAATTAGGCTTTTCAAGCATCTGATCCTGCCCCCAATTAAATCAGTGGCACAGTACCCACTAAAGCTGGATTGGACCTTCTATGCATGCTCATTTTTTGTGAAAGCTGTATTTAACATATAGCCTTTAGAGATAACAATTCTAGTTCAGGGTCTAAACAAATCCATATCATCAGGGAGAATTAGGGAAGAAACTTAAGTAATCATCTGAGTCGTTTTGCAGAGGTCAATGCAAGACTGCATGCTCTGGTTTTCTTGCAGCAGCAGGGAGGGTTTGCAGGGAAAGAGCTTAAAATATAAATACAGGCATAAGTAAGCATATACATGCTTGTGTACATGTACATAGGGCTAATGGATATCCCTCTCGAAGCCATAAATCCTTCCTCTTCCTGTCATTTTAATTCTTTGTGCTTCACATCCCTGCAAAGATTAAAAGGTTGTCAGTGTAACTACAACAAATGCAATTCAGCATCCACGCGCTCTGGGAGACAGGACAGGCTGCTCCTTCTCTGAACTCCTCCAAAGCCAAGAGCAACGCTGCCAGGTGCTGACATGGCTAGCAGTGGGGACAGGCTTGTGTCATAACTGTGCTGTGACACAGTCTGATGAAACTGGTTAATCTCTTTCCACTGGGGAAACCTGTTTTGCACCAGAGAGGCACTGGATCACATCCTGCTGAAGGTGTGAGCAGCCCTACGCTGTTCGGTTTGTACCAGGTGCAGGCAGCCTCCGCTCACCCTCTCCACGGTGCCTCTTGCTGGGTCGAGTAGAGGTTGTCTCACCGTGCAAATGCTTTTTGGGTGTGATTTTGAACCTACTTTTATTTTTTTCCACCTTATTTGTACTGCGTTTGAACCGCTCAGCTCCCCTAGTCTTGCTGAGAGTAGTTAGCTGCATTTTTGTGATCAAAATAAAAAAAAAAAAAATACTAGCTACAAATTTACAAAAATGTTTCCCACTCTTAGCAATAATGTTTTGAGACCTCACTTGAAGGGCAAGTTACAGGTTTCCATGGTAAGCTATTTTGAATGGGGGGACGTGGCAAAAATGGATTTTTAGGTTACCATTTCACTGCAGGCCAATGGCTGGTTGGGCTGGGAGACAAGTCCAAGGAACTTCTGTTGATGACACCAATTTTTACTTCAGGAGCAAAGCTGGATTTGGGTATTTTCTTGTGCTCAGCTGCCTGGGGTAGAAGCTTCCCTCCCTTCCGTGAACATACCTTGCTCAGCTCCCAGCAGAGCCCTCCCTTAGTTGCAATGAAGACTGCTGGCCCTGATTTTTGACTTTCTGTTTTTCACTCTCGGTTGTTCTCCTCACAGTTTACAGCTGCCCTCCACCTCTTTTCACAGCCACGCAGCAGCTAATTACATGGAGTCACTTATTTTTTCATGATGTTCATTATGCATTAGCCAGTACAAGTCTCCCTTGTACAATTACCAATGCTGTTGATGGCATAAACATGCTCAACATAGGCATAGAACATGGTTTCTTTGGTTTATCAAGGCTCTTTTTGCCAAGCCTTCACAAGGAAATTGGGTGACATCCTTGATCCCATGCCCAAAATTTAACAAAGATGTCAAAATATTCAACATGTATCTGAATGGCACTACTATTGTTAACATGTTTCCTGTGAGCTCTAAGTCCATTGGCTGTGTGAAACAAAAAACGATGTCTTGCTCAACATTTCTGGTCCCCTTCTTAGCCTGCTCCAAAGCAATAAGTTTTCTCATAATTAATGACGAAGGAAAAGGGATGGATCCAGTACCCACTGAACCAGAGTTCTGGTTTTGGTGGGGTTTATTTCAGGTCCTCAAAGGGAAGACTGTTAGATGGTCCAAAATGCAGTTCATCTATAGGACCACACATTGTAGGCCTGTTGGACACCACGTTGAACAATTGCACAGTCTATACTTTCAAAGTATGTTCTGGTAAAACACCTGCAGAGAACACACAAATCATTTGTGAAAATATTCTGTCAAACATAGATCAAAATTTGAACCAAACCTACTTGGATGTGTCGTCCTAATTAGAGCAGTACTGCTTAACGTCCCAGAGGTATTACACAGCACAGCACAAACAGTAAATAAGTAAAACATTCCTCTTAGGAAACAAATTGAGCTTAGCACCATTTCAGATGTTGTGATGGTCTAAAAGATAATGATCCCTTGGAGCACATGGCACTGTCTCTGGAGACCTTTAAGCAAGAATGAATTAGAAATTAGTGTCAGGTAGACAAGATACTGCTTTGGTTAATTGAATCAGCTGGCCAGTCTGCTTGAATTTATGAGGTGATACTCATCATCCCATATGCCTTTCTGGAAATGCTGGTTTGGAATTTATCACCACTCTGAAAATGAATGGGATTATCTGAAATGAAATGTCCTGCAATCCACTGCATAAATCATGCATTGGTCGGCAGCCTTTTTTTTTTTCCATTGTCAGTTTTGTCTGTTTGAGAGAATTTATTGTGGTAACATATGATGTGTATTTTAAATACTAACCTGAAGCTGTCCTTCCCCTCCCCTTATTTTCTGCTTTCCCTCCCCTGCAAGCTTCCATAGTGACTGTCATACAGCTTGTCAACAATGTAGTTGACACTATAGAAAATGAAGGTATTTACATTTTTTTCTTTCTTGTTATGCAACAATGCTTCCTGTTTTCATTGTGAAACATTCCAGCAGAACCTCACTAATCTACACTGACCAGCAAACCCATTGAGGGGATGGGGATTTGCAGATCAGCATGTTCACCAGCAAACATGAAAACACCAGAGTGATGTCCCACAAAATGTCTGTGGGTGACTGGAGGTGGTAGAAAAGGTGCCAAGGCCTTCATCCTCTTTTGTTCAAGTCAATGTTTTTGCTCACTTGTTCCCATTGCTTTCGGAGAGAATAGGATTAAGTCAATAATGTAGCCAAGTAATTGAGATTATCCTGGCTGCAGAGGCTGGGAAAGGGAAGATGACACAGGAGCTGCAGTAAAGCTGGGCCATGCGCTCCAGTGGAACCACGTGGAGTGGTGGTGGTAGGCAGGTGGCTGGTTTCTCCCAGGTAACACTGTCAAGAAAAGATGTGTAGACACAAGTCCATGGATGTCCCATAGCAAGGCAGCCTGCCTGACACTGCCTTTCCCCTGGGGGTGATGCGCCCATTGATTAAAGTATGGCAGTTGGGTCCAAGGACCCAACACGCGGCTCTGCCACCGACCTCCTGGCTAACCTCAGGCACATCATGTTACAAGAGAACTGGTTTCCCTTCCTATAAAACAGGATTATCACTATTTTCCTCTTCTGTAAAGCACTGAGGAAATGTGATGTATCAAAGATAAACATTACATTTATTTATACAACATTTATCTTATCCTTGGGAATATGTCAACTCAACATGAACTCAGGTTATCCACAAGTCCAAAATTTCATCTGTCTTTAGCAAATTTAAGCCAAGTTTTGCAAACTCCGCATAAACCAATCTGAATAACGTTTAAAGATTATAAAGTAAATTCTTTTTGTGAAACAACTGATTTTTTTCTTGAGCCAGTGTCATGGTTGTTTTGAGAAGCACTTACTAGTGCTCCTAGCTAGTGATGGTACTTGGCTATTTGTCTATAGTATATTTACTTATTTCCTGAAGTGTAAGAGCGCCATTCTTCGGCTATCAAATAAAATGAATTAGCCAAGGTTAACTCAGAAAGAAATTCCCACTCAAAAAAATAAGAAACCTCTGAAAAGAAAGCACAGACACTGTAAATGGCCTTGCCTTCCTAAAGGAAAGCTTGAGCAAACACACTGGCTCCCCATCAATGCTTTATAGGTCAGACAAAGCCAGTCTGGCAGCAATTTCAAGAGGCTGTCACTGAAAATGCTTTGCCCACTTCCCAGTTCCTTCTATGAGACTTATGAATCTTGCATGCTTGCAGCGGAGCTGGTGAAAGCGGTGAATCATTAACCGCACCAGAGCTCCTGGTTCATGGCGGGCAGAATTGCTGCTCCTGAGCCATGGGAGGACGGGGCTCTTTCCCCGGGGAGCTGCCGGGGGTTGTGTGAGTCAGCAAATTAGCGAGGTTCTCCTGGATCCCAAAACCACACAGCTCGGAGGGACCTGACGCATCGCGGGTGCAA
This sequence comes from Balearica regulorum gibbericeps, assembly GCF_011004875.1. Lineage (NCBI taxonomy): Eukaryota > Metazoa > Chordata > Aves > Gruiformes > Gruidae > Balearica > Balearica regulorum. The sequence continues at coordinate 207,836,661 of NC_046184.1, read as the reverse complement.
TGTCATTACGCTGACCGAAAGACAGCAAAATCTGCTTTACAAAATAAGAGAGAAGTGAAGAAGGAGAAGAGTGGTTATGGCCGGTTCAGACACTGCTGCTAAACCCGCAGTAGCCCCAGCCCTCCTCACCCAATGCTAACGCAGAGCAGGTAGAAAGCTACTGTCTGGTTAATGAGCTAACGAAGAAATCACTATCACCACCTACGCCATGTGGTGATAAGCAAGGGCAAGAGTGGTGTTAATAGATGGAGGCCTGGAGAATAGTCTTCTCTGCCCTCAGCTGTGGCTGAGCTCAGAGATTAAGTACTGTAATGCCATAAAGGTCCATTTGTCTGGCCAGACCTCCTCCAGCAATGCAGTCCAGAGACCTTGCCCAGTGACTTCTTGCATGAAGCCCAGTAACGTGGCTGAACAAGAGCATCTCATCTAGAAAACGCTGCAGCTTATTCCCCGCTCTTGTCTCACATAAAACCTCTTTCCTTGCTCTCTCCCCAACCCCTGCACCCTCTCCATACTGGAATGCCTCCCTCCCCACCGGCTAGCATGGCAGTGCAGGTGGGAGGTGGGTACGGGGTTGCGGGGCATTGTAGCTGACGGCCCCATTAAATGGCTTTGTATTCTATTCTATTCAGGTTCTTATACCGTGCCCATCACCATGGTATCTGAGCCCAGGTGGGCCCAGATTTGTTTGAACCGGCCCTGAGAATGGTAGATTCTTATTTTTCTGTTTCAAAGTGAACAAGTGAGAGAGAAATGTACTTTGCAATTATAAACCGTAGAGATGGTGGATAGCCCTTTTTGTATTAAGAGTTCCAGCTCTAATGTAATTCCGTATCTATTCAGTGAGGGTAAATAATTAAGATACGATAGAAAAGGAATATAATACACGACATAATCGTTTCTTTATGTATGTCTGCAATTGATTGGGCAAGCTTATCTTGTACGCTAAAATAAAGAAGAATTTAAAATCCTATTAAAATGACATCGAGGCAGCTGTACTTTAGAAATATGCATGCAGAGTTTTTATTTTCACGTGTAATGCTATGCTGGTAACAAGCTCTGAGTTACCAGTTTTTACTTTTCACTTTGTATCTGACAGTGTCTGTTATGGATCAAGGACAGAACTACAACAGAGGTGACTTTTCTGAGACACTTTCTGCCTGTTGGACTGGGCTGGGGTGGGCAGGACATCGACTTGATCTGTTTTTTCTTCTTGGACTGCTTCACGTGTCCTCTTTTGTTTGAATTCTGTTGTGTTCAAATGCTGCATGAGAATGGCCAGCCACTCTTTTTATTTTAGGATCCAATTTTCAGCCGATGAGAATATTTGCTTGCACACTTACTTTCTTGAAATGGAGGTGGAAGGGGAGACTAGATGTGATACCATAAGCATGCTAACTTCATTTATAGATTTTTTTTAAATAACTGTGAAAAGCATTAATTCAGAGATTTTTATCATTTTGATTTCTTGGAGTCATAGGTTCTAATACAACCCAGTAGCATCCTAAAAAGTGAAATGCCTGAGAGTGATCGTGTTTTGTTTCTTTGCTTGTTTGCATTAGCATCATTATACAATTTATTCTCCTCCCCTACCCCTCTGGTCAGAGCATGGCTGACCTGTGTCGGTGGCCTGTGGCGCATGCTGTGATTTGAACGTGCCGTGAGGACTAGGAGGCGAGTGCATGCAGGACATTTTCTTTTCATTAGTGGTCCCATCCTAACGGAGCACTGTGGTTCTCTTTCCCGCCGCAGCGTATCATTGGGATACCTCAGACTGGATGCCAAGCGCTCGCTTGTCCGACATTGAGGAAGTGCCCAACTTTGAGACGGCAGACCAAGGCTCAGCTCATCACGGCAGCACCAGAGAGCTGGAAACAGATTACTACCTTGGTGGCTATGACATCGACAGCGACTACCCTCCTCCTCACGAAGAGGAGTTTCTAAGCCAGGACCAGTTACCACCTCCTCTTCCAGAGGATTATCCGGACCAATATGAAACCCTCCCGCCCTCGCAGCCGGTCTCAATGGCAAGTACGCTCAGCCCCGACTGCAGACGACGGCCGCACTTCCACCCTAGCCAATACCTCCCTCCTCACCAGTTCCCCAATGAGACGGACACCGCAGGGTCTCAGACTGGGAACGAATTTAGTACTTTTGCTGTTGGCCCAAGCCAGAACACAGAAAACGTTAGTGCAGGTAAGATGCCCTTATCGTTGCACAACTCTCTAGATGCCTCCTCCTCTGACGTCTCAGCCAGCTGCGGCTTTGATGACTCCGAAGTTGCCATGAGTGACTATGAAAGTGTGGAGGAACTCAACCTAGAAAATGTTCACATTCCATTTGTGGAGACCCAGCATCAGACACAAGTGTAAAGGAAGCTCCCTTCTTCTTCCTCTCCTTTTATTTTTTTTTTTTTTTTTGTCATTTGGTTCAATTAATAGTATAAATATTGAGAAGAAATTTTGCTGAAGGTGTATCTATATATATTGGGCAATGCGAAAAATACAGTATAACCCATCATTAACTTGTTCAAATGATACTGTATGTGCAGACACAAAGAGACCAATTGTGTTAAGTATTACACGTCACAAAATTGTTACAGACAATCTGGAGAGTATGTACCTTCTATTTATTACCAAGAGTAAAACTGAGCTTTTGAGGCAGGGGGAAACAATAATTGCTAAATAATTTCTTTCTCTCCCCCAAAGTTTGATTTTATTTTTTTTTTGTATTGTATTATTAAAAGTGTTACAGTGTTATGATCTTCCCGCAGTATCAAGGGACTGGTATGGATCATTCCAAGATGCACTGTTGCATGAAATTTCATGTCAGCGAAAGAGTGAAAGCAATTGATCGCTGAGGCTGCTCTGTACAACACGTCAGATGGCTGAAAAAACAGCATTTACAAATTGACCTATCAAAGACAAGCGACCGGTCAGATGTCCATAAATATTTATCTATGCTTTTGTTTGTTACATAGCATTTCATTCTACTATGTGTGCATATAGAGCAACATATATATATAGCACATATTTACTCCAAACTGGCCTACTTTCGCTGCCATTTTTTAAAACCTGATGTCAGGTGCGTGTGCATAACTTCACCCATGAGGACTTGTAGAAATGTCAAAGTTTGGGTCAGTAGTGGCCCAGGTTTGCCCCAGCTGCGTATGCACAGGCTCCCCTGACTTCTGTATGCAATGTGAACATGTATCTGAAAACATCGGGAAGCCTCACTATCTACAAAGCGCTGCTGATTTTTTCGAAATTCGTTGCTTGGGCAATCACCTCTTTAATAACAGTCATCAAGCTACAATTACTGCAGTAAAATTAGTTGCAATTAAGTTGCATATAACGCTGCCGTAACCTCAGATCGTTAGCTTAACGTCATTTGGCAAATGTCCATCCTTAGAGTTTACGGGATGAGTTCTCAGCTGCTGTAAACGGACTCAGTCGGTGGAACTGCATGGATGGTCTGCGGCCAAAGATCTGGCCCTAGATTTTCCGCTGGATGGGTGATTTCATAGGATTTGAGGACTTCCAAAGATCGTTTGCAGACTTCAGGATATTGTTGTGGGATGAGGAAAACCACAGCATCAGTATGCTTTCATACTTCCCTCAGCCTGATTGGAATAAATGGCCTTTAACACTGATTTGGCCTGTGCAGCTCAGTGCAATATGGAAATATGGGATTTTCACTCAATGTATTAAAGCAGAATATACACACATGTTGCTCGGTGTGATGAAAATGTTTTACCACTGCATTTTATAGCATCTGTATACCTTACACAGTGAATGTGAATCTGCAGTCTGCATTACTGCTGGGGTTTAATCCGTTCCTTCCATGGCATAATTCAGTCATTCTGAATACATAAATCATTGTTATAGATGAACAGATTCATTAACAGGTTTCCTCTGCTGCTTTCCATGTCCTGTCTCTTGGTCAAACATCTTAACTGGATAGTTTCAGCAGGGCAACATATTCTTGACCAAATTGAGTTTCACCCAAAATTAAATTGTCATTTCTTGACATACAGGAAGTGTTTATTCAGAAATTGCACCCAACACAAAGAAATTATTAATAGAATGTAATTTAATAATTGCAGCTTGTAACACTTTTAATAAAACAGGATTTCTAAAATTCTTGGAGTAGTTACAATGTGTTGCTGCTTCCCTCCAATAGCTCATATAGCTGTGAAAGGTTGATGTAGATATTTTTTTGGGGATCACGCAGCAATTCGTCACTAAAAACCAGTTCATTATACAGGTACATGAATAAATTGAGTGAACTTCTAGAAAGACCATGTACTGCACATACAAGTATTATCAAGTACTTGTCTGCAAAAACGTCCTGTCCATTGAATTTATGAATGTCACTTGGTCTTCTCAAAGTAAAGATGCTTCTGTAACAGTGATCTATTCTGAATGTGCTCATGGTACGTTTCAGCCCCTTTTCCCTGCTATTATCCTCGTGTTTTCAAAAAAAAAAAAAAAATATGGAAATTTGTATTGCGATTGCAAGGAACTGAGGGATTTACCAATAAGCCATGAAATGGTTTGGCAAGCCTAAAGGCACGGATAGAGGATGACTTGCATTGTTCATAAAGTCTATGTTGCAGGAAAGCAGATGCAATTAGATTGATGTCTCTTCAAGAGTAGGAACATCTCAGTTTGAAAAACAAAGCTGCAAATTTAGCTGCACTTTTAAAGCTAGTATGACTTTCTGAGAATGAAATAGTCTCTTAGCATCGGGCTGCAGTTTACATGGGGTTTGCTCCTACTCAGTTTCAGTGTGAGACATTTTTATCCATTATGCAGTTAGTTCTGTTTTAGCCCCCAGCTAGTTATGAAGTGTACGTGGCATCTGTTTTCTGTAGTGAAAATTCTTGAGTAAGCCTGAGACACTGATATCAAAACTTTACTGGGACATATCAAAAGTGTCACAAGAGAGAACACAATGGGAGCCTAGCAATTGCCATACAAAAAAAATAAATAAAAAAAAAATCAATGTTTCTTACCAAGCTTGTTGCCTCAGAAATATCTTGTTGGTAGTGAGTTTTACGAGTAAAATATGCATAAATACAATGTATAGTACTTTTTCTGTTTTGATGTCGTTGCCATTTCATTTCACTGAACGCCTACTTATTAAAGTGCTGTTGGGAACGTGCCAAGGATCACCCATTCAGCCTTCTCTGTCCCACTCATGATTTCTATACCTCAGTATCTCCTCCCCTCCAAATCGAACAGGCCTAATCCATCTTCAATTGGATGCCCCGCTGTGAATATTGGTACTTCTGTGGCCTTTCTGGTTTTGTTCTGGCTCTTTTTGATAATGATAAGACCTGAATGCAGATCTTAAGGTGAAATACCTCTTAGGGAGTAAGATTTTCATATTAACATCTCTCTTGTTAATCCAAACCATTTTATTTTAATTACTGCTCTACATGGGCAAGCCGTAATCTCCTAACCTGGAAGATAGCAGCACATTCATAACCTAATGTAAGAATTCATTATGTTATTATTCATGTTATTCCATCCAATACATAATTCTTTTTCTGCCATATGATGATTTTTATATCGCTGCTGCTATCATTGCCACGTCCCTGGTTCTGTTAGAGCTTCCCCTCATCTCTCTGCTTGTCCTGTGTGTCTGTATTTCAATTCACATTCCTGTAGATGGCTCCACTACATGGTATTTTCTTTCAGAACCGTCTGTAGGAGAGGTTTCATAGACTTAAGTACTTTTGAGTATCAGTGGATTATAACTCTTAGGATCAAGGCAATCTCTGCTTTTTCTAAAGAAGCAACAAAAGAAATAAGCAGCTTGTTAAAATGGAAATACATGCTTGTATCAGAAATCACTGCCTTTTCCAGGGGTGTACGATTCTGAGTAAAAGGGTGCTTGTTCTCTATGTCTTGATTAGGTTGAGAATGTCATACACGTTGAGAGCCTTTTAGATAACTCTGGCAATGGAAAGAGCCTTAAAGTCACTGACAACATGATTTATGCTGCCAATACCACATTAAGTGGCCTTGTGCAAAAGGAAAAATAAGGCTTATGTAACTTTCTTAAATATTTTAATTATTTTGCCTTTGTATTATAAACATCCTATTAAAAAAAAAAAAAAAGGCACACACACACACACACACCCCCCCCCAGCAAGACCAGATACTGGATGTGATTGCTGTCCTGAGCCAGTACCTTATCGCAGGGCAAAGGGCCAAAGCTGACACCAAGGAGCCGCAGCATCACTTCCCTCCCATGGGGCCAAATGGACAGCCCCACTAAAAGACCACCATAAAATTGTCTTCATATAGGACCGTCCTATAGGACATGGCATATGAAGGCAACCAGGAGGATGTTGCAATGCAGAGATTCATTACAGTACTGTGATTTCCAGGCAATCAAGCTATTTTCCTAAAGCTCAGTGACGTCTTTGATCCTGAATTATCCCACAGATTTCCTTAGCCTGTAGTTGCAGTAAAAAGCTGGAAGGAGTCCAAGGCTTCTTGCTGCTACTGTTTTCCTGAAGTCAGAAATTTGTGTGCTCCATCTCTCAAGTGGGCTCTCTCCCTCTGCATGTCCCACAGACAAGTTAAATTTTGGTCCTCAGAATTTTTTTCTCCCCTTTTCTAAATTCTCTAGTGTAGTCTGAAGTAGTGCTACCATCTCCAGTCAGAAACTCAGACTGGGTGCAGCACAGTGAGGAAATGCATCCACTGAAATTGATTACTGGGGAGGCAGCAGCCTGTTGTCTCTGCGAGCCAGGCAGGTGGTAAACTTTGAGAATATGACATAAAAATTGTTGCTCTTGGCTCAATGTAAATTCCATTGTAAAGAGAAATGTGGGCTGGACAGGACAAATGGTTAAGAACACAGCTTTACTCCTTGTCAAGCTTCTGCTTGAAAAAGCTAAATGGATAATATAGTTTATCCTTATAACTAATAATAATTGCAGTCATGGGAGAGGGAGTTGAAGGTGCCCTGAACCAGTTCTGCTAAGCTTCATTTTGAAAAGGTAGCATCCTTAATAATGCAGAAAACCAGCTATTTAAAACCAATAGTGAAAGTACATCTGTGCTTTGTTGGTATTTTTTGGAGCTATTCACTGAGTAATAATGGACGTTTCATAAGTTTCCAATGGGAGAGCTACATCTTCAGGTTCATTCTGTGATGGTTTACCATCATTTACCACGCCGTAAAACTGTGCTTTTTTGCCTGTTTGCATCTCTATTCCTCTCAATACACCAAACTGTGATTTGAGCCGTAGAATTTTAGGCTATTGCTCATTATCCATGGCTTTTAGCCTGCGTTTCATAAACTTGACATTTAACACCTCCATTATCAGAAGGGCCATTCTGTTAGTAATTTAGCCGCATCATCCAAGGGATGGGTGGATGGGGAGGAAATGAAATTAAATTCATTTCTTTATGTAATAATGAAAAGCAATAATTGCAAGTATGTCGTATTACACAAAGGCCATAAGTAATCTTTACCAGTATTAAGAGTGCACTTGAACTGTATTATGGAAAGATATTGGAGCCCTCAGAACTGTAGCATTCTTCTGTCATAGGAATACCTGAATCGCTAGTATTTAACAATGCAACGAGCCCATACTGCCGCTTTTCAGGAGGTGACAAAGATGTTTAGGAGTGAAAGCAGTTCTCTTTAAAGCACTGTATCGGAAAAGATTGTCTTGTAAATTTTACCTGTCGCAAGCAGGCTGGTTTGTAAAAGATGTATGTTTTGGTGTTTAAAAAGAAGTTTATAAAATAATGTATATAATGGTTTCAAATTACCAGGCTTTTGTAGATATTTGATGCCAATCAAGTCGCTTTAATTATTTTTTGTTTGTTTGTTTGTTTGATATAATTCTAAAGAGTCATCGAAGTTGGTTTAAACTTTTAAGGTAACAGCAAAAAACAAAAGAGGTTTAGATTTGAAAACTTTTTAATCATTTCAAAATGTACTGTAACTTTCCATTGGGTTCAGCTCTTTTGTTTAACTTTTTTCTGTTTTTAAGATGTTTTTTATTGAATTTTTTTAAATGAATGTGTTTTGCACAAAAAACTAGAGATATGATTTTTATGCCATTTCAAGTAGGTATTAAGAGATGTCATTTCTCCAATGACAACAAATTCAACCTTATGCAAAAGGGAAGGTTTATCACTTTGAGTGGGTATAGTCCTTCATCCGAAAACTAATTGTTCCTTCATAATTGCTGTTGGCAGTATTGTCTTGTGTTCTTTTGCTATAAAAACAAAACAAAACAAAACAAAAGTGTACAGGTTTGTAACTGCCAAAATTTGCTAAAGTTGATGGTTAAAACAAGTTTTCCAAGTAAACAAAAAGAAAAGCCCAGCTGTGTTGACTATTTCTTGATTTTTCTCCTACTTCCAAAGGAGGGAACAAGATAAGGCACATCAGTTCTGCAAGGAATGTAGCATTTCATTCCCTCTCTCTGTACAGAATTGCAGAAAATGCTACTTTTTTTGGACTCTTCAAATAGATTTCATTATTACATTATGGCAGTTCCTCCATAGGGGCCCCTGCTTGCACTGCAGAGCTCTCTTGCCGAGAGTTGCTTAGCTGGTGCGTCTATGCTAAGGCAGTTGCCTAATTAAATCCACATCCTCAAATGATGCAAAAGGTGTCATCGCATCATGTAGCCATCTAGACAGTAAGTTTCCATCGACTGAGACAATTTCAGGGGACAAGCCAGCCATTCTGTGTTAGCTGCTTAGCGGGGGTACGAGGGACGGGTGTGTAAAGCAGCAGCCCTCTCCGCAGTGCAGCTGGACAGATTTGCCTCCTGTCAGGAGCATCTCTACCCTGCAGCATCATGGCACTGACAGCTGGAATCAGCTGGGACAGATTCAGGTGGGAAGTCTCGGGCGTGTAAGCACTGCCCTAGCAAAGAGCCATCGTTGTGCTAGGCACAACACTCACTCTGCTCAGGGCGTTGCTATTCAGGAATACACTGCATCTCCTTCGTCACATCTGTTCAACTCCACAGCCCAAGCTGTCCCAGCTGGGCTGAAGCACGATTACCCCAGCTGCAGTGTAGAAAGAAAGGGAGATGTTCCTTCTAGAGCTCTCTGAATGCCCTGCCATGGATGCAGCCAGGAGCATGCCTTGTGCTGCCAGGGAGGAAGGATGCTGCCTGCAGCATGGTATCCCATTAAAATGTCTAAGACTCAAGCAGTGTTTGAACCAAGCCCACCAGCCGGGGCACAAATACCCTTTCTCAATGTTCTCAAAACAGAATTTTAAGCTATGGAAAGGAAAAATACCAAGTCAAGTCCCTCTTGTCCCAAGAATTCCTAAGGTTTTTTCCTTAGATGACTCTCCTACTTAAGCCAGTTTCGGTTTTTAAAGTAGTACAGTAGTTCAGCAAAGCTCACTGGTATAGTCAGATGGAGCAGAGCAGTATACAAGGTAGTAAGACTAGTTTGGAGAACATTCAAGACTAAATGAATTAAAATTCTTGCCTCTGTTTAACGTCCAAAGCTAGAGATAGGGAATGACATCAGTATTTGTTTTAGGATGGAAAGATGAGAATTGAGATGGCAAACAGGTCAAAACACAAGTAAGTGACACTGACACCCTCATGCCCCTGGCTCTGGAAGAGAGGTCATGTAGTATGAGGCTCCTTATAGGACCAAATGAGATGTGGTGACCAGCCCTGGCAGGGAAACCCTGCAGTGTCCCTAAGGCCACTGCTGTGGTGCTTATAGGTGAGGTATGGACAGGGACGATCAAATGCAAGCCACTTAAGGGAGTTTTCACTCACAGGCATGTGAATTGTAAGTCCACTGGCAGTTCGATACGACTTTTAGCTTCCAGCATCTTTGAGCTAACTTTCTACAACACACCTAACCTGAGCTTCTACTAGAGCCAATGGACAGCCACCGGCACCTGCCATGGGAGATGTACTCCAGTAGAAGATAGGAGTAAATCCACCGAGCTCTGTGGACACAGGTACTGCAAAGCTATTGCCTAGTGAAGAAAGAAGGTACAGAGAACCAGCTGCACAGAAGCTAATTCCAGCTGTCCCACTTGGCTAGTTCTTGGCTCGCTCAGACATGTCATGAGTCGCTCTCAAGGGAAAAATGCTGCTGTAAGCTGACCAAGCAGAGAAAGCAGCTGCCTGCCACAACCTACTGAGCAGTTCTGTGCAAGTGTTTGCAAGGCCACTTGCAAAGAGAATAACAAAGAGAAACTGTGAAGAGAAACGTTTTTTTTCAAGTCACTTTAACGGATTTATTTTATTTAAAATAATGTAGAAAATTAAATGCATTACTAAATTATTAATTAAATGCATTAACTGTTACACAATGTTATAAGGTGATCGTATCTTTTTAAAAAACTTGTGAGTATTCAAGCAGCACAGGTAAGTCAGACTAAATACACGTGAAAATGATGTGCTGATTTTGTTAAGTCTACTAGGTCGTTCCTGTTGTCTCCAGTAACTTCACGGGCTCTCCCTGAGAATGGGATGTTTGTAACCCAGCAGCTGGGGCATTACCACTGGCAAAACAGAAGCAGGAAGGTTTTCTCCTGGAAATTATTTGTTAGGGAAATTTAAACATGCTACTTCATGTTACATGTGAATTGACAAGCAAGTTATGAGACCAAGTTTCTGCCATTCACCATCTCACTTGGAGCAAAGCAGGGCTAACTGCTTCTGTGCATCTTTTTGGTCAAAGATTAATACCCAGAGTACTGGGGCTGCTGCCTGCAGGGTTTCCAGGGCAAAACTGTGTGTGCCTTGTGTTTCCTTCCCAGCAAAGACCAAAATGCAGTCGTGGGGGGAGGAATTCTGTCATCTACCCTCAGATATCTACAGTGGCAGTGCGTCCATCTGGGCGAGTCATCCTTGGCATCAGGTATCTAGGATGCAAAGTCACTAACGTTGTTAATGTCTACTTTAGAAGGACAGCAGCTGAGAAGAGCTTATTTTTCTTCAGTGACCGTTAAAGATTCCAGATGATAATCTCAGCCATGAATTTCTATTTGGATCCTACGGATTCCACCTCCAGTGCATGATTTGCTATCGGGAACTGTGTTTCATGTAGCTGTTTTTAAGTATAATTACTTATACAAGAGAGACGTCAGAAGGGAGCCATTAAGGGGGTCAGAGGCTGGAATATATGACACGTGGGGAGAATTTAAGGGACCCAACTTACTTTGGTCTGTGATTCTATCTATTCCTGTGCTTTCTGTCCCAAGAAATAAAATATGTTTTCTTTCTACTGAAATTCCTCTATTGCCATGTATAAATATTATTTGTCTTTCATTAATCACTGTAAACATAAATCTTATTCAGTAGGTCCTCAGGAAAATTACCTTGTATTATCTCTGCTTATTGTTCACTTTTAGTAGTACTAATTAATGCAAACCTCAAAACAATGTTACTTTATGAAAGAAAAAAAAAAAAAGTTATTCCTAAAGCAAGAAGACAATGCTCTGATTAAGGCCTGTTTTCCATTTCAAAGTTTTGCTAACAGATGCTGTTTTATTGTCTGCTCTTGAATGCATCCACACATTGCCTGATGTGACCAGCAATACTCAAGCTGTACACCAGTGCACCTGGGAGGGCAGGGAGGCCTGCTCAGCACTCAGGGTTAGTCAGGTTGACCAGAAACCAATTTTTCATCCCTCCCTTTCTTACAAACCTGGAAGTGTTTAGGAATGTTTCTTTCTCCAGTGGCCTACAGTTGTGAACCAAATATTATGGGTTCCTGGACAGACATTCGTTACATATATCTCATGTTTCCACAGCAGGAAGAGAGCTGGATTTCCTCTGCCTGTGAGTAAAGGGTCTACACAAACCTAAACTAGTGTAACTGCAAGAAATGGGATGCTTATGTACTCACAGAGCTGATGCTACCATTCAAATAAGAAGCAGTGGATATCCTGGATCAAGAGGTCCTAAGTCAGCACACCAGGTCGCAAGCTGTGAAGAGTCTAGGTCAAAGAACAAAAAGTCTGGAGGCAGTCAAGAAAGTATACCTTTTTTACAGAAAAAGCTACTGGCCATACCCTGGCCATATCATTTCCATAATCATCTCCTATTAACTAAAATGGGCAACTTCTTGTATGACAAGAGGATGTGAGCTTACTCTGCCCTCCTAGAGATGCAGGATTTCTTCAGAACACAGCAGAGCTAGAGGTTCCAGGACTGTCTTAGCCACAGTGCCAATGCTTAGCAGCTCCTCTTGCTCCTTACCCTGAGATCCTGGTATTTTCTTCTTTTTACCATGATAAGAAATCTTCTCATTATCTTCTGCAACAGTTGCCATATATTGTCTTAAATGCCTGGTTAAGAGTCACTTGCCACATCTTGCCACAGCTTTTACTACCCTAAAGAGTGCTGTGCTGCCTCTGAGCAAAGTTTCTGAGACCTCACTGGTCTGGCAAGTGACTTAGCACCTCTGGTACCATCATCTCTTTCCTTCAGGCTGAGCTTGGCAAAACTCTGCCTGAGCTGCTGTGGTTGATCCCATCAGGTTGTGCTGGGCTCTGATAACCTAAAGACACACTGTCTCTTTTCTGCCTGGTAAGTCCTTAAAGGAAATAATTGGCTTTTTTGTTGTCCTCTCTGCTACCACTGTATGTATCTCTTCCTTGAAAACTACAACCTGCCTAGCTTTATTGCAACTCAAAAGATGTTATATGAAACTATTAGCCTTACTGTTGAGAAGATACTAGAATGAAACCTTAGACTACATAGTCCTTTATAGAGTGCAGAATACACACTCCTTTGTAGACTATAGACCTGTGCAACATTACTGAGTCCAGTTATCATTACACTGTATGTTTCAACATAAAGAAATTTGACTGTTTTGTCCTTAAGGGTTGGGTGGTTCAATCTCTGTCTAGAGTAGTTAGCTATTGACTAGACCACCACTAACTATAACTGGAGTTTATAAACCTGGCTGTCCCACAGACACCTATATTTAAATAAGATTATGGTGGGATTCAGTTACTCACATATAGCGCTCTAGTGTCATTTCAGATGACAGTTATCTCATCTAGTCTCTGGTCTGGAAGGACAGACCTGGCACAGGACTATAGTTCCTGTGCCAAATTTGGCAGCCTCATACCTCATCTTTGACTTAAAAGACTGCATGTTCAGTTGTCTGTATTTAGGCAACTGATTCAGCCCCAACTCCTTGTTAAAAGCTTATTTCCCACATTCCTCCTATTCCTTTCCTGCTTGAAGGGGAATTAAATGATAGTCACTGTTTAAGCGGCAGTGCTGCTGGGCTGCAGTTGCAGGTGCATGGTAATTAAGAACACCACAGTCATCTCTTTGCTTCCTTCTTCCCTGCAATTTCCATAATTCACATGAACTCAGGCAGCAATTTTCATCCAACCAGAAAGTATTGACCATGGCCATGTCCATCCAGTTGTGTGGCTGAGCTCCAAACCCTGCAGCATATAGAGTTTCACATTCCCTGCCTGTTTGTGTGCAGAGTTGCTTTGTTCCTCCCTAGTATGATAAGTTTTGAAGATATGGCCACTGTGTATTAGTCTACAGTTAAGATCAGTGGGTATATTTAAGAAGGGAAAAAAGGAAGACCCAGGGAACTACAGGCCGGTCAGTCTCACCTCCGTGCCTGGCAAGATTACGGAGCAGACCCTCCTGGAGACTATGCTCAGGCACATGGAAAACAAGGAGGTGATTAGTGACAGCCAACACGGCTTCACTAAGGGCAAATCGTGCCTGACAAACTTGGTGGCCTTCTGTGATGGGGTTACAGCATCGGTGGATAAGGGAAGGGCAACCAACATCATCTACCTGGACTTGTGCAAGGCATTTGACACTGTCCCGCATGACATCCTTGTCTCTAAATTGGAGAGACATGGGTTCGATGGATGGACCACTCGGTGGATAAGGAATTGGCTGGATGGCCACACTCAAAGAGTTGTGGTCAACAGCTCAATGTCCAAGTGGAGATCGGTGACGAGTGGTGTTCCTCAGGGGTCGGTGCTGGGACGGGCACTGTTCAACATCTTTGTCAGCAACATGGACAGTGGGATCGAGTGCACCCTCAGAAAGTTTGCAGATGACACCAAGCTGTGTGGTGTGGTTGACATGCTGGAGGGAAGGGATGCCATCCAGAGGGACCTTGACAGGCTGGAGAGGTGGGCCCGTGTGAACCGCATGAAGTTCAACAAGGCCAAGTGCAAGGTCCTGCACGTAAGTCGGCGCAGTCCCAAGCACGACTCTAGGCTGGGCGAGGAATGGATTGAAAGCAGCCCCGAGGAGAAGGACTTGGGGGTATGGATTGATGAGAAGCTCAACATGAGCCGGCAGTGTGCGCTTGCAGCCCAGAAAGCCAACTGTGTCCTGGGCTGCATCACAAGAGGCGTGACCAGCAGGTCGAGGGAGGTGATCCTGCCCCTCTACTCCGCTCTTGTGAGACCCCACCTGGAGTACTGCGTCCAGCTCTGGGGGCCCCAGTACAGGAGAGACATGGAGCTGTTGGAGTGAGTCCAGAGGAGGGCCACAAAGATGATCAGAGGGCTGGAGCACCTCTCCTATGAGGACAGGCTGAGAGAGTTGGGATTGTTCAGCCTGGAGAAAAGAAGGCTCCAGGGAGATCTAATTGCAGCCTTCTAGTTCCTGAAGGGGCCTACAGGAAAGCTGGTGAGGGGACTGTTTATCAGGGAGTGTAGTGACAGACAAGGGGAATGGGTTTAAGCTGAAGGAGGGTCGATTTAGATTAGATGATGTTAGAAAGAAATTCTTGACTGTTAAGAGTGGTGAGGCACTGGAACAGGTTGCCCAGAGAGGTTGTGGATGCCCCATCCCTGGAAGTGTTCAAGGCCAGGCTGGATGGGGCTTTGGGCAACGTGGTCTAGTGGAGGGTGTCCCTGCCCTTGGCAGGGGGGTTGGAACTAGATGATCTTTAAGGTCCTTTCCAACCCAAACTATTCTATGATTTCTATGATATGGCAACTAATGTGGGCAAAGCTGGAGCTCAACCTGAATGAAGGTCTCAACTAAAAGCCATGGGAAGGCAGATATACACAGCGTTTAGAATTGAATAAGGCTGCAAAGCCTGACATAACTGGGTGAAAAAATACTAGCATTATAAGAAAAAAGAAAGTTACAGAAGTTCATCTTAAGTAGCTTAAACATCAGACTTGTAGTATTAAATGAAACAATTGAGGATCATCAATGTAGCAAACGTGTTTCCAGAAGAGCATAGAAGAGCTTTCTTCTTAGCTCAATATCTTACTCAAAAAAAAAAAATATCTAGAAATGTATAAACGTCTGCTTGTATAATTAATAGACGATGCAATGACACAGAACTGTTGTGTGAATGATAAATAATTATGAAAGCTGATTGGTTATACAGAACAGAATGGAGCATACAGCAAACAAGGGCCATTTGAGAAGGATGTACTTTTTTTAATACAAGCAAAGTAAATTATCTCAGACAAGTGAACATAGATCTCTTCTGCAATTTAGAGGAACTCTAAGTTACTATTGTGTCTCAGTAAACATCTGAGACTTCATCTAAATTTGTCTGTTCTTAAATCAGTCTCCATCTGTCTCTCTAAAAGATAAGCCATGATTCAGGTAAAAGTTACAGAGCTAACAGATCACCCAGAAAAGGTTGTTTGGTTGGAGGCAAACAGAAAGCCAGTCAATGTGGTCAAAATTTATCCTTCTATCATTTAAAAAAAAAAAATCACATAGAGAAGAAATTAAAAGCCTGTGAGATATGAAATTCCCTTTGGTGCTGAGCAAACCCTGTCTGGAGAAACCCCCTGGACTGTGTCTGCCTTGTGAACACCACCGCAGGACTCCTGCCTGGCTTGGCCAAGGTGTGCAGCTGGGCATCAGAGCTGCAACAGTGCTGAACTTTGCTAGGAAACATTGAGGGAGAGGGGGCTGATTTATAAGCAGGAATTCGTCACTTGTAATACTTCTTTCTTATTTCACCGCCTGCTTTTTTTCTTTCTTAAATCATATTTTTAATCCACAGACATTTCATTATATTGACTGCAATATTGAAAGCATAAGACTTCAATGATATTACTCCAAAGCATTTTCTGAGGGAATTTAGCATTTGCAAAGGAATTACTCATCATGCACTCTGTAGGAAGAAATAAATTCTCCTCCAAATTGCCAGGGAAGGTGTTTTTTTTCTTTTGTTTTTTTTCCTCTCTCTTGTTTGCTCTGATTTCTTGAGCCAGAGATGTTTTGACATTAGATCACTGCTTTGACGTGGTTTCTTCCACAGGAGACTAATTTTAGGGGGCAATGGAGTTTATCATGTGAAGAAGAATTACTCATTGCTTACAGGAACTAAGGAAGAGAGAAAAACTTCAAATTGTCAAAAGCACTCTGTAGAAATTCTGACTCCAAATGTTTTAGATAACAAAAAGGGCTCTGGCATGTTCCCATACACAGAGAGATGAGGAAGGATAATGGCTACACTCTTGGCAGCACAGAAGACAACAGTGTAGGGCCTTTCACCTAGGTCCTCAAATTAGAATATGTGTCGCAGTGGTATGAAAATGACATCCTGAGATTTGTTACAGGGAAAACTGTTGTGTCCTGCTGCAGCCCACAGAACTGTTGCGCTCACAAAGACGCTGCCACAGTCTCATGGGCCTCAACAGCACAAACCAGTTACCGAGTTCTGCACAGGGCTGAATCGAGTTAGGTGCATGTTTCACTGAATTTCAGGGTCATGGCCTCTTGAAAAACTCAGTGTCAATATTGGTTTTCAGGATTTGGAAGAGGATCAGCTACCCCTTTAAAACATATGTGTTGATAAGCACTTGAAGGCTTGCAGATAAACAATACAGTCACCCATCCTGGTTCCATGATGGTCCTTAGAAACTTAACAAAATCCAAGCTGTGTATTTTAAGTTATGGCTATATAATTGACTGTAACCAAGTCAGAATGCCTTAACAAGTTACCATATCTCAGCTGACCTTTTAACTGTCTTACAACATGTAGACAACACCCCTTTCCAGTTGTGAAGTAATGCACAATAATTTAAAACTCTTACAAAAGTGTAGTCAAGGACCTAGTATGTGATAGGCAACACTGAAATAATATACATTGACTTACTCATCTCAAACTTATCCAGTCAAAAAAATGTTTCCTATGAAATGCTCTTCTGTTGGTTAGCTGCCTCAGTGGCAATCAAAAGCATCCTTCTCCCTGTTGATTTAGGGCCCTTCTGAATTCTCCTCCACATCATAAAATTATATGAAAGTCCAAAGATGGAGAAACTGTACTCCTACACCTCCTTTCCTTATTTGCCAGGAAAGGTGCAAATGATTGAGCTGTGCTTTTTCTGTCCTGTTTTCCTGCCCTCCTACTTGGAGCACTGAACTATCTGACAGGCAAATAGCAAGTCTCCACCAGCCAGGGAGCAGCAAGGCAGAAGCTGTCAGTTCTGTCCAGCACTAAAATATCTCCATGCTTACCTGGGTCTTTTTGTTGTTGCTGTGTCAATATTCTTGTTTCCTTTTTCCTGAAAGGCTGGACCTTGCATCAGTCCCTGCTTGAATTCTTGTCCTCTTTATAACCTTTGCTTTCCTGTCTGGATGAAGAAGCAGAAGAATATATAAACAAAGATGTAGGATGAGATGAAGGGAAAGAATAGCTCAGGGAAACCACATTGAGGCTGTATATGAAAAGGCAGCTTTAACTAAAATAAGGTTCAAGGAGGAAACAATAGTCAAGCTGAAGGAACTGTTTTCTCTGCAGTATTTTGGCTGGTTGAAGATTCTGCCCATGACCTGGGTGAGTCATAGCAGGGGGGGCTGCTATGTACAAACCAGGGTAGTGATGCTGGCATTGATGTGGGCCCAATGCACAAATGCAAGGTGGCTCACCAGCCACCGGCCTGCATATGCCCTTTGCTTCACATCCCAATGCCTGGTTCCCTCCCATGTGCCCTACATCTGTGCAGCCATCCCCCTAACAAACAACCTCTGCACCACCACCTATTGCTGTGTCGTTTCTGTTAATCACACCAAGAAGGTTCTTCTTGTCTTCAGGCTGGGCTCATGGTGTCAATTATAGCATGGCTTTCTGTCAGGGCAGGATCCCAGGACACCTGTTTTTGTCCTACAAACGATTTTCAAAGGTAAGCTACTTTGATCTGCTAGGCACAGAGAGGAGAAAATTGCCTGGGAGCCACCGTTCTGGACACGATAAGATGGTGCTATCAGGAGCCAGCGTGCCTGTCGTGGTTATGATAAGCAGAGGCATTCCTCCTCCCTGTGCTCTTTCTGCCTGAGGAGATAGCGTGGTTTGTTATTTCAGGTGTGTATGTTGCATCACTTCCTAAAGCACAGGGTAGCGATGCCTCTGTCCTGCGAATGCAGTGCAAGCAAAAACTAGATAACTCTGCAGTGGAGCTGATTATGAAATTGCCGCCAGACATACAGTCTCTTTTCATCTTTTGCCCTCTCCCAATTCCTGACTGTAACATAAAAACTTTACTCCTTAAAGAAGTTAGTTTAGGATTTTTTTTAACTTTCTCTGAAAGCAGATTAGAGTGGCTAAAACACCCTCCTGTACCCACAGAAACTACCCTGAACCAATGTGCAATATGAGCAGTAAATAGGCAGCATTTGAAAATGTAATTTGTGAATTACACTGGAATGCAATTGAATATCGTGTCTGAGAAAAGAAGCGTGGTAGAAACGTTTCTGCATGGCCACAACAGAAATGCAGGAAATGGGCTGCCTGACCGACATGGACTTCATGGCCGTATCGGTAGTGATTTCCTAAAAACCCATGAACATTTTTCTTACTTGGGCTGCGGATTTTCACTCAGTTAAAACTGACAATTTGTGAGATCCCTTATTGCTGATCATTCTTCTCATTTCCCTCTGTGGATTTCCAGAGTTTTATGATGAAAAAGATATCAATATTCAGGGAGAAAATAAAAAAAGAAAGAAAAAAAAAGGTTTATGTGAAACAGCAAATATAATGTAATCTTTATTGGAAGGAGGCATTTCTGATAAGTAGCCAAATACTGCTGAGAGAAATAGAAATTTTGATGACAGATACTGATCACAAAGAAAACCTCATTTATTATCTCGACATGTCATTTTGGTGCTCTTAACATTTTAAATCTTTGTCAAGCAAGAACAAGAATCCAAAATAACTGAGCAGCTGCTTAGTTCCATTTTTCCTGGTATGGAAAGGAAATCTTTGCCTTTACTCTAACTCCCTGGATAAATACTTTCTTTCATGGGTTTTATTTCACTCTAATCCTCCTGGTGTACATGTGAAAGCAATTGTGTGTATAAATACACAGAGCAGCTGTAGCCATATTGGATAATAGGCCTGTAATTACTTCTCTGATTTAAAGCCTAATAGTTTATTCCACAAGTGTTGTGATGCATTTTTATTAATATTGCAATAATTTTGCTGCCCTTTTGCTAAGTTACATACCGTTGTCTCCCCAAATAAATGGAGTACTTACAGTATAAGGGATAATTAGAATTTAGCTCAGGGTGGAAATACTTAACTCTTAATGAACCAAATCAATCTATTTACAACAGGAATTTAGGAACCGGGTTACACTAAAAGTCTGGGGTAAACTGGGGACAGATTCCAGTGCTGACAGTTTTATTACTGTTCACCATGTTACCCTCAAACTAAAAATCAAGTTTTGCGTTTTTCTTCAAAAAAAATGACATTTTGTTTTAAAATTAAATACGCTGGAGAAAAAAAAGACTGAACTAGTGGCCTAAGACTTAAATCCATTTGAGACTGTATTGCTCAGGGTTTTGCCTGGATTTGTAAGACTGTAGAAAAGGCCATAATAGCTGAGGTAAAAGGTCCATCTGGCTATATGAGGACTTGGAACACCTATGGAAACCCCAGTGCATGGATGCTTGCTCCACTTCTGAAGTCTGCACAAGGCTAATACACAATAGTCCCTGCCTGCTGTGGCCAGACCATAGGTGTCTACAAAAAGACGTAACCCATGTCCAGCATGTGAAAAAGAGCAATAATTCTTGGGGGCAGGAAGGTGTGGTGTGTGGGGAGAAAAGAAACCCTCAGTGGCAATAAACAGATGCCCAGGGAAGGGCAACAACAGGACGAGTATGTATGACTGTTCCCAATAGTAGCGTCAGCCTTCAAATATGTTCATCTCAGGAGATGTCCTTAGCTGGATTTGGTTTATGCATTGGGTAACCCTCAGTAGGGTTATAGCTATTCCCCTGTATTATCTGTACAGAGGCAACAGTGGTATATGATTACTGGTGTCACTTTGTGTTGTCTCTGGTGCATATGGTTGTTCAACTTTATCCTCCTGGGTAAAATTCTTCCATCACAGGAACATTCACAGATTCACAGATTCACAGATTGGTAGGGGTTGGAAGGGTCCTCTAGAGATCATCTAGTCCAACGCCCCTGCTAGAACAGGATCACTTAGAGCATGTTTCACAGGATCACATCCAGGTGGGTTTTGAATATCTCCAGAGAAGGAGACTCCACAACCTCTCTGGGCAGCCTGTTCCAGAGCTCTGTCACCCTCAGAGTGAAGAAGTTTTTTCTCATGTTGAGATGGAACTTCCTGTGTTCCAGTTTGTGCCTGTTACCCCTTGTCCTGTCACCGGGCACCACTGAAAACAATCTGGCCCCTCCCTCTAGACATCCACCCTTTAGATATTTATAAGCATTTATGAGATGCCCTCTCAGTCTTCTCCAAGCTAAGCAGTCCCAGCTCTCTCAGCCTTTCCTCATACGAGAGATGCTCCAGTCCCCTCATCATCCCCGTAGCCCTCCGCTAGACTCTCTCCAGTAGTTCCCTGGCTTTCTTGAATTGGGGAGCCCAGAACTGGACACAGAACTCCAGATGTGGCCTCACCAGGGCAGAGTAGAGGGGGCGGATACCCTCCCTCGACCTGCTGGCCATGCTCTTCTTAATGCACCCCAGGGTACCATTGGCCTTCTTGGCCACGAGGTCACATTGCTGGTCATGGAGATCTTGTTGTCCACCAGGGCTCCCAGGTCCTGCTTTCCAGTGCTGCTTCCCAGCAGGTCAACCCCTGACCTGTACTAGTGCATGGGGTTGTTCTTCCCTAGGTGCAGGACCCTACACTTGCCCTTATTGAATTTCATTTGGTTCCTCTTTGCCCAGCTCTCCAGCCTGTCCAGGTCTTGCTGAATGACAGCACAGCCTTCCGGTGTGTTGGCCACTCCTCCCAGTTTTGTATTATCAGCAAATTTGCTGAGGGTGCACTCTGTCTCCTTGTCCAGGTCATTGATGAATATGTTGAATAGGACTGGACCAAGCACTGACCCCTGGGGCACAGCACTAGCCACAGGCCTCCAACTAGACTCTGTGCCACTTATCACAACCCTCTAGGCTCTGCCATTCAGCCAGTTCTCTACCCACCCCACTGTTCACGCATCTAACCCACACTTCCTAAGCTTGCTAATGAGGATGTTATGAGAGATGATGTCAAAAGCCTTACTGAAGTCAAGGTAAACAACATCCACTGCTCTCCCTTCACCCACCCAGCTGGTCATGACATCACAGAAGGCTATCAGATTTCCCCTTGGTGAATCCATGTTGACCACTCCCAATAACCTTTCTCCACATGCTTATTGATAACTCCCAGAATAAAGTGTTCCATCCTCTTTCCAGGGATGGAGGTGAGGCTGACTGGCCTGTAGTTTCCTGCATCCTCCTTTTTGCCCTTTTTGAAGAGTGGAGTGACATTGGCTTTCCTCCAGTCCTCAGGCACCTCTCCTGTTCTCCATGACCTTTCAAAGATGACTGAGGGCAGCCTAGCAATAATATCTGCCAGCTCCCTGAGCACTCGTGGGTGCATCCTATCAGGGCCCATAGATTTGTGGATGTCCAGTTTGCCTAGATGTTCTCTAACCCAATCCTCCTCGACCAAGGGAAGATCTTCCTTTTGCAAGACTTTATCTCCTACCTCCAGGGTTTAGGTTTCCTGAGGGCTGACCTTAGCAGAAAAGGCTGAAGCAAAGAAGGCATTCAGTAACTCTGCCTTCTCTGTATCCTCCATCACCAAGGCATCCACCTCATTGAGCACTGAAAGTTTGGAAGGCCTTAGCTTTTGCTTCTTGGCATAATACAAACAAAGGACTAGAGGAACATGGATTAAAACTGATGTTCCTTTGTGCCACTTTATTGAAAACATGCAAACTGAATCATGGGGTAAAACTGCTCTTTTAATTGGGGCTTGAAAACAACTTAGGTTTCTTGAAGTGATTTCTCATGGCCCCAGGTCAATAAGTGAAATTTTACTTCCTGTAAAGGTAAACATATTTACTGGTGGGCCAGATTGTCCATTGTGATTGGTATCTGAATTTCCTAGAATTTCCCCAAGAGTTCTAATTGTTACAAATTTGCTGCACTTCTAACTGATAAGCTTACTGCTTTAGTTAATAACAAAACCAGGGAAAGAGAAGGCAGAAACTGTGATGTCAAATTTTATAGATAGCTCCAGGTAACTAAAGATCAGTGAGACTGACCAGTGCAGTAAGCAAATAACTGGAAACTATGACGGAGAATAGAATTAGAGGAAAATTAGCACTGATTTGGTTGATAGAAGTAATCTCTCAAAAATCTACATGAGTTCTTCAGAGAAGTCAATGAGCATATCTGTGGTCTTTAAAAACTTTCAGTATGGTCCTGTAAGAAAAAAATCACCAAAGAAATTAAGATGATATGCAAAGACAGAGATCCCTCTAGGAGAAACCTGGTTAAGCCAGCAGAAACAAAAATTGAGAAGAGGTCTGTGGTGGGCTGACCCAGGCTGGAGGCCAGGTGCCCCCAAAGCCGCTCTGTCACTGCCCTCCTCAGCTGGGCAGGGGAGAGGAAACATAATTAAAGGCTCCTGGGTCGAGATAAGGGCAGGGAGAGATCACTCACCAGTTACTGTCACGGGCAAAACAGGCTTGATTTGGGGAAATTAATTTAGCAGCACAGGGGTCAGGAAATGGGGGTTGTGGTCAGTTCATCACACGGTGTCTCTGCCGCTCCTTCCTCCTCAGAGGGAGGACTCCTCACACTCTGCCCCTGCTCCATCCTGGGGTCCCTCCCACGGGAGATAGTCCTCCATGAACTTCTTCAATGTGAGCCCTTCCCACAGGCTGCAGCCCTTCACCAACTGCTCCAGCGTGGGTCCCTTCCATGGGGTGCAGTCCTTAAGGAACAAACTGCTCCAGTGTGGGACCCTCACAGGGTCACAAGTCCTGCCAGGAAACCTGCTCCAGCGTGGGCTCCTCTCTCCACGAGGCCACAGATCCTACCAGGAGCTGCTGCTCCAGTGCAGGTTTCCCTCCGGGTCACAGCCTTCTTCAGGTGCATCCACCTGCTCTGGCATGGGGTCCTCCACAGGCTGCAGGTGGATATTTGCTTCACCATGGACCTCCATGGACTGCGGAGGACAGCCTGCCTCACCATGGTCTTCTCCATGGCTGCAGGGGAATGTCTGCTCTGGCACCTGGAGCACCTCCTGCCCCTCCTTCTGCACTGACCTTGGTGTCTGCAGAGGTTGTTCCTCTCACATCTTCTCACTCCTCTCTCTGGCTGCAATTGCTTCTGGTGCTTTTTTCTCTCCTTAACTCTGTTACCCCAGAAGCACTACCACCATACTGATGGGCTCAGCCATGGCCAGTGGTGGGTCCATCTTGGAGCTGGCTGGCATTGGCTCTGTTGGACATGGGGGAAGCTTCTAGCAGCTTCTCACAGAAGCTACTCCTGTAGCCCGTCCTATCAAAACCTTGCCATTGCAAACCTAATATGAGGTCATGAGTTTTAATCTCACAGACAGGTTACAGAAATAATTTTCAGAAGGATCTGTGCTAGAATCTGGGCAGTTTGACATATTCATAAATTATTCACAAAAATGATGTACCAAAGTGTGGAAATAATGTAAAATTATTCAGGATAGTCAAAATTAAAGCTCACTGCAAACAGTTGCAGAAGGTTATTCACAATTCTGGGTAACTGCATGATTAAATGTCAGATGAAATTTTATGTTGATAAATGCCAGGTACTGCATATTACAGAAAATAGCTCTAAGTATGTGTATAGTGGTTCTAATGATGTACTTTTATTCAGAAAGAAATCTAGGAGTCATTGTGAGCAGTCATTGTGAAAATGAGGTTTCCTCTGAAAATATCAGCTTAGTGCTTCCAAGTGTTCAGAACCAATACGTATTAGGAATTACTAGGAAAGCAATTGAAAATACAGGTTAAAAATATACTTCTATCTAAATCATAAAACACCCCTATCTTCAATTCTGTGTATTCATTTTTCTGGTCTTCCATTTTACATAGGACATAGCTGAACCGGAAGAAGGTGCACAAAATGACTGCAATAGTGATATTCTACCATACAGAAACATATTAGATATTTCATTTTAGAAAGAAATAGCAAAATGTTTTCTGTTAAAAGACCTATAAACACTTGAAACATTGAACATTTGTACAGAGAACATGCCAAGAAAACTCTCATTCACTGCTCTTCCTAATACAGAATTAGAGGGACCCAATTAAATTGTTAAGCAATGATTTTGAACCAAACTGAATGCAGTCGTTTTTTTACATATAGTTGTGAAACTTTTTCCTTAAATAGTTATGGAGTAAAAAAAAAAAAAAAATAAATAGAGCTTAAAATAAGAACAGATTCATATCAAGTTTAAAAAGCAAATGTTTCATAGATCCCTTGATGACTATTAAATGAAATTGTTTAAATGAAAACTCTAGTTCAGGTATTTCCTAGGACACTTCCAGTCCTCTCCAGTAGTAAGGTTCACTACATACTGGGAGTTATCCTATTTCTTATATTCTTTCTCTAAGCATCTTGTACTAATCACCATCATGGACAGGACATATGGGTTGTCAGGGTCATCCTGTGTTCTTATGTTCATAATTTAATATGCTATGGAACACAAACCCCAGTGCTCCCTTATAATGTGAGTTGGCAGTATTAGCATAATTTGTATCAATTTCTCTTCAAGAAGTACCTGCTTTTTGGTTTAGCTAAGTGATCTGAGTTGAGGTAGCCTTCTGTCAGATGACATTTGTCTTGCAGGAGATTAATTACATTACCACAGCTGAAATCACAGCTCTATTTTTTTAAGCATGTTTTTTTGAATTTGTAGCTGATACAGTCAGTGTTCAAGTGTTTCAAGATTCTGAATAACTGTCTTGCTGATCAGGTCTGATCTGAATATTAGGTACTGTAAAAATTATTGTATTGACATTCATTTACATTAATTTCCATTGCTGACTTCATCTGCCACCAAGTTCTTTGGAAAGGTTCATTGGAATTTCAGACATTCTGTACAGTTTCCTGGGTTCAACTGACCTGGGGACATGCTCCTAGAATAAATTATAGCTTTCACTGATCAGATGGGTTCAGTGCAGCTGCCAGAGCTGCCAGAGCTGCCGAAACATCAGATCATTGAGGAGTTCTGATTGTAAGTTATATGCTTACTGCTTTTCAGTACTAAGTTGGGTATAAACAAGAAATGCTTTTTCATTGAAGCTGATTTTCCACCTGTTCACCTCTCATTAGGATTCTCCACTGCCCAGGTCTGCTGAGAATCTGCCTTTTTACAAAACTTATTTCCACAGTTTCACCCTCTTCAGTTTTCTGTACGCTGGATCTTACTGGCGTGGCATGGTGCCATGGTTTAACCCCAGCCAGTAACTGAGCACCAGTAACGCAGCTGCTCGCTCAGCCCTAACCCGCAAGGGGACGGGGAAGAGAATGGGGAAAAAAACTTCTGGGCTGAGATAAAGACAGTTTAATAGGATAACAAAGAAATTAATAATAATAATAATAATAATAGTAATAGTAATAGGAAGAAGAAGAAGAAGAAGAGGAAGAGGAAGAAGTAGTTATTCACAAATGCACTTGCTCACCACCTGCGAAAAAAGCCCTGATGCTCAGTCTGTTCTGAGCAGCAATCCCGCCTCCCGGCTAGCTTCCCCTGTTATATCCGGATCATGACATTATATGGTCAGGAATATCCCTTTGGCCAGGCTGGGTCAGCTGTCCTGGCTGTGCTCCCCAGCTTCTTGTGCACCTGGTAGGGCGTGAGAAGCCGAAAAGTCCTTGACTTAGCGTGACACTATGACTACCTAGCGACAACTAAAACCAGCAGTGTGTTATCAACATTATTCTCATACTATATTCAAAATAAAGCACTATACCAGCTACTAGAAAAAGAATTAAGTCTATATCTCAGGACACATGGGTCTACAATGCCTCTGTGAAGCACAGAGATGGCACACTCTGTCTGCAGAAAACTCCATTTTACTGCCACACTTTTAAATAAAAGTAATTTCCTCTGTATCAATGGGCTGAAACAATGTTAGCTAGGTTACAGCCTCACATTAGTGTGTCTCGGTCTCTCATCTCCAACTTGCCTGATACAACATATCAGTGATGAGCATGATTGAAGTGTGTGATTGGTGAAGAACATGCTCAACAGAGTTCTTCTCTTCAGTCTCCAGCCAATTGTTCTCAAAAAACAGATTGGTTCAGTTTCCTAAATTGAGTCTGTAACCAAAATTTTCTGTAAAAAATTGCTCAAGACAGCTTAACATTGGATTACCATATGTAAATAGCAAGTCTTTAGGGGTGGGATTCATCTCATCTATCATCTCATCTAAATTACCTCCAGTTCACATATCTTACAGGTGTATGTTGACATCTGAACTAGACACTGTCAAATTCCCCTCTTAATTCAAAAGAGAGCAATGAGCATTTTTAGGACACAAAATATCTGACTTATTTTAGACATTTTCATTTAGGTCAGATGATGTTTGTTTGGTTTTGTTTTGTTTTGATTCTGTGAGTGTGGACCAATTTATTCTAGACTGAATTTTATGAAATTTCCTCCTTGCTCCCCTAGTCTCCCATACTACTCAAACTCCAGAGTTTCACCTCCAGGTTTCTCCTATGAATCAGTCCATGAAATCAGGAATGTGACCAAGCTTACCGCCTGATGAACCTTCTGGTTCACATGACTAGAGCAGTGAACAAGATAGCCAGAGAAAGCACCATCAAAGTATGTAGAGCTACCTCTGGAATACTTTAGATCCATTTCACATGCATTCCTTAAATCTCCCAGAAAGCCCATTTTTTCCCTTATAAAAGTCATGCAGAAGTATGCATGATATTCTGTGGCAAAGTGAAATATTTAGCACAGTGTGTGTGTGGAGGGGTGGTGTTTGTGCAGGGAAGGGAACACTGTAATTGTTCTGCACATCACACCAAACATTATTTTCTGCATGGGTCATGTAATGCTTTGGATTCTGCTCTGGTTTACAGACTCGAAAAAGACACAATTCAGAGACCTTTGGTCCCCATCCAGCAAACACAAGGTAAGAGACACAAAAAGAACAGTCAGCATTTGATGGATCCAATCCATCCTGTTTGCTTCATTGCAAAACAATATAGGGAAGTCATGAAGGGAGGAAATGAAGACAAGAGACAATTAAGAGGCTCTAGAGAATTAGCAATAACAGCTGATTGAACCTGTTCCAGCTCTCTCTTGAGGCAGGGAGTAGAGTACTTATGCACTGTGCAAGAGAAGGGATCTCTTTCTGAAAGAAGAAAGGAAACATCAGACTGCTGAACTAGCGGCAGATGCACAGGAAGGTGGGTCTGAACCAGGCACTCAGCAAGAGGTCTGACTTGCTGGAGCTCTTATTATTCAGGAAAGAAAGAATCAGATGCAGCTCACTGGAACCTGTTACAGGACTGCAGCCGCTTTGGTTGAAGACAAAAAGAGCTGTGAGGCATCAGGAGAGCGTCCCTGGCAATGTATTTAGCTATTCAACAGCTGTTATTTTTTCACTCCAATTTCAACAAATAAAATTCAATTTATAGATCACCACTTCACCTACTGCATAATCCCAGCTGCTAACATGTCCCAGATAGTCCTGTCTTTCATGATGAACATGTGCCCAGTCAACACGATTCATCATCTACTGGGTGAGGAACGGGTCTCACACACAATAGATTGGGTGGAAGAGGTATGGCACAAATGTGGCTTTCTGTTCCTGGGGCTCAAGGCTCAACAGCATCTACAGTCCTGAAGAGTGTCATTGATGATGATCTGCTTATCCATGGACAGCACAAGACAACTAACTCCACGGATCCTTATCCTACACAGTAGATTGGATGAAAACATTGCATATAATGATATTTTTATATAGAAGGTTGCAAAGAAGGATGGCTTTTGAACATGGCCTGGAGTTCCTACCTATACCAAAATACACACATTATATATATATACACATATAATTATACATATGCATGTACATCTGGATTTGGAATAGCATACACCTTTAGAGAGCAGTCTCTTTAAAATCAAGTGCAAATAAAATTCAGGGCCAGAAAAAGCCCCCCCAAGCTTAGTGGCTTGTTTTGCTACGAGATATCCTGAGCAGGTGAGCCGTACACTCCCAACAGCAATTTTTGTGGCTAGAAAAAATACGTGTGCAAATTGTTCCTTAGGCTTTCTGAATGTTGCTCTGAGGTATGGTGTAGTTACAAAGGCTTTCAGCCCATGCTGAGAACTGAGAAATTCAGACTTATAGGTGAGGCATCCTAAACACAGGCAGACAAAATTATTATTTCTTTTAAAAACTGAAACCAGCATAATAGCTGCTTTAAGTATAGTAAGGAACTTTAAAGATTTCTGATTATGGATGAAAAGCTTCTCTTCATTGATAGATATGTATTAACACCCACAGTAAATGAATAGGAGAAATTGCACTTGCTTGTTAGCATTCCAGTCTGGAGGTGATGACTAAGAAGTATTCATAGTTCATAGCTGTGACATCATACTAGTGAATATCATGGTTTCAGCCTTTACACTGTGAGTGGCAATCTCAGTTTCTGAGAAAAAGTTATATTTTTGCATGGAATGGGAGCTTCATACTTCATATGTAGCTAACGCTACCTGAAACAAGCACCACAAACTGCTGACAACCAGATCTCAGGTGACAGTATCAAAAGTACACAGCAAAACATCTACAGATGACCATGTGTTTCCTAAATTGTGAGAAAAAGAGAATGCTGCTAATGCTAGCAAAATTATTTTTTACCCAGTATGACTTTAATCCCCTCAGGAATTACTGTTTAGTCCATGCTCATCATTATTAATTATACATTGTTTTTTTTGCTCATCAGCATGACATCTGGATGTGAAGTACACAGACAAAAAAAAAAATCAAGATCAGTCTCTGAGAGGAGGAAATAAGTAACCTTTCTGGTTTCTCTTAAAATTGTTCCCCTCCAGAGAACCTCAGCATGGCACCATGTAAATGTAGCACATACTCGTATACACACAGTCCCAGGAAGGGCACGTGATCCACCCGCATTGCTCAATCAATGGGATGCTCCTTGGCATGCTTTTGTCCCATGCCAGTTGGCATTTCATCAAACAATGCCCAGGGGCAGGCACAGCACAGGCTAGGGATGGAGCTACGCTTTTCTGAGGTCAGGGTGTGCATGCCACATACCCTCAGGACTAAAGAACTGGCTCTAGCCCATTTTACTTACTGGAACAGACATGCAGTCCTCCGAGAACGCAGTGTAGGAAGGACGGTCTTTTGAGGGGAGGTGGATCTGGGGCTCACACAAGCTGGATTTCATTGTCTGTTCATATTGATTTGACCAATTTCTTTTCAATAAAACTGGGACAGTACTTCACAGCTTTTTGTACTGATGAAATAATTTCTTGGCTATGAGGCTTTCAAATGCTATGCAGATACATCTAAACAGAACCAAATTTCTCTTTGGTGTAGGCTCTACATAAGATGAAGTGTGATCTTTTAGTTTTCAAGCGCAAGTCTGTTGAGTACCTAATATATCACTTTTAAAAAGGAAAATTATCATAAATCCTGTCTGCCTCCTTTCTGCTTTTAGCAACAGGTGTTTCATCTGCTAAGATAATTATCCTTAACCTTTATGTGGAAACACACAAAGAAAATATATAAAAATTATAAATTTAGGTACACGTAATCCCATTCCCCCACCATGTCTGTCCTAGCGCTTGGGAGGGATGGTGTGAGAAAAAGGCATCTAAGATGTCAAAAAAGAATGAGTATTTCAGATAAAAACGTTTCCAGGACATAAAAAATGCTGGTACTGTAGTCTTCCCTCTGTAAAGGCATTTTTAGGGTGCCTCCTCTTTGCCCAGCCTCATAACTTCACAAACCTTGTAAGCACTCCCTATAATTTAGCCCTGTACCTCTCTGATAGACTTATTTCAAATTCAGCAACAGATTAAACCTCATTATTGGGTGCTGACAGACACTTGCATTCATACAAACACAGACAGAGGAAACTTACTTCCTTAGGAGTGGACGGGGAGGAAATACACATGCTTTTAATTTCCCCTTGACACATTTGTTGACAAGAAAATTGTAAAAGGGAAGCGCGAGCTGTTTTCAGGCCTAGATACCTCTGGTACCTAACTTAGCTATTGCACCGGTCAAAAATTCAGTGCCTAAGTAAGTGAGGCAGTTAGCTGCCCTATACACTCATTGCAGAGATGCTGGTTCTTCTCAATAGCAATTTAAAGCATCTACTTCTCTACATTGACTAAATAAGGTGCCTAAGTACTTCATACTTCTACAGACTGATTCACAACATCCTGACACTGAGCAACAGATACAAAGAACCAACAAGCAAGAAAAGCTAACCACAGAGTATGTCTTAATATGGCCTGAATTGGGCCTGTATTAACAGGCATTGCTGGCTACAATGGAAACAATGAGACCCTTCAGACAATGATTGTTAACAAAAGAGGCAAGGGAAGATGCAATGATACAATAGTCTTTGTACATTAGTCTGGAAGTTGTTGTACTTGCCCAGAAAGGAGGTGATCGGGACACTGGGTCTTCCTTAGTTTGAGGGCATTTGAAAATATCTTAGGATCCAAAGAGAAACTAATCGAGGCTGAGACTGAATCTGTGGCTCATAAAATAGGATATATTCTGTGAAGGAATCACCGAATCACAGAATGGTTGAGATTGGAAGGGACCTCTGGAGGTCATCTGATCCAACCCCCCTGCTCAAGCAGGGTCACCTAGAGCCAGTTCACAGAATCATAGAATCATAGAACAGTTTGGGTTGGAAGGGACCTTAAAAATCATCTAGTTTCAACCCTCCCACCATGGGCAAGGACACCTTCCACTAGACCAGGTTGCTCAAAGTCCCATCCAACCTGGCCTGGAGGAAAGGCTGAAGGAGTTAAGTCTTTTCTCCCTGGAGAAGAGAAAGCTCCGGGGGACCTCATCACAGTGTTCCAGTACTTAAAGGGCACCTAGAAAGAGCATGGAGGTTCTCTCTTCACAGGGACTCCCAACATGGAGAAGACAAGGGGCAATAGCTACAAGTTGCACTGGTAGAGGTTTCATCTTGATATAAGAAAGAAATTTTTCACAATGAGAACTGGAACAACCTCCCCAGAGATGTGGTAGAATCCCCATCACTAGTTTTCAAGTCATGACTGGACAGGGTGCTAATCTCATTTAGTCTCCCTTTCCACAAAAGGTTGGACCAGATGATCTTTTGAGGTCCCTTCCAACACAGGCTGTTCTATGTTTCTAGATTTGAGGAGCTTGTGGTGTTATGTAAAACTAATTATGGGATGTTTTAATAGGACTGTGGGAATCTGCAAGATGTATTAAGGAACATTTAGAGGAAGGAGAAAAGAAGGGGAAAAAGAGGGATCAAGCTGGCTCAGGAAGGAGCAAGCATAGACAAATGGAGAGGAAGGGGTATAAACAGAGTTCATCATGGGTAAACAAGCTGCTGGTCTTTATATTCATTTGGCCAAGCTCTCCACCCGATCACCACAGGCTCTCACATCTTATTAAACTCTACTTGTGATTTTTATTTTCTATATGAGTGTTCTGTAATCTGTGCATATTTGTATGCATATGTAGGTACCAGTGAACTGTAAGGTGGACTATCCTGTAAGCAGCATGAGGGGTCTGAGGCCCAGCAACTGAATATAGGACCACAGGTCATAGGGGCCCATAAGTCTGGAGTCCAGCAGCTGCAGGGCTTTGGGGACCAGCCATTAAAAAAACCAAGTGTCTAGTCCCAGCTCATGGAGGGATGGATGTGTTAGGGTGTGTGTATGTGTGTGTGTGCAGCCATTAGCAAACTCATGCCCTCAGCACTCAAAGGGAGAAACAGGATCAGGCTGTCTCTGTTGTTAGTGTTTACATGAGTAAAGTTTGCTTTTATGTGGGTGCCAGTATTCCAGCAGCTTCATCTATTGGACTGGGACTGGAGGAACCCCAGGGGTTTTAGACCCAACCAACATCAGCTGTTTTGGACTGGAAAGGTAAAATCCCCTGAGTTTGAGAGTCCCCTGTCTCTGATTCCCTTAACAGACTTATGTCATCAACCCTTCAGGGACTTAAGGAATGCCTAGAGCCAAGTCATTTGCTCCCTGATAACTACTTGAATCACAGCATAGTAAATCCCATTGACATTTCTACCACATCACCTTCTTTAGCACATCACTGTAGGTATGCAAGAGACTGAATGAAATAGTTGACTGCAGCTGTAGTGCGAAGAGGACATTTGAGTCTGTCTGTTCCAGTATCAACACATAACTTTGATTTCAAATTAAAAACACTTTCAGCTTCAGATGAGTAGGAAGCCACTTAAATTAGGACATAGGAAAATGTTGGTGGTTTGACTATCACCCAATGGGTTAGTACTTTTTCCCATTGAGACCAAGCTTCATTTCCATTAGCTCTTTTCCTAAAATATTGAGAGATATTTCCCATCTCTCTTCCCTTCAACCTTTTGTTATGATGAATAAAAGCTTTTTGGATCTCAAAAAATATTTTTTATGGAAAAAATTACAATTGGCTGAAACTACTATACTCCATAATGACCTCATGAAAGTGGCCTTTCTGATCATTTTCATTCCACAGCAGACAGAATAATGCTATTTATAGAGAACTGTTATTTATAAGCAAACAAAATGAATTGCAATCTCACATCTTTGTCTTATATCTCATATATATGATAGTAGTGCCAAGTGCCTACAACCATGCAACAGGAAGAGAAGAATCTCATTTCAAGCTCTTACTAAAACTGTGGGTTCATCACACCAAAGCACAAACTTCTGATTTCTTTGTGCTCTAGGATAATGCTGTTTCTTTGGGAGGCCCCTTAAGTTCCACATTAAAAGAAATAAGAAGGTGGCTCAGGAGACAGAAAAGACACAAAAGGTGAACTTTATTCAAGGATGTCTGGTTATTTGTTCAAAAAGAAAGGGAATTTAGATTCCGCAACTACCGTATCAAGTCAGTGTGCTATAGGTGACTGTTACAAGAAGGCCACTCCTCTGCATTCAAGCTCAGTCCAATTTCAAGCATCTGCTTTGACATTTGAGTAGATGACTCATTATCTGCAGCAAGTATCTGGAGGCAGGGATGCACTTTGTTTTTTTTTATTCTTGGCAGCACAATATATTCTAAAATGTAAGGATGCTTAAAGAGTTTCCATCAGTGCATCCTGCTTACTTTCAAAACAAAAACAGAATCTTTTCTTTTTTCAAGCTTTTTATGAGAAGTTCATAAGGAGACTCTTGAGTTACCTCACCCTCCTTTTTTGATTAGAAACACACGGCCTTCAGCAATTGTTCTTATTTTTAAAGAATATGGACCTCAAATTCAAAATGTTTTATAGAGACAGCTGAAACACTGAATTGAAGTTGACTATGTTAAGTATATGCTTGTGCTTCTGCAGCACTCACTGAAAGGGGAAGGAAGAGCAATACGGGTGTGCAGATACATGTTATTCAGGATTCAGAAACAATGGGCAGTTTACAGCTACTTAATGACTGATAGTTGTAAAATTAAGAGTTTCACAGTATGGCAGTATATATTCATGACTGAACTGAACCACTTATCTGCCATTCTGACCGCTCAAAGAGTAATACTGTCACTACCAGCAGACAAAGTTCTCATTTCTTCTCTTAAGTGGTACCTGCACATCCATCTCATCCCCATCTCTCTGTAAGAAAATGACTAAGGGGAAAAAACTTTACTTCCAGGAAGCACTTAATGGAAGAATGCAGTATATGTAGTGAAAGAAGCAAGCTGCAATGTTGTGCTGATAAGATTCTCAATGTGATGTCAGAAGTGTATGTGAAATTAGAAACCAAAAGTATTGGGTGGGGATGGCAGATGGGAAAGAAGGCAGAAAGGAGTGGGGAAGCACAGACAGAAAAGTAATTGTCAGTACACCAATTTCCTATTCTAGACTTGATGAAAATGGTGATGATTTACACCATCTTGAAATAATACACTGGGAGTAACAAGGGAACTACCTAACTAGACAGTTCATAGGAGTAAGACTCATGGCTCTGTTTCATTATGTAGTAAGAGGAAGAGGCAGAAACTTTTGTTCATGTTTAGACAACTGTACATGTCTTTACATCACCTTTCAAAAATCAACCACATTGGGGCAGGATAGAACAGTGAAAAATGAGTAGTCACACTACCTTCATAATGGAAATGATAGTGCCCTGGTGTGCTAGGAAAGGTCATTAAGAGCCCACAATAGTATTTACACAGCTCTCCAAAAGCATTTTCAATCCACAAAAAAGCTGTATGTTGAAAAGCTGTATTTGTAAAAATTACAATCAAGAAATTATTATCACTGTATTGCCACAGCTGACAAAACTGATGACAAGGTTGTCAGATTGCAGTGGAGGATATGAAGTAGCCATTGAAGGGGAAATTCAAATTGTAACTGATCAGCAGTGGTAATTTTGTGACCAAGGATATGATCTGCATGGGGTAAGAAGGTCCAGCTGCAGAAGGGGTTAAAC
This sequence comes from Balearica regulorum gibbericeps, assembly GCF_011004875.1. Classification (NCBI taxonomy): domain Eukaryota; kingdom Metazoa; phylum Chordata; class Aves; order Gruiformes; family Gruidae; genus Balearica; species Balearica regulorum. The sequence continues at coordinate 207,801,776 of NC_046184.1, read as the reverse complement.
TGGCTGGAAGCTGGAATGCCAGAGACAGAAGAACTCCCTGTAAGGAGGTGAAGTTTCTGTCCAGGTTTAACCCTGCAGACAGCTAAACACCACACAGCTGTTTGCTCACCCAGCCCCACCCCGCAGTGGGATGGGGGAGAGAATTGGAAAGAAAAAGGTAAATGTCATGGGTTGAGATAAAGACAGTTTAACAGGACATAAAAGGAAGAAGAAGAAGAAGAAGAAGAAGAAGAAGAAGAAGAAGAAGAAGAAGAAGAAGAAGAAGAAGAAGAAAGAAGAAAGAATATACAAAACAAGTGATGCACAATACAATTGCTCACCACCCACTGACAGATGCCAGCCTGTCCCCAAGCAGCAGCCCCCAACCAATTCCCCCTAGTTTATACGCTGAGCATGATGTCATATGGTATGGAATATCCCTTTGGTCAGCTGGGGTCAGCTATTCTGGCTCTGTCCCCTTCTAACTCCTTGTGCACTCCCAGCCTATTCACTGGTGGGGTGGGGTGAGAAGCTGAAAAGGCCTTGGCTCTGTGAAGGCACTGCTCAGCAATAATGAAAACGTCAGTGTGTTATCAACATTATTCTCATCCTAAATCCAAAACACAGGACTATACCAGCTCCTAGGAAGAAAATTAACTCTATCCCAACCAAAACCAGGACAGCTTCCCTTGGTGATGAGATAAGAAATGTCCTCAGCATTGTCTTATAGACCATCCTGGAATGGGAGGGCTCAAGGGCCACCTTTGGGCAGCAGAACTGGCTCTGAGGGATGAACCCAACACTGGGGTGAGGAGCCATGTCGGTGGTCACAGGATTGGTGCTGGTGCAAGCGTACATAAGGAATTGGTCATGATGCCTCTAAGCAGACTCCTTGTAGAACTGCTTATGGCAGTAGTACTCTGACCAATGCATTCTTTTTCTTTCTTTCTTTCTTTTTCTTTCTTTTCTTTCTTTCTTTCTCTCTTTCTCTCTTTCTCTCTTTCTTTCTCTTTGTTTCTTTCTTTCTCTCTTTCTCTCTTTCTCTTTCTTTCTCTTTGTTTCTTTCTTTCTCTCTTTCTCTCTTTCTCTTTCTTTCTTCCTTTCCTTCTTTCTTTCTTTCTTTCCTTCTTTCCTTCCTTCTTCTCTTCTTCCCTTCTTTTTCCTTTTTTGTATTTAAGCACAAAAATGTGTTTAATTTGCCTCAAGGGGTACAACGAAAATTCCCCAACAGCTTGCAAGATACAGGTAGTCAAATAAGAATGGTCATAGAGTACCCAGAAACTTTAGCACAAGCATTAGACTGTGCAAGGCTACTGAATAAGCTTGCATCCAAATGCAGAGAAAAATTTGAGTTGTTAATAACTGGAAATATGATTAATCAGTAGCCTGGAGAAAGCAGAGAAATTACCAAAATGTACAAACATAAGCAAGGAAACTTAACATGAGTTTGTATAAAAATACAAACAGAAAGCAAGGGAAGATGAGCAACACAAAATGGTGAAATAGAAACAAAGTAAAAAGAGAGAAAAAAGAGAGAAAAGAGAAAAGAGAAAAAGTTCTGCATATGAAGTAGCATGCAGTAGTGGTTGCATGAAAAAAAATTGTTATGCCAAAGCCTCCAGCAAGAAGAACATACCAGTTAATGTATAAAACCTCAAAAGCATCAGCCCAAAGGATAAGTTTTGGCAGCCAGAAGGGGGCATTCTCCATTTGTTTGAGCTTTTGCTCTGCTTTTTTCTCTAGACCTTTTCCAGCTGTACTGGAAGCTGAGCACCAAGGGGTCAGCAGTACGTAGAGGATCTACCTGGTCACAAAAACTTCCTACAGGAAAAGGAAGTGAAACATCAGTCAGGCAAATGTTGAGTCAAACAACAGAGGGGCATGATTACATACCTACAGAAAAATATTAAAGAACCTGAATTCAGTCTTGCAGCACAGAAACTCAGGCAGAGGCTGACAGGGATGTGCCTTCTTTCAGGTACAAAGTACCTGACCCTAATGCCTAAACTGGAACAGGTATCTATAGGACAGATGGAAAACCAAAAATATCAAAGCACATAGAGAATTATGGGTCATCCATAACTAAAGTGCTAAGAGATTACCAAGAATTGTTTGAAAGATATTTTCTAAGCATACTACATCTGAAAAAACATGAATAATTCAGTGATGTATCTATCACCTGCTTCATAGAGTAACCCAACAAATTCAGAAAGCAGTCGTTTTTACTGAAGATACAGAGCCCATGACCTGGAAATCATTAAGGTAGCAATTTAGGCAAAACACTACAGAGAACCTACTGCTAAATGCCCTTCACTGACTCAGTACAACCCCAGTAGAAAAATAAATTATATTCTCAGTGCAGGATGTTATAGACAACTATTGGCAATCTCTTGTAGATAAAGCAAGCAGCTACCTTGACACACACTGGACAACAAGAAAGAGATGGAAGCAGTCAAAATCACTGTTTGGAATCCAAAACAAACTGCCACATTGCAGAAAACTCAGCAGTAAAACTTGTAGGGTTTCTGTTTGAGTAGATGACATTTCCAGACTACTGCCCTGATGAAAGCAATAGCAGCTCCTCACCAAGGCATTCTGTCTGCCAGAAAGTACCTGGGAATTAAAGTCAAAATAGAATAAATTAAGATAATGCTGTGATTGATTTCAGTATCACACATATGTACAACATGTCAGCACAACTAACCTGGAGATGAAAAATTTCCAGAGCATTTTGCTGGCACCTGGATCATCTGGGGTGTACTCTGTCTCTCCTCTTGCCCACACAGATGAGCTTTTCTTCCGAAGCAGACCCAGTGAGGGAGGTTGCCTGTGTATAGCTGAACTTTGTTTCAATGTTAAGTCAGGAGATGGGCACCCAGTTCCTGAGCCAAGAAGCACTGCTAGATTTCACCATTGAAACACTGCTGATCTTCTCTCCTAGGATCTATGATCTGACACACTTTCCAGGTAAAAGCAAGACAGAGGGTCCCCGTATTTAATGCAGTAAATCCAGGTACTCACAAAATGATTTCCAGGACTCTTGGAGACCCCAAGAAGCCACTGCTAGCTGAGGAGGCAGGACTTAGGCCATTATCTCCTCAGTGTAGCCATCTCACACAGTGGTGACACATTAACCAAAGACATATGGTGCATCTGAGGAGATGCCTTTATGATATGGCCTTTAGAAATGTGAACAGTCAGCAGATCTCAACCTGTTAAAAGCACCAAAGATAAGTCTATCTGGAAAAAAAAAATCTTGTTGTATAGATCACAATTAGCCTCCATAATAAATACATCCCTGCCAACAAAATGCCATTGCTAGCAGGTCTAGAGGGAAAAGAAAACTAGACCTTATTTTCACAGTAAACTGCACAAACTGTAACTCCTGTTTGTACACTGACATTCACCCTCTGGGAATAAGAAATTACTGGAGGGTATCTAAGTGACCGTTGCAGGGAAAGCAGCAAAGTGTTTCAACAAGCAAAGTGTCTCCAGCTGTGCCACTTTCAGAACGGATCATTTTCAGAGGATCTCAGTTTGCTTGGAATGCTTTGTGCATTTTATTGGAATGGACACTTAGTCATCACCGCTTAGTCATCACCAGAGCATGGCCAGTCAAATGGTAAATCTGCATTGTCAGTTACAATTGCTAAAGGTGTATTAAAGAACATGGTGGAAAGCAAAATAAATATACTGCAAAGACACTCCTGAATGGAGAAACGGCTCTCCAGAGGCCTTCATAATAGTGTGGCAGTTAGTTCAAGATATAACCCTACAATCAAGTACATAGCCCCAGGAGTACTTGCAGCAGATGAGAAGACACAGACATAGTGGTGGGCTGACCCAGGCTGGAGGCCAGGTGCCCCCAAAGCCGCTCTGTCACTGCCCTCCTCAGCTGGGCAGGGGAGAGGAAATATAACAAAAGGCTCCTGGGTCGAGATAAGGACAGGGAGAGATCACTCACCAGGTACTGTCGCAGGCAAAACAGACTTTATTTGGGGAAATTAGTTTATTACCAATGAAATCAGACTAGGATAATGAGAAATAAAACTAAATCTTAAGCCACCTCTGCCCTTCTTCCCAGGCCCAGCTTTACTCCCCATTTCTCTCCCTCCTCCCCCCCAGCGGCACAGGGGGACGGGGAATGGGGGTTGTGGTCAGTTCATCACATGGTGTCTCTGCCGTTCCTTTCTCCTCAGGGGGAGGACTCCTCACACTCTGCTCCTGCTCCAGAGTGGGGTCCTCTCTCCACAGGGCCACAGGTGCTGCCAGGAGCCTGCTCCAGCATGAGCTTCCCTTCAGGCATCCACCTGCTCTGGCATGGGGTCCTCCACGGGCTGCAGGTGGATATCTGCTCCACCATTTTCCTCCATGTGCTGCAGGGGAATCTCTGCTCTGGTGCCTGAGGCACCTCCTGCCCCTCCTTCTGCACTGACCTTGGTGTCTGCAGAGTTGTTCCTCTCACATCTTCTCACTCCTGTCTCTGGCTGCAATTGCTCCTGGTGCTTTTTTCCCCGTCTGAGCTCTGTTACCCCAGAGGCGCTACCACCACCTTGCCCACCAGTGGGTCCGTCTTGGAGCCGGCTGGCATTGGCTCTGTCGGACATGGGGGAAGCTTCTAGCAGCTTCTCACAGAAGCCACCTCTGTAGCTCCCCGCCCCCCCCCCCCACTACCAAAACCTTGCCACGCAAACCCAATACAGCCATACATAGATTAATGATGGTTATGAGACACAAGCAAAAGATCTCCCAGAATAACAGTTTAGAGAGTCTACCAGGATGAAATGACTCCTTGAAGAAAAACTGTGCATTTTATTTATTCCAGTATGAAACTCCTATTCTTACTGTAAATGCCATTTTGTCTTTCCTTTTTCTTGGGGGAACCTGAAACAATGAGAAATTCATTCTCTCCACCTGGAAATAGAAAAATACATCACTTCTGACACCCGTCTGGAGGCTTCTACCATACCTGGTGCTCTGTGCTTCAGGCTTTGTATTTTCATTTGGGTTTTTTTGCTTCACACAATGTACCTGTTTTCCACCAACATGTGCTCAAAGACAGATAGAAAGCCTATGTTCTGAGCAAGTCACATGGATTTAGTTTGCAAAAGATTTTGATTTAGATATTAAGGAAATATTCAGCAGAGGAAGAAGAATGAAGCAGTGGATCTCCATCACTGCAATCTTTACAAGAGTAGTCTGAGGAAACACAGGGCAGACAGTGTCATAATGGTGAGTCTTATCTGGGGCAGGACAATGAATTATTCAGCATCATAAGGTTCTTTTTAGGTCTGTCTTGCCAGCTTGGATTCTGTGTAATGGATGTGATTTTCATATGATGAACCGCCAAATCCTCATTCAAGTCACAGCACAAAGCTGGTGGTGTATGTCGCTCAAATACACTCCCAAGACCCACTACAAAAGCAAAATACAAATATAGGCATGAAGGACCACCAAGTATGCACAGGCTGAGAAGTCCTCAGCAGGACACGGAAGGATCACAGGCACTCAGTGGTAACAGTTTTCAGAAGAAGCTCTCCCAAGGTGAAGAGCTAAATGCTAGGTACTCCCCTGCCTGTGCAAGGACTGTGTATCTTTGCTCCAGCCTCAGGGCATGTCGTACACATAAAGAAGAAAGAACAGCCTGCTGACTCCACAGCTGATCTCCCAACCACAAGACTCCCTGTTACTGGAATCCTAAACAGGAAAGAGCGACTGAGCTGTTCCATTTGGGCCAAGAGACAGGCCCTGTCCGTCCCTCAGAGTAGAAACTTCATCCTCATTAGAATTTCTTTTCTGATAAAGGCTGTGGCACTTCACTACCTATGCAGTGCTTCTGTGAACGGCTCTGAGTCAGGCATCCCAATATGCCTTTGTGAGCAGACCTCTGAAAGCACTCCATTCAGGGACAGAAAAATAGTCCCCAGGCGCAAGGAAGAAATCCTAAATCTTGCCTTGTCCTGCTTTTCTTTTTCCACATGGGCTTGAGGAGTGGACAATTGCTGTTAACTTTTAATGTAAAATTTCTAATCCAGTTCATCAGGCAATTGTGGATTTTATCTGCTAATAGTATGTCTGCCATAGGCAGCACATGGTTTATAGAATTGCCCGAGCAATGCTGTTGTCAGCAGCTCACAGACTCATTAGAGCATCCGTTCCTAATTAACTGTAATTTTCCAGCAGAAGTCCCTTTGTATGTCATCTTAACCTAAGACTCCTGTCTTCTGGTTTTCTTTTGATATCAAAAGGTATGAAAAAGGTAGAGGGAAAATCTGGCCTGGACGGATGGATTTACCGTGATTTTCCTAACCCCCTTGCTAAAGCTCTTCAACTCTTTTGAAGAGCCAAAATGAGGAAAAAAAGGCTGGGAAGAGGCAGGGTATATGACTAAGGAGGCAGAAGAAGGTGGTTTGGCTGCCTGGATCCCTATATCCATTTCTCTATACTTTCCTACTTTTCCTGGGCCTCACTTGTTGACTTCTCCTTGTGTCCAACCCTCTATTTCCTTTGCTGCCTTCTTTTAAACATGGACTTTATTGGCCCTCAGTTCTCCTTTGGTGACCATGACACATTTAGGGCTGAGGCATGAAGGTGTCCATCAGTGACGTGGGGACTCCTGCCAAAGGGGTGCTTGGTGGCCCACCCTGGGGCTCAGACAGTCTGTAGTCCATTCCCTGACAAGGACTTCTCCAAGCCCCTTCTAGTACCCAGTCCACTGCATGGCCTGCCTTCTTCTGTGCTCTCTGCTAAAAAGGACCAGCAAACTACCACCCAGGTTTCTGTTTTCTGTTAGTGTCTTTGCTTGTTTCCACCAAGAGCAATATTTACCAAAATGCTACCAAGTTTGATGATTTATCCATAATGCTCAGCATGCAGCAGCTGCTGTTGTTTCCAGTACCTAAAAGAAAGCTGATGCAAACTATGAGAACCTGCCAGGAGTATCCGGAACCCATGAACCCACAACAAAAGAAAGCTGGGGTCCAAAGCCTGCTCCTGCATGGACTGCCAGCACCCCAGCAGCACTGGGGCTTGGCAATAGGGACAATGAAGACATGGAGGTGTGTTTACCAGTAGGGACTGGGGTTTTTTTTTTGTTTGGTTTTTAATACATATCTACATTGGTGAAGTCTGGTTAAAAGAATTACCAAGCATGTCAGTCAAATCCATGAGTTCCCCTTCTTTTAGGTACCCATGGCCGGAAAGAAACAGAGCATATCACGGAGTAAAAATAGCGTATGTGTCACTGTGTCCCGCTGGCAAACACAGCGCTCAGATCTCTTTATCAAAGGTCAAGTCACCTCCTGATCATGGACAAAAACCCACTCAGAGGAAAAGAGTCAACTGTGCACACACCTACACTGAAAAATTGTGTGCATTATTAGAGGAGCTCGAGAAGGCACCTCAACTGCTGAGCAGAGCGTTTGTGCTGGCCCCCTCCCACGTTACACATGGGGTGCTGGGCTTCCACACTGGCTGGGCAGGGAGGGACCGCTCAAGAGAGGCAATTACATTGAACGGGGAGAAGGGAACGTGGGGATGAGCAGTAAGAAACTAGGGTTTAAGCCTCTACTGTTGAATTCAACAGAGATATTGAATTAGGGGAAAAAGCCCTTCTAATAATTCCCTTGGTGAATCAGGCTGTGGTTTTGACCCCGGCTATGGTAAGGACTAGCAGTCATCTATCAGGTATTAGCTCAGATTTCTCACTGCGATCCCTTCCTGACTGTCCTTGCTGTAACAGGGATAGTTCCCCCGATCCATGTTTCTTTTTAACCTACTGCTGCTTGTTTTTCTGGAGGCTGAGAGTCACCCACAGATCTCTTCGCAGGTTCCTGGGGTACAGTTTGAAAAACCCTGTATCCTTTGGGGGTTTACTAAAGCACAGTCATCTCCAGCCAGAGGACATCTGGGTCTCCTGGTGATGACATGGGAACATGTACAGAGACCCGCTGAAAGCATCACAGGGCTGGCAAGAACTTCAAAGTGGCATGAGAAGCAGCCGGTGGTGGGGAGGAAATGAAGGGACAGCAGTGATATGCATACGACTTCTGCCTGCTTGAAAAGGGAGAACGGAGAGAGGCAATACTCTCCCTGGAGACCCTGGCCTCTGAAGCACGTCAGTCTCACCTAAGCGCAAAGGCCTGTCACATCATTGCAGCTTAAGAAAATTAATGTCTCTGCTCTGAAGACAAAATGGAAACCAGTCCATTATATAAAGTGCTGCCAATTATGGTTCTTTTATTCGCACACAGAAGTGACGGGCTGGTATGTGTGTGCCTAGAGCAGGATGTTTCTGCTCATAAAGTGTCCACTTATCTCTGTTTAGATCCCTTCCTAGCCCTAAATACCAGGCTGACTTCTACCACTCTTGCTCAGATGAACAATATAATGGAATGTGACCTCTGTGGTAAATGCGAGAAAAGATGAGGACAAATATGCTAGTCCCACAAGATGAGGTTAACAGCAGTCTGGAAAAGTGGAAAGCAGCCTTATCTTCTGTGAAGCATAATGTCTGATGGCACATTTTATTTTAGCATAAGCCTACATTAGTATTCCTATTTTATTTTATCACCACATACAGGGATCAGTGCAGGTATCCTTATTCCTGGCAAGCAGCATATTACTATGTAAACTACTCCATTATTCTTAATGGTGCAGCTTCCAGAATAATATATTCAATTCATATTTGTTGTAAGTAAGAGTATAAAAATTTGGACATGTATAATGATGAGGATACTGTGAGATTTTAAAAGTGAGGTCTTTCATTTTAACGTGTTCTGTGTAATATACCTGAAGTATTATGACTTGTTTACCAACATGTACAAGAAAACAGAACTGTTCTCTTAATGATCCTCGTTAGATAAAACAGAAAGCATTTTAAAAACATAGAACCATAAAAAGACATTAATATTTTCTAATGTTCTTGAATAAAAATCTAATAACATTAATATAACTTTCTACTAATGGGCCATTTTCAATTCTTCAGCTAAAAAGCAACGAGCCATGTACAACAGCAGAATCTGCAGTCTAAGGAACATGGAAATGCCTTGACCAAAGAGCTAAAAAGATTATAAAGATTTTTGAGGTTAAAAATGAGTGTTCCTACTAATTTCAAACCTCCTGTCTCTCATGGTGTAGTCTCCTGAACATTACAATTCTGTCTCCCCCCCTTTTGTGCCAATAGCGCTACAAAAGGATCAGGAGGGACTGTGGTATGGTTTGGGGTTAAAACAAAGCAAGAAAAAACCCAACACTTTTCCTGGGGACCCTGAATCTGGGAAAAATGCTTTGGAGCTCTACCCTAAGACTGTAGCACATGCTTCAGAAAAGGGATAATATGTTGCCCAGACCACTGGAAAGTTCAAAGCATAAATGGACAGGATCTTGCAGTGACTAAAAACAGTGGTGAGGATCTGCAGGAACTTCGAAGGTTTACTCATCACCATATATTTGAGCTAAGGACAAGCCACAGGATGTACTTGATGCAGCAGCTCAGTTTAAAGGAAAGCTTTGTTTTTCTAACTTAATCCTTTACTGTGTCTCCAACCTACATTCAACCTTTGGATGGAAAATGAGAATTTTATAGTGTGTCCATCTACATCTAGCAGTTAAGTCAGATTAATATATGTTATGAAGGTAAAGGACAGCAGCTGTTTCATGCTTGAATACTTATTCCCAAGTAAACATCTTTGTGCAGATAGTTACTCAGGAACAGTTATGTTGAAATAGTTATTCCCATGGAACTGCTTAGCCCTGAGCAGTTGTGAATGAACATTTGCATCGATTCATTTGCAATTAGCTTACCTAAACTGGCACAACTACTGTGGATTGGATCTGTTGTGCTGGAGGAAAAATGTACAGGTACAAGCTGTCCTTTGATGAACCCCTTTGTAAAAAAAAAAAAAAAAAGACTGTTTCAAAAGAAGTTCAAGTGTTTCATGAATATTTCTGACTTTGAAAAGACACTTTTGGGATAAAAGTTTTCCCATTTAAAATGCGCTAGCTCTCCCTCAGACATTCCCAAGTCATCCATGTGTTTTGGAAGGTGCTGGTATCCAACACAAGACAGTACAAGACTTACCCTTTACAATTTAGATTTATCTGAATTCTGTTAGGCTTTATCCTCTAAAAAATATACATGGCAGATAATCACCTTCTTCAGTGTAATAGAGCAAGAGAGAGATCCCATAGACCCAAATTTTGCATTTCTTCTTTCCTTTCTTTCCAGTTAATTAATATCTTTTATTGTCAGAGTTCTGCTTCAAGACCCCAAATAAGAGTAAAGCTCATTTGGACATGATGCTGTGCAGACATACAATAAAGATTTTATTATAAACTTCAATGATTTTACAGTCTTTCCTACTGGGACTGAGCCAAAATACCCAGTTGCTGACACTGATGGGGAGGTTAGGCTAACCAGGTCCTTATCTGGTTAGCATCACTCCATCCTCTCTAGCAATACAATTGAGATGATACTTTGTTCATGAAAACAAATAAGAATTGCCAGAAAATGATTGTATTTTTCTCAATAAATTCTCATTCATTGAAGTAAAACTTTTTTTTTTCTTTTTTTTTTTTCCCCTAGAAGGTGACCTAGACAACACATGTCTAAACATCTAATTTCAACACTTTTGGATTTGATTTTCTTCAGACAAAAATAGCCATGAACATTATGAATGAAAATTAGGATTAAAATGTGCCTAAAACCCTCCAGATGATTGAGAAGATGTTATTTTTGTTACTTCAAACAAAAATCTTGTCATAATTTCTGTTCATTAAAAAAATTATATTTTGAATTATCATTCAGATTTGAAGATAGTAATTTTTTTCTATATGCTGAAAAATTTTTGAGACAGAAACAGCAGCTTCTTAACAGTTAGATTCTCCCATCAGTATAGAATGGACTTATAGGCAGCGTTATGGAGGAACAAAGAGATAGCTGATGTCTCCTTACCCTACTCTGGGGCTAAACAGTTAAGGTAAAGACTATTGGGAAATAATAAATTCTTTTCAGGGAATCCCTGAAAACTTTTAGTCTGATCTCATGTGAAGTATAGAACTTTCCTGAATTTCTGTTTAAATGCAATATATAATAAAAGCACAATATTTTCCTTTAATATAATTGTCCTTAATAAAATCATAGAATCATAGAATCATAGAAGGGTTTGGGTTGGAAGGGACCTCAAAGATCATCTAGTTCCAACCCCCCTGCCATGGGCAGGGACACCCTCCACTAGACCACGTTGCCCAAAGCCCCATCCAACCTGGTCTTGAACACTTCCAGGGATGGGGCATCTACAACCTCTCTGGGCAACCTGTTCCAGTGCCTCGCCACCCTCACAGGGAAGAATTTCTTTCTAACATCTAATCTAAATTGACCCTCCTTCAGCTTAAACCCATTACCCCTTGTCCTGTCACTACACGCCCTTGTAAACAGTCCCTCTCCAGATTTCCTGTAGGCCCCTTCAGGTACTGGAAGGTGCTCTAAGGTCTCCCCGGAGCCTTCTCTTCTCCAGGCTGAACAACCCCAACTCTCTCAGCCTGTCCTTATAGGAGAGGTGCTCCAGCCCTCTGATCATCTTCATGGCCTCCTCTGGACTCTCTCCAATAGCTCCATGTCTTTCCTGTACTGGGGCCCCCAGAGCTGGATGCAGTACTACAGGTGGGGTCTCACGAGAGTGGCAGGGGAGAATCACCTCCCTTGACCTGGTGGTTATGCCTCTTTTGATGCAGTAGACCCTACTATAACCTTAATTATGCTTTTTGAGAAACACTGCTTTAATGCTGGTGATCTTCAAGCAGGAGGTTGGAGAAGAAACCTCCAGAGATCCGCAAATTTTGCTGTGAGGGTGCTGATGTCTCCAGGTGCCTGCTCCACCTTTCTGATGCTACCTACTGACCCTGCTGAACAGTCATGTCCCTGCCTCAGCTGCTGCCCCACAGCCATGGCATGCACACTGAGAACCAAGCATGTACATGCTTGGCTTCACCCACTCCAATGGGGAAGGGTCTGTAACAAACCTTTGAAGACACAGTAAGATCTGACACCACCAAAGCTGTCTGCTAGGTCAGGTTGACCTGGTTAACCACATTTGCAAGCACAGCTTTTTCAAGCCTTGCTGAATGGAGCAATAGAGCTGTTATCTGTCCTTCCCACTTGTACACTTCTAAATGCATAGTTAATGAAGGAGACCTTTATTGAATGACAGTGTCTGTCTGTATCTGTGGGCAGTAATATTCACAAAAATGTGTTTGCTGAAAGGATCAGCACACAATAGGATTATTCTAGTTTTGTATCCAGCGTGTTCAAAATTCATCCAGTCCCGGGGACACCCAGTCATAGGAAAGGTAATTGCAAAATTTGTACTTGGGACAGCAAAATACCACTTTTCTCAAAAATACGACAGATTACAAAATGGCTGATCCTGTTTTTTATGTGGTGATTCATTATCACCTATTATTGGAAACAAATTTACCAATTCATGTACGGAAAACTCATCTTTTCCAATGATACACTATAAATCCTCGTTTGTCAGCTTTACCCTGAAAAATGCAAAGCATCCCACAAGAAGAAGCCCTAGTGTGCCCTCCCAAGCACAAGAGCTCTTTTACTCTGAACTGCAAACCTAACCTCTCCAGGAAATACAAACATCTCAATACACTCCAGAAAAGCAAGTTAATTTATATCCCATTTGACAATATGAGTAATCATTCATGTGACTGTCAAGTTGGCTGACTGCTGCTCTCATTTTATATCTTGAATTAATTCAGTACCCAAAACATTTGTGTGGAGGCAAGCAATAATGACAGGGCAGGTTTATCTGCCTTAGATGAGGAACTGGAGTTGAAGAGCAGCCAAACTGAAGAAATGAGCATGTTGAACAGACCATGAGACTGTCCAGCCCGGGTTAGCATGCCCCTCAAAGCCCAGGTACATGTCTGCTGGTAGAAGCCCACAATCTCTTTACTGGACTTCTTTATGCTTCTTTCTTTACGTACAGCACAGCCAGTGGGTGATGCAGCAGCCCTCCACAGGTACATCTGTGCTATGTGGGTGGAGGCTTCAGAGATCCTCAGACTACAGCTGCTCACTTGTGTGCCTCACTGGTGCGCTCACTGTCTTTGCTAGTTTGGGAGAAGGAGATGGAACATCCGTGTTTTGATGTTCCACTCACTTGCAATGCCAAGTACCTTCAGATCAGACTTCATACAGCACAAGGACAGTAATCAGACTGTGATCATCATCTCTCGATAATCCATGATGATTACTGGAAGTGGTATCTCTTTGTCTACATTGTCAGTAAATGTATACAGGAGGTGGCCTGTTTAATCCACCATGATTTTGGGGTATGGATATGCTTCTTTGTTTTTCCCCCCAGTTGATAAAAACAATGTTGGATACTAATGTTTCCCTAAGTATATCTATATGTGGGACAATAAGCTGCTGAACACAGAAAACGGAATGATTGCAACCTTCTGGGCTTCAGCCCTCCTAAAGCACAAACCCTGTCATTGAGATCTTCAGTGCGATTTATCAGATTTCATGTGTCAGTCACCCTCCCTTAGTGTCCCAACAGGCAGACAGAAATGAGCAATTAGAGGGCACAATTCACTCTATCCTGATGCAGACACATAAAATAAATGCATTGGTTGAATTACAAAAGTTTTTTTTCCTCTCCATTTCATGGAAGGGGATGCAGTGGGCTAGCTCAGATGTAGAGGTCTACATTGCAGACACCTCAATTTGGGTGAGACTGTTCCTAGCCCTGACGCGAGCTGTGTTCCCACTTAATAACAGGCAATCTGTTTGCAGAAAGGATTTCAAACTTTGGCTTTTAACTATTTCTTGTCTGGTTTATTTTCTTTTTTTTTTTTTTTTTTAAACAGCCAGGAGACTTACAATCACAAAGAATGATTTCCCATTGTCAGATCTGAGGTTTAGCTCTTTGTTCTAACAGACTCCATTTTCTCTGCACAATACCCCACATATTTGAGCCCCAGTAGCCTATTTATAAGGGTTTCACTTGTCCTCAAAGTAGTATCTATGCACTGGATGTACCTGTATCTTGAACAGCTCTCACAAAGATTGCTGATTCTCTAAGTAGACTAGGAATCCTTTTCTTTAAGTACATTCTTTCCTTTTTTGAAGGCTTTTACAAAATAACTGCTTCTCACAGGCATACTGGCTCTCCTGAAAATAAACTCTCACTTTGTTCATCATGCTTCTTCTTGCATATCTATCCAACTTGTATTTTGCAAATCCTTTCTTAGGATATATGATTTTGTTTTTCCTCTGCATGTTCTGTTGGATCTTGCAGTCCACTATGCACTATTCTGTTCTCCTTCTGAACAGCTATTTTTTGCAGGCTGACAAATTTTGACTGCTTTTCCTCAGCTTAAAAAAGGAACTTGAGCAGTCCTGTTTCTCTTTTGAGTCCCTGATATCGCATGTGGGCTCAGATTCTGCAAAACATCCAAAACTGCATATTCAGCTCCACAATCTCAAATTTGTTATAAATGATGTAGCAGTTCCTTCCTTTCTTTTGGCTTCTCCTATCAAACTGATATCTTTCAAATGCATCACTCTCAGAGCACAGTACTCTTCAAATATCTGTGACTGTTTGGCTGTCATACTGTTCCTCACTTAAATATAGCTATTAAATCTAGTGTGTCCAACCCATTAATATTAAAATAAAAATAGCTACCTTTTGCATGTCTTCCTTTCCAGGTCTATTTGCATTCATGAATAGACAAAATTCTTGCCAGTGATGTTTCCAGTTGTCAGTATTTCTGAAGAATCTGAGGTGCCTCAGGGTTTTTACCTTCTGCTCCAGTTTCTCAAGTCTTCTCTTCCACTTTTCTTTTTCCACCTCCACTACTACTATGTAGTGTGGCAAATGTGATGATTCACATGAACCTCGATTCAGAGTACATATCTCTGATGAGTCTTCAGTATAACAAAAGATAAATGAACAAAAACTGGAGAAAAGAGCTTGAGAGAAAGGGAGAGGGAGGAATTTTCATGCCTCATTCTTTGTCAGATTGTTCATCAATTAACTGTAATGAGACACAGTTCAAAAGCAAGATGAGCCAAACCTCTTAAATGCTCAGTCAGCTGTACAACCCAGAAATTTCCATATCTCTATTACAAAGACAGATTTTCTTTCTGTAGGGTTCTTCCAACCTCTTTTCTAAATCAATAGAAAGAAGACATGGTTGGGAATTACTGTGTTCTGGACAAGACTCAGACAGGACATGCTGGGAAATAGAAAGAAAGCTTGTTTCACACAATAAAGGAAAAAAATTGGAAGAAACATGTTATGTGAATTTGGCCCTCTAGAAGTAGGTATTTTCCCTGTTGTTTGTTTTAATTCAGCAATTAATTTCTTCACAAAAAAAAAAAAAAAAAAAAAAAAAAAAGATTACTGATTTGGGGGTAGAGGGAGAGGGGAAGAATTCATGCTCATGCCATGGAAATGCAAGGTTGTTGTATCAGCTACATCTCACTTATATTATAAACACTATGTTGTATGGAAGTGGTTTCCTTTTTGTGCAATGAAGAGAACATCCATCCAGATAGATTGTTGATTTTGAGATGTGCTCTCACCTTCCAGATTTTGAAGCTGGGGCTGCAGTAATTGGTCTGATGAAGGGATCTGACTTCCTTCAGTGCTGTGGAAATTGTCAGTGAGATGCATTGGGTTTGGTGATTAAATCAACCTGGGTGGTCTTGGCTGACTCAGAAACCAAGCTGATATTTCCAGGAAGAGAATAAGAGAACATTATAAGTAAGAGGCTTTCTCATCTAGAAGAGAGTTCAGAGACACATGGCTTGCAAGTCTTTGTTGCATCAACATCCTTGTTACCTGTCTTGAATCAGCTGCTGATAGAGAAATGCACGCACTGTTTAAACTTATAAGTAAAATGTTGTTTCTCCATTTATTTTAAACAGCAACGATGGTAACTGTACGAATTCATGACCACTATTTTTTCTAGGATGTAAGACACTGCATTTCTCAAATAAACCTGCAGAACTTTTAATTTCTAGAGGCTGGAAACAATTTCTAATAGGCTGGAGTGAAATTCACTAAAACTATTATCACAGCAAAGAGACAAAAAAAAAAAACTAAATGCAAGAAAATAATTATTATTCAAAAATTGTGCTAAAAAAAGTAATTTAGAAAGGAATGAACACTTTGACCCCTGAAACATTATAATATGTGTAATGTTTTCTTTTTCAAGTGTCACCTAATGGCCCATGGTGACTCAGACTACCTATGCCATAAGCACAGGGAGCTCTGACTCCGGGGCTGTGCATTAACCCCAAAGTGGAGGTCTGTGGAGCATCCCTTCACTGGGAGTAGGACAGTTCTTGTGGGGTGATGCTGTGCTGAACTACTGAGCTGGGAGGCACTATTCGGACCCATTTCTGAACTTGATCTGGCAAGCCATTATCGTAGTATACTGCCAGCTTCCTAGAGGCCATATTTGTGGTGGGAGCAAGACTAGTGTCCTCAGCCTTCTCAGCATGGAGGATTTTTTCCGACCTCATATATTTGTGGGAGCTAGTTCCTTCTGCATCTGCGTCCTTTGGGGGCCAGTTGCTTTCCAAACAGATGTGCTGTCACTCTAAGGAAGCAAGGTACCCTGGCTTGCACACAGCATGGTGGAAGCAAGGCTGTGCTGTTACCAGGCACGGAGTAGCAAGTCCATGCCACCTTGTACCACATCATGTAGCTTTACTGCCTCGGGTTTTTACTAGTTCTGTATCTCTGCATGGCATTCCAGTTCCCAGTGAGGATGTGTCCAGAGATGATTTGTGACTGACTACCATTTATCTCCAGGTGGTGGACTCAAAGGCATGTAATAAGGTGCCCCTGTTGATAAGCCATAAAACACTTGCAAGATGTTCATCAGACATCCAAGCTGATTCAATCTCATCCATCCAGTAAGGCAAGTCTTGCTTCTCCCTCCTCTGCTCCAAACCACGCACTAGCTCTTGTGAGCAAGCACAATGGCTGTGTGCTCATTGCAGCACACTGCGATCCACCTGGCTTGCTAAGACAGCAAAAGAATATCCACCATTTTTACTAGGTGATTAAAAGTTTAAAGAGCACCAGAAATGGCTTGCAGAAGATAAGCAGCAAAAATGTGTGGCTAGGAGGGGGAAATGGGACTCCTCCTTTTTGACAGCAGTCAGCTGTTATGTTTGGTGGAAACATAGCTCTCTGTTCAAGACTGATCCATGAGGCTGAAGCAGCTGTAGATGAAGAGAAAGGATCACAAAGGTACAGCTTAAAAAAATGTAAGGAAAGTCTCCAACAACAGACCCACAACAAGACTTACAGGTTTGTTTCCATCAACAGGGTCATTGGTCTGAACTGAGATGCTGCAGCACCCCAGGCCACTGTGCTTCCAGCAGATAAACCACAGGTACAGTCAGACGCAGGAGCCAAATCATCAGCTCTCCAAAGAAGCAGTTAGGAAGCTTTCAGATATTTGGCGGAAAAGGGACAGAGTGCAGATTTTGTGGCAACTTGCATAATATGGCATGTAGAGTGAACTTCAGACAAGATGTTTGGGATCAGGAAAGCAGAAGATAAGCTATTTTGTAAGCTTATTTATTTTTTTTGTGAAAAAAAACAGGGCACGGAAAAGAGGGCACTTGCTGGTGGCAGTGCTGTTGTGAAGACGTGAAGAGGAGTGAAAGGTAAAGACCAGAAATGCAGCAGACCTTTTCCCCACCCTTTTTCAAAATATGTAAACTTTTTGTGACCTTGCTTTACACAGATTTCAGCAAGACTGAAATAAGCTCTCTGCCCCAATAGTACAATGTGGTACATGTAAACTTTGTGTTGTGATGGGAAAAGGGTTGCTGTGCTGCACAGGGCACTCAGCACAGTGGTGTCTATCCAGGGCTTCTCTCACCACATATTATCAGGGCAAGGGCCATGCTTTGTTGGCCCCCTTGTGCTTTGTAAGCAAGGTAGATGTGGCAGAGAAGCCCTTTTGAGACCTCGATTAAGGAGGGATTAAAATAGTTGGAGGTTTCTAAAAGGTATTTGAAGGCCATGGGGGGAGGGAAGCACGGGAGGAACTGTAAAGCTGAAGAGATTCATCATTAGGTTCACATTCCAGATTTCACTGACTTTCAACATCTACTGATTTTCAGTTCCCTTTCAGCAGCTCCACCTTATTAGGAAGGTAAATTACTGACAAGAACTGAAGAAATTGCTATCACGTACTGCTACAAAAATACTGTGTGATTAGCACGAAGTGAGTCATATATTTTTCACAGTGTGGGAGAAACCTTACCTGCTTGAAAATATTTCCGTGTCGTCCTGTATAATCCTTTCGGCAGTACACTCTAACACATAAACGCAGGGTCACAGTGCTCTCGGACAACTCACAGGTTTCAGCTGTCTCCTAAAAACACCAGCTCCTGGTACTATTAATCCTTAGCACAGTGGTGAAAGGAGCCACTTTCTGCAGCGTATCTGATAGAGTCTTCTTTGTCAAAGGGAGAATTACACGTAGGTTGGGAAATTACACCTAAGAAGTTGTAGGTTGGTTGACTAGGGCTCTATGACATTCACTACATGATGTATATCAAAAGAATAGTGCAAAAAGAATTGTGTACAGGGAGATCTCTTCCAAAAGTGTGAATCTAGTCATTTCTTAACCAAAGGGGTATCCTGCAAAATGAAGGTAACAGCTCAAAGTTCCTGAAGGGATATCTGGTATTGTGCATGCCAGTCCACAATACTTGCAATAGTATTCTAATAATCTTCCTTCTTGAGTTTGTTGCCTACAAAGAGTAGGTGCCAGTTGCTTGGTGCAGTTGCTTGGTCCTATCTGCTGCCATGTATTTTCCCTAGGCAATATGGCACTATGGTGTGAAACTTCCATATAAAATATCAGCATTTGAACAATGAAGATGTTCACAGCCTGGCTCTTCCTTTAGTTATGCATTCCTGTAACAACTGAATTTAAAACTCCACTGTATCACATGTTGGTTGCATTTTAAGTAATTTTTGTTCACTAAAGCATTGCACAAGGTTCAAGGTCCTGGTGAACCAAGACTGGGTGCTATAATAACTAGCTATCAGAGGAAAGGAATGAAAAGTCAGGCTCCTCCATTTCACAAGTTGAGACTGCTGGGGTATGTAAGTATATTGGGTATTTCCCTTGTGCATCCAGATTACATTTTCAATGAGGCTGATTACATGTTATGAGACTGTCACTATGTATTTTTTCCCAAATTTTTCCCAAGAATAGTTTAGTTGCTAAACTGTAACTGTTTGGCAGTGCAAAGACAGTGTTAAGTCATAGGTTACACAATGCAACACTCTACCTGGAGGAGAAATCTCCCAGTCTTCAGTTTTCTTTCCAGATACCAGTCATCATATGCCATAATCTTACCTCTGCGTACTTCTCTTCTCCCCCAATCCTCTGCTTGCTTTTAGAAAGGGCAAGTTACTTGAGTTTTAATGCATTCTTTAATTCACCTTAACCCTAAAATGTCCTAAAATGGTACAGAAAGAAATGTCTCTTTAAGAGTTCATTTTTGTCATCACTACAAGCTGTGGTGATAGCATCCCTACCCCAGATTTGGTACCACCATGATATAAATTAATCATAATGACAATGATTGTGAGATGGCTTGAAATGGATGGCAGAGTGAACAGATACTTTCAGTTTCACCTCAGCATTATACTAGGACATTTAAAAGCTAATGAGCTAAAAAGGAACAAATGAGAAAATTAATAATGCACTGCAGAGTAGAGCATTCAAGAGAAACTTCTCCTCCCCTCCATACCAGGGCTAATTAATGTGATCTGTTCTAATAAAAATAACCCTGAGCACTACTTACTCATTTTTAACACCCCGTATTCCAAGTTAATATATAAATGCTCTTTGTAAAACTACAGAATTTGAGTAGTTATGAATCATGCCACTTCAAATGGCACTTTCAATTGTGCAAGAAAATCCAAGGACACTGATTTCTCAAGTGGTTTATTGTATTCATACTGCTATTAAGGAGTCCAGATGGTTGTTCTTCTATGAAATAACTGCTTTTTTTCTCGTACTGGTGCACGTGTTATATGCTCCAAAAAGAAGACTACAAAGTTTGGATCATTTTTTGCATTAATTTATAGTCCATGCAATCTTACTGAATTCAAAGGGGTTGCACAGGATGCAATTGGTAGCAGTTTTGGCCTACTCTGTTAAAATACCAGCAGTGGGCAAGAAATTGCTATAATGATCACCACAGAATAAAAATTGGCCAATTCACCTTAAAGGGAACTTTTTCACACTCTAAGAAGAACACGACTTTCAAGCTGAAATAAAGTTACAAGAAAACTAAAGGGACCCATGAATCAATGGGTCACACCTAACCATGGCCACATTTATAGATGCTGTCCTTTTCTTAGAGGATAAATTTTGCTTCACTGTCTCTTCATTCTGCATTCAAGTACTTTTGATCAGTTTATTCATGCATGCAGACTGTTATATCCTCATTTTCTTTCCCATCAATTAGAATATAGAATCAAAGACTCATAGAATCATGGAATGGTTTAGGTTGGAAGGGACCTCAAAGCCCATCTAGTTCCAACCCCCCTGCAATGGGCAGGGACACCCTCCACTAGACCAGGTTGCCCAAAGCCCCATCCAGCCTGGCCTTGAACACTTCCAATGGTGAGGCATCCACAGCTTCTCTGGGCAACCTGTTCCAGTGTCTCATCACTCTCATCATAAAAAATGTCTTCCTTATGTCCAATCTATATCCACGCCCTTCCAGTTTAAAAATGTTGTGCCTTGCCCTGTCACTGCAGGCCCTGGTAAAAAGTCTCTCTCCATCTTCCTTATAAGCCCACTTTATATATTGAAAGGTCACGGTGTGTACATACAGGCATACTGTGTATGTATGCTTCCCAGGAAATGTTCTGAAAAAGAAGAAAATTGATTGAGAAACAAGTGAGATTTCTTGTCAGTATTCCTCCTTGGGGAAGAACTGGCATCCAAAGTTAATTTTAACTGTAGACTTACTATAGTAGAGACAAAAACAATGAAAAAATAAACAAGGGAATGGTAAATTGACAACTAATAGTAAAACTGATTGTTTTTACTCAGTTTGGCAATATCTTCAGTAAAATAGCGCATACACTCTGTACATGGGTAGTAGATTTGTTCTGCAGATATATTGTAGGTAAAAATGTTTTGGAAATGGATTGAAGCAAATGTCAATGTGATTGTTGGTTGTGCTATTGCATATGACTGGGGAATATTAATTATGAGATGCTAGTTATTTCTCATTAATATCAATTGTTCCTATGTCAATACTTGATACAAGGAATTTTTATAGGCAGACTGCTAAAAAATTCACTGAGTAGATGAGCTGTCTTGCGAACTTTGTATAACTCGACAACATCCATGAGTCACCAGGTGATTTTTGAGGCATGGAACTCACAATTACAGAACTTTATGATTAATACATGGGTTGTTAAGAAATTCTGGCTGATAATAAAAGTGCATGTAATCCAGTTTATTTGGACCTTCTGTTACAGATCTACTTAAAATATGTGGGTGTATGTACACATCATTTGTGTTATGCTTGTATAAGTATTTAAATATATATATTGGTGTAACTTTCTCCCTACCTTCCTTCTAGGGCTAAGAGGATGAAGAAAACCAGGGGAAATACTCTTCCTGTTACAGAAGAGAGAGAGAAATAAAAGTGCATCCACAACAATTTTGCTTCTTTTTAGTTCTGCAACAACATTCATAATGTGAAAGCTCTGTGCTAAATCAGCATAAGACAAGAGAGGGCTTGTCTGTTAGCTGTGTCCTAATGTTTGAATAGATCACTGCAGCCTGCACCCAAGGTGTGTGGACAAGATAAATTATGATGACTGGTCTGAAGTCCTCAGGTTTCCTATACTCATTGTTTATGCAGGCAAGCTGAAGATGGAGGCAAGAGAAGACACAACTGTAGGGGTAAGGCAAAATACTCAGTGATTCACTAAGCCCTGCATGACACAGGCCACTGCATTTCACTCAGGTGAGCATGGACCAGCTAGACTAAAGGAAACCTTCCAGACTGGCACCTAGTCCAAATGTGAAGATATCAGGGAACAGTGAGTCCAGCCCTTCCCTTGCTGGTTTGTTCCTTTTGCTAATCACTTCAAACATAAAAAGTTCTGCCTAATTCCTCATTTGTGAATGATTGTTTCCATCTTCTGGCATTGATTCTTCTTATCCCTTTCTCTCTAATTCTTCAAAGTTCAGCATTCCTCTGTGATGGTCTTATAGATTGGAAACAAGTAATTTTTCAGGTTTTGTTTTAACAAACTAAAAGCACACTAAGGTCATTAATTTGGTCCCAGAGAAGAATGTCCTTCAGCCCTCAAATATTTCTGTGGTTCTTTAATGATCATCTACAGATTTTAAGAATCAATTCTTGAAAGGATGCAGTACTCCAGTGCTGGGTTTCTTTATCCCAAACACACAATGGAAAAAGCAGTCTGACCATGTCTACTAATTATTGCTCTGATTATAGATTCAGACATGATACTAGTTCTTTGTACTACCACATATGTTTGTTCAACACAGTTTGCAAAACACTTTCACAATCACTGCTTCTTAGGAGTCACTCTTCCATTCTGTGTGTTCTCTACGTGGTGTTACCACCTTGTACCTGTACTTACATATGTAACTTTGCTGTTGGCTGCATGACAACACAGCTTGGATGAACTAAGGATACTGAGCACTCCTGATCATTCTGTCTGCACATTCTTGTTTGTGGTGACTATGTGTCCTGGTTCTGGCAAGGATAGAGTTAATTTCCCAAGGAGCCAGGACAGGTGAGCCAAGCTGGCCAGGGGGCTATTCCATACCATGTGACGTCATGCTCACCATAAAAGGGGGGCTAGTGGGGCAGGGGTGGGGGGCGGCACGGTTCCAGGACGGGCTGAGCGTCCGGTCGGTTGGTCGGTCAGTCGTTGGATCGGTAAATTGTTCTCTGTTATCACCCATTGTGAATATCTGTTATCAGCACCGTTTTTTATTGTTTTCCCTTTCCCTTGCCATCCCAGTAAACCGTCCTTATCCCAACCCTCGAGGCTTTGCTATTGTTTTTCCGTTCTCCTCCCCATCCTGCTGGGGGAGGGGTGAGCGAGCGGTGCGTGGTGCTCAGCTGGGGCTGGGGCTAAACCACGTCACTATGTTGATCTCCAGTTTGACAGTCTGCAGTGATCTCAGACACTGGATGAAGCTATTTAATTGCTTGAACTCCTTCAGTGGCTTACACTTGATAATACCAGTGTTTCAGATATCATTCATGTTTCCTATCACGTCTCATATTTAAGACCTTTACACAGAGTGTGAGCCAAGCCTCTTTTCATTCTGCACTGTAATCTGCTTTCTTGTTTGGATCCACATCAAGGGTGGTTACAAAATAAATCTTGGGACATATTGCTAGTCCTTCCTGGAGGGACTCCACATTGTCTGCTGCCAAGATTGATGAAATGGGTAGACAGCTTCATCTCAGATCGCCTTTAAGCAGTGTGGACGCCAGACAAGTGGCTCACATGTTGCCTGTAAGTGGCACTGTGGCTGCATGGAAATGGATAAACAACTGGAATAGTCTGCAGCAGTTTTAATCGTGTTGGCCCTGAAAAGATGATATGAATGTAACCTCACTGACTAAGGGCTTAATCCATTCAGTTTGTGCTCTGTGGCATAGTACCAATTTTTAAAAGGAATGTCAAAGCAAGTTAAATGCTCAAAAGAGTTCAAGTTAACAGATATCATTACCTTTAGCAGTAGAATCACAGAATCACAGAATCACAGAACGGTTTGGGTTGGAAAGGACCTTAAAAACCATCTAGTTCCAACCTCCCTGCCATGGGCAGGGACACCCTCCACTAGACCACGTTGCCCAAAGCCCCATCCAGCCTGGCCTTGAACACTTCCAGGGATGGGGCATCCACAGCTTCTCTGGGCAATCTCTTCCAGTGTCTCACCACCCTCATCATAAAAAAAGTTCTTCCTAATATCTAATCTAAATCTACCCTCCTCCAGCTTACCCCTTGTCCTATCACTACATGACATTGTAAACAGTACCCTTCAGGTACTGGAAGGCTGCAATAAGGTCTCCCTGGAGCCTTCTCTTCTCCGGGCTGATCAAGCTCAACTGTTTCAGACTGTTTTCATAGGAGAGGTACTCCAGACCTCTGAATAGAAACCTAGACTAGAATGCAAATACTACTTAACATTTTGTAACCTTCCATACCCTCTCCACCTAATAATGGAACTTTGCCACTGCTAACATTTCTTTAAATTATATATATAAAGCTATATATAGAGAGAGTACTATTATATTTTTCCCCTTTTGTTTCCTTAGTTTTATGCATCATTTACATTTTACATAGTGCTATTTTTCCCATCTTTATTTTTAATCAGTGTCTGTGTTCATGTTCACTGGCTGATCTCTTTTCTCTGCTAAGGAAGGGCCTTGAGCCAAACACTGTGGGATTTTACTACCCTGACCACTTAAGGGCTCACATTCACTGCACATAGAAGCACTGTGCAAAGTTAGCAGTGACTGATTTGTTATACATGGCCATGAAGATGTATTAGATTTAGTCCTCACAGTTGAAGAGCACACCACCTAAGCAGTGTTTGGTGGCACCAAACTCTGCAACTTCCTCTGCTACTTCTGAGTCCTGCCTCATTTTGCAGTGTTGCTATAATCTAATAAACTCTTCTTCAAGGGTTCTTCATTTTCATCCACTTTCTTGTGGCTACACTTTTCTCATGATCTATTTCACTAATAATTTTCCTTAGACATGAAGGAAACAGAAAATATGTATCTTACAGTTGGGACCATCTCTGTCTTCACAGGTTCAGAGTAATCAGGTCATGGTTGCTGGTATCCAGATAGCATTTAGCTTTCGTTCCAGAAATTACTTCATTTTTCAGAATTCAACATGGCCCTGTAAATCCTCAGGGCTGATTTAGGGAAGAAACTTGTAATAATTTTTACTTAAAAGGAAAAAGTAATTCAAGGTAAGTTACTTCTAATTATATTGCATTGACAGTGAGGAAAGGGAGTACATAGAGCAAAGTATCTAGCTGCTCATTAACCACTGCCTCTTACATCATCACGTTAAGGTATTGTTTCACATCTGGCGAGGAAATCAATAAAACCCCAACATTTTCAGTCCCTAAAAGTGACTTTCTCAGATTTCAGTATATATGGTTACTCATTACAATGAGGTTTAAAATAATTATTTTCTGCAAAGTATAAATGCCCAAGTACTTCTTAAAAGCTGCAGTTATATTTTTGAATATGGGAACACTAGTATGTCTCCAGAATTTAAATTCCTCATTTTTTTTTCTATAAGTTACACACAGGTACGTTAAGAGAAAGATGTCATGGTTCCTCAGCTTTGATTTAGGATTGATCTAGAATTTTTCACATGCCAGAGTGATTTTCCAGCTTATGCCTCTGGTTTTCCTTCCTTTGTGTTTACTCTTTAGAAATGTTTATGGCTAGCAAACATACTCAGTCTTTGCCTTCACTTTGCCAATACTTTAAGATTTCTCACATTTTCTCCCACTTTAACAAGAATGTTAAAAAGAATATGAGACCATACATGCTTCAAGTTGTTTTCATCTTCCTTGGAGACGGGTGATTGCAGGTCTGTGGAACATGTTACGTGACTTCTCTTTTGGGATGTGTAGCCTTGTACCCAGCACCAGTGGTTCTGCCCAGCTAGACCTCCTATCCAGTCAAGGTACAGCTAGCCAGCAAGGTACAGAAAATTGAGGGGAGATATCTTTGGAAAAAGAGATGTCTACAGGTCTCTGAAGAATATGGTTTAGATATGAGAGCTTTCGTGAAGTAGAATTGACAAAAAATAATAAGCCATTAATACATTAATTGATTGATGATTAATTGATTGATGCATTAAAGCCTTTATAAGCCAGATGCTGGTAAGAGGAACTGGTGTGGGCAGACCTGAATGTCTCATTGCTTGCTAGATGAGACTGAAAGAGGAGGGCTGAGCACCCAATTTTCCCCGTTTAATGGGAAGAAAAGTGGGACCTGTGTTACAACAAGAACTGTGAGTGTGCCTAAATAGCAGCTGAGAATGTGTAACAAATGTGTAAATGGAAGGGAGTCCCTGTGTAACAGAGTCAACTGAATCCTGCTATTAGTAATAGGCAGAAGATTGTAGCGGTTGGAGTTTCAGCTTGCTTTCAATTTGTACTGCAGCAGTTGGCCTCCACAGTCTCAGCTTGAGGCTTTCAGTCTGGGACATTTTGTGGATAACAGCTTCTGATTCTCCTCCTCCTTTTTTCTCTTCCTCTTTTATTCATTGTGCTTCAAGCCAAAGCTTGAGGCAGCAGATGGATTTAACAGCATGGGATCAGCAAATTCCTGTTATGATGAACTGAGAGAGAGAAAAAACCTAACTTAGCTCTATTGATGCAAAGGGGAATAATTGCTGGTGAGTCAGTGGAGCTAGGATTTCACTCTGTGCATCTAGACTCCTCCTGAGTACTTGAAAGTAGAAGCTCTGGGAGGATCTGGGTCTTTTAATGGTATTCTTATGGAGATTGCAGAAGATGTTAGTGAGGTAAAAAATTATCAAGATGGTAATACTTATTTCCCATGAAAAATCATATGAACAAGTTGAGGATGGTGATATTCATAAAACAATGGCAATTAAAGTAGAGCAAATTCTGTTTCTGATGTACCTTGGCTTCCTTAAGGAATATCAGGAATACTTTCTGGTCATTAAGAAAAGACTGCTCTCTTGGACAGTACCCTATACATTAACATGTCGGTGTTAAAAGTAAACAGTAGGTGGCCTCAGAACATTAGTATTGCTCTTCACTGGAACAGATGTAAAGTGAGGGCAGGAGCCCTGCCATTCTCTGTGGCTGGGTGCAACTCCTTCCCTAATTGTATGAAACATGCTGAGATGCATTCTGCAGCCCAGCGCTATTGCTTTCACCTGGAACAGGGCCATGTGTTAAACCTTAATGTAGGCTCATGTGATCTAATTTTTCTTTTACTGTTTTAAACACTTTCTGACCATCGTCATGTCTCAGACATTGGAAGAAATATCTGTGTTGCACAGAAAAAAATAATGAGATATGCAATTCTCATTATTTTATGCAGCATATCACACATACTAGCTACCTGTGGCAGTGAAGAAAGACTGTAAAGACATCCTGCTTTACTGAGAAATATCTTCTACTCACACGCCTTGCTTTTCAAACATCCAATGAATAACATCTGGTGGTTTTGGAGATGATGACTGATTAACCACAGTGAACCAGTCCAAGCGTTGGCTTGTCTTCTTTAAGGAAATTACTGCAGGCGATAAAGAATCCACACCAAACCTGTGGGCCTCAGGGCCCTGAGAGTCAGTCTTCAACCTTTGCCAAGGTTTGGTCTCATCAAGTGCAATTTATATCATCAACCTCTAATCCTGGTCATGAACTCTAGTGCTTCAAGAGAATCCTTGATCTCAGAGTCGAGACGCTATGTATGACGAATGTCAGTTTGCAATAGCCTAATCTGTTCCATTGGTGCTCTTCCAGACTGCCAGATCATCTCAACAGCTGGGAGAAGGAGGGTCTGTTATTGAATCTACTGTTTAATTTTTTCACTGTTGACTCCTCAGAAAAAAATGTGAAGTTAAACAAATCAACAGAAGCCTTGTGCACTAAGGAAGATGCAGTCATTATAATCCATACTGAGACACAGGGAATGAAAGTGCAGCAAGTCTCATGTTTTCCTTGTCTTTTTTTTTGGCCAAGGTGAACACCAGTGTGTCACCATAAAAAGACTGGTTACTAGTTAAAAGCAGAGTGTCTACCTTCAGTCCACCAAGGACTTGCAAACACTGGGACAGCAGAGCTGTTGAAGGGGCTGTCGAAACCAAAGGAAAGCAGAACCTTGCTGCATACAGTCCTTGTCTTTGCAGCACCATTCAACAACAGAAAACCAGCAGAATACTGGAATTTTCTACATGAAATCTAGCAAGCATCTTCTAACATAGATTACAGGGCAGAGGAAGAATAGTTGCTGTAAGAGTCAAGAACTTTGCTTAGATATAGCTGAGGCCTTTCCAATTGTGGGATAATGCTCATCTTTTCCAGTGTAGGGTGCATGCAACAGCCTTGCAATAGCATGCACCCTACCCCATGGTGCATTCACAGAGGTATTTAATGTGCCCATTCAGCCCTGTCTACAAATTTTAAAAGAGAGACAGCTCTTTCTGTCAGAAACTGTGGAAAACTCAGTGCTGGTATCCCTCCAGTACTGTTCAATGTTTGGCAATCGCATGGGATGTTTTATAACAGGCATATGTCATGTAAGATATTAACTGACTGCAGACTAATTGACATTTATTCCTGTTACCTGAGCTTATTTTTCACTATGTTCTCTGGTAGAATTTGACCAGATTTAGCTTAAGTATCTGATTTTTAAGTTGATCAGCACTAGAGTTCAATGTTCAATGCCTCTTCACATTTATAATTTGCCAGCAGAAAAATCAGCCAAGTCAGTGTTACTGAGACAGTGACCTGTGGAGTGCTGTAGGAAAAGTCCTCTGTTCCACAGCTTTTGCCTCTCTGGACAGTTTTAGTTCCTAGTCCTAATCCCACAGGCAGGGCAGGAAAGCAGTTTTTCAACAGGCGTTGGAATGACAAAGGAGCATTAGGTTTGCCAACCTGGGATGGGGCTGCAAATTCCCCTCCCTTGGTCTGCAAACACCGTAGACTTTTAAGGCTAAAATGTTGTGCTTGGAGCAGAAGGGAAATACGTTCTTGGTGCCTCCAGTTGTTCTACAAACACAAGGTGCCATCAGCTCATCCTTAAAAGCACAAACTCTTTCACACAAAAGTGGACAGAGAAAGCAGGTTTGCCTGGAGGGGAAGTGACCCTTCCTCTGTCTCCCAGTTTATAGTGCAGTATCAAGGCATGGCACTAAGCCTACTTCTATTGCTGATGTCTCTGAGAGAAGCAGCACTGCAGAAAACACAGTGGCAGGTCCAGCCTTTCTAGAAAAGATCTCCAAAGGGAAAGCTACTGTGGGAGTGCTGCCATGGGAGTAATGAAACTCTTTGTCTGAGAAATAAGTGTTTTATTTTGCATCTACATCCATCAGCAGAGCCATCTCTGAACATCTCATCCATTAGGCAAGGTCAGACCTGCACATCAGGAGTGTTGGCTGACACTGCAAAGCCAGGGCTCTAGGGACCGCAGTGGTGTCAGAGACTGCCCTATCCGTCCTAGGCTGCCCCACTGCCCACGGCCATCCCTGACCAGTGGCTGGTCCACCCTGTTCAGATGTGCCTGTTCAGCCTGTCCCCTTCCTTTCACAACTCCTGTGATGCCTTTATCACCTGCCCTGTGTAACAGTTATTGGAAGAAATTGTAGCTGCATGACAGATACTGAGTTAGCTCTCAAAGCAGCAGGGAAGAGCATGAGGTTAATTACCATTTGACCTGCCTGGAGAGTGAATACATTAACAATGTATTAATCTTGTCTTTCACTCAGTATTCCACGTGGAGCAAAGGACTGGGCCTGGACAGCATTGTGCTGCTGTGGCAATGGCAGCAATCTGCATTTGGCTCATTAGAGAACATGATTTGACCCACCTGAATTTCAGTGAGTGCTGACATTTAGCTGAGAATGGAAATCCTCCTGAAATGTCCCTTATCCTGTCCTTCCATTCAAGTTCATCTGCATTATCCTGCTGCTGGCTGCACTCCAGCACATGGGAATCCCCAGTGTCCTCCACCACCATGAATGATTAGCTGGCAGTGTGAGGCAGAGAGAAAGGATGTGCAATTTTCCCTTGCCGTGGAATTATCATCCGTGTGTGAGATAAGAACATCCCTCATTCACTAAAGTGATTTCAAAAGAACCCGGTAATTTCATTTGCATTACAACTGATGCTGGCCTAACAATCTGAAATCCTGTTTAATGAGTTCATTCCAGACAATTTCAGTCACAACTTGATGATTTTTTTTATGTTTATTGGGCTAGAATCATACTTGAATTTAATTGCTACAATGCCACTGGTTTAGCTAGAACTATGCCAGTTCAAACTGTTGACGGTTTGACTCTTGGTTAAGTATCCATATCACTCTTGCACAGGCTGAAAATGTCTTCTAAATTGTAGGAAAAGTTCAGAAAGCATAAAAGTACAGGTTTTCAGTTTAAATAGCACATTCTTAACCTTCTAAAACTGTGAGAATGGTTTTCTTCTCATCTTATTAGTTTTACCATCCGAGCTGATTAAATATTGGTCATCTTCAGCAGCTTTGCTGCAGAGCAGAGCCAGGTCAAATAATCTTCGTCTGGTCCTTCTCTAAAGAGATGCTATGCTGAGAGTGTATGAATCAATACACGAAATTATGTGCCTTGCTTATATAGTCTTGACTGTATCATAATCTACATCTGCATCATAGACTACATCTGTCTTGCTATATAAAACTGAAGTCAGGGAGCATCTTGCTGGGACACTACCCTGCCTTGAGGCTAGAGAGAAAGGCTACATAGCCCCAGGCGCTGGGTCTCTTCTGAGTTCAATGTGGTGTGTCCCTTGAAGGCCCTAAACCATAATTATTATTTTGTTCATGCTGGGTTTTTTCCAAGTTCATATCCTTAGCCGATGTGAGACTGTGGGTCTCAGTCCAACAGCAAGGTGGTTTTGCAGTGGGAAGCCCAGGGTTTGTGTTGTATACCCTGAAAAGGGAGTCCCGGGGGCACTATTGGAGCGCTGTGCAGGGCAGAAAGAAGCAACACTGAAGCAGTCATGCTCAGCTGTTTTAACAGGAGTAGTCATGGTTTAACAGGCCACGTGCTGTCCCTGTGCAGTGCTTGGGCAGTGTGTGAGAGCACGGCCCCAGCCCAGCCCCTGGCATACTAGCAATGCAGCATCGCTCCTGTGCTTTGGACCACATTGGCAATATAAACATAACAAGATCCTTACCCTTTGTTATTTTTTCTTTCTGTCTTAAGAAACTTCCCAGGTTTCAGTAATGACATTGCAACCAACACTGTGATTCATTTGACCTGACTTTTATTATATAAATATTAGACTTTGGTCTAAGCCAGCATCTCACTGCACTCAACAGCAAAAGCCACATCCCGGTCCTGAGATTGCTAGTATGAGATAAGCTGAATCTTACTGAGAGTTCCTCCTAAAGAAACAAGTGGTGGATGTTTGGGTTAGGTTTTAGCCCAGCTGTTGACAAATCTTGAGCAAATCACTGAAGTTCTATGTCTGTCTCTTAAGTGGAGTAGTACAGGACTGCAAACCTTTTTGAGATCCCTGGCTTAGGTGTGCTGCTGTGCAACTGTAATCAGAAAGTATGATAATTGTTTATAACTGTGACACACTGGCATGACTGTTAATGAGAACAAGAATTGTATTTATGGGATAAAAAAATGAAGCACAGAGCTTAAACTTGTAAATAATTCCTATAGTGTTATAAATTTCCCTACTTCTCCACACCAAGTTAAAAGGCAGGACCTGTGTCCTGACAAATGTGCTACATTCAGACAAGTATAATGCACCAGAGGAATTCAAACATGAAATGTTCTTGGAAAAGACACATAACAAAGCCTTGAGAGAAGATATGATTTAAGGAAAACCTTGCAGGAGGAGGGAGAGGATAAATGATGCGCAGAAGTGGGAGGCTGGTTGTAGAAAAAAGATAAGAGTGGGAGAAACAGACAGATATGTCCAAATTTTGTTTTCAGTAACATTTGCATAAATTACTTTTTCCCCAGTAGTATTTGCCTTTGGAGAGCCTAGATTTCTTTTTGTTGCTTTTCTCTTAATAACCAAGGACCAGCCAAAGCCAGAAAAAGAAAACCATATAGTGTGGTCAGTACTCTGACATGGGCTTACAGAATTTTCATTTTAGAAGCAAGGAGGATGGGTGGGTGCATTTTCTCCCTGTGGGATGGGATATAGTTTGTTTTTCTGAGAAATGAAGTAGCTTATTGTAATTTACAGCTTTAGGCTTAGTAACGAGATGAGGAATCTGGATGATTTTTTTATTATCTTTATTAGACTAGATGCTCTGAAAGTTATTCATCCCTTAGACTTCATGCCTATGTCTACCCTGCAGGTAGAAATACAGCAAGCCACAAAAGATATTAGATAAATTCTTGGAAAGCAAGTACATAAAGAGATAGTAAAAGGACAACATAGGGACTTATCATCAACACCATTAAACCACTGACTGTACGGGCCAAGCCCACGTGTTCTTCCTGATCAGCATCTCTCACTGCCACTACCTGATATGCAGTACTAGGCCAGATGGACACAGGGCAAGGTAGAGCATTTCCTATGTCCTTACACTCTGTACCTTACAGATCACACTTTGCATTCCCGGTTGAACTCTCCTGCAGGCTTAGCGAAAGGTTATAGTCACAAGATCTTGGCATACACAGCTAGGTTTCAGCACAGATAATTTTTTTCCTAGCAGCTGGCATAGTGCTGCGTTTTGGATTTAGGATAAGAACAATGTTGATAACACACTGATGTTTTAGTTGTTACCAAGCAGTCAAGAACTATTCAGCTTCTCATACTGCCCTGCCAACAAGAAGGCAGGGGGTGCCCAAGAAGCTCAGAAGGGACACAGACAGGACAGCTGACCCAAACTGACCAAAGGGATATTTCATACCATATGACATCATGCTCAATATGTAACTGGGGCTTGGCTGGGAAACAGCGTGGGTCAGGAACTAGCTGAGCATTGGCTTCGGGTGGTGAGCAATTGTGCTGTGCATCACTTGTTTTGTATATTCTTTTATCATTATTATTATTATTATTATCATCACCATCATCATCTTCCTTTTCTGTCCTATTAAACTGTCTTTATCTCAACCCATGAGTTTTACCTTTTTTCTTTTTGATTCTCTCCCCCATCCCACTGCAGGTGGGCAGTGACCAAAGAGCTGCGTGGTTTTAGCTGTCTGCCGGGTTAAACCACAACACCATGGTAAGGTGGAGATCAGGCACTGCAGAGAAGCTGGTGGAATGGGGAGAGCAGTGCTCTCACAGGACACTGCCAGAGTGATCCACGTGTCACCTGCAAAATGAGGAGCTTCCCTGGATCAATGGAAGATTTAACAAACCTAGAATTTTGCCGAAAGGGAAATACTAGGATGGCATTCAGAAGACTGTAGGGAGTGCAGACAGAGCAGAATGAAATGCCAGTTGATGGAAAGTTTTTCTGTTGTCTCATCTAATGTTTAATACCCTTTTCAAAGTGTGACACATACCAGTCGAAGTGTGGGAGGTAATTCTGTATCACTGGCCTAAGTTTCCTCCCACACAAAGCAAATGCTTTTCTTTGGCCTGTCCTTGGCTTTCACTGTGAGGATACACAGAGCCAGTTCTTCACCTTTTGGAAGATGTATTTTTAATTCAAGAATGCTCTCATACACACATTTGCAAATCTGAACTGAGCACACTGCAAACAACAGCAGGTACAACAAGCCATGCAACCTCTGACTCCTGAAAACTGTTGTTCTCCAGGCTAGGATTCATCCTCATTGACAGAGGCCTCACAAAGTAGGTGGACGCTCTCCCAAACTGCATTTCATTGCACTGCCATTACCTACAGTAAGAAATCTAACTGCCCTGACTACTTTGGCAGATGTCAATCAATCAAGGTAAACAAGCCAGGGTACTCTGCCTGGCCTTTAGGTAGCCTTTCGAGAATATGTAGATATCCTATAGGTACTGTGACAAAGCTATCAGCCCCATGAACACATTGTGGATAGCTGGGACTAGATGTGGGCACTGAGACTAGATGTGGACACCTGGATCCCTCTCCTTCTGACTGATCTCTACTGAACTGCCTTCTACTCTCCCTTGATTGTACTGATTAATGGAGGGGTGTACTTGTAGTGCCATTTAAGCCTCCAGCCACCTCTTTAAAAATATATGGGTTTCCCATAGGGTCTTTATCATGATTGCCAGCCCTATGTAGGTATCTTGCGTAGGGAAATTCCAATGGCATTACATACTATGTTTAGGCAACTGAATGAGGATCCAGGTCTCCCTTGTCTATACTAGGATTTTAAATACCTACCCTACACTTACTTTTTAGTGTCTAAATGTCAATTGAAAGTTGCTAGAAGATGGAAAGTGGATTTTTCCCCACAAGAGAGGCCTAACACTGTGATCAGGCCTCCTCTGGGTAGCTAAAGTACTGTCTTCCAGAGAATATTCTTTTTTTTTTTCATTGTGGACAAACCCTTTGAGTCTAGAAGAAATCTCTATGACATGATGGGGGTTTCCTACAAATAGCCATTGAAGTAGTCATGTAGGTCCATAGGTAGCAACTCTGTGTGGTCCTTATGTGGTAGCATTCTGAAGGAATGGCTTCCAGATGTTCACAGAATCACAGAATAGTTGAGGTTGGAAGGGACCTCTGGAGGTCATCTGGTTCAACCCTCCTGCTACAGCAAGGCCACCTACAGCCAGTTGCCCAAGACCACATCCAGACAGCTTCTGAATACCTCTTAAAAAGGTAGAGTGCCTGGGCAACCTGTGCCAGTGCTCAGTCATCCTCACAGTAAAAAAGTCTTTCCTGATGTTCAGAGGGAACCTCCTGCGTTTCAGTTTGTGCCAATCATCACCTCTAGTCACTGGGCAGCACTGAAAAGAGTCTATCTCTGTCCTTCTCGCACCCTCCTTTCAGATTCCCCTTGAGCCTTCTCTTCTCCAGGCTGAACAGTCCCAGCTCTCTCAGCCTTTCCTTGTAGCGTGCCCATGAAGCCTAAGAAGTAGGAGGGTGAATAGAAGTTATCATAGGCAGAGAATTACCCTCCTTCTAAGTGGTGAGAGGCAAGGGCATTCAACAAAGTGAACATGCTGGCTAAGTCTACATTAGTGACTTAGGAATATTGTGGGGTCCTGGAGCTTTGGACTATGAAATTGTTTCAGTGCCTCCAGCGTGGTTCTGGCCCAGGCCAATGAGCACCTTCTTAACCAGGAACTGAACAGGGTCTTGGGAACATTAGATACATGAAAGATTAGCATACAGGTAGCAGCTGACTTGCCCTCAGGTTTTGCATATGGCCTCTTCTCACCTTGTTCTGCTCCCCGAGCTGAATTCTCACTGCTGCCCCTTCCCAGCCTAATGATCTACCCTATCCCTAGCCTAGTCCCTGTCTGGATGCTAAAGTCCCACCAGCCACAATAACCTAAACTAAACAGTCTGGGAAAACTCCTTTTCTTGCCATCCTCTCTTCCTTGCAGCATAGATGGTTGCCTAACCCAAAACCAGAATAAGCACCGTTTGTATCAGAGTTTGTTTGCAAGCTGTCTTTTCAGTCTGACACAGTTAGTACAGAAGTTAAATACCTGGAAATGGGAACTTTGGTGCAGCAGAGCTGAGTGTGGATTAGATGTCTTTGAGGTGATATGAATGAACATATGTGAAAGAGGTCTGTTAGACATCTAGAAACCCTTATGCATTGTCCTAGAGGCAGACACTGAAAGAGAGAGAACAAATTGCAGATGAATACTTAACCATTGAAAGTCACTGCAAACATATAATTTCAAGCAGGTGAATCTGACTTCTACTGTTAGGCCTTGCAGAACTCTCAAAACTGTCTCTGAAAAAAACCCAAATAACCCAGCAACAACAACAACAAAAACCAAAACAACAAAACAACCTCAACAGATTATTTCATCAATCATTGTTTTTTTCTATTAAATGAAAATGACAGTCCATTCACTCTGGACTTTTAGAGGTCAAATACTCAGATCTTTAAGGATTTCTACCATTTTTTTCCTCCAGCTATCAAATTCCAAGTTTATTCCTTAATCCTGAGGAAAAATCTACAAAGTAAAATGTACTTGTTAGCAAAACATTTCTCTTCTCATTAGTTCCCATTGTTACCAGCATCACTTCCTCTGCCATATGTTTCACATTTTAAACCTTGCTTTAGATACTCCTAAATTCTGCCTGGAAAGTATGAAAATAATTATGAATCCAATAGAATTTGAAGTATAACATA
Source organism: Balearica regulorum gibbericeps (assembly GCF_011004875.1). Taxonomy (NCBI): domain Eukaryota; kingdom Metazoa; phylum Chordata; class Aves; order Gruiformes; family Gruidae; genus Balearica; species Balearica regulorum. The sequence goes on along the minus strand of NC_046184.1, from coordinate 207,765,714 downwards.
TTCTTGATATGATTTTCATGTTTGCCATATTGATAGACTGGTGTAGTGGAATCTCAATTTTCCTGTTTCCCCTTCAAAATAATTTTAGCTCCCCTTGAGGAAGAAATTAATGAAACTAAGATATTTTTTATCTTGAAAATGTGAGATTTTTTGTCACAGGATGTCATGTGCATGAAGATGCAAAGTCATTCCACTGAGTCACTCCCACAGCTGCACCACATCGGTTCTATTAGTTCCAATTCAGAAAAACGAAGAAGTAGCACATTTCTCAGCGGCAGAGTATGCTGGGACTCAAGACACAGGAAGGAATTCCTGGGCAGAGTAGTGCTTAGTTGGAAGATACATAACTTGTGGCATTTAAGGCTGAAATAAAAGAATCATGCTGAACTGTCTTCACAGTGCACTTACGTATGCTTTTTATGTGTGTGAACTGAGTGAATCAAAGAGGAACCTTATAAGCTCAAATAATACCTGACTTGAAGCTGTACCTGCCACTGTGAGGCATTGGCATGTCACTATATCCATGTGCTCTATGTCTGCTCCAAAGGACAAGGGAAGTCCTGGTCACTTGGAGATGGATTGTACACCATGCAAATGCAGTCATCAGAGAAATGAACTACAATCTCTTATCCCAGTCTCTACAGCATATGCAAAATGAAGCGCTAAAACTTTGTAACTGGACGAAGTTGAAGAGCTATTCAGAGAGAATTCAAAAAGCACAACTTTGTTGTGAGACCATCAACTAAAGTATAGGTACTTTCTCAAAGCACAGAAATGCCAGACCTCTTAATGAGTGAATTTTTAAGAATGTTTATATTAAAGCAGACATTTTATTTTTGATAACTTTTTTTTTTTTAATTTTTTTATTTAAGACTGCTGATATTTATTCCAAAATGTCAGAGGGAAATACATGGAACTGCAGGTTTCAGCCCTGGTCTTAAGTTTGACATAATTTTAAGCATCTAAAAGCCAGCATGTAGGAGAGTCCAAAAATGATGAAAGCTGGGACAGTGAGATAAGGCAGAAAAATCTGCTAAGTCTGTCATGTGTATGCCATGTAGGGATGCTATACTGTGGTGGCTTGGCCTTGGCTAATAGCTTAACTCCCGCCCAGCTGTCTGCTCACTTCCTACCTTGCTAGAACAGGGGTGGGAAAGGGGAAAAAGCAGGAAGAACAGGAACAAAAAAAGCTCATGGGTCAAGATAAAGACAGGAGGATTGCTTAGTAATTGCTGCCATGGGCTAAACAGATGCAATTTGGGGAAAATGAACTTAATTTATTGCCAATTAAAATAGATTTGGGTAGTGAGAAACAAAAAGACAAACATTAAAGCAACACCTTTCCTCCCCCCTTTCCTAGGCTGAACTTCTGTCCTTCATTCCAGACTTACCCCCACCATAAGCAGCATGGGGCGGAGGGGGACAGGTTATGGTCAATACATAGCATTTTTTCTCTGCTGCTCCTTCCTTCTCACACCATTCCTCTGCTCTGGCATGGGTTATCCATGGGTTGCAGTCCTGTCAGGAAAATCTGCTCTGGCACGGAGTCCTTCACACTATGCCATGGAGCACCTCCTCCTCCTTTGACCTAGGTGTTCCCTCTGTTGTTTCTCACTTTGTGTTCCCTCCACCTCTCTCCACCTGGCATTTTTGGCCCTTTCAAATACAGTTTCACAGAGGTGCCACCACCTTGGCTGATGGGCTTAGCAGCGTCCTTTGGTGGGTCTGTTGTAGAACTGGCTGGAACAGGCTAGAATCTGCTATGTCCTGTCCTTACAAAGGCCACCCATGCAGCTCCCCCACCACCAAAACCTGGCCATGGACACCCAATATACTTACCTTCATCACCACAAGTTGAAAATCATGTTTTTAACAACTGACTTTTTTCCAAGGTTTATGAGTTATGATACAGAAAGCTTAAATGCATTCTCAGAACTGCTGAAAATCAAAAACCTACCTTAAAATTAGAAAGAATGTACTGATTGAAGAATACAAAGAAATAAATTGTTAAAAAGGTTAGAGAAAAAAAAGGAAGACATCTGACATCCTCCACATACAAAAAAAATTATTAAGGAAATGTTGCTCTGAATGTCCCTTTATTGAGCTTGTTTTACATACCCCAAGAAATGGTGAAGAAGGTGTAAGTGCTCACAACCATAGTTGGTATAAACCCTTACATGGATATTACACCAAAAGTCATGGAATCTGCTCTATCTGGGAGGGAACTCTTACATACTTAAGAACATTTTCTATATGTAATCCTCCTCCATATAAGAATTTCTGCAACACTTACTAACCTTAAAAAGCAGAGAGTGGTCAACCCTTCAAGGCAGCCAAGGCATTAGAAGATCTTTAGTGAAGAGAGGACCAGTTTCAGTTCTGCCAGCATCACCTCAGAGGGTGGAGGTGCTGCTGGAGCTGTTTTCCCTCTCCATAATCAGCCAAGACTACTTCTGGAGCACAATCCTACGGAGTAGCTAAGAACAAAGCTGAGATTCAGACAGATAGATAGGTTGTGCTTCACTGAAACATGTTTTGGTTTGCATGTCTTTCATAACTATGTTTCTGTTCTGTAATTAATTATTGTCTAATCTCATACTTTGCAAGAACAAACTTGGCTTCTCCCCTAATATTGCCTAGCAAGAAGCATATGCTTGAAGCTACCTACCATGGCCTGCAATCTCTGTTTCCAAGGGACTGATTGGTCTCCCGACCTCAGGCACTGCTGATTCACTCTTAGTGCCTGCTTGTCAACATGTTTTCAAGCTCTGAAGGGCTCTGCACTGAACTGTGAGAGTCATTCTGGGTACTAGTGACATCAACTGTCAGGTAAATGAAGAAAAATTTGCCATAGCCTGTGCAGCTCAGTGTTTTGCAATAGCAGGAGTCAGGAGTGGAACAGTTTCAATATAGAAAAACATTACCCTATAAAGAAATATTACCAGCTTGGGATGGTCATGATTGATGTAGCGTCAGTTCAGTCTCCTTACTATGTGGATCTATCTTGCCAGACTCAGTTCTTATTCAACACTGCAAGGATGTGGAGCTAGCTCAGCAGCATGATCAGCAAGACTGGATGGTGGGGTTACCTGCCTGCTTCCCCTTGAGTCCTGTAAAATGTAAGTATCCTGACATACCTGTCTTGACTACAGCCAAGAGAGATACATACATCATTATTGTTTCTTGTAGCAGCATGAATGACAGCAGGTTTTCCTCACATCTCCTGAGGTTGCCATATGGTGGAATTCCTGCCAAGTTTATTCCTATCCACACTCTAGTAACAACCCCCTTTTTATATCTCTATTGGTCTTTTTAGCCTTCACACTCTTCAGGAAAGCAGATGTTGGGGTACCATTGCAGTGAAGTATCATTATGATTCTTCCCCTGCACAGTGCATTCTCCCTTCCCTTCAGGATTATTTGATGACACATTTCCTTGTTCAAAACTATGGAAGCCAAGAGAACATATGGTCCATATTTTATAATAAACCCCTGGCAGTCTGCCTCTACGGATGTTTTAGCACATTGTGGGGACTTGATAGCTTGCAACATTTCCTTCTCAGACAGATCATTTCCTGGTAGTTCGCGTTGGCTGTGTTGACAGCTGCAAGTCTGTGTTGGGACAAAGAAACATTTACATGTAATGAATAGCATTAAAATGCCTGTGTGATACAGCATTGAGAGGTATAAGGGTTTGCACTAAGAGCTGGACTACTGGCCTTCTTGAGACAGCAAATAAAGAGCTTGCTTTCATTGTAAAATGGAAGTTGATTCTCCTTTCCATCAGATCATTCATAACCCTTTTTCTTAAATGTAGTGGCAATGTTCATATTAGTCCATCTTCAGGATAGAGGATTTCCAGATTCTGAGCTCACGTAAAGAAATTTTACATAGAATTTTCTCCAGGGTTATAGATTATATGAAGTTTCTTCTCTAGCCACTGTTTCTTGCCTCTGAGCTACAGCTTACTGCCTCGTTCATTGACCTGATGCAACTGCTTGCTGAGTTCCCTGCTGGAGCAGTTCCACAAGTGGCTGCATTGAATGGAGGAGCAGCTGAATTGTGCCATGTGTAGGAAGGGATCTGCCTGAAATGAGATTGAAACCACATCACATACATCCACAGAAAGCATCACTCCATTCATAGATACTCTTGTCCTCTCATCTATCCTCAAATCTGTATTTTCCCTTTACCTTTGCAGTGTTCCTACCTCTTCCAGGACTCAAAATATGGCTAAGTCACTTCTCCCACCAAAAAATTAGAAGCTGGACTGGAGGCAGGATTAGTTGCCTAAAGAGAAGTGGACTAGATAGTATAGAATCATAGAATCACAGAATCACAGAATCATGGAATGGTTTGGTTGGAAGGGACCTTAAAGATCACCTAATTCCAAGCCCCCTGCTATGGGCAGGAACACCCCACACTAGACCAAGTTGCTCAAAGCCCCATCCAACCTGGCCTTGAACACTTCCAGGGATGGGACATCCACAACTTCTCTGGGAAGCCTGTTCCACTGCCTCATCACCCTCATAGAGAATAATTTCTTCCTAATATCTAATCTATCCTCTTTTAGTTTAAAACTGTTGTTCCTTGTCCTATCACTACAGACCCTAGTAAAGTGTCTCTCTCCATCTTTCTTATAAGAACCCTTTATACACTGAAAGGCTGTAATAAGGTCTCCCCGGAGCCTTTTCTTCAGGCTGAACAATCCCAACTCTCTCAGCCTGTCCTCATAGGAGAGGTGCTCCAGCTCTCTGATCATCTTCGTGGCCTTCCTCCGGATCTGCTCTAACAGCTCCATGCCCTTCTTGTGCAGGGGGCTCCAGAGCTGGACACAGTACTCCAGGTGGGGTCTCATGAGAGCAAAGTAGAGGGGGAGAATCACCTCCCTCAACCTCCCGGCCATGCTTCTTTTGATGCAGCCCAGGAAATGATTGGCTTTCAGAGCTGCAAGTGCACATTGACAGTTCATATCTAATTTTTTGTTCACTTGAGATACCATAGTGTATCAGGATGCTATAGCGTACCTATGCCAACATAATGTAAGTAAGATCCATGCTTCTCTATGTGGGCAGCTGGACGACAGGCAGAATAGTCTGTTGTGACTAATACATCCTTGAACACCTATTCAGACAACAGAATCACAGCCATGTGAAATGTAGCTCCCAGAGTTACTTTGGTCTTGGTTTTGCAAATTCCTCTTCAGGTGCAGGAACTTCTCTTTTTGCTGCACTTATATACCCAGACCTATAACGTGTATAGTAAATAGAGATCAGCTACTTAGTATTTTTTGCTTTTTCTTTTCCCCCGGGCAAATGCTCCATCTCAGCATCTTACACAGGACTGTGTTCTTACAGTGATCCAGCTGCACACTCTGGCAAGGTCTCAGTCAAAGGAATGAGACCGAGAACACAGAAAAAATGCCTATTCTGTTTATTACACCTAGCTCAGGTGGTTCTCACCCCCAACCCATTCCCACCTATTCATTCCTGCTTCTATCAAATTATCTTGGTTTTGAAAGTGACTTATCTTAGAATTGTATTTTTACAATCTGGATTATCTCACACTTCCAAGTGCAGGCACAGTTTCATGACTATGTAAACCCACAGAAAGGAGAAAATTGTAAGCTCTGATGATGGGAAGAGAGAGGCGAAGGAGGACAGAAGTGCATTCCTTGGTGAGGAAAAGCTGAGGCCAGTAAATAGGTCTGAGCAATATCCTTGGAGACATGGTTCATCTGGGTCATGTGCTGGATGCCTGTGCTTCATTTGTTGATGATGAATTAGGTTGGAGCAGTTTGGAGTTTTGTTGCCTATTATCCAAAGGTGCTAAGCATAGTACGAGGGAAACACTGACAGCATCTGCCACTTGACCCTTACCTTATAAAATTTCTCTTCCTAACTCAGTCCAGAGCAGATTCTGTAACCATATTCTGCAGTTATTGTCCTCCAAGGAGAGGTTTCTTCCCATCTTAGAGCTGCTTCCTAAAAGTGACATGTCCAGTCTAAGTGAGACATCCATGGTCCTCTGAAAAGTGAAATGGCAGACACCAAGTTTAAGTATCTAACAAAGATGTTTTACTAGGAATTGATATCCAGATTTCAGGCAGTTGAAGTTCATTGAATTGACTCAAAACATCAAGTCTTTTCTGAACAATGAAACTAATGGAATTACTTTTGTCCTCTGCTTCCCATGGAAGCATATTTAATCCACCTCTTCCCAACACTCCCATATAGCTTTCAATTCACTTCATTGAACAAGGTCTCTTGGGCCTAGTCTACAGTGACTTTCACTGAAATTCAGCATCTAATTTCTTCAAGATTCAAGCTATGTTTGTGGAAACCCCAACTTGCCCATCCAGGGGCAGAAAAAGGAAGGGAGTGCCCTTGAGGAATCCTGCAGACAGGAAGCCAGTCAAAAACCCAGTAAAACCTGATCAAAGTAATTTGATGACAGTGACAAAATCATAGCTCATGTTTAAAATCCCACTATACAGAAGATCACATCACTCTTTTCAGGCAGAAAGGCCATGAGACTGGTGCTGGTTGCCCTGCTGCATACAGTCAGCGCTGCCAGTGCAAATACTCTTCTGCCCCTGACACCTCCTGGAGCACTATCAGGGCTGAGAAGGGGCTGAAGAAGCGTGACCAGCAGGTTGAGGGAGGTGATTCTCCCCCTCTACTCCACTCTTATGAGACCCCACCTGGACTACTGCATCCAGCTCTGGGGGCCCCAGTACAAGAAAGACATGGAGCTGTTGGAGAGAGTCCAGAGAGGGGCCACGAAGTTGATCAGAGGGCTGGAGCACCTCTCCTATGAGGACAGGCTGAGAGAGTTGGGGTTGTTCAACCTGGAGAAAAGATGGCTTCAGGGGAGACCTTATAACAGCCTTCCAGTATCTAAAGGGGCCTACAAGAAATCTGGAGAGGGACTGTTTACAAGGGCATGTAGGGATAGGCCAAGGAGGAAAATTTTTAAACTGAGAGTAGATTTAGATTAGATATTAGGAAGAAATTCTTTACTATGAGGGTGGTGAGGATGGGAACAGGCTTCCCAGAGAAGTTGTGGATGTCCCATCCCTGAAAGTGTTCAAGGCCAGGTTGGATGGGGCTTTGGGCAACGTGGTCTAGTGGAGGGTGTCCCTGCCCATGGCAGGGGGTTGGAACTAGATGATCTTTAAGGTCTCTTCCAACCAAACCATTCTATGATTCTGTGATTCTATGATCTTGTGTAGGTACAACGTGCTAGTTGTTTACTAATGTAGCCTTCAGCCTGCTGCACTCTATGTCCCAGCCTATGAATATATCAAGATGCTATTAACTGGCTTCCTGACAACACTGATCTCTGCTACATACACAGAAAGTCTAGCCATGAAGATCTATATAGAAGTATTCATCATTTAAATTGTGTCTCATGGGTTGTAACGTGGATATTAGATGCTAATGTATGGCCTAAGATGAGATGGGCTTTGAACTGTGTATTTACTAGACTTCCCTCCTCACTGTTGTTTTTTATCCTTCTGCCTTTTGCCTCCAACATATCATTAAAGCTGCTGAGGACATATGGTGTGACAGATAAAGACTGAAAAAAGTCAAGGTATTTATAAAATTGGTCCTTCATTTGTAGACTGTGCACTAAACCATTCAGGTGTATTTTGAAATGACATTTTGAGGAGATGGCTCTGTATAGTAATGGCACACATTACTTATCAAGGAGGGGGAATATCAGATTTTGCCAAGAACAAAAAGAGGTTTCTGAAATAGGATCCTTACTCAATTGAAAACCTTTGAAAAGGGAAGACGGGAGAGAGATGAAAAATACAACAGCATTGTACCTCATATGGATGACTGACTGCTGGAGGAATCCAGGGGAGCAGAAAATGAGACTGCACTGGTATGATGTAAGGAGGCAGTAAGATGAAAAATACAGACAGAGATTTAGTCTTGAGAGTTGTGGCATACTGTGATAACAATAACTGATGGCATGTAAACTTGACTGCAAACATCTTTTAAGCACCTTTGAAATTCACTTTGCTCCTCAGCTATGTTGCTTGCTCCACCCTCCTCCTAGGCCTCACTTTTTAAGGTTGGAGGTTTCCTGATTTTGCATAGCACTTACCACAAAGGAGCACGAAATATTGTTGTTTGGCAATGCTATAAAAATGAATTCAAGAGTTTGGGGCTGTTTATGGCTGTACTGGGTGTCTGTGGCAATGTGCTAGCAGCAGGGGGGTGCAGGGGTGGCCTCGGGGCAGGGGGGTCTTGCTGGTACCTGACACAGCGGTTCCAGCTAGCTCAGCCCCACTGAAGGACACAGCTGAGCCCATCAGCCCACCAAACACAAACGGGGATCGCTATAAGTTAACCTTAAAACACAACAGCTCATGGTACAGCACAAGTAGCCCTCTCTTCTGCCAGCCCTTGTGACATGTTGTATCTCATCAGACAGAGCAGAGGAGCCCCGTGAGGCTCCAGCGGGCCCATCTGCACTGGCCCCTCGGAGGCCCGGTGAGGCCCTGGCTCCAGGCCCTGTGGGGCCTCCTCTCTGTGAAGCGGGGCAGCTTCAGCCCTCCCTGGAAATGGATGCCTGTCTGCCCTTGGAGCACGGGCCTGTTTGTCTCTCCTAGGAATCATGTCTCTCCTTTGGGCAGGGGCTGGTTCAGCCTGTGCTAGCAAATAGCACCTGCCTGTCTGTGGAGGGGATCCTGTTCAGCCCTCCCAGGGAACTAATGCATGCCTCTCCTTTTGCTGTTCTTTTCTCTTCCACAGAACCTCTGTGAGCACCCTGCCAGGCATCGTCCTCCACCTGTACAGCAACAAGTTGCCGAATACACACAGACTGCACCAGACTGTAGGAATCTGACTGTAGTGTTGTCTCATCTTACACTGGTCCCTGGGCAGAAGAACAATCTTTGCTCACATACCTCATTATGGTGTCCTTCATCTTGTTCAGTTCAGCCAGCAAAACAGATCAAGACCCTTCTGCTGCAGAGATCAGAGAAGAGTTAGTTACACTTTCTGGATGCTGCTCTTTGGGCTCTTCATACGGAGCAGAGAGGGAGAGGATGGCATTTTCAGTGTTCTCAGATACATAGTCCACTGTGCATGCACCTGAGAGCAAATGCCTGTCTTGGAGCAGAGGCCTCTTCGGCCCTCCCAGGGAATTAATGTGTATCTCTTCTTGGAGCAGGGGCCCGTCCAGCCCACATGTACATATAGAGGCTGTCTGTCTATCGAGCAGGGAGCATTTAGCCCTTCCTGGGAATTAATACACATCTCTCCTTGCAGCAGAGACTCATTCAGCCTGCGCTAGGAATCAGCACCTGCCTATCATTTTTGTGGGGGCCTGTTCAACCTTCCCTTACAATTAACGTGTGTCTGTCATTAGAGCAGAAGCCTCCATAGGAATTATGCACATCTGTCCTTGGAGCAGGGACCTAGTCAGCCTGTGCTTGCAAATAGGGCCCATCTGTCTCTGGAGCAGGGACCTATTCACTGGGAATTAATGTTTATCTCTCCTTGGAGCAGGAGTCTGCTCAGCCCTCCTGGGAATTAACCCTGCCTCTCCTCAGAGCAGGGGCCTATTCTGTCCATGGCAGCATATAGCACCTGCTTATCTGTGGTGTAGGGCCCTATTCAGCCCTCCCTGGGAATTAATGGATGTGTCTTCCTGGAGTGGGAGACGATGTCACCTTCCCTAAGAATCCATACATTTCTTGGAGCAGGGGCCTATTCAGCCTGCAATCGCACATAGGGCCCATCTATCTGCGGAGTGGGATTGTATTCATCCCTCCCTGGGAATGAAGGTATGTCTGTCCTTTTAGTGGTGGTTCACTCTTTTAAGGGATCTTATGAGATGTAGCCACCACCTCCAGGCTCTCCAGCCCAGGACCTGTCCTGCCCAGCTGCTGGAGCCCAGCCCAGCACCCCTGGAGACCTGGGGCTTTGCCCAGTCTGAGGGATATGCCTGTCACTTTCCTGGTTGCAGGTTCTACCAGTAGTGAAGCTGAGCACATATTCCAGAGACACACACACGGGGAGGGGACACATGGGTATACTGACACAACCAGTCACACAGACTGCCACAGACATGACATTGCCTTCAACAGCACCCATGTATGGGAAAGACATAAAACAAAAAAGACAACCAAGTCAACCCCCTTGATCCTCCTCTTCAGCCCAGATCTTGGACCTTCTTACCTGCTTCATGGGTCCACTGCTTGCTGGCTAGTCCAACTTGATGCTCATTAGCAAACACACATACGCACACACTCATCCCACACTCCGCACTTGCAAGTCACCCTGAGCATACAGGCATAGACCCTTGTCTGCCTGATACCCCAGCCCAGACTTGAGGCTGCCCTACTCGCCAGCTAGCCCAGCTTGAATTTTGCTAGCAAATAGACCCCCCCTCCACGCACAGCAGGTTTGAGAAAGATACAGACAGTCACCCTCCCAGCAGAAGGCACCAGGCACAGGGGCTGTGACCTGCAGTGCTGGTCCAGATGCTGGTCCTGAGCCCCTCACCCTTCTCACTCATGCCAATACCTCCCAGCAGCTGGTTTTCGGGACACACAGCATTCCCACCCCAGTGGCTGGTGGCCAAGACCCCCATTTGCTCCAGTAGCTGACACTAAGACTGCACTCACTCCAGTAGCTGACACCATGGGCCAGGGGTGCCTAAACCCTGGTCTGATTCCAGTAACTGGTACCCAGTCCGCTCACACTAGTCCACCCAGTAGCTGGCACTCTGCGCACAAAGACTGTAGGACCAGAGAGCTGTGGTCCATCCAACTAGAGACTCTCACTCCAACAGCTGACACCACAGGTCTCATCTGTAGCTGGCTCTTAGTTCTTGCAGCAAACATACAGAGGGGATAAGGAGTGAGATTATCATAGAATCATGGAATGGTTTGGGTTGGAAGGGACTTCAAAGATCATCTAGTCCAACCCCCCTGCCATGCGCAGGGACACTTTCCACTAGACCAGGTTGCCCAAAGCCCAAAACTTCCAGGGATGTGGCTGCCACAACTTCTCTGGGCAACCTGTTCCAGTGCCTGGAAAGATATGCAGATAGTTGATAAAACATTTAATAAGAAGATAGGACAGACTGTGGTGATCAGGTGCAGGGCTCAGCCAGAGAAGTGTACTGACCAGCTCCATTTTACGTGTAATGGGTCCCCTTTATACCCTCTTCTGTCTACCCCTGCTCTTTGTCATGTGTGTTGTCCACCAATCTGTGTCCTGCCCCCCGCCCCGGGTTTGTACAGCTCTATCAATTCCCGCACCCCTCCCAGCCCGGTCTCTCCTGGTTTACAGTCTTATCAGTTGTAAAGTCCAGGTTGATCTTCCTGGAAGTGTTGCCTGTAATTTCCTGATAGCCCATCAATTAGTATGACTGGCAAGGTTTGTTTCTTGTCATTGTCTCCATGTTTGTTTTGGCAGGTATAATTTGGTTTCTGGCTTCTCCTTTTCCCTTAGTTGACAAGTTCCTGATCAGATAACTTCCTTGCTGGAATACATTCAGACCTCTGATGATAGAATCCAACAGCTGGAAGCTGAAGACAGGTATATTCTGGCTAGAAACAGGATGACAGTTTTTAACAGTGAGGATAATTAAGCAAATTAGCTAGCAAAGTGTGTGGTCTGTACACTTGCACCATAATGCTCTCATCTGGATTTGAAATACATTAAATGAGTGAGAGAGTGGCTGCAGGACCAGAATGATGTCAACACTAAACTCTTCCACAAATCCACCTTTAATTTTGACAGAGAACTTTGGTAGTGCCTCAAACATTTCTCCATCATTGCCATTCTTTTCACGCTTTTCTTTTGTAAAGCAAAATAATCATCAAATTTTATTGGATAAATTGCAAAGAGGATGCTGATAAGCCAATGAGTGAGGAAGAAAAGGAAGTAATTTAGGAGGAAGCCCTCTCAGGATGACCTGGCATGGGCTCTGGACAGTGTGCCTTTGTACAGGCTGGAGAACAGATCACCCATACACTGTCACGTTAGATATGCAAGCAGTAACTAACTATGATGGCAAAAATAAGACCTAATCAGTGGGTGATTCTGCAGTGGAGGAAGGTGCACCACCGAAGTGAGCCTCTGTCTGCAGCCACGCCTGTGCAACCGCACTGAAATCAATGCGGTTGCATGGCTACCACTGGCCTTTGGCATAGTGCTCCAAGAGGTCAGTCACACAAACAGAGCAGTTACATCAGTCATATTAAATAACATTTGGAAAATGATTTTTTCAGAATCAAATGAGTGGCTCATTCAAGAGATGCCAGTCTTTATTTCTGAGTGCCTCTTTTGCATGTGTCCTCACAATTGCGCACATGAATTAAGTGTGCAACTGCATACTTACATGTTTCGTACTTTGGTCTATTATTGAGTATCTCTTGAGCATTTTTTGGCTAAGTTAAAAGGAAAAAACATTTAAAGGTGAAGATTTGGGGGGGGGAACTGGAGAGAAGAACTTGGCGTGAGGTCCTCATCACAAGGTTGTGGTGGGTTGACCCCAGCTAGCAGGTAAGCCCCTACCCAGTCACTCACTCTCCCCTAGAGGGATGGAAGAGAGAATTGGAAGGGCAAAAGCAAGAAAAACTTGTGGGTCAAGATAAATACAGTTGAATAAGTAAGGCAAAGTGGCACATGCAAGCAAAGCAAAATAAGGAATTCACTCACTATTTCCCCTCAGCAGGCAAATGTTCAGCCACTTCCAGAAAGCAGGGCTTCATTGTGTGCAATGGTTACTTGTGAAGACAGAGCCATAACCACAAACATCCCCTCTTCCTCTGTCTTTCTCCGAGCTTTCATAGCTGAGCATGACATCGTATGGTACAGAATAGCCCTTTGGCCAGCTTAGGTCAGCTGTGCTGGTTGCGTCCCCTCCCAGCCTCTTGCGTACCCGCAGCCAAACTGCTGGGGAGGAGAGAGTGGGAATAAGAAATAGCTGAAACATTGGTGTGTTACCAACACTGATTTGGTCACAAATCCAAAGCACAGTGCCCTACAGGCTGCTATGAAAAAAATTAACTCCATCCCAAGCATACCCAGTACGAAGGTTCATTTTTTCTTCTAACACAGTTGGTAGCACAGTTAATGCTATAAAACTCTGCTGACAGATGCCTTTCATGAATTCTGCCAAAGCCTTCTCCCAGCTCTGCTCACACTGATCCCTCTGCAGCCAGGAGGTTGCAGTTTTATTCCCAGCAGCTGCAAGGGCAGGGAGACAAAGAATGTATCTTTACCGACAAGTGGCTGGATGGGAACATGCCTCTCAGTTCCTTTATTTTGCTTTCAAGATATTTTGGTTACTTTACCATCCTGTTTACCCAAACTCAGTTAATCAAAATTCTTAATTAAATAAGGATTAGTTTTATCCCTCAGGACTTGACAGTACTATTTCCTGGATCCAGTAAACCAGAAGTCAATATCCCCTGGACAGCTTCCCAGCACAGCACTTGGAGAGAGCCACGCTGCAGCTTGCTGAAAGCCAGTTATGTTCCCACACATCCCACACTCACATAAGGGATGGCAGAGCTGGCTTTACAACTTTGGTTTCTTGTCAGGCTTTTAATTCAGCAAACTCCCAGTCTCCTCCTTAAGTTACCTGAAGGTATATATCCCAAACTGCAGTTCCAGATTTTATACATTTTAATGCATTTGAGTTCAAAAAGACTGTATTTCTCTGAATGCTTTCTTGCCTTCCTGTATATCTCACGTGGAAAGAGAGCAGCAGGTGCAGTATGTACAGTTAAGACATCTTTCACTACTTGCCTTTATAAAGTACAGATAGCTTCTGATACTGAATTTCCAGCAACACACTGTGATTGGGAAGCTCCTTGCTTTGTATTTGTTTCAATATACAGCACACAAGATGATTCAGTGGAAGCTTCTCCTGGGGAAATGCATTTGCGGTGACATCCATACGGTTACAGCACTTCTGTTCCATGAGATGTCATTAGTGATGTTGTGCTGCATAGAGATAACCAGGACTGTTTTGCAAATTTTATACCAATAAGAATCTCTAGATGTATCCAGACATCTAAATCCTGTGTTTTACAGAGTCATAAATCTTAGTTTGAGCTCCGCCAGTATGTACTTTCCTTGCAATGTGATGTGGCTAGGTGTAATTAATAGCACTTTCCCTGGGACTTGAGTCATTCTTGTATAGAATATGTACAGTAAAGATGAGCAAAAGTTTTAACTGGATTTAAAAATAGCAGAATATTAAATTAGTAACCATCTGAATTTCAGAAGACTGTCCTGATAAAAAAGCCTGGAGTGCATGGTGAAAGCAAATTACTTAAGACAGTTTTATGCTTATTATCAGACATATTATCTACATTAACTTCTGTGTCGCCAATTGCTGGGTTTTATCTAAAAAAATTAGAGTGAAGCAAGTACTATACATAAATGACATTTAAAAGTACTTGCTCAGTGTGTTTGCTTGTCATTGGGGTTTTTTGTCATGTCTTCTTTGCATGAAGAACTCCATTTATGTTAGACATAGGTTAGAGTTTTGTCATGGAAGTGGATAGCTGAAATTTTCAGAAATTTTGCCAAGTAAGTGTATACTGAGAAATTCCACCTTCAAACATTTTGGAAACAAAGTTTTGAAGCCTGTGGAGCAAATCGCAGTCTGCCAAATACACATATGCTACATAGGTTATAGAACAATTATTTTAGATGTTTTACAGATATTTTTCATGCTTGACATATTCAGATTTTGTGCCCTTCCACACATGCAGCTAGATGCCTCAGTTTTCATTAACCCAAGAAATTAAGCTTAGAAACATGCATAAAACCTCCTCCAAAGTGATGTTTCTACATTGCAAATGTCACTTTCAAGGACTATGGTCTGATATCTTCAAACTTCTGACAAATATTATATGCCCCCTTCAGAAACTCCAGCTCTGTGCTTCCCCATGATGTAATACATTCTCAGGCCTTACAGGATGATGAGGCTTCAGACCTTGAAGCTGGTATACTGGAAACACGTTACTGGCCCAGAAATGAGTGTTAATCATCTTGCAGTGAAGCTGATCTAAAGAATAATTCACTGTAGGGAGAACTCTTTATCTGCAAGGATGAACAGAACACCATTTTCTAACAGGGAGGATTTTGAAAAGATTGGGTTTTATCCTGCTCAGGAGACTGGAATATGACAAAAGGAATGGATTAGCAAGCATGTGACTAGAGTCAAAGGGAACACACTGCTAGTTTCTTCAAAATGCAATATAATTTTCCAGTTTGACATATGACTGCTCATTTTTCTTGGAAAGTTCCTGCTATGTGGTACTTCACAGAGTTCCTCTGCTTCTGTCTGCTGGTTCTAGGAAAAGTTCCTTGTGAGGATCTGTCAGAGAAGGAAAGTAGCACAAATGCACGCTTAAAAAATGCCAAGAAAAAATTATCAAGGGAGAGTGAAGCTATTATATATTAAATACACTGTTGGCAGCAGTGCATCCAAAAGTGCAGGATACAAACACAGGAGACAAGTATCATAAGTGTTTACAAAACACACTAATATTTCAACATAATAAGCATTTAATGTCTTAGACAACTTTCTACAGAAGCAGAGAACAAAGATGCAAAGACATTTATGCAGTGCAAACTCTTAAACCTAGCCAATAATTACTGTTAAAACCAAAAGATAGCCCCACTACTAAATGGATAGGTATTGGGGGGGCTTTGTCATTGTATGTTGTTTTCAGAGGACACGAAGGAATCTGAAACTGGATATTGTAAACCCCAACAATGCAAAAAAAGTTAAAAATGTGTCACTGTTCAAAGAATGGCTATTCAGACAGGTTCTGATTCATTGCTTTCATGAGAAGGAGGTGAAAATAGGAAAAGTTGTATTACATTTTAAAAGGGTACTTTTAAGCAAAGCCTCTATGATATTTTTTAAAGCAACAAGTGACATTTCTTTCAGTGAAAATTACTTGATTGCATGTAATTTTCAAGATGTATTCCTTCAAGAAAATAATAATATTAACACTAATGCACCTGCTCAAGACTTGCTTCTGGCTCCAAAAATTCTGAGCTTCCCATGGCACAGTGACCATTAGGTTGAATTTTAGCAACAGCAACTAATGGCTGCTGTCATCACACCTGATAGCTTTGCAGTAACAGCGGAGTAGTGCTCTGTGGCCTGACAGAGCCACAGATGGTCTGACAGTGTTTTTCCAAAAGTATTCATAACTGACATAGTTTCTTTTCCTGCAGATCACCCAAATGCCTGCCATAAAAATGCTTTGCCTGGGGTGACACTGGGAAATGTGTATAAGAACACATTTTTCTTCATTCAAGCTGGTAACCTCACCTAATGGGATTTACAGCTGTGTTGAAGGAAGTGCTGGCAGGGAAAGAGGTATGGATGAGAATAAGTGTGGGCAGAGACCATAAAGTACACAGTGATGTTACGTTTTGTGAATAAAATTATCCTTTAACGGGGAATCTCATAGCCTGTGCATAGAGCTTCCTGTGCAGTTCGGATGAAAGGCAAGATTTTGCAGTAAAATATGCATGAAAAGAGGAATTTGAGCTTTTACCACACTTGCATGCTGAAAAGCTCTGAGGGCAGCTATTGCGTCTAGCCCGTTTCTGCCAGGCTTAGTCCATCATGCCCTCCTTTCCTCTGGCAAGTCTTTCTTCTTGGGGACAGCAGGTTTTTTCCTAGGGCAAAAGCCCCAAACACCCCCGTGGAAGTGACCGACCTCCATTTTGCCTAAATGAAGGTGGCTTGGCCTGACTCAGGACTCTTGCTATTAAAGCCCAACTAGTAGCTTAACAGTTAAAAACATCTTTATTAAGGCCTGTCCCACCACCATTGCTGTCTCCCAAGAATTGCACCCATTGCACCCACTGTACGCACCTCAGTGGATGATTTTCCCTCCTTCATATTCAGACATGGACTCCAAAGTCCCTTTTCCAACCATATTGCATGTGTGTGTGTGTGTGAGTGTTTGTGTGGGTGCAATCTCTTATGGTTCTCTGCTATGTGCCCTGCAACTATGTCTCCAAAGCCCATCTCTGGGACTGGCTGATATTGAGTGCACCCTCAGCAAGTTTGTGGATGACACCATGCTGAGTGGTGTGATTGATACGCTAGAGGAAAGGGATGCCATCCAGAGGGGCCTTGGCAGGTTTGAGAGATAGACCATGCGAACTGCATGAAGTTCAACAAGGCCAAGTGCAAGGTCCTGCACATGGGTCAGTGCAATCCCAAGCACAACTACAGGCTGGGCAGAGAATGGATTGAGAGCAGCCCTGAGGAGAAGGACTTGGGGATACTGGTGAATGAAAAGCTCAACATGAGCCAGCAATGCACGCTTGCAGCCCAGAAAGCCAACCGTGTCCTGGGCTGCATCAAAAACCAGCGTGACCAACAGGTAAAGGGAGGTGATTCTCCCCCTCTACTCTGCTCTTGTGAGACCCCACCTGGAGTACTGCGTCCAGCTCTGGGGGCCCCAGTACAAGAAAGACATGGAGCTGTTGGAGAGAGTCCGGAGGAGGGCCACGAAAATGATCAGAGCGCTGGAGCACCTCTCCTATCAGGACAGGCTGAGAGAGTTTGGTTGTTCAGCCTGGGGAAGAAGAGGCTCTGGGGAGATCTTATTGTGGCCTTTCAATATGTAAAGTATTCTTATAAGAAAGATGGAGAGATATTTTTTACCAGGGCCTGTAGTGATAGGACAAGGAGAAACAGTTTTAAACTGAAGGAGGGTCGATTTAGATTAGATATTAGGAAGAAAGTCTTTACTGAGGGTGGTGAGGCACTGGAACAGGCTGCCCAGAGACGTTGTGGATGCCTCATCCCTGGAAGTGTTCAAGGCCAGGCTGGATGGGGCTTTGGGCAACCTGGTCTAGTGGAGGGTGTCCCTGCCCATGGCAGGGGCGGGGGGGGGGGTGGAACTAGATGATCTTTGAGGTCCCTTCCCACACAAACCTCTCTATGATTCTATGATTCCTTCAGCATGTGCTCCAGGATCCACTTGCATGAATAGAGTGGCATAAATAGACCCAGTATACCTGAGTGATGGGATTAATATGTGCCACACAACTTCATTTCCCTGCTTTGATTTTACAGTTTTCCAAACTGAAATA
Organism: Balearica regulorum gibbericeps; assembly: GCF_011004875.1. Classification (NCBI taxonomy): domain Eukaryota; kingdom Metazoa; phylum Chordata; class Aves; order Gruiformes; family Gruidae; genus Balearica; species Balearica regulorum. The sequence continues at coordinate 207,747,593 of NC_046184.1, read as the reverse complement.
GCCATGGAGATAAGACATCCTGTTGATGTTGAATTACAGCACTCCAGAATCTTGAGGATAGATCAAAATCATTACATTTTAAAATAATACATTCAAAATTTTATTTACCTGACTTTTTGCTGTTGAAAATAATTGAATTATGTATTGAAGGATTTTTGTTTGCTTTGTTGCTTTTTTCCACATACAAGCTTACTGATAAAGCAGCTAAGATGCCATGGCATTCAACTGACTCCTGAGACTATACTGAGAGAAGCTTCAGCATAACAAACTTGCATACCTGTGTTCAAGTAATTTGAATGACACACAGTATGGATGGATCACAGTGTAGCTAAGATGTGGACAGATGCTCAATTGTGTTGCAGTTTAAGCTGATCTGTTTGAATTTGAAGTTGTACCACAGTGATAGTTATAATGAGTTACTTTGGCTATGCTGACAGATAGTAACTTGTTAGGGTGAGGTTAATGTTTTGTTTATTGCACTCAGTTCATAGCAGTATGAATATGGCAGCAGAAGAGACATTTTTAGTCCCTGGTCTAGTTTGCTGCTATTGCAGACATTTGTTGCACAGAAACTTATTCATAAACAGAACAAGCTTCTAGATTTATACCAGCTGTGAGTTCATCTATGAAACCCTGAGGACTGGAGTGATTCAAGTGAGATTCCGAGCAGTGGAAAAGGATAATTCAGATATCGGTCCAAATTGGAAGAGAACAGACAAAATGCTATCTAATCTGCAAAAAAGTACTGCTTAGAAATTCCAGGAGGACACAGGCCTGATTGACTAAGAAGGATAGTTAAGACCACAGCATTAATGTCTGGTTTTACTACTCACAGGGGTCTAGGAAACATCCCAGATGCATGGAAGAGATTAGCAATCAAGGGGGTATAAACACATTACTTAAACAACAGTGAAAAGTATACACTTTGTGTCAATTACATAATTTTTCCAAGGATTAGAATTTCTTTCCCTTTTCTTCAGTGCAAAATTGTCTCACATTTTTTTCTTTATAAAACTAGTATGGTATAAGCTCCTTTCCCTCCACACATTTCAGAGCAATTTTAAATACAAAAATAATTTATTTAACTTAGTTTATTGCATCCCATGGATATTATCCTATACTGGAGATTTTGCTCTGTGGTGCTAGTTTTATTTTTTTTATTTATTTGAAATATCCTCCATTTCCAAAATTGCAATCTGAGAAACTGCTTGAGTACCAAGGAGTCTGTATAAGCAAGTTACAGCTGAACCAGAGCATCACATGGCCTCTCCCATTGCCTCATAGTCTGCTCTTAAAGCCAACAGTGGGATAGGCCCATACAGGTATGATGATAGGGTACATAGAAAGCAGTGATAGAGCAGGTAGACATATAGGGTATTTCTGAATATCAGTAGTAATGGCCAAAAGGGATATCCAGGGCTTCAACCAAGCTTCAAATGACATATAGAAAGAAAATTTTCTTCTCATGGTAGGAAGAGAGCCCTATCCCTGGAACGCTGCTAGGGAAGCATCTTCACGTGGAGACATACTGTGGGGATTCTGGTGGGCGGCAGCTTTTGCTCCGGCTGGGGCAGAGATCACAGCTGCTTTGGGAGAGAGAGGAATAAAGTTTGGGATAGGAGTGTGGGATGCCCTGCTTGAAAGATGAGGCAAGTAAAGCAGACAGAGATGAAGTTGGGGTTCAGGTTGGAGATGAGGGGAAGTGGTCAGGCACATTTGATTTTTAAGGGAGGCACAAGGAGATGAAAGCTGTCTGCAAGGCTCTGTGTGCCTGTCCCATCTCACCTCTGAGGAAAGGGGATGTCCAGGGATCCTCCTCAGAGAGCAACTGAGGACACCTTCCTCTTCACCATTGATGCCAAACAACTGCTGTGCTTTGGGAGACAGCATAATTTTGATAGACAATTTTGTTTGCCTTCCCGCAGAACTGAAACTTACATTATTTTACCTTGTCATTTTTGGCAGCAGGTTTTACATCCTTCCTGTCTTCTCTCCTTCCTGCAGAATATTTTTAGAAGATTATGCAACTTTGACTTACAGACGTGAAGTGATGGAAAAGCTACCATGGGTCTTGTAGACCCAGATGTAGATTCACATGTAACTGCATTATTATTATTTGTTTCTTTTTCTATAACAATTCTGTCTGGACTAACAATGATTAGAATGATAAGATTTTAAGTATACTAAAAATAAATTAGTGGATATACCTATATTTACATAAGCTGTGCTTCCTCTTTGCTCATAAACAAGTAATAATAGTAGCGAGAAGTAGAAAAAGCTGCAGGTGAAATGTCAGATCCTACCTTTACCTTCATTCTTGCAAGCAATTGTTTTTACTCTGTGTTCTAAAGCCAATTAGGATATAAAATTAGCCACATTCTTGTTTTTTCTTCATTACCACTAGCTCCATCCCTTCCTTGAGGAATTAAAGTGAGGAAGGAGGATAGAAACAATGACCTGAGATCCCTAGTAAATTGGGCTCATGGGAATGAACATGCTGGGAAGTCCATCATCCTGTCTCTGACTGGTCAACACTGGGTGAGTGGGGACAGTGAACACTACCAAGGCACTGACAAGGGGCAATTTGCCTCTTGCACATGATGACGAATCCTGGCTGTGGACGTTTCTCAAACCCTTTACTTAGTCTCTGCTATTTCTTTCACTGTCATGGTGGTCAGGAAATCCTCAGTAACTCACATAAGTCTAAAGTACGCCAGTTTACAGCAGAGAACAGGATAAAGAAACTGAACACTTTGTCACAATTACATCAAGGAAAGAAAGGAAGGGAAAGGGAAAGGGAAAGGGAAAGGGAAAGGGAAAGGGAAAGGGAAAGGGAAAGGGAAAGGGAAAGGGAAAGGGAAAGGGAAAGGGAAAGGGAAAGGGAAAATGCAAGGCGGAAGGAAGGAAGGGAGGAAGGGAGGAAGGGAGGGAGGAAGGGAGGAAGGGAGGAAGGGAGGAAGGAAGGAAGGAAGGAAGGAAGGAAGGAAGGAAGGAAGGAAGGAAGGAAGGAAGGAAGGAAGGAAGGAAGGAAGGAAGGAAGGAAGGAAGGAAGGAAGGAAGGAAGGAAGGAAGGAAGGAAGGAAGGAAGGGGCATATATTCAAATATTCATGTCAGTAACCATTCCTGGACAAGAACATGTAGGGACTGCTTTGGGTGATTTCTGAAATGGCTGTTTGATACCCTAATAAAACTACCTAGCATTAATTTTCATTCTGTAATTACAAAGTGCAGGGCTGTATTCACAGTACATCAATGCTGTACTTTTGTATGGAGTTTGGACAAAATTTAATTATTGAAATCACTGTCAGAGTTACCAGTATTTATTTTCTTCATCAGTGAGTACATGATTTCCAAGAAGTGGCTCAATAGCCGAAGAAGCAAAGAGATATTGTAAAATTAATGTAAATTTTAGTTTTAATGATTTATATCAGATTTTGAGGTGGGCACAAAGTTTTTATTCTGCAAAATACATACATACTGCAAATTACTCCTTAATGTTTTAATTCTTTCATGATTGAGAATATATGTAGGTATACATCTTGTGTGAAGGGTAGGGAAAACTCCAAGATTCATTTCTTTTTCCTCTTATCTGCTATATTCACATGGAAGTTAGACTTCAGATAAAGTCAGGGTGAAGACATGTCTTATATTTTGCTAGACAAACATTAACTTAATGTTTAAAATAAATGGAAAAGTGTGAGGACATTTGTTGAATATTTATAGAATTGTAAGTCGAATCCATGTAGGCAGATTTGATGATATGTATAAAAAATCCTAATTTAAATTCATACTAATTCCTGTCAGATATGGAAACATCTTTGGTATTGTAGTAGACCATAAGCTGCCAGGATGAAATTGCTGAACATGCAATGATCAGAAATTTTCAGAAAGAGGAATGTTGTAAGAGAGTGTGTTTCTGGAGCACTCGAAGTAGAACACGCAATTGGGTGGAAGTAGATTAAAATAAATGTGTACTTCAGAGTAATGACAGACTTTGCTGGATATCTTATTCCAATAAAGAAACTGCTATTCAACATGGAGACTTACTAAATATTGCAGTGCTTATTAAACCTGTCAACCCCCACATACCTTCTTGTCTCATGCAGTCATCTAATGTTTTAAATACCCCTTGGACTGCCTACTCGCATGTTCTCCTGGGCCTCACAGCTTGGCTGGGAGGGAATTTTTAATGCTTGATTAGCAGATGTATTAGAAAGTGGAGCAGTGCTTTTATTACCTGATGGGGAGGATGACTGTCATCAACTTGGACTTAAAATTTCCAAAGACAGTATTAAGACATCAGATATTAAAATTACAAACTTTTTCTGTCCATCACTGTGGACAGACAGCCTGTGTTAGAAAACAGTCCATATAATAAGGCTTCCTGAGAGACTGTTAAATCTCAGTCTGCAAATAGAACTCTGTTAAATTAAATAGGGGAAACTGTAAGTTTTAACCAAGAGCAAATTTTTGCTCCAAGAAGAGGCAGTCAATTAGGGGAAGTCAGGTTCATATTAGAGGAGCCTCCTTAGCACGAGACATCATCTGTCATGGGTTTGTCTTCGTACCTTTTTGATACAGTTATATAAAAAAACCCCAAACAAACAAAAAAACCCCAACAAAAAACCCCACAACAGTTTGGCCAAATAATTATGTAATTATTATTTTGTATGTATCTTATATGTAATTATAGTACTGGGTGCTCTGTTGTTTGAGGTCCTGACTGTGGTGGTAGCTATAAGGAAGAAGATTTCTCAGCCTGTCTCATGATCCTCACTGGTGTCAGCACAGCATCTCACAGGCCTACGGGGATGTTATGAGCCCTGACTAAACCACTTGAGGGCCCCAAGAAGTAGCCAGCAATCCCATTTCCCATGGGAGAAGTGCTGAAGAGCTGTGGCAAGATCAGTTATCACTTGAAGTTTGGTAACACAGTAAACCCTGAAATAGGGATATACATTTAGAGCAGTACAGCCCTCCTACATGGTTAAGAATAAAAACCATCAGTGTGTTCAAACAAAGCGAATAGGTCAAGAAATGAGTGAGAAGCAGTGGTTGGAGGTGTATGTTTGCATAATAGGAGAAAAGGGGAGGGGAGAGGGAAAGCAGCTTACATTCATGTGATTAGCTTCTTCATGCTCCCCACCATGTGCCCTATTATTGATGAGCCTGTGGGCTGCACTACTTCATTCTCCCTCCTCCACGCTTATCAGGATTCAAAGTTTTTGATCAGTACTACCCTGTTTCCCTTTTATCCTGCATCTGAAACCCCTAAATTCCTCATGAGAACTAAAAGCCAGAACCACAGAGAAAGAGATGTACCACCAGCAGCAGACACGTCTCCTGCTGACTCACTAGTATTGCCAAGCCTCCCATGTCCCTTTCCACGCTCCTTCCCATACTGTTTGGTCATGCTGGCTATTAGCAGAATTAGACCACCTAATCAGCACAGATCGTGGTATACAGATGGGATTGTACAGAAGCCCCAAGACTGATAAACTCTCCAGCACACATGGCTGTTCACTTGGTTTGCAGTTCCCCTCTGCTTGACTATGAGCCGTACTCCCTACACTCCTCCCCACCCTGCCCCTATGTTTGCGATTCCTAATTGGTTTGTTGCCTTTATTTGAGCACTTCTCACCTCCCATTAATATCAGTGCAATATTTTTGCATGATCTTTGGCACATTACTGGCCATTTAAGTTACTCCTTGTACTTCATATCATGCATTTTCCATCTTCTTACCATCTTTCATCACACCGTTTTTAGTTGGTGAATATCTTCAGCCCTAGACTACTTATGCATGTAAGGTCCATGTGTTCAATTTTTACTAGTTATCTGCTAAAGCCTGGTCTGGATATCTCCCAGTCTTCACCACCTCCTCTATGTCAGGCTGCAGAAACTCTGTGGCAGACTTCAGTCTCTCATTTGACACGCTGCAGGGAAGGGATGTGATCCAGAGGGACCTGGACGGGCTTGAGAGGTGGGCCGATGTGAACCACATGAAGTTCAACAAGGCCAAGTGCAAAGTCCTGCACATGGGTCGGGGTAATCCTAAGCACGACTATAGGCTGGGCAGAGAATGGATTGAGAGCAGCCCTGAGGAGAAGGACTTGGGGGTGTTGGTTAATGAAAAGCTCAACATGAGCTGGCAGAAATGCACGCTTGCAGCCCAGAAAGCCAATCATTTCCTGGGCTACATCAAAAACCAGCATGACCAGCAGGTCGAGGGAGGTGATTCTCCCCCTCTGCTCTGCTCTTGTGAGACCCCACCTGGAGTACTGCATCCAGCTCTGGGGTCCTCAGTACAAGAAAGACATGGAGCTGTTGGAGAGAGTCCAGAGAGGGGCCACGAAGATGATCAGAGGGCTGGAGCACCTCTCCTATGAGGACAGGCTGAGAGAGTTGGGGTTGTTCAGCCTGGAGAAGAGAAGGCTACAGGGAGATCTTATAACAGCCTTCCAGTACCTGAAGGGGCCTACAGGAGAGATGGGGAGGGACTGTTTACAAGGGCATGGAGTGACAGGACATGGGTAATGGCTTTAAACTAAAAGAGGGTAGATTTAGACTAGACATAAGGAAGACATTTTTTATGATGAGGGTGGTGAGGCACTGGAACAGTTTGCCCAGAGAAGCTGTGCATGCCCCACCTCTGGAAGTGTTCAAGGACAGGATGGATGGGGCTTCTGGCAACCTGGTTGAGTGGAGGGTGTCCCTGCCCATGGCAGGGGGGTTGGAACTAGATGGGCTTTGAGGTCGCTTCCAAAGCATTCTATGATTGGTTCTTTAATGGGCTGCAGGCAACTCTGGCATTATCTAGCTGTTTATCAGCCACAGCTATTTCTCTAGTTGCAGCACCTGCATGGCACCATATTAGCCTTCATCTAAGCCACTGGGAGACTCTTAGAAAGCAAATCTGTTTTCTTCTCCTTATTCAAACTTATAAGTCATTGTGGTCTCACTGAATTTAATTTGGGCTTCATTTTCCGATGTTACCACACTACTTTTAAAATAAGCAGTTTCATTTTTAAGATGCAGCAACTGAACCATATGATAAATATGTACAGATAACACAGAAATAGCTTCTGTTCTCCATTTTCTATCTACTTATCAATCTATCTATGTTGCAGTGAATAACATATATTTATCTTCATTATTTCAGTTGTTAAAAACATCTCTGATCTTTCATCTTTCTGATAGTCTATCTACATCCTCATTTTGGGCTAGACAGCCCAAGGAACTGAACTATAACAATACCCAATGAAATTAGTAAGATTTTTTAAAAATAGGGGGTGTGAGAGTTTCAACCATAAACTTTTGACTTGCTTGTAAAACTGGTGGCCAGTCACTGCACAAACACAGGAAGAAAAGCCTGTATACCTGCTTCCTCAAAATAAAACCTAAGGATGGGATTAATCGTCTCTAACTTCAGTCATCTAAAAGCTAAGCTTCAGACTTATCTAGTAAGAGAGAGACTAACATCTCCAAAGGACAGTTGATCTTATTCTAAAAGAGATGTCTAAGGAGAGATGAATCAACCGTAATGTACCACACGGGTCACTCTCTTTCGCCATGGATAATGGATGACTAGATGACTAGCCTGAATGAGACACTCAGACCAAGATGTGTAAAGTTACATAGATGAACAGTATCTCAAGAGCCTGGACATCTGAAGTCCTTAGCATTCACTGGTTTTTATTTTCATAATGTTCCATCTATGAAATTTAGTGTTTCCCATAATTCAATATAAAGACAGAGTACTCATGAAAACTCTGATAATCAGCTTTCTCCTGCAGGTTGAGGAACAGAGCAATACAAATTAGAGGAGCTCCTGGTAAACAATACTTCTAGTTACTTAGCTTGTCCAGCTCCTGAACAGTGTGATATTAATAAAGAAGATTTTCTTTTAAAATCATTATCTGCTTGTTTGCTCCCTAACTCTAAGCATTAACATTCTTTTTAGAATAACGTAAGGGTAACCCTGCACTACAGAACAGTGACCATCGGCTTTGGTTGTTTGACATGTACAGTGGCTTCTCTAGCCAATAATAAAAGCATTTGTCATCCACTCAGGGAATAACATTTGACCAGCTTTACATTCCCTAACAAGCAATGCAGGTTTTCTGATATTTACAGAGTTTGTTATTTCATTTGTTACAGAGTTTCCTTGTCAGCAAAGAAACAAAATGTTACTTTACAGTACATTCACCTAAATAATACTTAGTTCCAGTTGGTTTAGTCCATTTTTTTAATGTTCTGTAAGAGAAGGTTAAGCAAGAGGAGCAGAACTTTATTTTGACCTTAGGGCATTATAAAATATTATATAAAAGATAGATGTGGACTTGTCAGAGTCAATTAAGAAGCTACATTGAAGTTAGAAGGCTCAGCTGAGCTGATAGCCAACCCACACAGTAGTGAGTCATTTTTGCCCCATCACTAACGAAAGCACGCACATAAGGCATGTGGAGAGTGCGTCATACACATCTAGCCAATGGGTGTAGCTCCACTTCTGGACAAAATAAAGTTACTCACTGCACTTAGCTTCTCCTGAGACTCCAATACCTCATGCCCAGGATGCCACAGAGGCATTTCACAAACAGGAAGAAGTTACTTTTGTTCTGCTCAACCAGCTCCGTTATGCATAAACGCATCAGCCAGAGAAAACAGAAAGAACGTGCAGGGTTGCTGCTTCTGATTGAAATGCCTCTGCTTAAAAGCATTACCAATTCAATCGAGGAGTTATTTAATATTTAGAGTAGAAAAATAAAACCATATTTAATGAGCATGCAGAGTGCAACAGAACCTCAGGGATCTGGACATCAGCAAACACAATATGCGACTGCCAGAGTGCTCATCAACAAAAAGGACAAACCAATCTCTTAATCAACAAACAAGGCTTGATCCAATTGCCCACACAGAGACATCTAATGTCATTTAAGATATGACAGGGTGCCTGGTGCAGCCACCCATGCACAGGACCTGCAAAAGGCCTGTAACCAGCAGTTAGGCAGAAGACTTTACAACATCTCAAATGCTACTAGTTGTTGATGTTTAGGGAGCTAAACTGATTCCTAACAATCAGGAGCCTCCTGCTATAAACACACACATCAGTTTGAAGTGATTTATTTTCAGGCATCTGGAAGCAGAAACCAAACCCTGAATTACATGCCCTGGCTCCCTCTGTTAGGCCTGATCCTTCTGCCCCCAGGGAGGAGTCTTGTCCAACTGAGATCCTCTGCGGGACCTGACGCATTTGCACGGAATGGCATATAGGATCCATCTACTTCTGGCAAAGCAGTTGGAGGTCAAAGGTGATCTCAGATGGCCCTAGACACCTGTGTTGAAATAACCGAACAGTTTTAAGTGTCTGAGTTCCCATTATAACCAATGAATGAACTAGTACTAATAATCCATGAATGAACAGTACAGTGAACGGAGGCTACAGAACAATTTAGTGATGTCTGCTGTAGGGTGAGGAGCCTCACTGCTCTCTGCACTTCTTTGATTGCCATGGGAGCTCAGACTCTTAGCTCATCTCTAGACACCTACATTCAGATCTCTGCCTCTGGGCCTGCATCCTACTTAATTTCTGTGTTGCATTTCCCCAAATACAAATGAGGATAGTAATAGTTGCCATTTATCAGTGGCACCGTGGGAAACATTCATTAGCACATCAGAAGTATTGCTGTCACGGTACCATGAATGCAGTACCATGAGCAGCTGAAGAACACAATTAATTTAGACAGCTTGCAGTCATTAAGTTCACTGTTCAAGAGTGCTCATAGCTTTTATAGGATGAGATACCTACAAATAACTGTAACCTAAAGAAGTCACCGGAATCCCTTTCTTGGGCTTGCATGGGACTGGGGATGGATCAGACAGTCCATCAGACTATCCAGTCTTCCAATTTTTCCCACTTCCTGCAATCTCCAGGCCTTGGCCAGCTGACTTGTGGAAGTGTGCACAGTCATGCCACCCCATCCTAACTTGGGACACTACCATGACTTGTGATCAGTCGGATAATGCTTCCCATGCAATCACAGCATGCAGCTTGAGAGAATTTTTCCTCATTTTTGTAGATGTGAAGTATAATATTTTTTTTCCTACATTCAGGACACATTCAATATGATTCTTTGCTGAAAGATTCTCTACTTTTATCATGACATCATGGTTCAGTCCCTTAAATTAAAGGAGGAAATAGAACATGAAAATTTGATATAATGGGAAGATTAAGCACTTTCCTTCCTAATTGCACTTCTGTCATCTTCTGCTGAAAGACTCTTGTTGTTTCCTCATATTATTAAAATAACATGACAATTTTGTTAGCCTGGTTTTCAGGCAATCTACTTCTGATATTTTTTACTTCTTTTTCTGCCTGGGTATGACAAGAAAGAGAAAGAGAGAAAAATCACCACAGGAAGAATAGTACAGCTTGAAAATTTGTTTTTCATTCAGTGAGGACAAAACTTTTCACATTCATAGCATCATAGAATGGTTTGGGTAGGAAGGGACCTTTAAAGATCATCTAGTCCACCCCCCCCTGCTGTAAGCAGGGACACCTTCAAATACATCAGGTTGCTCAGAGCCCGGTCCAACATGACCTTGAATGTTTCCAGGGATGGGGCATCTACCACCTCTCTGGGCAACCTGTTCCAGTGCCTCACCACCCTCATAATAAAAAAATTCTTCCTTATATCTAGTCTAAATCTACCCTCTTTTAGTTTAAAGCCATTATCCCTTGTCCCATTGCAACAGGCTGCTAAAAAGTCTGTCCCCATCTCTCCTGTAGGCCCCTTTAGGTACTGGAAGGCTGCTATAAGGTCTCCCTGGAGCCTTCTCTTCTCCAGGCTGAACAATCCCAACTCTCTCATCCTGTCCTCATAGGAGAGGTGCTCCAGCCCTCTGATCATCTTCATGGCTATCCTCTGGACTCGCTCTAACAGCTCCATGTCCTTCTTGTGTTGGGGACCCCAGAGCTGGATGCAGTACTCCAGGTGGGGTCTCACTAGAGCAGAGTAGAGGGGCAGAATCACCTCCCTTGACCTGCAAGGTTCACATTACAATGCTGAGCGTGTAACAAATCCATACACACACAAAGATGTGTCTGTGTATTATCTAGTCAGGCTGTAATCATATGGCTTCATACAGACTGCATGGTATTTTTAGATTTAAGCTTGACGGGAAACTGCTGGCTTGCAGTAGTAATGTTGCAATTAGCAGAAATTTTAACTGAAATGGGGTCCTCTTAGGATGGAAAAAGAGAGCTCAGTCCAATGGAGAATGAACTGGTCTGAGTATAAGGAGAGCTGGAATCTCTCCCTAACCCCTTTATAGTTATAAGCAGAGAGTTTTGCTGTCTGTGGTCAGCAAAAACCCCAGAGACCATAGGCATGACCCAATACTGCTTGTATCTGAAAGGAGTACAGACCCAGTGCTTCAAGCATTAAAATAACACTTAGGAATAATGTATAATGCTGATAACTAATGTCTAATATTAACTAACTAATAACTTCAGGGTCCTGATTCTGGATCTGACCCTGCACAACATCTAGGAGTCTGATTAGCATAAATCTCTCCCAGCTAGAGACACCCACATCTCAGCGAGACAGTGGAGGGATGTTTCCAGGTGTTTCCAGGGAATGATTTGTGTGACCTATTTTAGATATCAAATCAGAATGAGATGAATCATGCCCTAGAAGTGCCATGGTATTGACTATAGAGGGAAATCGGGGTGACTAACTCAGATGTGAACGCAATGCACTTGGAGGTGGTCAAATGAGTCCTGCCTCCATGGACAAGAAGAGTTTGCAATCTAAGCACAGGGCAAGAAAACAGGTGAGGAGGAGTACAAAAAACATTGCAACACAATTAGTCATCCTGATAGCTACTGATGTAATGGAAAATTGATCAATTTTTAATTGCCTCCATCCTTCTTTTGAGGAATGGGATTTACTAGACCTTCCCCTTCCCTCATGCTTTGTCTTGTCAAGTTATATCAGTCAGTGGCAGAATTTCCCATGGAATTCAGGGGCCCTAAGCATCCATACCAGCATTTTGGCAGTATTAACAGCAAACCCAAGCATTTAGTTGCATAAAAGTTTGGGTGCTGATTCTGATCACTTCAAATATCATCAGAAAGGAGATAGAACTTTTTTTAAAAAAAAAGATAAAAGCTAGGAAAAAAAGATAAAAATAGTCAAATTTTAAAGGCAGCAATCTTATATCCTACCTGGACCAAAATTTTGTGATGGCTAGTACCAGGTCTTACAAGGGTACAAAGTTTTTCACAAGTTTTCTAACATAGTAATTAATTCAGAAAAATAATATGTTGATGGTCTTTTTCCTTGGACTGTGTGTATTTTCGTCTTGTGCATAAAATTTGGATGTCACTGAAGGACTCTTTTCACACTGAGAATGAACTAGAAGTTCATAAACATGTCTCTAATGGTATCTTCTTTACTCATACTCAGTTGAAACTTGGGGCGTTTTGCCAGAGGAACCGTGGAAAACACTTGCTGCTCACTGTGGAGGAGGCCACATGCTTCAGTCTAAGCTCCAGTCAATGGAATTGACAATTTTGTCCTCCCTGTTAAACTACAGACATTGTAAACTCTTCTTCCAAGAGCTGAAGGTTTTATTTCAGTTTTCTTTATTTCTGCAACTTGCCTACTTCTTGGATTTGGAAGTGAACACTGCTCCTGTTCCACCTTGTGAGTAATGCTCCTTTTCTTCCTGCAAACATCTGTCTTACCATCTTGTCCTACATTTGTGTGGTGATTATAAAAGGCAACTTGTCCCTGCATAATATTCTAGGTACTATGGCAATAAATGGGATTGTAATTAGTAGCAATCTGGTTTGAATAGAAAACATGGATGGCTGATAACAACTGAGAGGTTGTCTGGGAAATAGGCTGGATCAAAACAAGATGCAGGTACTCTGAAATATCCTTGTTCATCTCACCTCTCTTTCCTTCCTCTCTCATACCTTTAATTTCAACTGCTCTCTTGTCCTAATTTTGTCATGTAAGGCGAAGAACTTACCTTGACCCTTGCTTGTGAGGCATCATGTGCGTTTATGGCAATATATGAATATTTGATATAAATTAACAAGAATGGATTTATCAGCAAAACTTACAGTATTAACATTAATAGAATGTGAACAGAAGGAGAGAGCATTTAGCATTCTCTGGGGCTAGTTTACTTATTTCCTGGGCAACTCTTGGCACTCTTTCCCGTCTCTGTGTACACCAATATTGACTTCTAGATATGATAAAAAACCCTTTTAAAATTATTATTAATTTTTTGTTTACATTGGTTTAGCAGCATTCTCTGCCCACAAAGAACTTACAGTTTGCTCAGATGCTGCTTTTTGCCACCACATTAGCACTTTCTGGTTGCCTCAGCCGGAAGAAAAACAAGTGCAAATTCAGTGTATGAATTCCAGTATTTATTTAAAGTGCAAATTTTTTTCTATTTCCCCTTATACAGCTACAGTGGTAGCGGCCAATAGGCCATGTTTACTGTCTTAGTGTGAGTCAAATGTATAAAATTTAGACTGCTTTTTGAGTTGGTGTTGCATTTTAGGAATAGACATGGAAAAAAAATTATCTTCTTGGAAAGGAATATGTCTGTTTTCCTGACTTCTGTTGCTCAGTGTTGATTATTAAAGAGAAATGGGAGTAGGGCAAGAAGACACTCTTCCTGAAAAGACAGACCTGTTCCTCAAGGAATGTAAATGAATACACACTAGTGATTTCAGTGTAACTACATTGTTTTGCACTAACTGATAATTTTTTTGGGCCAACCTCTCTAAATTTCTCTTCCACATGTCTTTGCAAAAAGTCAAATATTCTAAATAGAGACAGAGCTCTCTCCAGTCCCAAGTTTGTGTATGTAGTCCATTGAATAAAGCAAAAATACCAGACATGAATGTTGTGGGAGGGTTAAGAGAGGAGTGATAGGATATGAGTGCAGAAGGAGTGCAAAAGAAAACTGGAGAAGAGCAGGCATCTCTAAAGTAGGAACATAGAGTTGGGGAACACACTCTGAATGGAAGAAAATGAGTTGACACTTCACGCATCAGTGAGGATGTGGTGGAGAGAAATGTGCCATACAGGACACATCTTGGTGTTGCTGGAAACAGATTGGCTAGTGGGAAAGGTATTGAAATGCAGTGGTGGGGAGAGCAAGACTGTAAGGGGAAAAGGAGGAATAGTATGGCCATTGTGGCTGTGGGAAGACAGGATACTGCAAGGTTTGGGAAGGTGGGGTTTCAGTAGCTATAAATTGACAAAGGGAGGAAGGAAATCAAGGTCAGAGTGAGGAAATTTAGAGCTCATCATATCATCATCCCGGAGTGAATAAGGACAATCAGTGGGAAAGAATCTTCTCACCAAGTATGTCCTGTAGAGATGTTCCACACCATGGCTTTGCATTCCTACAGGACCTGGCTCATGACGCTGTACTTAGAACTGATGCCAGCCAGAAACCACAGTTTGAAAGGCTAAAACTGTTCCATCTCTATCGCTCATAGCCTCAAGGTCCCTGTGCTGGAACTGAGAGCAGCAGCAGGTTTGTGTTTTCCTCCCTTTGTAAAGGGATCAAAGGCATAGAGAGCAAGCCTGAGGCTGGAAATCTTATTCTTAGCATTACGTGTTTTTCCTGAAACTTGCCAGGTAAAGGGCTCTATCACCTTTCCAACATGCAGATTCTCTTTATAGAGGTTTGCCCCGAGGTTGTTGCCACAGATAACCTGCTTCCTAGCCCAGCTAGTCTATTCCTAGCTCGTGCCGCAGCTGTGCATGTATGGAATGACTGCTCCAAGCAGGCACTCTACACTGGTTATAATGTGGCTATAGATCAGTAACAGCAGGGAATTTTTTTCACTGCTCCCCATGCTGAGCAGTCTGATACACAGACCAAAACCAATGAAAAAAACACACATGCTGAAAATAAGTATATTGCTCTAATTGGGAGAATAAATCTGTCACTCCTCACAGAGCTAAAGCACAACCGAGTCTTTCTGTCCATACTCAAAAAAGTTTTTATTCCTAAGCATTAGCAGTTTATGGGAGTTGTCTGCTATATTTTCTTGTTAGAATTTATTTTTACTTGTCTTCATCCTAAATATTTTTCCTTAATTCAGTTAATGATGGCTGCTCTATTCAGTTCCATGCCCTGCCTAAATTCTTCTCGTGACTTATTGTCTATATACTAAAAGTATTTGTAGTTATTTTCAAGAGAGAAACCAGAAACTAAAAAAATAATTAACTCTATTTGACTTATTTTGCTCAACCGCCCCTTACAATGTAAGACTTTATTATGTTATTTGTGCTTCTCTTACATACTGATCTATTAACAGAAATGTCTACCATAATTTTTACAGTATGGATGTCTTGATCTTTTTCTGACTTAGGAACTTCAATGCAAGATCACTGATTGTCACTGAAATAGATCCCAAAAGGGAAAGAATAATCATAGAATCATAGAATCATAGAATGTTTCAAGTTGGAAGGGACATCAAAGGTCATCTAGTTTGAAACCCCCTGCCATGAGCAGGGACACCCTCCACTAGACCACGTTGCCCAAAGCCCCATCCAACCTGGCCTTGAACACTTCCAGGGATGGGGCATCCACAGCCTCTCTGGGCAACCTGTTCCAGTGCCTCACCACCCTCACAGTAAAGAATTTCTTCCTAATATCTAATCTACATCTACCTACCCTCTTTCAGTTTAGAACCGTTACCCCATTGCATGGCAACTTTATAGCAGTATTATAGTTGCTTGAAGAAGAGCAAGGGAGAATATTCACAAATGCAAGTTAAGGCATTTAAATAATGCAGCTGGAGCTCCTCACCTTTTCTATTGTGTAACCACAGTGGAATACATTCATTTGCCTTAAGTGCTATAGAACCACAGGCTACAAGGGGCCAAATCACCTTCTCTTGAAGAGTTCTGCTGCACATATATACCAAAGAATTTCAGTATGCTCAAGCAGTGCTTCTTAGAGTGTTACACTTTAATGAACAGTTATTCCATTCTCCTGGCTCTTTCCATTTTCCTGTTTCCTCAAAGAAAGCTTCTCAAGTGTTTCAAATCAAAGTCTTGGAAAGCAATCCCTGTAGTGGCAGGTAACTGAGTAATGTTTATGCACACTCATTAATGAATTACAAACCACATTTTCTGTTGAAATTGTGCCTTTCGGCACATACAGAAAAAGAATATATATATTTTTTATATTCAGGAAGAATAAGTTCTTTGCCATTGTTGTGGGATTGCTGTAGTGAAATGCCAGCCCTAATTAAGATTTTAAGACTTAAGATTGATTTGACACACATTGCAATCTTGTACTTGTGGGCTGACATCATCTGCTTATGAAACATATGCAAAACTACATAAAATTATTTTTCTCAAATAGTAACATCTCCCTTGAACATTTGTAGTTCCTGGATTATCTAGAACATGAAGACAGAGAATGTTCTTTTATTCTGTGTCTTTATATGACATTCTTAAAATTACTGAGTATTTTCCCTCAAAAGTGATTACTTTGTGTGTGTATATGATTTCTCTTTTTTGTGTAGGCTAAGAAAGAATATGCCATGATACTAAAAGAATCATAGAATCATAGAATGGTTTGGGTTGGAAGGGACCTCAAAGATCATCTAGTTCCAACCCCCCTGCCATGGGCAGGGACACCCTCCACTAGAGCACGTTGCCCAAAGCCCCATCCAACCTGGCCTTGAACACTTCCAGGGATGGGGCATCCACAACCTCTCTGGGCAACCTGTTCCCATCCTCACCACCCTCATAGTAAAGAATTTCTTCCTAATATCTAATCTAAATCTACTCTCAGTTTAAAAATTTTCCTCCTTGGCCTATCCCTATATGCCCTTGTAAACAGTCCCTCTCCAGATTTCTTGTAGGCCCCTTTAGGTACTGGAAGGCTGTTATAAGGTCTCCCCTGAAGCCTTCTCTGCTCCAGGCTGAACAACCCCAACTCTCTCAGCCTGTCCTCATAGGAGAGGTGCTCCAGCCCTCTGATCAACTTCGTGGCCCCTCTCTGGACTCTCTCCAACAGCTCTATGTCTTTCTTGTACTGGGGCCCCCAGAGCTGGACGCAGTAGTCCAGGTGGGGTCTCACAAGAGTGGAGTAGAGGGGCAGGATCACCTTCCTCAACCTGCTGGTCACGCCTCTTGTGATGCAGCCCAGGACACGGTTGGCTTTGTGGGCTGCAAGCGCACACTGCCGGCTCATGTTAAGCTTCTCATCAATCCATACCCCCAAGTCCTTCTCCTCGGGGCTGCTTTCAATCCATTCCTCGCCCAGCCTATAGTCGTGCTTGGGATTGCGCCGACCCACATGCAGGACCTCGCATTTGGCCTTGTTGAACTTCATCCGGTTCGCACGGGCCCACCTCTCCAGCCTGTCAAGGTCCCCCTGGATGGCAACCCTTCCCTCCAGCATGTTGACCACACCACACAGCTTGGTGTCATCGGCAAACTTTCTGAGGGTGCACTTGATCTTGCTGTCTGTGTTGCCGACAAAGATGTTAAACAATGCCGGTCCCAGTACTGACCCCTGAGGAACACCAGTCGTCACCATTCTCCACTTGGACATTGAGCCGTTGACCACAACTCTTTGAATGCGGCCATCCAGCCAATTCCTTATGCATTGAGTGGTCCATCCATCGAACCCATGTCTCTCCAATTTAGAGACAAGGATGTCATGCGGGACAGTGTCAAATACCTTGCACAAGTCCAAGTAGATGATGTCTATCGCTCTTCCCTTGTCCACCAATGCTGTAACCCCATCACAGAAGGCCACCAAATTTGTCAGGCACAATTCGCCCTTAGTGAAGCCATGTTGGCTGTCACCAATCACCTCCTTGTTTTCCATGTGCCTGAGCATAGTCTCCAGGAGGGTCTGCTCTGTGATCTTGCCAGGCATGGAGGTGAGCCTGACTGGCCTGTAGTTCCCTGGGTCTTCCTTTTTTTTCCTTCTTAAAAATGGGGGTTATGTTTCCCCTTTTCCAATTGTTGGGAACTTCGCCGGACTGCCAGGACTTCTCAAATATGATAGAGAGTGGCCTGGCCACTTCATCCACCAGTTCCCTCAAGACCCACGGATGTAACTCATCAGGTCCCATGGACTTGTGCACCTTCAGGTTCCTTAGATATTCTTGAACCTGATCTTCTCCTGCAGTGGGCGGTTCTGCATTCTCCCAGTCCCTGCCTTTGCCTTCTGCGATCTGGGCAGTGTGGCTCAAGCAATTGCCAGTGAAGACTGACGCAAAGAAGTTGTTGAGTACCTCAGTCTTCTCCATATCCTGGGTAACCAGGTCACCCGTTTCATTCTGGAGGGGACCCACGTTTTCCATCATCCTCCTTTCTCACTAACATACCTATCGAAGCTTTTCTTGTTATCCTTAACATCCCTGGCCAGATTTATTTCCATCAGGGCTTTGGCTTTCCTAACCTGATCTCTGGCTGCTCGGACAGTTTCTCTGTATTCATCCCAGGTTACCTGCCCTTGCTTCCACCCTCTGTAGGCTTCCTTTTTTGGTTTGACTTTGCCCAGGAGCTCCTTGTTCATCCACGGGGGCCTCTTGGTGTTTTTGCTTGACTTCCTCTTTGTTGGGATGCATCGCTCCTGAGCTTGGAGGAGGTGACCCTTGAATATTAGCCAGCTGTCTTGGGCCCCTCTTCCCTCCAGGACTTTGTCCCATGGCATTCTACCAAGCAGATCCCTGAAGAGGCTGAAGTCTGCTCTCATTGGAGGTTCTTTTGAATTTTCAGCAGCAACCTTATTATCAAAAACTATAGAGGTCCCCTTGCTATTTCCTGTGTCACCACATCATTATATTGCTTCTTACCATGTTTTTGAGTAAGTAATTCTAGATGTTCATGGCTTGGCTTTCTAGAAGACATTCTGATCTTCTACAGATGACATAAACACAGCTGTTTTCCAGCATGTTCAGCATTTTTATTCACTTAATAAATCTATTAATCACGTAGTAAACATGACAGTTTAATCTTAGCAAAGCTGTCAAATATTCAGCTCAGTCCTGGTGGCTTTATCACTGGGAGGTCATAGATGCTAACTGCAATAACATTCTGTAAAATTAATCACTCAGAATTACTTCTCAAGCTCATAATATCTTCATGTGAGTTTCCTGTATTGCAGATAGTGATTTGAAGAGAAAGGAGATAGCCACTGATGTTTGATTTGTGGTCTTCCCGTTCCAGGGTTGTATCATGTAAAAGACTGTTAGAAAATACAAAATGTGTCACGTTCAAATGGAGGGTTCCTGATAGACTTATTGAACTCAGTAAAGTGATACCGAGGAAGATCATTAACAAAATTGTTCTTTGAAGTCAAAAAGGTTTTGAAGGGTTGTGCTGGTTTTGGCTGCAATAGAATTAATTTTCTTCATAGTATCTAGTATGGGGCTGTGTTTTGGATTTGTGCTGAAAACTGTTGATGACAGAGGGATGTTTTCATTACTGCTGAGCAGCGCTTACACAGAGCCAAGGCCTTTTCTGCTCCTCACACCACCCCACCAGTGAGTAGGCTGGGGGTGCACAAGAAGCTGGGAGGGGACACAGCTGGGACAGCTGACCCCAACTGACCAAAGGATTATTCCCTACCATATGATATCATGCTCAGCGTATAAAGCTGGGGGAAAAAGAAGGAAGGGGTGGACTTTTGGAGTGATGGCATTTGTCTTCCCAAGTCACCATTATACATGATGGAGCCCTGCTTTCCTGGAGATGGCTGAACACCTGCCTGCCCATGGGAAGTGGTGAATTAATTCCTTGTTTTGCTTTGCTTGTGTGCACAGTTTTTGCTTTACCTATTAAACTGTCTGTATCTCAACCCACGAGTTTTCTCACTTTTACCCTTCCGATTCTCTCCCCCATCCCGCCATGGAGGCAGTGAATGAATGGCTGCATGGTGCTTAATTGCCATCTGGGGTTAAACCATGACAGAGTGTTTGGTCACCAAGTTGATGGCATCAATCATGTTCTCTCACTTACCAAAGAAATATGTAAATTAAAATTTTGTCCTACATCTAAGTTACATTAGACCACACTTTGGCTGCATACATACTTTTAGACAAGTGGTTAATGTTCATCTTTCTGACTTTCATTGGCATATCTGTCATACATTAGCATATCAATAGAGTCATAAGTCTGCTTTGTAGTCCAGTTATGCATTTGCGTATTCCCTTTTGAAAATGCTGTAATACTAATGAAATATAGTAAATTAAGGTGAAGCAGAAAGTTACAATGACATTTGTGTGCCAGCTTTGATGATCTGCCTCTTCCAGGTTTCAGTGAGTTTTCATCTATTCTGACATTGTCTCTTTGTAGTATGTATTTGTTAATGAAGTCTGAGAGATTATTTGTGTTGTTGCGTCAGCTGATCATGTCCTGTGGCTCCATTCCTGCCAAGAAGAAATGAAACTCACAGACAGTTCTGTCCCACACACACTGACCTCTCAAAGGACACAGATGAGTCATAAACTGATGATGCCTCGCTGCCTATTGTTGTAGCAATTGCATGGTAGATTTTGGATATTTTCCGTCAGAATCAATATGTACTGGCACTCATTTCTCTGAAACCTTTATTTCTGACAAGATAATTACTGGTTTTAGCTACTCTTCTGGAACATGTAATAGTTTTACTAGTAATATACAAGCATCTTAGACTTTAGGAGAACTAGTTATTCTGATCATAGAAAGGCCAAACACGACTAAGCTCCTCTTTAGTCCTAGAGTTAATACCTACACATTGTAAAGCTATATTTATTGGTTTAGGAACACAGACTACACTTTTTGCATGTGTGCTATATCTCTGCTCTGGTTTTACTGGGCCTTAAGAGTGTCCTACACTTTCTTGGAGGGGATACATACAAACTGCCTCTATTCCATAATCTGATATTTCACACTGATGTTTCCTGGATCCGGTACCTGGCCATGCTAGAACAAATAAACAAATAATGACTGCATACAGCACCAGATGACTTTTCCAAAGTTGTATATGAGTTTTCTTCTACATCCTCATCTCCTGGACATGCCTTAATGCTCAGGAAATATTTTCATGTTGTAGAATGTCTACCCATTTTTTATTTCTCTTGGAGTGCAGTCAGAATTGTTTTCATTTTATTTCTTTGCAAATTTCTTTGCAAAATGAAGCTCATGGACCTCCATTTATGTCATACCCCCCGTAGTATAGGTGTCATAAAAGAAGTTGCTTGCCCTCCCCCCAAAAAAAAAGTGGAGGAATAGAGAAGGCAAGATGTCCAGAAATAATAACAGAGGGAGGAGGAGAGCAAGGTGCAAGGAGAGTATACACTCTTTAAAACTCAATCTTCTACTCTTCTTTACTTCCCCAAATAGTCAACTTTGGAAGAATGGTGTACATAAATTCAACAAAAAGAATACACACATTTTCATGTATAATATATACACATAGGTAACATATAAAGTTTTACATAAATTAATGTTTATAGTCAATTGGACAGTGGCCTCTAGCCTGAAACTTATTTATTCCTTATAAACTTCATAAAAGTATTGAATAAGCTTTCTTCTGATTGTCATTATTTTCTATTGTGCCTTTTTTCATGACACAAAGTAAGGGTAAGATGGTATGTAAGTCTCTGGTGATGTTTGCTACCCTCCCACAATACATTGAAGCTGCAGCAAAGAGATCTCTGAATTACCTACAACATCTGAAGAACAGGGAAACAATGCAATAGTCCAGAGCAGATATCATCTAGAAGCTATCTTAAGGAGCAAATACATGCACCTCACTATTCTTCTCAAGGGCACCAGTCCACCCAACAGCAGATTATTTCCCACCCCTTTTAGCTACAAACCTTGATTTGATAAAGACTTTGAGAATGCTAAATGTGCTGCAGGTGTTTCTCCCAGTGCTACCAATCATTCCATCAACAGATATTGGAAATCAGGTGGCTGTGCTGGGATAAATTAATCATATGTGGCTGAAAGCTGGTAATGTCTTTTTGACTGGAGGCCTCCAGTCTTTTAGCAGAACTCAATGACCTCACAGTGCAGTGGGCAGTGTGTCACAGCACATGTGAGGAAGGGACTCCAGGATTCAGTCACTTCAGTGACACCAGGGGTTGTTCCACTGCTTCTGAACAAGTCACTGAAAGTGGAGATTCAATGAGTAGCTATATTTTGACTGAGGTGAACTTTAGACTATTACATATGATTTGGAGGACTGTAGAGTACATGCTTATGCAAGAGAAATAAAAGGATTCACACAACTGAATGGCTCAGTAACCTCAGAATTAATTTGTAATCTGCTATTGCTTCTTAAAATACTTTACATGCAGAAACATTTGACATATTCTTAACCTGAGTTCTACTAGGTAGCAGAGCACACAGTTCACCTCGGGGTGCTTCTCTGCGACAGCAGAATGGTCCTGCCCTTGGATCCAGGGTTGTATGATAAAGTAAGTCTGCAGAGTTCAACACCAAGTCTGATCTGTTTTTGGAGACTTGGAAGGACCGTTAGATAAATATATTGAAGTCTGTCTTGGAAGGGGAAGAAAAGATGGTGTTAACATGCCTTTAACACCTTAGTTACTCCTTACATACTATACATTATTGCAAGCCTTTTGTCTGCCATAACTGAAAACAAAGAAGAGAGACCAAAATATCAGAGGCCTGAGTACATCAGAGCCTTCAGGATTATATATCTGTCTATTCATATATCATTCGATCTAGACAAACTGAAATTTATGCCACTGTGTTGGGTTTGCATGGCAAGGTTGTGGTAGCGGAGGGGTTGAGCTACAAGGGTGGCTTCTGTGAGAAGCTGCTAGAAGCTTCCTCTGTGTCCAACAGAGCCAATGCCAGCCGGCTCCAAGACAGACCCGCCGCTGGCCAAGGACGAGCCCATCAGTGACAGTGGTAGCACCTCTGTGATAACACGTTAAAGAAGGGAAAAAAACAGTTAGAGAGAACTTTTGCAGCCGGAGAGAGGAGTGAGAAGATGTAAGAAACTCTGCAGACACCAAGGTCAGTGCAGAAGGAGGGGCAGGAGGTGCTCCAGGCGTTGGAGCAGAGATCCCCC
This sequence comes from Balearica regulorum gibbericeps, assembly GCF_011004875.1. Lineage (NCBI taxonomy): Eukaryota > Metazoa > Chordata > Aves > Gruiformes > Gruidae > Balearica > Balearica regulorum. Next base: position 207,724,487 of record NC_046184.1, on the reverse strand, counting down.
TGCAGCCTGTGGTGAAGACCGTGGTGAAGCAGGCTGTCCCCCTGCAGCCCATGGAGGAAGGATGAGGGGGTGTAGAGATTCCACCTGCAGCCCATGGAGGACCCCACGCCGGAGCAGGTGGAGGCACCTGAAGGAGGCTGTGACCCCGTGGGAAGCCCATGCTGGAGCAGGCTCCTGGCAGGACCTGTGGCCCCGTGGAGAGAGGAGCCCACACTGGAGCAGGTTTGCTGGCAGGACTTGTGACCCCGTGGGGGACCCACGCTGGAGCAGTCTGTTCCTGAAGGTCTGCACCCCGTGGGAGAGACCCACGCTGGTGCAGTTGGTGAAGGACTGTCTCCTGTGGGAGGGACCCCACCCTGGAGCAGGGGAATGATGAGAGGAGTCCTCTCCCTGAGGATGAAGAAGCGGCAGAGACACCATGTGATGAACTGACCACAATCCCCATTCCCCGTCCCCCTGTGCCGCTGGGGGGAGGAGGGAGAGAAATGGGGAGTGAAGTTGGGCCTGGGAAGAAGGGAGGGGTGGGGGGAGGTGTTTTATGATTTGATTTTATTTCTCATTCCTCTACTCTGTTTTGCTTGGTAATAAATTAGATGAATTTCCTCTCTCAGTTCAGTCTGTTTTGCTCGTGACGATAATTAGTGAGTGATCTCTCCCTGTCCTTATCTTGACCCACAAGCTTTTCATTATACCTTTTCTCCCCTGTCTAGTGAATGAGGGGAGTGATAGAGCGGCTCTGGTGGGCTCCTAGCCCCCAGCAAGGCTCAACCCACCGCAGCCACTTTCCAACAGAGTGAGATACTTCACGTGTAGTAACAAGAGTTACAGTAGGAATGTTTTAGGTAATTTATAATTGCACATTCTAGAAGGAATTAATGTTTCCATCACTTTTATAGAATTGGCTGAGGCAGATGCTACACTATACAACTGATGGACAGCATGATCCTGTGACAGAAACAGGAAGGTGGAAGACTAAGTAATCCCCTTTAATTTGAGTTTTAAAAGAAGCGAAGCAACAGTATATACACACTGAGAACCAGTCATTTTCAGAGATAAATCTAGTACAATCCCTCTTAGTCATTTATTTATTCTGATTAATGGCTACCGGGAGAGAAATTTAGAAGATACTATCACCTTTTGACTTACCAGATCTTATAAAATTGCTGAAGACTTAAAGAGAATCATCCCTTGGTTTTTTAAAACCACCAACAGAAATGTGGCTGGAATGGAGATCTATTGCTAAAGAAAACTAATAGCCCACCTCTAGGATCTGTCAGTAAGCCTGCTGGCAAAGAGGCAAAGGACATTGGTATAAGATAAAAATTCAGCTTGAAAAAAATGCAGAAGAATAATCAGATTTGAAGATGGCATGTGTTTTCAGCTTTACTAATTGGCTTGAACCTGATTTATGCAAAAAGGTAGTTGCAACTTCCCAGAAAAAGTACTCTGAAAGTAAGGTAACTGCAAGGAATAGGCATAAATGGCAGGGAGTGGAGGGGAAGTCCTCTCACTACATATTTTGCAACCACTTATTGACTAATGGCTTATCCATAAAACATGCCAGACTGAAGGGGCAGGAGATGCTATTACAACTTCTTTCGTCTGCCTTATGCATGTCAAGGGAACATTGTTTGTCCAACTTCTGACAGATACAGTATATGTGACCATTTTCTGAGGACAAACAGAGCAGCAAGTGTGTGAATACTGTAAAATAAAGCACTTACAGACACTCTGGTTTATTTGCTTTGCTATGATGTTTCCGAAGTTCTTATGGTTTTTTTTTTCATTGAGGATTTGCAGAGATTGGTAAAGTCCATTTCCTTATAGAAGACATTTCTTCCATCAATAAAGCAGATGTGTCTAAGACTTTGAGTCACTCCAACATATTTGACCCAAAAAAGCCTTGTAATCTTTACCACAAACCTGTTGATTACATGTAAAAGTGATGGTTTACCATAATTACTACATAGACGATTAATATCCAAATTTTCTTTCTGCTAATACTACTGTACAGCCAAGCTCAACTCAATACATTACCTCTGCTTTGGTCAAAATGTCACCAAATGATCACCAAATGATTCAAAAGGACTGTTTGCTTGTTGGAGGGTCCATGTTCACAAATTAATTCAGTGAACACTTTTGCATCTCAAACACATTTGTGTTTTACCCTGTTGTGGTGGGTTGACCCTGGCTGGGGGCAGGTGCCCACCAGAGCCGCTCTATCACTCCCCTCATTCACTAGACAGGGGAGAAAAGGTATAATGAAATGCTTGTGGGTCGAGATAAGGACAGGGAGAGATCACTCACCAGTTACTGTCACAGGCAAAACAGACTGAACTTACAGAAAAATGCATCTGATTTATTATCAAGTAGAACAGAGTAGAGCAATAAGAAATAAGAACAAATCTTAAAACACCTCCCCCCACCCCTCCCTTCTTCCCAGGCCCACCTTCACTCCCCATTTCTCTCCCTCCTCCCCCCTCAGCAGCACAGGGGGGCGGGGAAGGGGGGTTGTGGTCAGTTCATCACACGGTGTCTGCTGCTCCTTCCTCCTCAGGGGGAGGACTCCTCACAATCTGCCCCTGCTCCAGCGTGGGGTCCCTCCCACAGGAGACAGTCCTCCACCAACTTCTCCAACATGAGTCCTTCCCACGGGCTGCAGTTCTTCATGAACTGCCCCAATGTGAGTCTCTCCCACGGGGTGCAGACCTTCAGGAACAGACTGCTCCAGCGTGGGTCCCCCACGGGGTCACAAGTCCTGCCAGCAAACCTGCTCTGGCGTGGGCTCCTCTCTCCATGGGGCCACAGGTCCTGCCAGGAGCCTGCTCCAGCATGGGCTTCCCACGGGGTCACAGCCTCCTTCAGGTGCCTCCACCTGCTCCGGCGTGGGGTCCTCCATGGGCTGCAGGTGGAATCTCTACACCCCCTCATCCTTCCTCCATGGGCTGCAGGGGGACAGCCTGCTTCACCATGGTCTTCACCACAGGCTGCAGGGGGATCTCTGCTCCAACGCCTGGAGCACCTCCTGCCCCTCCTTCTGCACTGACCTTGGTGTCTGCAGAGTTTCTTACATCTTCTCACTGCTCTCTCCGGCTGCAAAAGCTCCCTCTAACTGTTTTTTTCCCTTCTTAAATAAGTTACCCCAGAGGTGCTACCACCGTCGTTGATGGGCTCGTCCTTGGCCAGCAGCAGGTCCGTCTTGGAGCCGGCTGGCATTGGCTCTGTTGGACACAGGGGAAGCTTCTAGCAGCTTCTCACAGAAGCCACCTCTGTAGCCCCCCCGCTACCAAAACCTTGCCACATACGCCAAATACACCTGTATGTGAACAGCTCTGAGGTTCCCTGCACCCCTTGCATGTGTTTTGGTTAATCCACACTCAACACCATTCACATTGTCCATGTGTACCAGTAATTACACATGAACAAATTTTATGAAAATACTTTTTTTTTTTTTCTATTCAAACTAAGTCGTACTTGATGAAACTACCTGTCAGGTAGAGTTACACCCAGATTTAAGAATGTGTGGTATGGTACTGTGGAGCTGTTTGCAGCACTTTACGTGAAGTGCGTATCTCCCAAGCTGTGTTTATTCATGTGGGTAGGAACTTCAAAACATAAATTTCATCCTTGGTTTCGAAACCCTAACTATTTCTACCAGTTTGTCTAGTTCATTGCTCAGATAAGCTCTGTCTCCCATAGTCACTGCATAAAACTTGCATAGTCCCTGAGAGGGATGTATAGGAAAATGCGTAAGTCCTAGTTCCAGCGTCAGCAGTCCCTGTTCACTGAGCTGCTTCTTTCCCCATGCCAGTGTGTGAGTATTATGCTTGTGCCTTTTCTCAGTCCCCAGAATACTGCCATCCTCCCAGCCACATGTGTTTTAGCATCAGCCACACTAAAGGAAATGTGAGCGGAAAGTGCAAATTCAATCATGAATTGCACTTTTTTATAGACCATCATAGTTTATCCTTTTTAAACCCACTGGGATGCATCACTTCTCGCTTCTTTTTGTAAATGAGAAAACATGTATTTTGCAATGTATATGTAGAGCTGTTTTTTAAGAGTAGCACAGTGTTGTTTGACGTAGGAATTCTAGGGTAATTTGGGGCATTAAAGGTTGCCTGCAGCTTCTTATTGTTTCTTCTTGCTTCTTCAATCATTAATGGCACTTTCCATCAATTAAACCTTGCTAGAAGTCATGGCTCCATCTTTGGGTGTTCCCAACTCTTACATTTCGAGCAGCTGTGAAAGAAGAAAGATCAGATATCACATAAAATGCCTTTCCAGTTCCCCTCCCTCCAATCCTGGTTGCATTTGAATTGCAAAAGTGCAGTTCTTATAGCTACTGTTTTTGGAAAGTTCCCTCAAGGTGGTATCTGTGGTGTGGACATGACTCCTTAAGACAGTATGACACCTTGTTATCAAATATTCTTTTTCAGGAAGGGGCACCTCATATTTTAATGCTGAAACTTAATGCTACCTGGAAATTACATCATTTCCCAGGCCAACCTGTGTGTGTATGTTCAGCTAAATTTTTTTAATGGAGCTGCAGGTGGGTAGACTACTGCCTTTGTAAGTCTGTTTTACTGCTCTTGTATTATCTTCCCACTGTTTGCAGTAGCTGTTCCTGTGAAGTTTGTGCTTCTCAGAGTTGCTCTGGAGCTACTCCCTCATTTGCTTTCATTCTGCAGGTACACTTTTTCCTTTGTTAAATTCCTTTTTCACCCTCATTGCAACTTCTGCTGGGGCCAGTATATAAATTTTTCCTTCAGATTTGTACAGGAAAGTGATTCTTACTCTTTGCTCTTCCAAAATATTTTTTTCTTTTCTGTCTCTTACCTGACTGCTCCTGTTTTCCCTACTCTGACCACATTTTTTGTTCTCTTCCCACAGCTCTCCTCTCACTCCCAAGTGTTGTGTCATGAAGCCCAGAGGTGGCTGCTCCCTACTACTTGCAATCGGATATGAGACAGCAATGCTTTTGACCTCTCCAAACCTTTGCAATTCAATTAATAAAAATGTTAAGGGAGAAAGGTAGAGAGATAATCCCCAATAAGCAATCTTAAAGCAAGTTATGATTCATTCATTCTGACTAAGCACTGAATGACATTACCCTTCTGCAACCTGCAGTGAGAGAACAGGAAGCAGGTTTGGTGACTGCATCTCCTGGGACTTTGCTTGCACACCTTACCCCACAAGAAAATCTGCAAAAACAAGGGAAGATGAGAAAAACTAAATGATGAACAAGGCCTTTAGCAACCTCATTTAACCATGAAGTCAGCCCTGCTGTGACTGGGGGTCAGACCAGATGATCTCCAGAGGTCCTTTGCAACCTAAAATATTCTATCATTCTGTGAGTCCCGTGACACCAAGCCTTTAGCTGAATAGCTCACATTTTGAAGCACTGAGCTGGAATTCACTCTGTATGCTTCCAGTGCAGATGTCTACAGATAAGCTAGTCCCTCAGTGAACAATTTTCAGTTATCTGGTAAAAATAAGCATTTTGAAGGTGTAATTTGTCTCATCTGCTTTAAAAGACAACTTTAGAATAAGGATCACCCATGCTCTAAAGTATATCCATGTCTCAGAATTGACCCCATGTTGTTTTGTTAATATGAGTACAAATCAATACAAAGCCTGTCACTACAATGGGGAGTCCATAGTGCATGTTTTGCTATCCCCATTGCAAAAAGGTATATTAATGCGCAGAAAAAGACAGCAGCAATGCTCTATGATTTCTTGAGTTAAAAAAGGGAAAAAAAAGAGGAACGTCAGGCAGTCTGATGTGATTAGAAAATAATTCAGAAGTATGCACAGAGACACTATCTAAAGTGGAAACTACCTGGATACTTTCTTTTCAGTTCCTCAGGCAATATTTAACTAGCAGAGATACTGAGTGTGCGATACCGTACACACAGGTAACATATCTGTGGTTTGGCTCCATTTCCCAAGTTTCACAATGCAATTATATGTCTGGTATTTCTCCTGGTATTTCTCCTGGTATTTCTTTTTAGCTTCCATGGAGAAGTCCAGAGAGTTTAATACCACACTGAGGCCCCCACCCGGGGGTATATGGTCTATCGGCCAGCCAGTTCCTGAGGTGCGCTGCTGAAATGGGGTTAGTTGCTGGCTGGGTTTTTACATGTGTTAACATTAAGTTGACACAGTTCACAGAATTGGCTGTAACAATCTATTCCCATGGCTGTTTTGATAACACTTAAATTGTCAATTTAATTATCCAAATAGAATTTTTAAAGCTAAGACAGAAACAAATGCTATATTCTCGCCTCACTTCTGTTCAGGGCGTCAGTAATCTCCTAGCAGATATGGTGCAATTTTGAAATAAAACAGCAAAAGAACTTTTTATTCCTTTTGATTTTAAGTACAAAATGACTATGCTGAAAACAATAAAACATGGAGAAACACAAGTACTATTTCAATTCTTCCTGTTCTTGATATATTTTTCTGTGCTCATCATTGTAATTTCTTAGTGCCTTCCCACCTGAGGCAATTCTAGCAGCTGAGGAGTGCAGAGTTAATTGTTTTGGAGTGTGTTGTTCAGTGCTGCGTGTTGCTCTCTGCTTTCGTAGAGAATGCTTGGTCACAGAAATACCTCTTGCACTGACAGCAGAAGGGGCAGCAGTGTTTCCAAAGGTCATTTGCTCCGATGGAGGATCATTCCACAGCCTGGAAGAGTCTCCAAAGAGGCCCTACACCTTGGTGCATGAGCAGCCTCCATGGCAAAGGACAGAAGCTGACCGCTGAGCAGGGATGAACACCAGGACTCCACAGGTAATCCGGACTGCCTGGTTCTTTTTCTCCTAAAGCTGCTTCCTCTAGCCCAGGAGGTGTTCTCTGTGCCCTGCCAGGGCTGACCACAACCTTTTCTCCTCCCAGCCACCAAGGTTGCACTTAAAGGGTATGTTTTCATCTGGAGATGAACTCTAGTATGTGCTAGTCATTCCCACCAGCTGTAAGGGAACAGAAAATACTTCCAACTCAAAATCTTCCACGTAAATCTGCATTAACTTTGATGAGACTGTTGCTTGTCCATTTACAGAGGAGTAAGCCATAATTGTGGTACAGATCTTATATCTAACTACCTCTATAATTTATAATAAACCTATATAATGAAGGAGTTATCAAAACAAGCTTCAAAGCTCAGATTTTCAAGCAAGATTTTGACAAGTACAGAAAATATCCTACATGTTGCTCTAAAGACATGAAGAAGCCTTAGAATGAAGTTCATTGTGGAATACAGAAAGGTTCAACCCAGGGATGTTTAGCCGGAGAAGAGAGGGTATTCACATGCCTTAGGTCTTCCTGGTGTCAGAGTTTTTCTGTTCACATGGCATGGACCCATCTGCTTACCCTCTGCCTCCACCCAAGCCTGAATGCACTGATTTTGCTTTGTTTGATGATGGATTTGTGTGTTGCTTTAAAATACATTTTACACTGATACCACTGGCTGCACAAAATAGCATTCCTTAGCTCCCTTCCAACCTGAATTATCCTACGATCCTGTGATTGCATAATGACTGTGACCGTCATCAAGCAAAAGACTGCCTCTGGTAAGATTAACTTCACAAGCAACTTGAGGTATTTATAGAGGACAAGTCACCAGTGAAGTACAGCTGGCTCTGTGAGTGAGCTCTCTGACTTTGCTGTGTTGGCTCATGGCACTTGTACATTTGCATAGGCAATGGTACTGTCTGGTGCTTTCCCTTTTTACAGAGTTTCAAATACAAGCATCTGGGAAAGCCCATACTTAGTCATCTTTCTCGATGTCTCCTTCCAGGAACTCTACAGAATGGCCATATGTTAGTTACCCTGTTAAAATGGCATTGCTGTTATCTCTGTTATATGCAGAGATTAGAGAAACAGTAAGGGGAATGTTCAGAAAACCTGATGCTGAACAAGATCTTGTTTAAATATCCCAGGACTCTTCTAATCTGTGCTATCACTAAATCTAATCTGAAGTGTGGCTCAGTTAAATTATTTAACAAATGAAACACATGCAGTTCTATGAGGCTGGTTTATATTTTTTTTAACTTATACGTTTGTTTAAATTTCCCCAAGCAACTGAGTAATATCATGTATCTTTCACACAGTGATTTATTTTTCAGTTATAGTAACCAGCCAAGATGTAAATACATGCCATTATTTACGCATAACAAAATTATAAGAGCATTTAGATGAGCTAGAAACTGTAAATATTATTTTTAAACACTTAGGCCAACAATGCTTACCAGGAGAGCATATAAACAGTAATATACCTAACTGTAAGTGAAAGGTTGTTTTGACTTTTTAGTGATGCCTATCATTAACTGTGAGAGAGAGACATGTTTTCTGTCAGTATCATTAAAACCATGGGAGAACCATGAAACTAACTGAAGAAGTCTCTGAATCACAGATCCTTTTTTTCTTAATGGGAACTTTAATCTCCTTGGTATCTGTTGGAAGAGCAACATGATAGGATGCAAGTAATCCAGAAGATTTCTGGAGGGTGTCAGGTCTCCGACTGAGTCAGCCAGGATGATGAGCAGCTGGATCTGCTGTTCACTAGCAAGGAAGAACTGGTTGGGGATGTGATATTCAGTGGCAATCCTGGCGGTAGTGACAATGAAATAGTTAGTTTCAAGGGCCTGAGAGGACTGAGGAAGGTGAGGAACAGAATATAAAGACTGGCAAGCAGACTTCAGTTTGTTCAGGAAGGTGGAAGGTGGGATCCCATGGGAGACAGTGCTAAAGGGAAAAGATGCTCAGAGAAGCTGTCAGGTCTCGAAACAGAGATGTAGATAAACTGGATCAGGTTCAGCATAGGGCCACCGAAATGGTCAGGAGATGGAACACTTTACCTGTGAGGAGAGACTGAGGAAGCTGGGCTTGATCAGGATGGAGAAGAAACAGCTTCAGGGGGACCTAACAGCATCCTGCCAGTACCTATGAGTAGGTTTTCAAGAAGGTGCAGGAGTGGGCAATCTCCGTGTGCCAAAAGACAAGGCCATGGGGAAGAAGACCAGCCTGGCTGAACAGAGAGCTTTGGCTGGAACTCAGGAAAAAAAGGAGAGTTTATGACCTTTGGAAGAAGTGGCAGGCCACTCAGGAGGACTATGAAGATGCCATTAGGCTATTGTAGGGAGAAAATTAGAAGGGCCAAAGCCCAACTAGAACTTAATCTGGCTATTGCTGTTAAATAAATAAAAAATGTTTCTATAAATACATTAACAACAAAAGGAGGGCTAAGGAGAATCTCCATCCTTTATTGGATGTGAGGGGAAACATAGTGACAAAGGATGAGGAAAAGGCTGAGGTACTTAATGCCTTCTTTGCCTCAGTCTTTAATGATAAGACCAGCTTTTCCCAGGGTACCCAGCCCCCTGAGCTGGAAGACAAGGACAGGGAGCAGAATGAAGCCCCCATGATCCAAGGGGAAATGGTTAGCAACCTGCTACACCACTTAGACACACACAACTCTGTGGGGCTGGATGGGATCTACCCAAGCGTACTGAAGGAGCTGGTGGAAGTGCTTACCAAGCCACTTTCCATCATTTATCAGCAGTCCTGGCTAACCAGGGAGGTCCCACTTGACTAGAGGTTAGCAAATGTGACACCCATCCACGAGAAAGGCTGGAAGGAGGATCTGGGGAAGTACAGGCCTGTCAGTCTGACCTCGGTGCTGGGGAAGGTTATGGAGCAGATCATCTTGAGTGCCATCACGTGGCACGTATTGGACAACCATGTGATCAGGCCCAGTCAGCATGGGTTTATGAAAGGCAGGTCCTGCTTGACTAACCTGATCTCCTTCTATGACAAGGTGACCCGCTTTGTGGATGAGAGAAAGGCTGTGGATGTTGTCTACCTGGACGTTAGTAAAGCCTTTGACACTGTTTCCCACAGCGACACTACAGGTTTGGGGAAGAGTGGCTGGAAAGCTGCCTGGAGGAAAAGGACCTGGGGGTGTTGGTCAACTGCCAGCTGAATATGTGCAAGCAGTGTGCACAGGTGGCCAAGGAGGCCAATGGCATCCTGACTTGTATCAGAAATAGTGTGGCCAGCAGGAGTAGGGAAGTGATTGTCCCCCTGTACTCGGTGCTGGTGAGGCCACACCTCAAGTACTGTGTTCAGTTTTGGGCCCCTCACTCCAAGAAAGACATTGAGGTGCTGGAGTGTGGCCAGAGAAGGGCAACAAAGCTGGTGAAGAGAGCTAGAGCACAAGTCTGATGAGGAGTGGCTGAGGGAACTGGGGTTGTTTAGCCTGGAGAAAAGGAGGCTGAGGGGAGACCTTCTCGCTCTCTACAACTCCCTGAAAGGAGGTTGTATCCAGGTGGGGGTTGGTCTCTTCTCCCAAATAACAAGTCATAGAACAAGAGGACATGGCCTCAGGTTGTGCCAGGGGAGGTTTAGGTTGGATATTAGGAAAAATTTCTTCACTGAAAGGGTCATCAAGCACTGGAACAGGCTGCCCAGGGCAATGATTGAGTCACCATCCCTGGAGGTATTTCAAAGACATCTAGATGTGATCCTTAGGGACATGGTTTAGTGGTGGACTTGGCAGTGCTAGGTTAATGGTTGGACTTGATGATCTTAAGGGTCTTTTCCAACCAAAACAGTTCTATGATTCTATCATTCTAAGATGGAGCCAGGCTTGTCACAGTTTTGTATGGCATGAGGACAAGAAACAATGGTCACAAACTATAAAGAGAAAAGTTCCAGCTGGATATAATAAGAATTTTTTCAACATTTGGACATTCAGGTACTGGAAAAGGTGTTCCATAAAGGCTGTGGAATCTCTGTCCTTGAAGGTTTTTCAAGATCCAACTGGGGAAAACCCTAAATAAGATAAATAACTTGGTTTGATTTCCTAGCTGACCCTACTTTAGGCATGGGGTAGACTAGGGATCTCCTGAGGTCCTTCCCAACCATAATGATTTTGTGGTTCTTTTGCTGCTGTTACGTTTTCATGCAATCAACAAACAGCTTCAATGTCTGTCAAAATCAGGGAGCTCTGAGGTACAATTTCCTGGGATAATCCAAGAGATATACGAGAGCAGAAGATCCGGAAGTTACTGAAAGAGATGTACCATAGAAATGCATCCTAGTGAAGAAGAAAAATATAGAGATTGTTGTGATTGCATCAGAGGTCTTTAAAGACTTGAAAATCAATAGAGAATCATACCAAGTGAGAACTAGAGAGAGTGGCTATGGCAAGGGATAAAGAATGCCATAAGCTTATACGAATAAAAAACTAGAAAGTTGAACAAAAAATGAGTTTCACTCAGTGGGTTGTATAAAAGCAATAAAAAAAAAAAAAAAGACTCTTACAAATATGTTTGAAATGAGAAAAAACAAAGGAGAGCATAGGTCTAGTAAGACCTGATATTATTTGCAGAGCAAATAATAGATGATGCAGAGAAGGCTGAAGTATTCAGTAGCTTCTTAGATTTTTGTTTGGAAAAAAAAGCTTGCTAATGATTCATGTGAACTTCAAGAAGGAGGTAAGAATGTGGGATAGAATGCAGAAAGGACACATTAAATAATGAATTTCAGTCAGCAAAGCCCAATGGAGTTCACACCAGAAATTACACGGAGCCTGTCATCTCTGAACCAATTTTTCCTAAGAAGTGGAGGAGCAAAACCAGTACTTATGTTATAAAAAGCAAAAGGACGCTCACATGAATAAAAGACCCACCATTTAGAAAAACATTTTGAAACACCTGACAGTCTGAGCTGCACTTGTGTTAAGTTGATAGTGCGTGATTTTGATGAAATCACAGAAGTAAAGAATCAGCCATGCAGTATTACACATAACATGCCTGATTAAAAGCAACTGATGGGAAAAAACTCTTACTGAATTCAGCTTTTTTATACACCAGGCCAATTTCTTTTACATTTAATTTGAAAGACAGTTTATGAAAAAGATGTTCACTTGTCAATTATGAAAGCTAGTTAATATAATTTTCTATAGACCTGCAAGTTCAAAAAGAGGCAACAGATAATACTTCAGTTTAAAGAAGAATGAGCTAATATGAAACATCTGTGCTTTAGTATCCCTCAAGTTTAGAAAAGTTCTGCACCAGGCACATTTTTTTCCAAAGCTCAAATCAACCTCTATTTTAAAGTTTATCATGAATACATTGCTATTTGTCTCCCATGGAGCCTAAGCTAAAGAATGTATCACTTTGTACACATCCTACTCACAGCTGATTTTGTATGACCCAACATAGAACATTTCTGTGAGGTATGTTCCTTTAATGATCTTATAACTGATTAAATGCTGGGACTAAAAGGCGTCCTGCAGCTCCCCTTAACGAAGTCCAGAGCACATGACACCTGGTTACCTTGTGGTGCTTGGGTATGCTAGTGACCTTAGTGAGTCCCCCAATTCATTCACACATTCAACTCCCTCAACAAATTCTTTAGTTAAATGAAAGATTTTGGAACAATTTAGCATAGAAAAGAGACCTAGAATTAAAAAAGGGCTTGAAACTGGACATTTTTATTTCGGTTTCACCTTAATTTCATTCCAGAATTGATCTTGCCAAGTCCAAGAGCTACATCCTTTCCTCAGCTCCTAGAAAAATCAGTAGAGATTGTAAGGTTATGCTATCATTTTTGTTTATTCAAGTTGTCCAGAACTGAGACATGAATACTCTAATCCTAAGCACTACAAACCAAAAATATTGTGCAAATCACCAGCTAGTATATGTTATAAGTCAATTAAGCTGCAACAGTTTATCCTCAGCCAGCAGAGGATCTAGCATTCCTCCTGAGATAACAAAAATGAAACAAGTAGGATCATCTCATAGCTCTGATTCTTATGAGTTTAGAGCAGCTCCTGCTGTTTTGAATGCTGAGTACTAAATGCCCTTCTCTAATGTACTCATTAGAGAAAAAGCAATAAAATACTGTACTGAAAAATTTAAACCTCTGCAACACTGTGGATTTTCATAACACCAGAGAGTCTAGAGAAACACACTAAGTACCAACACATAGTTTATCTGATAAGTGTTATTTGCTTGTTAGATGGTAATTGCCATTTCAGATGATTGCTGGTGGATTAAATGCTAAAAGTAATATCCCTCATATGTCTTTGGTAAGTGCCTTCCAACACTCCCTTTTGGAAAAAAAATCCTAATTGTGATTAATTATAATTTAAAATTTATGGATAAATCAGTTAAGAATAGCTGCAAATAAACATAGTGATTTTCAAAACAGGATTAAAATATGTGCCAATCTATGAAGATTCTATATGACTTACTGCAGTCCTTAGTTTCTAGAGTTTGAATCATTTTTTATATTCTAGGACACAATAACAAAAAAGTTATTGAGACCTTGAAGCGCTTAGAAAGTCTAATTAAATCAACATTAAAAACAACTCCAGTGACTAATTCTGGTAAATATCCACTCAATTTCATTGATTTTAGCTAATATAATTATCCTAATATCATTATGATATTTTAAAAGTTAAGAGTAACCTAAGGAAAGATTTTTTAACTCATTTGTTTTACTGGTCTTTGAGCAGTGTATTATTCTACAAACAGTAGGCACATTAGAGAAAAAGCAATAAAATACTGTACTGAAAAATTTAAAACATTGGTTTATTTTCCTAGTATGACCTGACTTAATGGCATAGCAAATGTCCAACACTGCTGTGATGGAGAGGGAAGCCTGAAGGCAGTTAGGTCTCGCAAAGCTGATGAATGGCATTCCAGTAGAGTCTGGGCCTGGATCCCCAGTGACACGGGAGAAAGAACAGAGTATCCAAAACAGGTATGCAAGGGGCATAACTCGCCAACAAACCACTCCAGCACTTTCAGCACTGGGTTGAGAGACATGAGACGTGTTTCTAGCCCGCATCTTGCCTGGGTCGGTCTCTTCGCATCCCAGTATGGGGTTGTCCGCAAGGCACGGCCTTGGCAAAGTGGCCTGGATAAAAGTATCTGATAAAATAGGAATGTGAGCGTAAAATGCGTGTGCGTGAATGGAATACCCAAAACTGCTTGACAGGGTATTTACCTAAAAGTTGGGATGATGCTAAGGAGAAAGGCAGCCATCAGCTGAATGGTAACTGAGGAAATTAAATGGTAACTAAGGAAATAGAAAGAAGCTTTTGAAATAAAGAATCAGCATGAAAAGAAGTATAAAAGAAGCATGATCCTTTGTAACAGGAGGGAGAAATCTGAAACTTAGAGTGCTATGAAGATGCTGCTGAGCCTTCATCCAACTGGTAGACTGGCAGTGTGATGTTCAACATGTAGGGACATACACCATGGGTATGCGTCCTTGTGGGTTGCTTTCTTGCCAGTGTGGACTGATGGATTGCAGGAAGCAGCACAGGCGCAGATAAAACTCAAGCACCACATCTCCACTGGGGCAGCTAACTGTTAGAAGCGGCCAACTCCAGTGGGCTACAAGCCTCAGTGGGCTTCCTCCTGTCCTGGCGGTATTGGTGGAGGTTGCTGTGGCTCTGTGTCCACACACACTAACACAGCTGGCCACACAGATAAACACAGACAGAATGCGCTGTCTTTGTCAGCACCCACTGAAATGAGCATCATTCTCACACAGACATGAACAGCCCTCAACAGCCTGGACTTCTTTCTCCTCTCCTGTTGACAACACTGAAGACTCCCAATGGGACAGACACACACATGCTGTAAGTACGTCCAGGATCCAGTCTGAGACCCCTGGTGTATCCAGGAGCTGCACCCAGACCTGGTCTCTTCTGGCAGCTGGCCCCCAGACTTTGGGGCCCCGCAGGTCCTCGGCATTTCCCCAGCACAAGCACCAAGACCTCACACCTTCCTCACTCACATTCACACACACCAGCCCAGAAGAGAGGGTGCGTCCATCAAGGAGATCATTAGAAAGAAGATTTAAGAAGAATGTTGGTTACACTGCAGTGACTAAGCACAGGGCTCAGTCAGACAAGGATGCTGACCAGCCTCTGCTTATATCCAGCCTTTCAGTTCCTTGTTCTCTGTTTCCCCATGCTTTTTCCTCTCCAGTCCATCGTGATCCCTCTCTTTCCTTGCTTTTGGTCCTTCCCCTAAGCATCCTAGAAGATATTTCATATATTCCCACAGTTCCTTTAGAACATCCCATAAGTTTTGCACAGTTCCGCCTACATCCCATAATGAATCTACACCCCTGTAGGCAGTAATCCTCTCAGTCTGCACAGCCTTCTGGGGAGAAATTTCCTTTGGCTGCCTCAGCTGGTGGGATGATGGGCTGGTCCTGCTCCTTTGACGATCCTAGGGGTAGCCACTTTGGGGTGAACCTCTCCCTGATTAGGTTACTAGGGTTCCCCTGCCTGGCATTGCTCCTCCCGGGGTCCTTATGTTCACTGTGATTGCTCTGTCATCACATAACCTAAGTGTAGGGGACACCACATTCCCAAAAAAGGGGCTTGTGCTTGTAACCCACACTGCCTTGTGAATGTGTGTGACCGGAGGGGGTTAAAACTTTTTAGGATTAGTTATGGAAGTAGATTTAGAAAGAGGGGTTACCAACTGGGTCAGGCAACAGTGTAGTACTAACAACCTGGATAAACATAGTGCCACTTGAGATTTCCAAGTGTATCCTGCCTGGCCTCCAGCTGTTGTACCTGCCAGCCTCAGGTATTGATATCTCAGATATCTAGGTCCTCCAAATGAGGGGGCTTATATTTACAGAGCCCCTAAATGCTGAATTTTGTTCCTAAATAGAAAGCTTAGTATTTGAGGATTTAATTAGGTGAGAGCAATTACAGGCTAACTTCCAATCTTAGATACTTCTGTGCGTGTCTACATACAAAGTAAGCTCCTTTTACAGTCTTTGGGCTCCTGTTTGTCTAAAAGTAAATCTCTAGTGCTGTTGCAGATGCCCCATGGTACTTGAGGCACCTGTGTGGGGTTGGTTAATACAACACAAAACCCAAAAGAATCTGTGTCCTTCTGGTAACAAGGCGAGATACCTTGGACACTCAAAGCAAGTGAGCTATCTCCCAACAACTGAACTGAAGTCCTAATGAATGGCTAGCCACTAGGTGCCTTCCTTAGGAGGAAGCGAAGGTTCCCTTGACTATAATGAAAAGGATCTCAATTCATCTGCCTAAACAGATGTGTCTACTGTCAGTTGAGGTAGTATAAGGGTGCTATTTGGAGCTGCCACTCCAAAGAGGCACAGGTTTGCTGTAGGACCATGGGCACATCTGACAGGTCCTGAACAGAGGTTTTGGGCACCCTCAAGGATCTCAAGTAACACCATGGACTGAAGTGCAGGCAACTGAAAGGAGCCCTAGATCTCCAAACTATAATCGGAGCCTAGACACAGAGCTCACAGACATCTACGTAAAGACACCCTAATTTAAAGAACTTAATTTCAAACTGAATCCTTCGCAGTTTTATCCTAACTCTGGTCTGTACTTTACCAAGCTTGGTGTACCCAGATGCCATAGATGAGGTCAGCCAACTTCAGAAAACTTAGAATGACCTAAACCAGTCAATGATGCTTAAAGCAAGAGAAAGCAAAACTAATAGCTGTGTAGGGGAGACAATGAGATTACCCTCATACCCATAATATGGTATAATGAGGAGCAGTGACACTCAGTGTAATGAGCAGTGGTGACTGCAGTACATGATCACACTCTCGCTGACAGTGAGGAAGAGAGTGTGAAATACATAAACCCAGTGACCTAGTGATCTTGAGTTAAGAGTCATGTCTTACTCATCATTAACACCTATATGAGTCATTAGACCATAGTGAAGACATTACACGAACTTTGATTCACTATCTCCTGCAAACTGCATTGTTTAGCTGTTGTTCTGACTAGAAAACTCATTTCTACTAGAAGCTATGAAAAGAAAAATAAGAAAGAAAAATGAGAGTGAGAAACATATCTGTCTGGCAAGAATAAACAGCCAGTCAGACACCCTTTTCTCTGTGGTACATATCTGTCATCTTAGTTAATTAGCAAGTCATCAAAGGAAATAACTTTTTGGCTTTCACATAGCTTGAATTATAGCTATAACTTGACAGGATGGACTTCAGTTCAGTCATAATTGTGATAAACCCAGTTATGCTGTGTGAGAGATGTTTCTCATCACTATTTCAAGGAGTAAATGTTACTGGAGCTGTAACTGCTAAAATCACATGGACCATGGTGAAAATGCTTACTGATTCATGCCAGGTATATACTGACAAACTGTTCCTGCTCTGGTGAATCATCCTGGGAACACTTCATTTTTGTGAGTATTTGATCTACTAAAGGATTTTTGCAGTGTGAGAGGAATGCTGTGGACTGAACAGATGTGGGATCTTGTGTGTTTAACACATTACATGGTTGCCCACCATTACAGAGGCTGGGATTTGATTTGATGACCCCAGCTCTGTGTTCCTATACAACACAAGAGCCCATGCATTGATCAATGTTTGGGAACTGGCCATAATCTTTTCTAAAACTATTTCTAACTCTTCAAGGTACACCAGCAAAAACCCTAATAACCACTGGAGAGACTTGAGAAGTATAAACAGCCCCTGTGTGAGCATGCCTGAAGTGCATGCCATCAGTGTGCCTAAGATACTTTCAGGCTGAGAATTTTTCCCCTCCAGACTGTGGCTGTGGTCTTTAAAATGGGAGAGAGTTGAACTGTGCTGAGCTGTGTTGCTGTTTTCTTTCACAGAGAAAAAAAATGTGAAGAGTGATATCTGTCACATGCTATATTATGTGAAAAAAGTGCTGTTTATACTTAAGCAAGATAGGTCTGGGGCAGTATGTTTCCAGAAAGAAGCAGTATTAAGAAAGAAGTAAGAAAAAGCCTCCTTGGTGGTGACTGTTGTGTCCTCAGATCACGGAGGGCTGCAGCTAGAGCTCTGGACCAAGCTAGAAAAGGTAGACACATTTTTTTCCCACTCAATGGACATTTGCTTCCACCTTCAGCTTGCCCAAATGCCGCCTTTCTCACCTCTTCTACTTTAACTTTGCTTTATCTAACGTGAATTTAACCTTTGCAGTCTCACAGGTCTTACAAGTTTGTATTAATCTCTTACTATTCTCTGAGCCAGACTCATCTTGCCTAACTTTAGAGCTAGTGAAGCTGGGCTTCCTTTAAAGAGAGAAACTGGTTTGTCAAGTGTAGGTTTCAATCTAGGCAAAATGTTCTTCACCCTGTGCTTCTGCCCTGTCAGACACTGGCTAGTCTGGGTTCCATATCTAGTACCTGCATAACACAGGTTTGAAAGCAGTTAAATGCATATCATTAATTTTAGCAGCATCTGGTATATAATTATTGTTAAAAAGCCAGCCTGCTTCTCAGTTTTCCCATTTATCTGCTTCTTTGAAGGTCTGTGCTGTGGCCAGAATACCTCTTCTTGCACCCAGCCAGAGCAATTAGTCATCATGAGCAAGCCGTCAAGGATCTAATGCAACTCAACTGTAGGTGTCTATGATGAAAGCATTCTTGACATGTGGTTCAGGTTCACTTCAGTTATATTAAATATCTATTTCAGCTAAAAAAGGAATTTCACCAAAGAAATGCCTACTGATTTACAGTTAATGGGATTGTGAACAAGCAGTTCAAGAGTAGTTGAAAATATCACACTCAGTCAGATGAATCAGCTCTAAGTTTCTCTGACACATTGTTTTCAATGCAGAAGACATTTACCTGCTATGCTAAAGAATAAACTTACAAAAATCTAGCTAAATGGAATTACACAGTTCTCTTGAGCTTTATGCTAGGTGCATTATATTTATCCATACTACCCTCAGGAAAAGGGTCAATAAAAGCTATAGAAATGCATAATTTAAAAATGTGATAATTTTTATTTTGCTGTTTCACAGTGAGATTGCATATTGCATACCAGATTCCTTTAGAATTTTAATTTCTAACAGAAGGAACTATGTTTTGTTTCTTAAACAACAGTAAACACTGTCAATGCTCAACAGACCCTGTGTAATATTGATAGCCTTTGCAAGACAATGGGACAGCAAAGAAATTGCAGTTTCCTTTGGAATAGTAGCTGAGTGACTGTCATCAGCGCAGTGATGATGCAGCAGACTAACCTGCTTCTCTCAGTTCTTTAGCATCAGTATAATTACAATGAGCAAGATACCTTCTGCAAATGTTCATAAATACTCCACATCACCTTGAAGATATTCTGAATGAACAGCCACTCCAGGCATCAAAGAATTAGCATCAGCAAGAGTGCTGAATTAACACAAATACCTTCTGGCTTGTTCTCTGTGATTTTGCACAGCCTGTCACCAGTTACCCATATTTAGGTTAAAGCAGATGGAAAATAAAAGAGAATGTAATGAAACTGAAGAATCATTCTGCTCCTCAGCTTAACTATGAGTTCATAAACTTATCCTTCCGGGAAGAGCTTACTCATGCTGACCTCAGATTTACTGGTCATTCATTCTGGACACATGGGCATTCACGCATGTTGACTGGTAGATAGACTTTGGGACATACCGACACACTGACCTGTTGTAAACTTTCACTGAGATCACAAGGCCTCATCTTCACAGGATAATAAAACCCCCTTCTTAGCATTTCTTACCCTAGAAATAATCCATGAACTATTGTCCCCTGGACAAATGTGTTGATACATCCGTTATAAGAGCAAAATTGGGGAAAAAAAAAAAGAAACGCTTTGTTTGAACATATGATTTCCTTTAGCAGCATAAATTATTTCATGAATTCATTGATAAAATTATTTGGTTGATGGAGGGACTGAGTTCTGCAGTGCATGAAGATACACAACTATCTACTTTAAATGAGTAACTTGGACATTTCTTTTTTTTTTTTTCTTTTTTCCTTTTTTTTTTTAATGTAAAGAGATGTTAAATGATACACTCCTATTCCCTGCTCTTTACAATAGTTCTTAATGCAGTCTACTGATCAAATAAAACATACACATACTCACATCTAGACACACAGACCAGCTTTAATTCTGGAGGAAATTTTCCTTTCAAGACATCAGAGGCAAGATTCCATAAACCTTGGCAATTCTTCAAACAATAACTAAATCCTTTCTGTGCATGAGATCCACGTACCTGACTCACAGGGATGTCAGTCTTCCTCATGTAAATCAAAGTTTGAGCTAATTGGTATTTTATCCATTAGATTTACTTATATTTCACACTTCTGAAGACTCTTCTGGCATGGAGCTGTTCCCCACTGAGCATCAGAGATGTTTTTCTAACATAATTATCCATCCTTTTAGAATATTTCACAATACTGTAAACTTCACACCTTAATTATCTTTTCCAACACCTGCTGTTCTGCTATTACCAAAACCAGCTAACTTTGACAGAGAGCCTGTCCCTTCCTTTCTTGCTCCTAGATCCCTCCTTTCCTCAATAAACTCAGGTATCTTTTGTCACATAAACCTCCTTGATAGTAACACTTCATCCCCACTGGCATTCATAGGCAGGCACAAGGGCTGGATGTTCATCTGAGAGCAGTATCACTTCCAGCTAAAGGATTCTGTGGCAGCTTTGCAGCCCTTCCTGCCTTCACAGGCACACACGTTGCCACTGAGTGCAGCCCTAAATACAATGTCAACTTCTCCAACAGTTCTCCTTTCTGCTCCTCCGTCCTTTTCCTTCCTACTCTAAGGCTGACTCCTGATGTAAACTGCAAATGGAACAAAATGGGAACATAATTACAATGCAGAAGAGAGTAGTAATGATGTAAAAATATTTCCATTTTCCTTCAGAAGTGATGTGCCATCCTGCACTCTGCATTTCCATTCATTGTCCATTCATTGTTCAGTATGCATTCTGCTCCATATCAGACTCCACATTTCACACAGCGTGTCATTTCTTATACAGTCACTCTCTAACATCAGCATTGCCAGGCACATGAATAATTAATTGCACATTTTACAGGCCTGTCTGTAGGAGGACATGAAGAGAGTTATGACCTTCTTTGATTTATACTCAAGAGCCTCCACAAATTCAGCTTTAGAGCACAAATTTGCCTTGTTCCTAGGACCTAGCTCTCTGGTAGCAAACCTTTAGCCTCCTCTCTGAGCTTGGTTTGCCTCCCTTAATCTAGATTTTTCATTATTTCCACACAGAAAGTTGTTTTCAGCCCCAGTTAAAAACTTTTCTTAAAATACGAGCTCAGTTTTCTTTATTGTAATTAATCAGATTTCTTCCTCCTGTCTCCCCCAATCATAGTGAACATGGAGAACAGTTGCTCATTGTCTATTTTATAGCAACTTGCTACAACCAGAATGCTATCTTCATACTTGCTCTCATGTTTTCTTTTCTTGACTACACATATTCAATTATTGTTTAGACCTTTCTCTTAGGTCATGTTATCTAATCCTTTAATTATTCTTGGAGAGATCTCTGAGAGCAATCAGAATTTATCTGCATTTTACTTAAAATATGATGCTCAGACTGGACACAGTATTTCAGTAAGGCCTAGCTTAGCTAATTGCTTAGTAGACTGAAAAACATATCTCTATCTTATCATTTCATTTATCATTGTTTCTGATTTATTGCACCCCTAAATCCTTTTTCTGAAGTTCTTCAGCTGAATTACCATTTTTATATTTGTGCATTTGATTTCCTCTTCCTAACAGTCATTCTCCACAATTGCCTCTATTGAATTTAATCTTGTTGATTTAAAATTTTGCTCTCTGAAGTCTGCTAGGATTTCCTCTCTTACAGAAATTCTTGCAGGCAATTTTTAATGGTTAAGTTCTTTAATGACTTCAGAGTGAATTTCAGTAGGTCTGAACAAATTGAATCCATCTAACTTATCTAAATGTCTTTAATGCCTTCCTGATCTATCTTGCTCTGCACCTTTATATTGTCATTAAAATTAATTTAAGTACCCAGTGATGGTTGACATTTCCTTTTTTTTTTTTTTTGCATTGACTCAAATGAAGCACTGTGTACCTCAGTTGATTCTGCAGTATCAATCATACCTGCTGCTTCACTGTTCCTTTTTTCTTCACTGCTATCATGGTGAAAATACACACTACGGGTAGCAAGCAAAAGCTCAGACTATCCTTCCCTTTTGAAATGAAATCTAACTGTTATCACAATGAGATATCAGCCAGCTCAAACAAATATTTCTCATTTCTAGTGTGATTAAAATGTAACCAAGGTCAGACAAGAGGATATCTAGTCATGTCACTTTCTTACTTAGCAGAGTTTTTCCCCCTCATGTTTTTGAGATGGCAGAACACTTACTGGGCAAAACATCTCCCTTTTCTAATTAAGCTGCATTGGTTCTGGTGTGCTAAGGAAGACAGAGCCACACTCAGCTCCTGGGTTAAAAGCAAAATTCTAATAACGCAATTTTTTTTCATTTTTTATTTTCTTAGTGAAAATAATTAAATGGTCAAGAAGAAGACAGTCTCATTTTTCTTTTTGCAGATTTGGAGTTTGTTGCTGGCTATCAGATACATCTTTTGAAATCTGAAAAACATAGGAGAAATATGGAACAGCATGCAACTATGATGTTATATGTTTGGGCTTTTATGCTCATTGCTGTCCTGGTTCTGCAATGAACTAATTGTGGGTGCATTTTTGTACTTGAAAAATTTTCATCGCAGGGAAAATGGCCATGGGCTAGAACAACAAATCCAAGAATTATCTCTGAGAGGTTCAACGATAAATGCATGACAGCCTCATAGAATCACAGAATAATTCAGGTTGAAAGGGACCTCAGGAGGTCTCTAGCCCAACCTCCTGCTCATGGCAGGGTCAAATACAAGATCAGACCAGGTTCGTCAGACCTTTATCCCATTGACTCTTGAAAATTTCGAAAAAAGCCCGTGCTTGCGCTCCATGACTTCTCTGGGCAACCTATTACAGTGCTCAGTCACCCTCATAGGAGAAAAGTGCTTCTGATGTTCAGAGGAAACCTCCCATGTTTCAGTTTGTGCTGATCACCTTCTGGTCACTGAGCAGCACTGCAAAGAGCCTGGCTCCATCGTCTTTGCACCCTCCCTTCAGGTATTTATAAACATTTATAAGATACTCCTAAGCCGACTTCTCTCTGGGCTGAACAGTCCCAGCTCTCTCAGCCTTTCTTCTCAAGGGAGATGTTCCAAGCCCTTCATCATCTTCATGGCCCTTCATTGGACTCTCTCCAGTATGTCCATGTCTCTCTTGTATTGAAGAGCCCAGCACTGGACACAGCACGCCAGGTGTAGCCTCACTAGTACTGAGGGGAAGGATCACCTGCCTCGCCCTGCTGGCAATACTTTTTCTAATGTAGCCCAGGATGTAATCGGCTTTCTTTGTGACAAGGACACACTGCTGGCTCACGTTCAGCTTGGTGTCCAAGGTCCTTTTCTGCCAAGCTGCTTTCCAGCTCAGTGGCCCAAGCATATACTGGCGCCTGGGGTTGTTGCTCTCCAGGTACAGGATTTTGCATTTCCTTTTGTTGAACTTCATGAGGTTCCTGTCAGTCCATTTGTCCAGCCTGTCCAAATACCTCTGGATGGCAGCACGACCCTCTGGCATACCAGCCACTCCTCACAGTTTTGTAGCTATGGTGAGTGATAAAAAGGGCATTTGTAAAGTCATCTTTTTGTGTCTTTTCGCAGTCTTGAATTATTTTGTATGTACTTCCATGTTGGCTGCTTTTCCTGACACTTCTCATCGCTCTTGCTTTCTTGTGTAAATTCCACCAATTTATTAGATTCCAATTTCCTGGCATGTAAAAAAGCCCGCTACCTTGAATAACATCTCTGAACCTAACTCTATCCAATGAGACGAAGTCACAGACACACTGTGTGTGGTGGACAAAATAAAAATGTATGGCCATAACGGTGTGATGTGTCACATGGTGATAAAGCAGAGCTAACAGTTGCTCGAACCTCACACAATGAAAGGACAGCTATGGCCTACCAATATGTCCTGCCAGGAGCCTGCTCCAGCGCGGGCTTCCCATGGGGTCACAGCCTCCTTCGGGCATCCACCTGCTCCGGCATGGAGTCCTCCACAGGCTGCAGGTGGATATCTGCTCCACCATGGACCTCCATGGGCTGCAGAGGTACAGCCTGCCTCACCATGGTCCTCTCCACAGCTGCAGGGGAATCTCTGCTCCAGCGCCTGGAGCACCTCCTGCCCCTCCTTCTGCACTGACCTGGGTGTCTGCAGAGTTGTTCCTCTCACATCTTCTCACTCCTCTCTCTGGCTGCAATTGCTCCTGGTGGTTTTTTCCCCCTTCTGAACTCTGTTATCCCAGAAGCTCTACCACCAGCACTGACGGGCACGTCCTTGGCCAGCGGTGGGTCCGTCTTGGAGCTGGCTGGCATTGGCTGTATAAGACATGGGGGAAGCTTCTAGCAGCTTCTCACAGAAACTGCCCCATGTAGCCCCCCCCAACTACCAAAATCTTGCCATGCAAACTCAATACATTTAATGAAAATTATTCCATGTTTTGAGAATGCCCTGTTGGAACAATTCCTACTGAATCATGACTACATACAGGTGAGCAGATTAGAAAAACAGAGCTCAGAGAAAAGGGGGTTATTTGCCTGTTCACAGAGAGAATTCAACACAAGCCCTACATGACCTTTGTGATCTCTGCGTTGTATGTTCAAAAAATTAAAACTGGAGAAGAATCCACAAGCAGTAGCAAACTACCAATCTGTAGTACCCTTGCCAAACTTTTTTTTTTTCTAAAATAATAATTATTGCTTTCCATAGTCCAACCTCCTCACCATTTTGTGGAAATCAAGATAAACTTCTGAAGAAACAGGAACTGAAAAACATTTTTCTTCTGATCCAGCTACTGTCTAATCTCTGCAGCTAGTATCATATCATAGTAGATAGGCAATGTGTCTTATTAAACAGACTGCATGTAGGTGCATCAGTCTGTGAAAATGGGGGTGATTAAGGAGAGGAATTGCATTAATTCTGCCATTAACAATACTGATTTCTTGCCTGGAGGTAATTAGCTTATTTAAAACAAGCCATCCTTTTAGCTTATTAAAATATATATGAGAGCGCAATCCAGGATACGTAATTTGGAGCTTAGCGTTCAGCAGCCTCATGATGGGATTGCTCATTGGAGCTCATGTCTCTGCTCTGAGGGATTCAGATCACTATCAGGATTACCACTTACCTCTTGTTGAGGTATTCAGGCACACAGTCAAACTAAAGCATATTCAAACTTAAATACTTCTTTTCTGGATCAGAAAACAACTAAAGTATTATCAAAATCTGCAAGGTGATTGGAGTTCTGTATTTACTCTTTCACTGATTGCAATATCAAATTTGCTTAGTTCCAAATTTTAAAAACTATGGGGTTCTAAACTGCAAATCCTGTTTATTCAACAGGGCTTCTGGAAATTAAGGTGATGTTTGTCCCTGCTAACCACAGTCTCACAGAAATATCTTCATGGAGAAGATAGGAGACTGTCAGAGCAATTTCATAGGTAATGAACACAGAATGGTGGTGTTCATTTCAAAGAGTTTTCTTTATTAGCAATGGTGGTAATTGGGAAGTCAAGACTCTAGTTAATTATCAGAGTTTAAAATGAGTTTAAGGACTAAAAATTAGATTTTTATTTTTTTTGTGAACTCAGCAGATCTACTGCTGAGTCACTGAGACACAGAAATATGGCACCTCTTTATTTTTCTCTGACAGTCATTTTTTTCTAACCCGTTCACTGTAAGTACTTAATGGATTTGATATAATGGCATTTGAAAAGGGAATGCAGATCAAAACTGTATTGCAACCCATATGTATCCTACCA
Source organism: Balearica regulorum gibbericeps (assembly GCF_011004875.1). Lineage (NCBI taxonomy): Eukaryota > Metazoa > Chordata > Aves > Gruiformes > Gruidae > Balearica > Balearica regulorum. Next base: position 207,698,765 of record NC_046184.1, on the reverse strand, counting down.
TTATGTTACCAAAATAAGTTTTGCTGCTTCTAGAGTAGTCAGAATGTAAAACATTAGACTAATTATAGCATGCAACAAGACAGGTGAGACTATTATTAGCATGGTCAAAAATGAAGCTAAAACATTTTTGGTGATGGTTCAAGCGCATTAGGGATAATATGGTCTCATTTAATAATTAATAGCACAGTAACCAGTTTCACTAAAATCTGTCTGCAATAGGCTGTGAAACTGATGAAGGAATTCATGTACCTTCAGCCATTCATGAAAACCTGCGGATTTAATATGATAAAACTCCATTGCCTACTGACAAAATACCTCACTTTTTCATATCAATTGTGCCACTGAAGTCTCACAACACCTCTTCAGATTTGTATTCCACTCAAATATGACTTAAAGCGATCTAAAATTAACCTTCCTTTGCCATTTGTGGGCACGCTGCATAAATATTAATGTGTGAAAGCATTCCATTTATAATCAGTTGCACTGCCCAGACTTGGCGATCTCTCCCCCCACACACATCCCCTCTGACAGCCCACTGCTGACCTCACTGATGGGACAGACGCAGGTCAGAAACCTGCTGAAGACAGAAACGGCACTTTGCTCACATTTACATCCCTTCTCTGAGATCAAATGCTAGCTCCTCTTTGCACACCTTCTGCCACTCAGCCTGGCCATTTCTGTCGAGATGTATTTTTTTGAGGCAAAACTAAAGTCCAAGTGTTTGAGAGGGCACCGGTGCAAGAAAGCAGTGTTTGCTTTTTCTGGCTGTGAGACAATGTGCAGGCAGGACTAACTGGCTGCCTGAAGCTAATGTACATCCCAGTGTTGCACATGCTTCCTTGCCGCTAGAATTGAGACCATTCCTGTAACACTGTTGGACTTGATTAACCCCCTTGTGAGGATGCCGCCACTTCCCAGGTGCTTGGTGGCAATTGCTCAGCTGCGCTCAAATGACCCTGGTCAAAGGAGCCATTTTATAAAGGCAGGTTTAGACTTAGGAAAATGTGCCAAATTGGGAAGTGCCAGATTTAGCATTCCCAGGTGGGAATGTGGCTGTGCAAAACAGAAGGTTGTTTCTTCACCCTACAAATACAAATGGTGTAAGGTGACTAAGTAAATCTCCTGGGACATTCAGTGAGAGGGAGCAAAATGAGAGAAAAAGGAAAGACAGTACCAGAGGCCCAGGTTGTAAACATAAATCACAGTAGGCAATTACTGACTACTAAAGGAGTGCAACCTTCTGGGTCAGGCAAAAGTGGTTTAGGAAAGCAAAAAAAAACCCAGATAAATAAGTTTAAGGCAGATCTGGGAACCAATGAAGGAAGTGCTAGCAGGCTGAGTGGATGTGTTGCACTGTGCAAGCTTTAAATGGAAGATCAGAAATTGAATAATTGTATTAACGGGATGAGCACAAGCCAAATAAGAGCACAGATGTATATGTGGGGTTGAAAAAGTTGTTAAGTTCTGTATGCTGAACAATAAGGCAGACAAGCCCCAAGTTATGACTAGGTCACATTTAAAACAACTGTTGTGGATGGCTTTTCCCCAGGGCTACGGGTCTGCAACTTTAGGGTCTGTAATTGTGGAAGCCAGTACGGACTAAGCTAAAAGCGTGGTTAAGAGACACAGCAGTGGTATGGACAAAAGTAAATGATAATAACTGAAAGAAAAAAAATCTAGGAAGAGGAATAATTTAGAAGCTATACAAACTGTTACCTTTGATGGTGTAACTCCCTCAATAATCTTTCACAGGGTAAGCGGTGAGTGTGGTGGTAGAGTAAGGACTGGCAGAATAGAATAACCCCTAAGGTAGTGCTAAGAAATAGCACAGCAGAAGATACTCAGCATGACCAGATATATATAAACTCCCTCAAAAGCATGAGGAGGGTTTGAATTGCTGGGATAATGCCCCAAACAGCATTCTGCTGTATTGCTTGTAGGAGATCAGTGCAAGGAAAGAGGAAAGTGGGCTCTGCATCCTCTCCCTCCTAGCCATAGTCTTGGGGACTCTTGGCCCTCCCCTTCCTATGGCTCATGGTCAAAGTAACACTGGACCACTGGAGAAGGCTCCATTCTGGTGGAGCTGAGAGGTGATCAGGAAACAAATTGCCAGGTACTAGCAGATCCATGAATGTACCAAAGAAAGCTTGAACACCAGGGGCAGGCTGTGCCAAATCAAGAAGCAATCAAGAAGCTACTCTGATGGAGTAAATGCAAGAACCTAATGAAGTGCTAAAGGGTTGTTTGGGGTTTGGTTTTGGGTTGTTTTGGGGTTTTTTTAGAGAAGGAGCATGCAAAAGAGAAGTTGAATATTCCATTAGAATCACCCAGGCTGTTGATCCCTGCCATCCTCCTGCAGGAGCTGACCACAAAGGATGAGAGAAACACACAGCAGCCCTGTAAGCACAGTTTCAGAGTCATAATGGGTTTGTTACAGCTCTTTGGGAGATCTGGAACACTAGGATGGAGAGACAGTCATCCAGACCCTTCCAGACTATGGACTGATAATAATAATTGTGCTGGGGAATCTGGGAATTAACAGTTACTCACCACACCATGCACTATTGCAAAACCAGCTCTGCAATATAGACAGCCTTAGCTGTCTAAGCAAGCAAACCTGTAGCTCTTTTAATGATCAAGACTGTAGTAAAAGGGAAGGGCCAGAGATGTAAAAGCCGATTGCTATCACAAGGAACTGAAGTCCTAGACAGATTAAAGCAATAACAAAAATGACAGTGCTCTTAAATAGGGTTACCAGTATGGAGTGATGAGTTAATGAGAGACAACCATTGGGACAGCAGTATGGGAACCTAATTTGAGCAGCAGCAACCACTGAATCAGACTGGTAACCATTTCTTTGGTTAAATTGGCACAGAGGTTCCAACAAGCAAGACAAATTTTGAGACATGAACAAAAGGCTCCAAGGGATAATAAACACAGGAAAGAGTCAGGGCTTTAACATTTGCTAACAATGATCTGCAGCAGTCCGACCTAAGAAAGAGGGCTAAGAGTGGAGCATCGTACAAATAAGAAACCTAAATATGGTATGACCCCTAGAATTAGAAAACAAGAAGAGAAAAGGCAGCATCAGCTTTGAGGCTCCTCTAACATGCATTCTGAAAAGTTTTGGAAGAAAAAGAGAACCATATACGAAAGAATACCTAACTGGTAGAAGTATAACATTTAAAAGCGCAGAACAAGCCTAACCGATTGTCGTGGTTTTACCCCAGCCGGCAGCTGAGCATCACGCAGCCACTCGTTCACTCCCCCCCCATCGGGATGGGGGAGAGAATTGGAAAAGTTAAAGTGAGAAAACTCATGGGTTGAGATAAAGGCAGTTTAATAGGTAAAGCAAAAGCTGCGCGCACAAGCAAAGCAAAACCAGGAATTCATTCCCCACTTCCCATGGGCAGGCAGGTGTTCAGCCATCTCCAGGAAAGCAGGGCTCCGTCACGCGTAACGGTTACTTGGGAAGACAAACGTCATTGCTCTGAATGCCGCCGCTCCCCCCCCACCCCCTTCCCCCAAGCTCCTTATAAACTGAGCATGACGTCATATAGTATGGAATATCCCTTTGGTCAGTTTGGGTCAGTTGTGTCTCCTCCCAACTTCTTGTCCACCCCCAGCCATCCCGCTGGCAGGGCAGTGCAAGAAGCAGAAAAGGCCTTGGCCCCGTGTAAACACTGCTCAACAATAAGTCCATAGAACAAACACATCTCTATATTATCCATGCTGTTTCCAGCACAAATCCAAAACATATCCCCACACTAGCTACTATGAAGAAAATCAATCCTCTCAGCTGAAACCAGGACACAGATGCAATACAATTAACGTGAAAACAAGCAGTTCAAGCTCACAGACAGTTTTATTAAATTCACTGAAACATGTGAGTATGTGCATGAAAGAAACATAGCGGAATGGGGGGGGTGTACATTAGCTACAAAATCAGGAGAAAAAAGAAAGAAAAAGGACAAGTTTGAAAACAAACACCAACAAAGGGCTGCTAGCATGTAAGTAGCTAACAGCTGAAAGAATGGTGGATTAGGCGTGACCCTATGAAGGCAGAGAGAGAGAGAGGTATCGGGTATTTTATTGAACTCAGAGAGATCTGACCCTTGAAAACTGAAGTTAACACTATAATTTATGATTTTAAGTGATATCTAAAAAACAGTATTTTTTTTAGAGTACAGAGAAGGAAATGGAAAAAAAACCAAAACAACAACTAAAAAAAGGAAAGGAAAGATGGTAGAAATCTATGCATAAATAAGAACTGCTAATTTAAGCTAAACCAAACTTATCAGTTATAAATAATAGATAATAAGTGGATAATAAGCATTAATTTAGCTTATAACAATAGTATGAGGATATTAGCTGATTAATTGTATGAAATAAAAAAGTAAAAATGCAGTTAATCAGGCCTTTAACATCATTAGAAAACCCTGTGGAGGGAGATACTTAAGCTGGAGTAACTCAGACAACTAATAACAATCCTTTCTGTTTTATCTTCCAGAGGTAGAACAGAAAAGTAATTCATTCTAACTCTATGAATATTATTCATTATAAGTAGCTTGACTTTGTTTCACTTGATTTTAATTTAATTTTATTATCATATCTGAAAAGGGATAGATATAATACTTTTATAGGTCAATTGCCCTGTCTGAAGGTAAAATAAGAGAAAAACATGAACAAGCAAAAGTAACTGGGAAAATTGGATCTGAATCAAAGGTGTCTCTATCTCCAAACAGAAGAAAGTCTGTTTCTCTCAGTGATGATGGATATATCTTATTTTATTAAAAGTGAATATGATTAATAGATCACCAGCTTATAAAGGTGTGTATGTAATATAAAAATGCACATGGATATTACTTTGTCTATTTATAGAACTTAATATTTTGAGTGTTGAAAAGCAGAGGTAGATCAGTGAGATAGATACAGAAATGTATCAGCTATATTTTAAAAGACTGCACGTTTGTGTAGTGCTACCGCGAAGACATTTTAAAACAGCTATGTATAAACTGATGGACCTGGGATAAGTAAAAAGTAGCATAGGGTACAAACCAGAGGCTTCCCAACTACGGAGATATCAAAACACTACACATGTGTAGAATATGTGATATGTAGCAATTTGATGGAAAAACTTAAATTTTTATCAAGGAGCTGATCAGGTAATTTTAGGAATATATAATGATATTTCTTTTGAGATTAGAGCTCTGCATCAGGGATGGACTATGGAACAAAATGGAATTTTCTAAACAGTCTCTGCAGAAGGAAGACAGCAAACAGCAGGACAAGGCAGGCATGACACTTGGGAAGATTACAGCTTTCTGCTTCAGTCGTGGTCAAGAGTGATTATGAAATTGCCCCATCTATCTCCAATCAACCTGTAACTGTATATGTAGGCTCTAGTTCTCTTTGTGTGTGTTTTGTGCCCAAAAATGCCATAAATTGTGTAATTTATTATATGTATGTATGTTTGTGTATATTTAGTGTAAACTCTATGGAAGGATGTTATTTCTTACGACATACATTTAAAAGTAACACTTATTAAAGAAATCATTGCAATTGTCTGCTATAACAGACCAGTAAATTTTAGGGTAAATTTTAATCAATTGCAAGAAATGCTAAGGGTACTCAAAAGGTAGTCTGAGTTGGACTTCATGCCTGAAAAATCATCAGGGTGATTTTAGTGATTGTGCAAATTGTATAAGCTATAACAATTCAAAGCTCATCAGGTTGATGTGTAACCAATACTTCATAACGATGGGCTGCCCCAGCCCTTTGTAAGTTATCACATCACAAGACCAGACAGGAAAAAGTGAAAGCCTTGAAGAAGATCCATTGCCCTGTCCTGATCGTGACCTCAAATATGTCAGTTTAGAGTCTTAATATTAAAAACTATTAGTGGGATCTTTGCTTCAGTAAAACCTTTGTTTTATATAAACATGCATTTCAGAAAGGCTTTGCTGATGCAAACATAAATTTTAGACAGACATACTTCAGTCTAACACTTGATTTTCTTCCAAACAAGTAAAGCTCTTAACAATTCAGTTTTAAATTTACTATCTGACATGGGACAGCAATACCAGAAGTAGGCAGCACTAGCACGGTGCAGGTTAAGGGACATGTGTACTTTTTAAGTGCCAAAACCTCACTGCAACATAGTAGTAATGGCGGAGTAAGCTTTCAGTATTTCTGCAGGAGTTACAAAACTAGGGAAGTCCTATGACACAGCAGTGCAGGGCTACTTTTTCTGTTCTTTTGAATCCTTTTCAGTTACAGAAGACAAGGATATCCTATTGCGGTGAATAAGAGCGTATCTTTCAGTATCCTCCTTAATCTTTCCAATTAGATTTTTTTTTTCACTGCTTTGTCACATTTCAGGGACACAGTTTTAATTAGGACTGCACAAAGTAGTATAAATGCTGCCACTTGGCTAGACCCATTAGGCTATCCTCCTCCAGCCTCACCTACTTGGTCCCATGGTCTCTGGAACAATGCAGCCTCCACAATGATAAATGGAAGCCTGAAACAGCAAACTTACATAACAGCATGAGCCATCATGACTTATACACAGGAGAAAAGATAGGAAAATGCTTGTCATTTCAAAGGTCTCTGAGGACGCCTTTAAAACAGCTTTCTAAAATTATGCTGGTGAGCAAAAAGAAAAAAAAAACCCACCCAAGATCAAAAAGTTTTTATGTTTGGTCCATGATCAGCTGCTGTGGAACAAAGGTGGCTTGGTAGTTTTCTACTCTTACAGTTATAGCACCAGCATTGGCCATGACAAGCTTGATGTTTACCATCCCTGAAGTCTGGCTAGTTTTAGGATAAAGAATAAGAAAATAAAGGAAATCCCAGTGAAATTATGAAAGCTTCTTCAAAGATTGAGATGGAAATTCAGGATGGAGAAACTCTCTACAATAAATATCAGGAAAGAAGGACTCTGAAGACAAGAAAGGGTAATCATAGTTCCTAAAAAACTGGCTGAAAAAAGAGGACCAGTTTGTTTCAAAAGGTGGCAAAAAAAAAAACCCCAGCTTTAAGAGCACACGTAAAACCACATACGGATATAAGATTGCAGATCACAGACACTATGGATAGGCAAATATTGCATGAGATAGAATGCTCTGAAGCTGCTATTCACTTTCTGCCTCCTTTTCCCAGAAGACGCAGTCAGTAAACTCAAGACTCACCTTCCCTTCTGCGATAGACTCTCAAGAAGACATCCATTAACTGAACCCCACCATGCCCCCAGGCCATAAAGAGCTGCTGACACATCCTATGGAACTGAGCTGCTCAGACCCAAATTTTAGGCTAATGTCATGCTGTCCCCAAAGCTACAGGGCAACCCTGTCTGTAGCTCCTATTCTCCTTGAATATGCATGAGTTTTTCTCAAGTTCCAATGCTGAATAAAATGTGAATCCCCCCAAAACTTGCAGAGATTCTTCTCTTTCCCCTCTGTGACTATTGCAAATGTCACCTCAAAAGAGTGGTTGAATGTGTTTCATCCCCTCCTTACCACGCACACTGACCTGACTGTTCATGGTTCAATAGAAAGCTACAGGTTCTTCCAAAGGTCTCCCATGAAATGGCTGTACTGAGTGCAACTGGACTGGGTTTATGACTGGAAACAAAAGCAAAAGCAAAACTCCTATGTGCTCATTGGCCTCAAACCATGCTAACACTCTTAATGCACAAAGGAAGTTTTCTTCACTTAGTATGGGGAGGACGAAAATCAATCTAATGCAAGTCAAAAGCAAGACATAGTGAGAGGAAAAGGTAGGTTAGGACGATCTGCCAGGCAAGACTGGTACAAGGGCCAGCCTGCTCTAGAACCCGAGGCCAGAATTTCATAAATGAAAAGTGAAGAAAGCAGTAAGACAAGATCCTTTGAGGTACAGGTACCTGGGGAGAGAAAGAGAGATCAGCAGCAAAGGAGAAAGAAAATGCAAGACTGATTGATACTGAACTACAGGAAAAGGATGGTGAGATTGGGAAGCCATACAAATAGGGAAAAGGGTAAGACGAAACTTTCATGGTAGTGAAGGGCGAATTGGGCTTTGCTAGGCAAGGACTCTCTCTGCACGTGAGGAAAGGGAGGTACTGGGATCTCAGAGAGAGATCCCAAAGGGGAGACAAGGACTGCCTGAGAAAACAAATAGGAACAATGCAATGAGGAGGAAGAAAAGAGACTAGAGTAAGAACAAGGCATGATACAGCATAAGGGAGCAGACATGGAGGAACAGCGTAGGATAGAGCAGAAGGGAAAAAATATGGGAGAAATAGGTTGAAAGGTTAGAGCCCTAAAAACAAAGCCTTTCCAGACTCTAGAATGGCACCCAGATTCCTGAGCATCTCCAGTCTTCTGCTGAAAGCAAGCAGCCATGAAACTCAATAGCCCCAGACTGATTTAATGCTGATGAAAAAAAGAGAATGACAGCTAATTGTGACTAGTCATTATCTCATTAATTTGAAGGGAAGAGAGCTGTAGAGAAGATTTAAATACATAATGTTCACTATCAGTGACAGCCCATATATAAATAAATCCTGAATGACAGAATATTTGATTTTCAGTTTTCACAGAATCACAGAATCACAGACTGGTAGGGGTTGGAAGGGACCTCTGGAGATCATCTAGTCCAACCCCCCTGCTAAAGCAGGATCACCTAGAGCAGGTTGCACAGGATCGCATCCTGGCGGGTTTTGAATATCTCCAGAGAAGGAGACTCCACAACATCTCTGGGGAGCCTGTTCCAGGCTTGCTTTCTTAAAAAACAATATCTAGGACATGACATATAAAGAATTCCAGAAAATTGCAGCTTATGGTTGCAAGTCAAGAAATTGTCAAACAAATAGCAAAATTAAGGTTGGTGAAATCTGAATTCAACCCTTTTTGTGTTACCTTATGACACAGTTTTGGATGACCACTTATTGACTGTAAGGGACCACTTATTGACTGTTCCACAAGTGAATCAAGTTTAGACCATGCCAGCAGTGGGTCAAATTATTAGGCTTCTCCTGCCAAAATAATTGCTTATTGTCAATTTGCATATCTCAGTGGCCTACTGTTGGTTTTTTGGGGTTTTTTTTGAATGTGGTCCCTCTGAGATCCTTGACTGAAAAAGACTATATTCTATTGTTGTTCATATGCTACTTTAAGGATTTTAACTTTTAAAATTGGACATGGTTTTGGTTTCCCTTCCCTACTGTGAAACCTTAAATGTCTAATAGTTCTAATTGCCTATCCCCTTGTGATACTCTAAACCTGTTTACTCCTTCATATTAGTGCATTTTTCAAGTAACTCATTTTCAATAATGTACTAATTAAAATTCAAAACTAGAGAAAAAGGCCAGTTTTGTCATTTCTTCCTTTCCTAATTTTCATCTATGTCCCATGCCATTTCCCTGTAACTCATGCAGCCCTCATCTACTGCCAGCCAAGCTTCACTTCATAAATCTAGCTACGTTGACTTTTTTCCTTTATGTTAGTTTTAAACATAGTACCACATAGCATGTTCCAAATTGCTTCCTGGATTCTTCATTTGACGTTCTTCTTTCAGTCATATCCTCCGTGTCAGCAATACTAAGTCTGGCAGTATCTCATTTCTTATTGTTTGAGTTAATGATCACACTGAGTTAAAAAACAATTCTGAACCACTTCCACAAATATACCTCCAGGCGTTTTGTCCAGTTAATGAATTCCAGTCAATGCATGAATAGTTAACATTTACCATAAATATAACTTCATCCTCTAATATGATTTTGTCCTTTGTGCTAGGAGAGTGCCAGAAGAAAAGCATGATTATTACTGCACCCTAGATGAAAAAGTAGTTGGAGATTCTTTAGAACCCTTTCTACAACTGACACACTAAAATGCTAAACTAGGTGTATAATTTCAAGATTAAGCTGAAGACAACTCTAGTGCAGTGAATGATTTAATATCCATAAAACCACAGTTCACCTCAAAGACTTTAATAGATGAAACTCACCTGGAATGAAGAGCACTATACCACTTCAGGTAGTACAATAATGTTTCTCTCTTAAGCACTATTACAGTAACTGAAGTGGTGTTTAGACTTTATGTTGACTGTCACTGAAGAGAGATACATGGCTCTAAAGACATTACCCCCAAACAGCAGCTATACCTAGGGTGGCAAATAAATCAGTGTCTCAGTTTTAGTTATTCATGCAAGGCAATGAATCCAGACAATAAGTTCCAATTTGCACAATGATCTATTGTTCTGTCTCCCAACCCTGAAAGACATGATCCATCTAGATTGAACTGAATGGCACCACACCATCCACCACTGTTGACTTACTGGTACTCTTGTTAGTTATGAAAGTGAAAGGGCCAGACTGTTGCCTCTGAATCATAGGTAACAGTGGAAAAACAAATCCAGCTAAGTATATTATTTGGTCGGTGTGATGGTGGTTAACAGAAAATAATTTATCCTAATCTAGCAATCACCAAGTCTGACTTGCTTTTTATTCCTATTAGTCCATCATGTTCCAGGTCCAGTCCAAGTCCTTATTTCTCTGGCATAGAAGAACCAAGTGGATACAGCACCAGGTAGTCTAGATGGATGCACCCCAAGTACTGGACCACTGTAACCTAAACTTCCTATGGAAATGGGACTTAAGATAATCAGGCCTTCTATTAACACATCTGTCCTTTTGTTAGCCCATCCCAACAGTATTTAAACTTTTGCTAAATTCCATCAGATTTGAGTCATAGCCTCAAGCTTCGAGGTTATTATACTTCTAGAGGTTTTGTGAAAATCAGGAGCTGGCTAGAAGAGCCAGACTTCTGCTCCTTTGAGAAAAAGGCAGCTGTAGTTCTGTGTCTTGTGCATATCGTGTCAGCCAACAGACTGATCTCAGGTGATACTTCATATCTCAGCTGATACCTTGACACCATGACACAGCTCAAGACAGCACAGTTCATAGTGTCTTCGGGACAACACTGGTGGAAACTAGTGGTAAGAATAAAACTTGACCCCTTTCTTTATTTAAAAATTGTATTTAAGTTGTGAACTTGTTTGATTCACCAAACCAAATTATTCCTTGGTTCCAAATTGTGGCTCATGTTGAACTCATGGTCAACCCTGTGAAGCAGACCATCTGTTACTGCTGGTATTGGCAGAGAACTACAGGCTGGTTTTATGCAGTTTAGGCCATCCATGACAGCTTTGCATTAACTTAAACAAAAGACAATAAGCTGCATACCAAAATTAAATCTATTTTAAATCATTAACTAATTAACTCTCAATTCCCTCCCAAGAAGTACATAACAATTTCCTTAGCTTCATTTTAATGTGACAAAAGAGACAAAGAAATGAAGTTAGCTAGCCCTAGTGCTGTGGCAAATCCATGGGATGTCACCACTAGGACTTCAGAACCTCCTGACTGCCAGTGCAACGCTCCCTCCCCAGCCCATCTGGGCCTCCTGGCTGTGACAAAACTAGCAGCTGCTTGCAAAAACAAGCTGAAGGACAGAGATAACAGCACCTGAATGCTACATGAACAAGGGATTTTGGTTAATAATATAAACCAATTATTTTCTTCTGGCTCTGTCTTCCATCTTAAAAAGGATTAGTCAAAGGGTTAAGCAGGATTATGGAATTAGCCTTTCACCCCTGAAAAATGTAAGTTCAAATATCAGTTTGGGTCATGAATGAAAATCAGTTTCTTCCTTTCCAACCTAGCACTTATATGTTAGAAAAGCAAAACACAAATTGGCAGAACACTCCTGGGAGTGGAACAGCAACAGCAGCTTGTATACAAGTATACACAGAAAGTGTGTGTGTGTGTATACATATATGTGTAGTATACAAAGTACATATATGCATATATCTACTTACACTAAAGAATAGGGAAGATGGACTGAGGTGTTTAGAGATAGGATGGCTTTGAATTGTTGATACGAATCCGAATCAGGTGATCAAGGTTTAGTTTCATCCCTGCTGTGACTCCTTGCAGTAATCTCCAACGAGACTCACCTTTAACCACCTAACACCAGTCCAAGCTAGTCACCAAAGCTCCTCTTCAGTCTAGGCAGAAAGACAGGCACAAGGCTATCCATTCCACCTACCTCCCATACCTATCCAAGGATGACAATACAATGAACGTACACAGTCCTTTGGAAGTAGATTGATCTCTCTCTCTCAGGTTGAGATGTACCCAACTTAAATCCCTTCCTGTGCCCCATCTTTGTTTTGCCCAATCTATTTAAAGTTTCAAAACCAGGTGACTTTTTATTGACAATTCACAGCAAAAGGATCCTGTTATGTGCCATGGAAATTCAATGTGACTAAAATACTAATAAATTATTAAGAACAAGATGATAAATCTCATTTTACAGGCAATTTCCAGCAGGAAAAAAGGGTTGGAAAATTATGGACAACAAAATAACCCTTCCCGCTCTAAGGCTTTGATTTCTACTGTCCTGGTTTCGGCAGGGATAAAGTTAATTTTCTTTTTGGCGGCTGGTATAGTGCTGTGGTTTGAATTTAGGATGAGAATAGTGTTGATAACACACTGATGGTTTTAGTTGTTGCCAAGTAGTCAAGGATTTTTCAGCTTATCATACTGGCCTGCTAATAAGAAGGTGGGGGACACCCGAGAAGCTGGGAGAGGACACAGCCAGGACAGATAACCCCAACTGACCAAAGGGATATTCCATACCATATGACGTCATGTCCCATTTATAACTGGGGGCGGGCTGAGAGGTGTGTCAGCTGGTGGCCTGGCACAGCATCTGGGTGTCTTACACAGCATCAAATTCAGTGTGATGGCATTTGTCTTTCAAAGTAACTGTGTGTGACAGAGCCCTGCTTTCCTGGAGATGGCTGATCACCTGCCTGCCCATGGGAAGTGGGGAATGAATTCCTTGTCCTGTTTTGCTTGCGCGTGTGGGCTGGGAGGTTGGGCAGCTGGGGGTCATGCGTATCATTGACTTTGGGTGATAAGAAATTGTGCTGTTCATCACTTGTTTTTTATTATTATTATTATTATTATTATTATTATTATTATTATTATCTACTTCTTTTTGTGTTCATTCTATTAAACTGTTTTTAACTCAACCCATGAGTTTTTTCACTTTCACTCTTCTGATTCTCTCCCCCATCCCACTGTGGGGGAGTGAGCGAGCAGCTGCATGGTGCTTAGCTGCCAGCCAGAGCTAAACCCTGACACTACCTAAAAAATATTAACATTGCACAGGGATAGATGAAACCCAAACCAGAAAATGTTACTAAATGTATCTTCTTTTTCTACAGAAAAGACATATCCTTCTTTATTGAAGGAGACACTTTTGTGCAGGCTCATGAGAGCAGTGGACAGGCAAACAGACTTTCATTTAAACAGTGGCTGGGCTTGAGTTGACTCAAAAATATATATAAAATTGTTAAAAAAAAAAAAATGGATAGAAATGGAAGCAGTACGGAAATCCAAACTCCAGCCTCTGCCACGGTGTAAACTGTGAAAACAGTCAACTCAAACTGAGACAGTTAAAAGCAGGAACATTATTTGGAGACTGTGTATTTTAGCTCTAAGTGCCCTTTGGTCTTGTAGGAATGTGTGCTGACATAATAAACATAGAAGAGACAGAATTTCTTCTTCTGTTTTACTGGAGTACCCAAAATTCAAGAGATTTCACCAATAGGAGCCTCTGTCCTGAAATTTCATTCATGCTCATGAAAAGTTTTGACTTCCATGACCAATTAAAGAGAAGTTCCTTCAGAAAATCAAATCAACAAAACACAGAAAACAAAGTGCATGAATGTATCTCTAGGAAGCAGCCACTAGTCTTCAGAATGAAAAGAAAAAAAAAAAAAAAAGGCAAACAAGAGAGTACAGCCTCCAGCAGCAGAGCGATGCATGGAATATTTGATTGTTCCACCATCCAGACAATTCCTGGTCTTATCCTGCAACACAAATATAGTTTGTCTTATAAAGCTTAGATTGCTTTCAAAAAGAAATACAGAAACAGTTATTTCTCCTAGACATGGGATTAGAAGAAAATTTCCCAAAACTTAAACATATAAAGGTCTTAACAATCCAACTGTGAAGAATATACCCATTTCTTTGAGATGGAGTGCTTCCAGCGACAATGAATTATTTCATTTTAACTGTAACAATCAATAGGCTTAAACACACATTTTACTTTCAAAGATAATTTAGTTAATTTGAAATAAGGCTACTAAAAAGCTGAGTAAGAACATCTATAGATTGTTTAATGGAGTTTAATCAATCATTTTGAAAAGCAAATAAGATTAACATTTATAACTTATCCTTTTATAGATAGCTCTAAATAATAATTCAGACCAATGTTACTGATATAAATGAAGAGTTGGAATTCAGATCAGATGAAGAACCTGCCCTTTACAGGTTGCTGAGGCAGAAAGGCTACCATTTTGATTCCTACCTACTTGTTTTCCTACTGTCAAATGCCAGTGCAGCCACAGAAGACAGACTGTTGTTACAAAGCCAGCAACACTTATTTTATTTCACATTTAGTAGCAGGCTTATACATCAGGCCAAGTTCAGGCCACAGCTTTCTAATTTTTCTCTAAATCACTTGGCACAATTTTGGGAGCTATAAAATAAAATGAGTGATGATACATAACAATTGTGTGTGGCAGGGAAAATATATAGCGTTCCTCTTGTGTGGATGAACTGCAAACCTGGAGAATGCCAGGAGCGAAGTCTACCTTGAAAAGTCACATTTATGCTCAGGGACAGTTTAAGCTTTTGACAAACGGTTACAGATAAATCCTGTAGTAATAACAGACAACAAAATGGTACATTTCTCCTAAAAGCACTTGCACAGGCCCTGGAAAGATGCCCAGAAAGAGCCCGAGACATGAAAATAAATGATAATATCTGTAAGTTTTCCATAATAAGTCAATAAGACTAGAGCCGTACGCAGATAACGGGCAGTGAGGATACCAACTTTCTGAAAAGGGAAATTGGAACAGACACAGATAGAGGGAGACACTGTAATGCAAAAGCTTTTCTTAAAGGTAGATTATTCGCTGGAGAAAAATCCTTCTTTGCACTGATGAATACAGAAAATAGGCATTTCCTTGGATAAACTTCCTTTCAAACTTCTGGAGAAAGAAAAAGAAAAATCAAGTAAACTTTTGCTTCCATCAAGAATGAGCCTGTTCTGTCAAGTGTGCAATTATTACTTTCCTGTGGCAGAACTGCAAAATAACTATTGAGGAGTGATAATTCTCAGAAGACAATCCTTCTTTGGTTCAAGCCGTGAAGCCATGATAACATCATCTGTAGTTTGGAAAGGATCATGTTGCCTTACATATTGTCTACATTAAACAGAAAGCATCTGAGGTATGTTTTGGTTTTTTGTTTTTTTTTTTTAAATCAGTGTAAATAAGACTGGTGGAAAAACCCACATGCACAATTTTATGTTTGTTCCAACCAGGAGTACTTTAGTATATCTAAAATTTATTAGGAATATATTTAACAACAATAAACTATTTCCAATTTGGAAAAAGAAGTCCACACAATATTTTGTAGTGTTTTGATTACACCACTGCACATTTGTGTAGAGTCTCAAAGAAGCAATGTGCTATAACAAATCATCTGCTACTAGAAAGGACAGAAACTTGCCCCATTTTTCCAAATTAATTTGATGAGGCAGGCTATCTGAAGATCTAATTCTTGAAAAACTATGAGGCATACCTTTCTCTGTGCTGAACAGACACAAAGAGGAAGAAGAGGGCTACACAGTAACATCTTTTGCAGGTGTAGCTTCTGCATCATTCTCAAAAGTGGGACAAAACCTGGAAGCAGGACAATGAGCCGGTGTGGCCTGGCTGGCCTGAAAGTAGTGCAAAGTAGGACATAAAACCCTTCCGAGTTATGTCTGCTGTGAGCAGCCCTAATTGTCAGCACGTGCTATGTGAACCCACTGATACCCTGCCCATGGCAGTGGGTAACTACGCCAGCCGTGCTGGAAGCCAGGCACAGAGACATGCAGGGTCTGTCCTCCTCTGTGGCATGCATCTTTTCTATTTAATGCAAACGAGCATATGGCATCTGTCACTTTGGGATCCCAAATGAAGCTCTATGTTTCAAACTCAAGTACAGACTGAAGCCCATCGATGCCCTGCAGCTTGAAAGGAAAAACCTCTGAAACGCACACATTTGCCAGAGTTGACATTGGTTTGCAGTATGTCCTGTCCGTGACTTTTGCAGTTATCTCCCTGCGGGCACTGTCCTTAGTCTTGATCTGACAGACTGTTTTGTTCAAACGTGAAGAACAAGGCCGCGGCAATGTAAGTGTAAAACTTTCTTAGATCTGTAGCCCAATCTAAAGGAAGGAATGCATCAGAAAAACCCGCCGGGGCGAACTGAGTGTCTGGAGGCCGTGAGGGGAAAGGGGTTCCCTGGCCTTGCACTGCCGGGAACACACTGCACCGAGCCTCGGGGAAATAAAAAGGTTTCCCCGCCGCGGAAGGTGGAGGCTGGCGGCTGAGCCCGGCGGCGGAAAGCTGCCTGCAGCCAGGTGGAGCCGGGGGCTGCCGAGGGGAGAGGCGCTGAAGAAGCGGGGCTTCGCCGCCGGGCGCCCTCGCCTGGCCCTTCGCCGCCGGCGGCTGTCCCGGCGCCTCTGCCGGGCTCTCCAGCCACGCAAGCCGTCACCGGGGATAACCGAGCACGGCCGCCTCCGCTGCCCGTGGGCCCCCCCGCCGCCTCCCGCCCCGCAGCGCGGAGAGACGCCCTCCCGCCGGCCGGGAATCCCCTCACCCCGCCGAGGGGCGCCCCCCTCCCTCAACCGCCGCCGCGCGCCTGGGCGGGGCAGGGGGCGGGGCTCAGGCGAAGTGCCCGCCCCCGGGCTTTCCCCTACCGCCTCGGGGGGCTCTAGCCCCGCCCCTGACCCCGCCCCGGCAGCTCCGCGGGGGAGCGGGAGGGGCAGCGCGCGCGGCGCGGCCGTTAAAAGCCTTCCCGCTCTCCTGCGCGGTCAGTCAGCGGGGTTGCCGCGCCGGGGGCGCTGACCTGCTGCCGAGACAGCGGCCGGTCAAGGAGAGGAGGTGGTCGGAGCGCAGCGCAGGGCGCTGGGACTGTGTGTCAGCGATGCTGGAGAATGGCTCCCTGAGGAACTGCTGCGACCCGGGTGGGCGAGGCCGCTTCGACTTGGCGGAGCGGGAGGCGGCGGGTGCCCCGCGGCCAGCCTGGGTGGTAGCGGTGCTCTCCAGCGTGCTGATCTTCACCACCGTGGTGGACATCTTGGGCAACCTGCTGGTCATCGTCTCTGTCTTCAAGAACCGCAAGCTCAGGAACTCAGGTAAGGGCTTGAGCCCCGGCACCCGCCCCGGCGGCGGCAGGTGGTAACGAGCGCCCAGAGCCCCACGGGCACTCTAGTCCCCGCTCCTGGCTGTCCTGAGGAGACCAGCCTGCTCGTGGAGTCTGGACGGGCCACCTGGTAAAGGCAGGGGACCAAAGAGTCCGCCTGTATCGGTGCTTTCCCTATAGCGTGTGCAGGGACAGTCCTGTGGCAGTGCTTCCTAGCACACTGCCCCTGCGCTCCCCTTAGCCTGTGCTCTGTCCTGCCCTAGCCCTTCAGGGGGGAATGCGGGTCACAAAGTGGCTCCTAATGAGGCATTGTGTAGTCTTTGTGGAGCTACTGATGAGGGGAATCGGTGCCATCCGACTAAAATACCGGAGACAAAGGGCGTGCCCAAAGCGGTTGGAGGAAGAAAGAAGGAACTTTAAAACTTTCGAAGAGTTCCTCTGAGGACGAGGTGCTGTGCGTGTGTAGGATAGCGGCTCAGCCCACGCTCCGAAGTCTTCACCGGAGTTCATAATAGTCTTTCTTTTTGTCACCTCGCCAAATAGCCTTCAACCAGAAAGCAGCAAATAAAGTGAGGTGTTTTTCTTGAATCGTGTCTATAGTTTTTTTTGTGTGTGCTAAAATGTCTCTGTGTTATTTATTTGCTAAGCTTATTTGCCTCATCTTCGCTGGGCTAGTTACACTACAAAACTCTGTAGTCAGCACCCACTTCTCGGATTTGCCTCCCTCCGGCCAATTCACCCGACTCACGTACGTCCCACTCCACGCGGATACTCGCTCCCCCCCACGGGGCTGATGCAGCCGGCTGCAGTTGTTACCTGCTGTGCGGAGTTCGGCTGCTGCTCGCGTACCTGCACTCGGCTGGCTCTTCGCTATTGGTGCAGTATAAGGTGCTACCCCTGAAATAGTCGTGTGTCCACTAAGATTCTCATAGCACTAAGCAGCTCCCGAAACTGCTCGCTTATTCAGGTCTTGAATGACATCGTTTCACTATGCCCACGCAGGTTCGAGGTAACAAAACTTTGCTGAGAGCTGAGGGAAGGCAGGTGCACCACATCTCCTGCGGGCTCTGTATCATGTCGGTCCCAGCCCCACACCCAAGCAGCAGCGGGGTGCTTCCTTGCCGAGGAGAAGGAGGGAGACCTGCTGACTTGTTTCTCTGGGGTGATTTTGTTGTTGTTTTGTTTGGGTTTGGTGGGATTTTTTGGGCTGAGCGAACACACCCCACGGAGCAGCGCCAAACTTGAGGTCGTCCGAAAGTGTGTTTTGGGTGAGCAAGAACACTCCCTATTGGAAGAAATAGGGAGGGGGCCGCTCGGGGCACCAGGCACGATCCTTGGGCTGTGCATCCAAGGGAGTCAAGCCGCATCCAAGTAGCAGCGCCGTCCCGAGGTCGATAAAGTCTTACCCCGTACCGAGGAAGGCGGCACCCCCCGGCAGCCGGCAGTGCCGGGAGCTGGAGCCCGCCGGGGCCGCCAAGCAGCGCCGGGCCGGGTTCGGGCTGGCGGAGCTCCGGCGTAGCGGAGCTGGGCGCGCGGCGGCGGGAGCCCCGCGCCTCGCTCCCCGGGGAGCTCCCGTGACTCACCAGCGCCCTCCCGGCCCCTCGGCTCCGGGAGAAAGCGCGTTCCGGCAGGGATTCTCGGCTGCGCTCCGGGGAGTCGAGCGCCCAGGGAACAGGCTCGCTCTCGCTGGACAGCGCGGTCCGGCCGAGGCATCAAATCCCGGCCGAGGAGGGGGCAAGAGAGAGGCTTTCTTCTGAGCCGTTTCCTTCGTTCAAACGATAGCAGAGGGGAGGGTTTGGACTGGAAGAGAGTAATGCCTAGAAGAATAAATTTCTAGATACTGATCAAAGTGCTCTGTGGAGTCCTAAGACTGTTGAAATAAGACATGGTCTTCTTATCTAATTCAAATAGCTACTGATTGATCTCCTTCTAGGTTCATTCTTCATGTCACTGACCCTGTCCCAAAGATTTCTAATTTCTTTGATAAGTACCTTGAAGAATAGTAGGGAGTTCCTTCTGCATAATCTTCATAAAGTTAAATAACTTTTAAATTGCCAGTTCTTAGTTTTCCATCAGGGATAGATGGCTATTGGGGATGAAGCTGAAAGAAGATAGTTTGGTAAATGTCCACAGAGGTGTTTTCAGAGAAAATTTCTTAAGGAGGGAGCAGAGTGGAAAAGGACTGTAAACTGACGTGGGTGGAGTGATGGAGGGAATGAGGAGGTGGAGGAAAGCTAGGCCAGTGCTTGGGAGCCATTAGTCTCTGACAAGGAAAGAAGATGGACAAGCAGAGGCACTTACAGGTTTTCCTTTTTGAGCAAACCAGAAATGTGTTTGTACTCACAAGGGAAGTGGATGCAGTAGAAAGTGAAATGGTGAGGAAAAATGGCATGAAAGGGGTTAGACTTGTAGTAAGGGATGTCAGAGAGAGACAAGATGAAGCTAATGGAATGGTTGTGACAGGAGACAGGAGGTCTGGATGACCGACGGAAAAATGAAGAGCTATAGGATCATGAACACTCAATTCTCTTTGAAGAAGCTAATGAGAGATTTTCTTGGGTAGGGATGAGAGTCTGGGACTTCAAATAAGGCACAGGTGTATGAGGAGTAAATTAAGCAGCTCTGCCCACTTCTCTAGTACAAATAGTAATCTTCCCTTCAGAAAGCAAAACAGGGCTTTAGCATATTTACAGGGTTTATCCATACTATTCTGTCCTAGGATTTACAGAGAAATCTGATAATTGTAAAAAAAAATGTAATTATGCATTACTCTCCTTAAAATTAAAGTGTGATCAAAAATGAATTTATTTTAATGCTGTTATATAATATGAGGCACAAGAATGGAGTGAAATAAAATTACCTGTTAGCCTTTATGTTGGTAAGTATTATACTTAGCAGGAGAGAGAATGGAGAATGGGTAGGATTGGTGCTTTTAGACATTGCTCATTCACTCCTTTAAACAGTGGGAATTTTGCCAGCCTTACAACGGAAGGATTGTTTCATAGCATACAGAAGCCTCTTTCCCACGTTTAAATTTGGTTTTGGAGGGGGAAAATTTGTGAAGGCTTTTCCAAGTAATGCATAGCATAATTGGTATGAATCAACATGCTTGTCCTCTTACATAACTGCACCCAGTCTTTCTGTGAGAGGCTGAGCAACTTCTGATCTCTAAAAGTGATTTAATTTACAGCAATTAATGCTTTTATCATTTCTGATTTGAGAGGGCAGTAACTTTTGAAATGCTAGTTTACATGTGCTCAACAACCACTGCTGGACAGTCAGGTATCCTGAAGGTGCATCAAGTCAGTCAAAACCACTAGATGCTTTTAAGAATTTCAGGATACATTTGTATAGCCATAGCTATAACTGTAACATTATGGGCTGGGGTAAGAACCCAGCAGGAAGCACTTCAGAAGGTGGGAAGTGGCAAGGCACTCACACAGGAGTGAGATAAAGCAAACCATTTGTATTTCATTGGCCTTAAAGCCAGCAGAAAATCAGTGAGAGGTGAGAGAATTAGGCACATTAACTCAGTATCATTTCAAAGAGTAGTGAGGACTTGGGACCCTTTGACTTTTGGCAGAAGGCCTAATATTAACCTTGGTGCACTGCCAAAGAATACATTAGCAGAGAATGGTATTTTTAGTGCATTGTGTCAACCCTCTTCACTATCTCCCCTATTTTCATTTCTATATATAACAGCTAACACAGCATGACAAGACCCTGATTTCCATTCAAATGGCAAGGTGCTGTTGCAACACAAATTAAATCAAAAATCATGTTTCTTTTACCTGTAAGAACATGGGTGTATTTGCATGTTTAGTTCTATCTAATGCGTGTGTGGCTGTAGAAATGGACAACACTTCTCGTGTGCGTCTGTTCAAAATAAAACATTCCTGCACATGGAATTGTAATTTCAGTACTCAACTGTCTATTAAATAAACATGTTTGGCAATATAATCAAGTCTAGTATCTTTTTCCGTGCTATTTCCCTATTTGGTATGTTTTCTCCATTGTTACATGCTGGTTTCAGTTATCTTCATCTCTTTGGCCACACCAGTTCTCTTTCTCTTCTTTGTTCCTCCCCTGTTATTATTCCTGTTGAATGGGATAGAGGAGAGTTGTCTCCTGGGGTGGAATTCATCTCTTAGAAGATTACAGTGGAAATACCTGTTTCTGAACTTCTTCCCTTGGGTTCCCTTTATAATCAATGGAGAAAAATAAGCATTTTTAGGGCATAGTTAATCTAACTTATTTTTGACATCTACATTAGGATGACATGGTTCAGCCCATAAAAGTGTTTATTTCTCTCCACTAAAAGTGAAGAAAATCATGAGGGACTATCTCAATGTAGTTACCTACATTCAGGTGAGAAGAAATCAACATGTGAAGTCAGAAGTAATCAAGTAATTCTTCTAGTAACTTGTCAAGTTCCATTTTTAAATTTGCACATTTTCCTTCTCACTGCCTGTCCTCCAAGAGATCATATTGATTCAAATAAGACCGACATAAAAAAAAAATAAAATCATTACTGATACAACTGAAATGTTCAATAGGCTTCCTGGGTCCTGAAACTGCTTGGCAAAATTGTCTTTTAATATCAGCAGTGAAACTGACAGGAACATATTTTGAGGAGCAGAGCGTGAGATCCCACTCGTATGGTTTCAGCTTTTGTACTCCTGACTTCTTGAACCCTGAATCCATGGACTTCTTAGCCCTGGAACTGTCTGTGTTTGGCCTTCACATCCTCTCTCGTATTCAGGGTCTCCAGCCTTGAAGCTGCCCACTACTAAGAAAATCATGGGAACATGACTTCAACATTCCAAAAGTTCATTGAACCCAGCACTTAAAATAAAACTCTTCTATCTCTTTGTAATAATGCTATGGTTCAAACTTTTTCTTTTTATTATTTTAACTTTTTGCTTATTAGTTGCTAATTTATAGTGGATCTTTTTATTTGTAGAACCATAATTGTCATTTAACTTGGATTGATCATCTCTCTACCTGGTGAGAACTCTTGTGCAGTATTAATGGAGAATAATCACGTATTTATCTCTCAACCTGTGTTTTTCCATGGTAAATAAGACAAATGCTTTTAGTTTCCTCTAATTAACCAGGCTCTTCATTTCCCTGATTGTTTTAGGCCTTTCAGGTCACCTATCCCAGCTGAATTAATCTGTCTTGAACAAGAGAAAACTGAACTGTTTACAGCAGTGCAGGTGAAGTAACACCAATATTTTCAAGAAAATAATATTAACATTCTATTCTGTTCTGTCCTTCCCTGGGTGGACAAAGTGGACCTGGTATGCCTTGGAGACACATTTTCTTTTTATGCGATAGCATCATATAGATGACTGTTCTTGGTGCAGCCACTTGCTAATGGAGGTCTTTTTCTTTTGTCTTTTCAGTCCACACAATTATCATTCCTTCAGTACCTGACCTCATACCTCATGCTATTATACTCTATCCACTTTCTGCTCTTTTAGTCCTCAAGAAAAAAAAGGTCTTGACAATTCCCTGTATCAACGTGGGCTCTCAACTTCGTATTATCACAACATTTCATTAGTTCTCTTTGTGTTTTGTGACATAATACTTCTGAATCAGACAAAATTAGTTCAATGTAGGTTATCTCCCTCCGGTCCAACAATTTTTTTTCATTACCATCCACGCAGTGGTAGCAACAGACTGTGCGTGGTACCTTAGCATATGTGCTTGCAAGGCTAGATCAGTTTAGAGCAGCCTCCCAGGTACAGAAAGTCCAAGTCCAGCTTTCATTAAAGATGATTAGATTAGTTGGTACAACTACTTTGTATAAGCCCTCATTGAGTTTTATTCCATTTGTCTTTACCTGCATCTTTAACTTTCCTTTCATTCCAAATTTGTTTCTGCAGCCTTGCCTACAGTTAAGATGAGATTAAGAAGCTTGAAGATTACTCAATTCATTCTTCCTTTGCAGCCCATTCACCACCTTAATACAAGTGCCATGTTAGTATATACACTATGGTATACAAATGAATCTTCCAGAGGTGGCAACATTGTTTTAGTTTTTCTCATTACTCCCTCTCCCTGACTAATTGTTTTTCTGACTTATTGCTAGCACCATTCATGCAAAAAGAAACAGCATTTGTGCCAGCACCATAACAAGGGAGGAGGAAATGGGTAGTAAAGTGTGAGAGCACCACAGCTGCAGGTGAGTCATGGCAAAACTGCTCTTTGGGATGCATGTGGAAGCCAAGCTCTGTGCCACAGCCTGAGAGAAATCAGCACTTCCCTACTGGGAGTGATGATCAGAGAACATATTTGTCCCCTTTTTACAGGTCCCACACGTAGCTCTCTGTCCTTCCAGAACCCATGACACTATCTCTGAGATAACAAATGTTAAAAAAATCCAGCCATCAAGTATATTCAATCTCTCTGACATTTTTGCATTATTGTAGATATAATTCCTCACCTGCCAGACTGCCTTGTCCCCAAGCCCACCATTATTGTCCTTATTAAAAACTATAGCAAAATCTTTCTTCAGACCAGCAGCCATTTTAAGTTGATTTTCAATTCCCCTCCCCCAGTATCTCCTCTTTCCTTTTTCCTTTTGTTAATGTGCTGAAAGGGCATTTTATTCATTTTAGAAGTCTTTGTAAAGCCAATTAAGTTTAGAGTTTTTCTGTCAGTTCCCATTTTATCCAATTTTTCTTTCTCTAGCAGTTTTCTTTGGTGGACATATCTTTCCCTGTTCCTTCTAGCCTCATTTTGTGCCTGTATATCCTTTCTGAGACAACTTTTCCTCCAGCTAGATCTGGAATTTTTTCTTGTATTATTTCCCTCTTTTGAGTGCAAGTTCCAGGGAATATTTTTGTATCTTTAATATGAAGAAATGACAAGCTTTCTCCACATTCATGTCCCTAAGCTCCTCAATACAGTTGACTTCACTTTCCTAATTAGCTTCTTTTATTTATCAAAATGTGCAAACCCCCTTCTTAGTTATGTCTGTTTTGTTTATTCTTCCATTTAATTTAAACAAAATAATCTCATCTACTTTCAATACAACCTTATTTTCTATGACAAGCTCTTCAGGGATGTATTTGCTCTTTGTCAGAATAAAGACCAGGGTATGTTGGCAAGTAGGCTCTATATTGAAGATATCTACTGGGTGTATGTCCAGCACTCAGCAGCCATTAGTATGTTTATTATATCCTTTACATATGAGGACCTGCAGTGTCCCATCATTAAACTGTTCCCATTAGTATTTCCCTACTAAAACAGAGGTAATCTCATTGTACTGCAGGTTTCTGCGTACTTCCCTGCACATTGTCTTTACAACTGTTCCCCAATGTAATTTTGGCTTTTACCAGAATATCATCCTTTTTTTTTTTTTTTTTTTAATTTTATTTTTTATTTTTTTCCTTTTAGGTTGACTATACACCTTTCACTTAATATTTCTCTTCTCTGATCACCAGTGCAATTCCATTATAACAGCATTATTTCCATAAAGTTTGATTTGAATCTCTCACTGGTTTTGGATCCCCTGTTTTGTTGCATAGGTTTCTGGCATTCTTTTACTGACTTTAGTGATTTTTTTTTATTACCACTCCAGTTGAACTCCTCAGACTTTGAGCTCCTATTTTCTATATTTGTTGCCACCACCTTCCTGAAGCCAAAATTCCCCCTGCCCTGGGTGTTAAATGAAGAAACTATATGATTCCTTCTCAGGCTTTCTTCCTGAATTTCAATCTTTCTTCTCAATTTCAAGTTCTTTTTATTCACTCTGCCAGCTTGGATTGCAAGCTGGTATCCCATATGCTTAGGTGAAGTCTGTCCATGAAGATATGAAACCTCTTCTCAGAGAATACCTCAAAATGATCAATACTCCCAAGTCTTTCTACATCAATTCTAAAATTATTCAGTCATGTGCCTATGACTCATTTCATACTTCTAATTACATTTCCATTCTCTTCTTGGAGAGGAAACAATATAAGTTCATCACCAATTCCATCCTCTTTTCTGTGAGACTTGGTTCAAACAGTAACCAGCTGAGAAAATAAATCTTCAAAGTTACTCGTAAAATAATAACTTCAAACTTTGGTAACCTGTTAATAATTCCAAAAGTAGAAGAGCAAAGTGAAAAGCCGGTATTGTTCACTTGCAAATAAGGAAAATTACTTTGAGAAAGGAAGTATCCTTCAGTGAAAGGAAGTAAACCTTGCAAGTAAATTTTGAAAAAGTGAAAATCAGAGACCTAAGAATATTCTAGATGAGAAGAAATCTAAAGAAGATAGAATTTTAAAATCTTTTGGAAGTAGAAAGTTTGTAAGGAAATTATCATCCTGAAGGGATTCAAAGAAGCCTTTAGGAGTACAGAAACATCATAAAGGAGAAAAATAACTTCTGTATCAGTCTAGATCACAGGGAATCCTGAGGAGATAACCAGTTTCTTCAAAAGCAATAGGAGATGGCTTTATATGATGCTGTATACAAAATAATGGATAGCCTTAGAGAAGATAGACTAGAATAATCTTTTTTTCACCATCTAGAGAATCATGACACAAGACCAAGGACATGTTCAGCATAATCTGGAGATGGAGAATATTAAAATGGAAGTCACTTTCTCAAATGCTATGTAATCTATGGAAGTCCGGGATTTGGTAAATTTAAAGAACTACTGGCTCTTCTGTGAATATTTTGAGTGTTCAAAGTCATAATGGCTAATGCTACCAAAAATTGGAGAAAGTATGGAATATATTAGTGGCAGGTTTAAATCAAATTCTAGCAGCTAAGGATTAGAGTAAAATTGTAATCTGAGGCAGGTTATTCTGCAGCTACAGTGTACTTTGTATCCTCCTTTGAAGCACACCTGGCAATAACTTATTGGATAATAGCTCTAAATTATAATTTTCTTTTTATCCTGTAGAGGAAGTGAGCAATTTACTGATAAGTGAATAGGAAGTATGTTGCCAAGGTCAGCTCCAAGTCACTTTTATTTTAGAATATAAAGCTAAGTTCTATTCCACTTGGTAAATGGAGCTATTAGTGTGCTTATCTTTGGAGGAAATAGAATGATAAGCATTTAGTTGAACTGGAGAAGTATAAGGTTTTCCTGAATCTGTAACAGAAGAATCTAAGGGGGTGTTTATGTTGTGTATTTCATTTGGCACAAGTCCACTCTACCCATGTTCTGAGCAAAAGGAAAAACCAAAGGATGATTTTAGTGTGATGTTTTGCCTGCAATACCATACCCAGGCTCTCCATAGGCCCAAGTCTAACACACTCACACAGCTCTTTTTTTTTTTTTTCAACTCCAAGTATGAATAACTTTCCTTTCATCTTTCCGAAATAACGAATGCAAACATACCCTCAGATACAGGAAATTAGAAGAATCTCTTAGCAGCTGTAGTATGGCAATTCCAATGTGTCTTAGCAGCACTCCCTTTGCTGCCAGCTCTCTCCTGGACTCTTGATTGGAGTTTCTTTTGCAAGACTCACTGACTGCATGAGGCATGACCTCTCTGCAGTAAAACTTTATTATGGGATGGACCAGCAGAAGCAATTCAACGATTCATGGTGCTCTTTGACACAATTGGCCAAAGAGCTAAGAGACCAAATCTACTCACAGAGAGCCAGGACAGCTAATTTTAAAAGACTAATTTTTTCAACTATTCTTAGCAGAAATATATTTACCAGGTGACTCAAACCATTCTATTGAGGACGTTATAGGAGACTACCTTAATCTCCTTAAATCAGTGATAACCTGCTCTCTGTCTCTAGGAGTAAATTCTACTCCTACTCCAATTCAGATCTATTCTGAGTACCAGTATCTTCAGATATGCTCCAGATTTTAGCTGTTTAGAAGTTATCCTTTACAAGCACATATTGTTCCCTTGTCATAGACTGTCAAGAACACTGCCTTGTTCCCAAGAATACATATGAAAACAGCTATGTTGTCCTGAGCTGATAAAACAAAACCTGGTTTTGCCTTTGCAGAAAGTAAGAAATGCTATCGTAATTTTCATCTTCCTAAAAATCAATCTGAGGGGTTGTTCTAGTTTTTAAACTCCCACCTTGATATGGGCATGAAACAGATTTCCTGACAGCAAAAACTAACAGAAATATGTCTAAATCACTGTGAGTGCAACTCCATTGTCCTTCTTAACAACAGTAGCTGCTTTGGAATCTTCTGATTTACTTTATTGAGACTAATGGTCTCAATACCTTTAAGGACTGAGTTATGTCACAGTGTCAGCATTTTCCCGACATTTCAGCTGTACATCGGACACTCATGTCTTGACACGACAACAAATAACATCAGCCTAAACACATTTATTAAGTGGCTAGGATCTTGATTGCTGGGATTCTTTTTTAATTATTTATTAATTAGAGAGGTATTTGATTACACTGTTTAAAAAATGCTGCTTAAATTATGTCTGAAGGAAAAATAACCCTTCTCACAAATTTACTAATTTTTTCAGCTGCTTTTTATGGACTTGGCTCATTTTCAATGTTTAAATACCTGTATGAAGATTATAATAATTACATGACACTTCCACAAACATTATCATCTTTCTGCCATAGAACAACATCTGTTCATCTGTTGTTTAGATTGCCATATTTGCACAACAAGGGCAATAATTGTTGTCAGAAAATATAACATACTGGAGCTAGCAGTCTGACTAACAGGAAAAATATCTGCTTAATACATCAGCCTTGTGAATATCATTATGCTAACTAATTATAAGTTCAGAAATAACATTGAATTGTAAAATATATTGCTGCAAAAAAGACAGGGACCTGTAAAGGGCAGCCTCATGTTTCTAAGATTTGCGCAAATCCTGCCTGAAATTCTCAGTGTCCTCTCCTTCTAAAGCCAGTGCAATTTTTCCAACTACCTCAACATACACAGCATTTTATTTGAGTTCAAACAGGGAAAGGGACCTTATGTCAGATGACTATCACCTATGAATATGTGTAATCTAATCAGTCTAGGTACTTTTATTTCCTACTTTTCATCCAAGTAAAAATAATCTACTTACTGAATATTATCTGCATAGGTTTTGTTTGTTTTTTTTAAAGTCTATTCAAGCTGTGCAGATCCTGCCCATGATGAAGTTCATCAGCATTGTAGTCTAGGGTTTTTAAAGGATGTTCTTAGAAGTAGACAACTCTATTCAGCTTTTCTACTGACAAGTAAAAGGATGTTACATTAAAACATGCTGCTTTGCTTCAAGACAAGTAAAGAAATGCAGGTGGCGTAGTCACTATGTGCCAACTGGGAGCTATCTCATCCCTCCTTCCTGTGAATGACAACTTATGGTTCTTAAGACTCTTGGGAATCTATATTCAAGACACTGAGCATTCCAGCACACTTATCTGAAATCAGGCATTACCCACTGTAATGCACAGGGTGTAATCTTTGGATTGTTACAGAGGAAAAGTTTCACACAACACTTCAGCTGGAATTTCCATCTTCACTCAGACAAACCTTCTGGTCTGCAAACTCAAGACAGCATGCAACTTTAACACAGCTTTGTTGTTTTGGGGTTGTTTTTTTTTTTCCATGTTGTCTTTAAAAATAAAGGGTCATCCTTTTTAGCCTCTTAAGTAAAAGTTAATTCCACTATTTTTTTAAAAGCACCTCAGCAAAACCCTTCTGATGTAGTAAACTACACAGTAACTGCTACTGCACTGCTCTGAAGTGACGCCACTCATTGTGGAGGGCATTTTTAACCTCATTCACTGAGGCTGTTAACAATTCTTGAGTTCAGGCTTAAGGACTGCATCCTTCATGTATCCAAGAGCTGCTAAGAATGGTGGGTGTTATCCACCGTACTGAATACAGAGATATTCAGAAAGAGTCGGCATGCCATTACTTCTACATAAGCAGGAAATGAAAACAGCAGATTCTCCAAAGTGCTCACAAGCCAATGAACTTATTTAGCACCAAGCTGTTCAGAAACAGCCCTGACTTTACACCTATATGAAAAATTGCTTAATTCCATTATCTACAGTGTTAGAATTCACAGAAAGCAGATGCGAGGCGCTTTACACAAGGAATACTTCTGTACATTCTGAAGCAAATAGATGTCTGTTCCTGAAGCTTTTCTACAGGAACTGGCTAACTACATTATTAAAGTGTAGCTAACTACCAGATAGAACAGGTAACTTCACTGGTAGCTGCACTAAACCAGGTAACTAACCAGGAAACTAACTGGTAACTATGCTAAACCAGCTAACTACACTATTTAAAGCTCCACCAAAGCTGATCATGCATTATCTTCTGAGTAAAATGCTATGCTCTTTCAGATTCCCAATGCTTCATTCCTGAAATGTAAATAAAATTCATCTGCAAAGGACTGAAACATAAGTACTTTGGTAACTGTAAGAGATGCAGCTATGAATTCCTTCTTTTATCCCCAAACACTGTCAGTATCACTGAGGTCAAAAGAACTTATTTGAAGAGTTGAAATGCCTTCCACAACACTTACAGAAATTTCATGTATAATTTATTTTCAAGACAGGATTACAAGCCTGTGGGTAGCCTCAGCCTATGAGAATATGTGACGTTTCCAATTAGTGTCTCACTCTCGGCTATTGCTTTTTAGATTAATTATATCATAATCTAAGCAAAGTTTGACTTAATTAATGGTTGGAAGACAAGCAGTCAATAAAATTGCAGGATGCTATAAGAAGGTAACACTTCTGATTCATTAATAAGGTAATGAATAGTTGATGGAGTAACTAATCTTGGAAACCATTTCCAAAAACATTAAAGACAAGAAGGTGATTGGTAGTAACATGCTTGGATTTACAAATTGAAAATCATGCTTAACCAACGTGATAGCCTTCTACAATGACACAATTAGCTTGGTGGATGAGGGGAGAGCACTGGATGTTGTTTACTTTAGTAAAGCATTTGACACTGTCTCCTGTAACATCCTCATAGAGCAGCTGACAAAGAAGGGGTTAGATAAGTGGACAGTGAGGTAAACAGAAAACTGGCTGAATGACTGGGCCCAGAGGGGTTGTGATCAGTGGCACAAAGCCCTGTAGGAGGGCAAGCCACTAGCAGTGTGCCTCAGAGGTCAATACTGGGACCAATACTGTTTAACTTCTTCATTAATGACCTGGATGATGCGGCAGAGTGTATCCTCAGCAAGTTGACAGACGATACAAAACTGAGAGGAGTGGTTAATACACTAGAAGGTCATGCTGTCATTCAGAGGGATGGGAACAGTCTGGAGAAATGGTCTGACAGGAACCTCATCAAGTTCAACAACGGGAAGTGCGAAGACCTGTACCTGGGGAGGAACAACCCCAGGCACCAGTATATGCTGGGGGACACTCAGCTGGAAAGCAGCTAGGCAGAAAAGGACCTGGAGTCCTGGTGGACAACAAGCTGATCATGAGCTAGCAATGCACCCTTGCAGCAAAGAAGGCTAACAGCCTCCTGGGCTGCATCAGAGTGTCGCCAGCAAGCTGAGGAAGGTGATCCTTCCCCTCAGCACTGATAAGGCCACACCTGGAGTGCTGGATCCAGTTCTGGGCTCCCCCATGCAAGAAAGAGATGGACTTACTGGAGTGAAGTCCACTACAGGGCCACTAAAATGATTAGGGGTTTGGATCATCTCCTGTATGAGGGCACACTGAGAGAGCTGTGGAAGTTCAGCCTGGAGAAGAGAAAGCTAAAGGGGATCTTATCAATGTGTATAAAGACCCGGTGGGAGGGAATGAAGAAGAGGCAGCCAGACTCCTCTCAGTAGTGCCCACTGAGAAGAAGAGGCAATGGGTACAAATTAAAACCTGTGAATTTCCATCTGAGCACAAGAAAACGTTTTTCATGGTGTAGGTGGTTAAACACTGGAACAGGTTGCCCAGAGGTGTTGTGGAGGCTCCTTCGCTGGAGATACTGAAAACCCAACTGGATACAGTCCTGGGCAACGTTACCTCACTGACACTGCTTGAGCAGGAGGGGTTAGACTAGATGATCTCAAGAGGTCACTTCCAACCTAAAAGAGTCTGTGATATGGTAATTCTGTAAGGCTCCAGCACACCACTATAATTTGCTTTAAAAATTTGTATTTTAACCTAAGTACTGGTGGATTTTCATCTGACATAATTGGCAGAACTCTACAACAGCACTGGCTTACAGACACATGAGTAGGCTTTGACTCATCCTGACTTCTGAGACCCCTTATTTCTGAAAAGCTTGTTTGGTTTTTTAGTGCACATATATTTAAAGGTGGTAAATTTCCTGTGCCTTTAATGTGGTCTTTTATTGCTTACTGCCACTAGTTTTCCATTCCTTTATTGCTTCAGTTTGGAAAAGACCAAGCAGGAACAGAAAGTGAAGCTGGAAATATGTTTGCAGTAGTATTAGTGCCTTTGTTTGCATGTCATCTGTTAAGCAAGGAATAGCCTTTTCATAAATAATAGGAAGAGAATAGTTTGTATTGGCAGAACTCTGTATTTCCGGTATACAGTGATACTGAAAGCAGCTGGGAGGTAAACTCTCATGAATCTTCTGCATCACTAGGTCCAACTCTTAACTGAAACATAAAAATAATTTTCCAAAAGAGAAAACAAAGCAGCACACTTTCTCACACTTTTAATTACATCAGCACGGTCACCTGACAGAAAATGCTACATATAAAGAAATTTCTGTTAAATAGAAAGACCTGATACTTAGATAATGCAACAATTTGTTGGTTTTTGATTAATAGGGGACCAGTATCTTTATATGGCTTTATCTTGTTACGTTAGAGATCACGATAGAAAGAAAATTTAGAATTCAAAGTCCCCTGCCAAAAGTCAGGTAGTACACTGGCATATTGCAGTTATTTTACTGGCATAAAATATAATGGCAGAAAGTGACTGTTGTGCTGTGGGAATACAGAGCAGTTCTACTCAAGGACACAAAGCCTACTTGTGAGACCTCTAAAGTCACTGCAAAAATACTTGTTATTAGATTCACAGGTGGGCTTAGAGCCCATGGACAACATTGTTTTCTGAATCAGTTTTCATGTTAAGCAAGATTTTCCTTTCTCTTTTTATGCTTTCTTTGCAGTCATTAGAAGCAAAATGTGTAAAACATTAATCAGATGGTGAAGCAGACCTTGTAAAAAGATGGTTTAACCATAGTGATTTACCTAGAAAAAATATTCTACTGGTAAGAGAGTTGAAATAGTTAAAAAGATTTTACCTATGACTATGGTCCCAGGTATGAAACATTAACTACACAATCCAGAGTCTAAGTTCAGCGCTGCACATTTGTTGCTTCAAAGTTGAACAAAAATTAACTAATGTGACATCCTGTAATTATGCCTTTAGTTAGATAATCTAAAAACAATGTAATCCTTTAAGTCCCTCTTATGAAACACCTGGTAGGCTAGGACCATAAAGATTGTAAAACTTGCTATACACTCAGCTTCCTGGTTAAATATGAAGTAAGAATTTCTGGTCTGCTTATGGAGACCAAACAAAATGCTCAAACACAACATTCTCATGTAATATATATAAAAGTTATTCCCATTTGAGCCTGATTTAGTAAAAATTACATTGGTTTGACCCAATTTTCAGGTGTTTTCACCCAGCAAAAGATGTGTGACTCAGTACTTCATGCAGAGAGAAGTCACCCACTGCTCTTTCTAGACAACAGACCACCAGGTCACTCCCTTGGGTTACAGCTAGGACTCCCACAAGGAGTTGGTCTGAGTAGCTAGTTGCAGTTCACAGTGCTCAAAGATCATAAAAGTAACATGTAGAAAAGAATTCTGCAACCTGGGTAAGCTGAACCTAGTATTTGAGTATCTAGATAAGGAGGGAAATTCTGGCCTTGCTAAAACCAGTGGGAACTGGTTTCCAAAAATGTTTCTGCTAGGATCTGGTGCCTCTTCCCTCTTTCTGTGCAGCCCTCACCACGCTCCACCCTCTGCCCTCCAGGTCTGTAAACATTTGTTGGTCTGGATTCTCTGTTTAGCTCAGACCATTATGTCCAGTCAGAGACTGTTCAGACTCTGCTGCCACAAGGCATTTGAAGACACAAGCATAAACAAAACAAAGCCCCACCTACTCTAATCTGCACTGGGACCTGTTCTTCTGACCAAGCAACTCTAGTTCACTGTTAATGACCACGTCTTTTCTCTACCTACACAGTAGCAGGTACAATCTTAGATACTCTCTACTATTTAGTAAATCAAGTAGAGCCCTCATCTGTTGCAAAATCAACAGCATCTTCCCCCTCTTCCCTAGTGAATATCTGTATACCCATTCCTTACTAGAACAGGTCACCCAGAGAGGCTGTTGAGCCCCCATGGCTGGAGATAGTCAAAACCTAACAGGACATGGCCCAGCTGTCGCTGACCCCATTTTGAATGGGAGGCTTAGACTAGATGATCTCCAGAGATCAATTCCAACATAAATGATTCTGTGGTTATATTGGTTATGTGGCTATGCCTATCACCCTTCATTTAACTATCTCACCAATAATCAGGACTCACAGGCCCAGCCCAAACAAAGCTTTTGTCTACTCATTTTGCAACGCTTTTACTGGTTCTCAGAAAAGACCTTAATTCAGGAAATGATCATTACATACTTTATCTGTATCGAATTGAAACACAAACCAGCCAATACTTTAGAAAAGAATACATAACCACTTTCTGTAAAAGCATTTTATTTACTCATCTGTTTACATGTTGTTTACAAACCTATGAGTATCATTATAAGATGAATCATGTCAGTGTACTTTGCTTTAAGACTTTGTTTCCAAAAGAAGCAGATGGCACAGACTGACAACAGCTTCTGAAGACGTTCATCTCCCCAAGCATGTACAGTGATGAGGCCTTCCAAAAGCTCAGAACAAAAAGGGTAAGACGTTTCCTCACTGAAAGGTTGTAACGGCCATTTTCATCAAGTATCATCTATTTTCTTCCTTTGCAAAATAGGAAACAAGAGAAGGGCAAAGAAGATCATAATGAAGGGACTCCAGAGAATGTTAGAAGCATTGGCAACTTGTCAACATAATTGTTCCCCATATTAGATGTTCCCAGATACTATATTTACTCAGTGTATCAGATCCCATTTTATAGAATTCCAAGACTTAGGATCCCTCACTATGTCTGGGAGTTGAACATCGGAACCCCTAAAAGTACGTAGCAGCAATGATAGGCTTAGATCTGATTTCTTTTTGCAGCTGTAACTAGTTTGCAATAATTTGTTTCTGGTTGTGTAGCTGTCATACGTTGCGAGTCTTTCATCTGGAGCCCCAGAGAGCAGTTGAGTAAATCACTGTGGAAATGATCACTTGCATGTCTTCATTTCCCAACATTTGTACTGGTAAAAATGCTCTGTTCTGTTTAAATGGGTCTACAGGGCAAAGCTACAAGATATATCTTATCATAGCTAACCAAATCTCTTGGCTAACTGGTGCTGAGTATGTCCTATAGTCTGCAATACTCCCAATTTTGTTCACTTGATATATCTGCTGGATATTTTGAATATCTTCTGTAATGTCTTGAGCCCTATATTTCAAAATAGAAATTTTTTATGTTCTGGGGTTTGTTGTTTGGTTTTTTTTTTTTTAATTCAACTAATCTCCTAGTGTATATTAAAAGAAAATGAAACACAAACCAACCAGCTTAATAAAACAAAACATGGTTTTTGTTTGCACAAAATTACTTTCATTCTTCAATTTCCTGTCCTCCTTTCTAAAAGAAGGTGGAAGATAAGTTATTCTAAGGACCTGAATGCTGTTTTGTTGCTGTAAGAGAGACAAACCCCAACATTTCCTTTGACACAAATTTAGGCTAAAGAGAGTAGCAAAGATGAAGGTAATAGAACATAATAGAAAATGAGCTAGCCTTTCATACGATATAAATTAGTATATGCCAGGACACAATAAAGTTTTATCCAGTGTTTTTAGCGGTGAAATGTCCTTACTTTGTTTGCTTCCACGCTCCAGTCTTTTATAGTTGATGTGAACCAAGTTTTAGGGTTGTTTTTTTTTCTTTTTTAACAAAATAACATCCTATGCTACATATTTTGCTTTTTTTTCCCTATGAAATGTAATACAGTGTTGGGAGACTGAAAAAAAAAGTTATTAACAATAATAGGTTGCCTAGCTATTTATAGGATCTGACTAGATTGCACCTGTTATGTTTTACAGCTTTTCGTATTAGCCCCTTTGTCAGCAATGAATGAGTTTTCATACTTGCAGTTGTTCATGTAGGTTTCCTATTCTTCCTTGGTTGAAGCAATCAACAGCTGTGATTACTTCAAGTGAAGAAAATTAAGCTGATACGTACTAACAGATACAGGAAACACAACTTCTTTCATGAATTAGTGGGAAAGAACCAGTCTGGTTTTGTCGTTATTCGGTGATTGTGCTCAGCAACCGGCAGTTTTGAAGCTGGGCTGTCACTGGTGCCCACAGTGGTAAGCACTCAGAGTGGAAATCTTGGCTTCATTCCCTGCATGAAAAGCAACAGTTCACTGGATAGAGACATTCTCTCAGCCATGACAGGGACCTTTCGCCATCCTAGACTACCCTGAAGGCAAGATCCTGACTTCAGTGTGAGGGCATTGGTATGAGGGGTCTTCGCGCCTGAGCCTACTGCAAAATGCAGCTCAGTTGCAGGTGCACAGACGTACAGAACAAGGCTATTGCGCCTTCAAACATTTTGTCAACAAAACCGGTCTGGTTGTGTAGAGGAGTAGCTGGCAAGGACCTGAATGAGAATGTCACATCACACCACTCAGATCAGCACGACAGTGGAGCCCAAAAAGGAGATGTGCTTCTGAATGGTGTCACTGAAGCCTACTGTCCTCACCATAATAGCAGTTGTAATGGTACAGACCAAGGGCATAGCTAGGGTCATACTCTGTCTTTCATTGTAGATATAAGCCGTATAGGCACTCAGGAAAAAAAAAAGAGAACAGAGCAATCATGTATGATACTTCTCCTATATTCTCTCAACTTGTGATTCCTTCCAGCTCAGAGGATTTCCTGAACCTAGTATGTTCTATGTGTTTAGTAGCCTTCAGCTGATGTCTCTTTCAAGTACTTTTCCAGCCTTCCCTTGAATACAGGTAAAATTTTGTATTTGCAAAATCTGTTAAGGAGTTCCACAGGTTTACTACCTGTTGCAGCAACCACTCCCTTTTGTTTGCTTTGAAACCCACTAGCTTCACTTAATAGGTCCAGTTCTTCTATTGGCTCTTCCCCCAGTACCAGTATGCCACTACAGGGACATTTTGGAGCAGTGAGCTGGACAGGTGCTGTTATTTCTTCCAAGGTGTACCTAATAGAGGTGGTATTATCCAACAGAGAAGAACAAGGCTTATGAACCTTGAGTGTTCTTCCTAGTCTTTGTCTTGGGAGAGTCCCTCCACCTGTCTGTCTCAGTTTCCCACCTGTTCAGTCATGAGAAGGATTTTAATTTTTTTTTTTTCCTGCTTTGAGACAGACTGATGAAGAACAATTACAATGTAATTCTGTGTTCTAGTTCTAGAGTGAAGTTCTTGAACATAACCTAGAAAGAGACAAGCAGGCTAACCCCAGAAGAGCAGCAGGGCTGGTGAGTAGGGCACTCTCTTGGGACTATGAGAGACATAGGCTCAAGTGTTTTTTCAAAGCAAGGCTCATCTACCAAGGAAATGTCCTAGGCAACAGGGAATTCTCTAAAGACCTTGTCTCGCCTCTTCTGCTTCCCATTTTCTCACTGAAAAACACCCAGTACCAGGAAAGTTCCTGCACTCTTGGAAAGTATCAGACGTCCAGAAAAGTATTTATTACTCTGTAAACATGCTATCTGATTAGCTCTGAAAGAGCCAACCTTTTGCCTCCCACCGTGCTGGACGGTGAGATGTGTTGTCTCTGCTGTGGCTGGTGCACTAGGTGGCAATAGAGAGTCACCACTGCCCCTGCTCGCACCAGAGGAAGCCACAGGCGAGCAAAATTATACACCTAGGAGTTAAAAATCTCCAGCCTTTACTAAGTTTTTAACAGCACAGCACTAGAAATATTTTTTTGCACCTGAAGTCTATTATGAAACTCATGGCAGCAAATTCACAGCAAGTGCTAGTGCTTCCATATTTAACCACAGGAAGAAGCCTGAGCACACAGAAAAACCAGAGGCTTTGCTCACTGGGTTATATTCATACCTAGCTGCCAAGTAAGCCAAAATCATGATCTCAAAAGCATATTAATCAACAGTGCAATTTAGGTGTCTTTTTTCAGTAAGACTGTGTTGACATCTGAGTGCTACGGCTCATAAGCCTAAAATTCAGCTCCTGCAAATGTAGCTTCCAGCACCAGCTCATAGTTGCAGAGGTAGGGCCAAGAACACAGGTCTGTCGCAGTCCAGCAGTCTGCAAGTCACTAAGCCACAATTTCAATCTCCTTTTTATATGCTGAGCTTCTGTTCATGTGAATCCTGCATTCTTTGCATTGCAGCACAGCTTGAAAAAGGGGTGTACAGAGCATTCTCCACTAAACTATCCCACAGTGGGTGTTGGTGTTGTTTCATATTAAAACAAAAAGTTCCTATTCTCATCTTCTACATAACAACATAGTGCTTTCATCCAGAAAGTGCATGACTGAGGTTTAAACCTTATTTAGTCTGGATTCCAGACTTTCCTGTGAAAACACAGGCATCTAACTTTCAGGGTATCTAGGCCTGGATTTCTTCTGAACAGAAAGCTCTTCTAAACCCTTTGAGTAGCTGCACAATAAAAGGATAACTGCCACAGTAAATACTCCTCTTCTACTCTGCATGTAGTTCTCTCAGTGATGGTAGAGAATTTTCCTTATATATATCATAGGAAACTTATATTCACCAAATATTTTAAACATTTTCATAGAATATATATTTCCTAAAAAGAAACAACCGGAATGTTCCATAGATCAATGACCAGCCTTGATTCATTGTCTATGTTATATTTTTTGCTAGAGTCTCTAAAATACTGTGGTTCTAGGGAAAATATAGTGTCTGTCCCCTTCCATTACGTCAATGTCTGCAGTATATCCCACTAATATCTGAAATCATGAAACATGACTACAGAGGAGCATATCACCAATTTTAAACTGTCATATTCAAGGAAAACACAAACCCATCTGGCACTTGTTTGAAGCATTGTTAAACCTTCTGTTAATAACAAACTGTTGAACATTATACTAGATTAACATGTCTCAGTAAATCAAAGATTACCGTAGGTCTTGGCTTGTAGCATCACAGGGAATTCAAATGTCAATGTGTGAAAGACTTAATTCTCTGCTCCACCTGCTGCCGCTGTCCACTTGTGGTGGCTTCATTCCTGCTTACATGAGTGGAATTTCATCTGGGTTAGGCTAGCAGTTTTATTTTTTTCTGATGTAATGTGAGGAAAAAAAAAAAAAGGAGTTGACAGAGGTTATTTTAAACAGATTTAAAATTTAACTATTTAAACAAAAAATCAAGAATTACAAGAGCTTAAATACTGTAAAAAATTACTGATCAAAGCAGCCAAAACTAGAGACAAAAATTAATAGTGAGGAAGTAAGAAGCATAAACCTTTCTCCAAGAGCAGCTAATGTCTCCCTTCATGACATTGTAGCCATATTTGCTGAGCCACGCTGGAAACAGAAACAAAAACCTACCCAGTCCTTAGTTCTGCCTGCCTACCTGGTGGCAGTTCTTCAGCCCCTCCAGAGTCATGTTTTTCTTTCCACATTAAAGACCAAACCTTAAAAAGAGCCCTTACAACCAAGCCTGAAACTAGCTGCAAGAATTATAGGAGCTGAAGCCCAGTGGAAAATATCGTAGGTCAGAAAATGTAGGTGTCACTGGTAGCATCAAGAAGCAGCAATAAGGTGGCCAGGGCTTCCCTTTAAAAGCCACCGTCTGGAAATTTAGCAGAAGTCCTGGCTCTGAAAGCATAACCTTCTGTCTTGTTATGTAATTCTTCCATAAAATATGTCAAAACTAACTCAAGTTTTGGGAAAGATAATAAGCTGAATAAGTAGTAAGTATCTATGTGTTCATGGACATACATATAATGAAGAAGCTCCAGGAGCGAGACCAGCTACACAGTTCCATCAGAGTAATCATCTGTTTTGCCAAAATCCTGAACTCCAAGCTGGAAAACTACTCTTACCTTGCTCAGGTTTGCACTTAGGCTGGCACTTAGAATAATCTGCTCCTTAAATGGTTTGGCTGAGCAGATTGGTCCTTCCTTTCAGTCTCAGGGCTATTCTTATACAACCAGGAGCGAAGATGTAGACAAGTGAAGTCAATTTTATACCAATTTGCTCTTAGTTGAGTATGCTCCTGTTTTATCTGGTCCAGACCTTGAGACTCACTTTAATGATTATTCAGTAGGATCTGGAGCCTGGAAATTATATTTAAGCCTGGTTCTCAAAAGGTGACGTTGCACAAGAAAGTTCAAGACAATACTTCATCAGAGCTGCATAGTTTCTATTACTAATTAGTAACTATAGACAAAGGGAGATTAAAGAGGAACAGTCTTCTTGACTGAAGGACTGATTGCTTTCTTCAAGCTGTTACATATGCCTCTTCAACCTCCATGTTGGTCTGGACTCAAACAGTAGATCCGATAAGCCACTTGCTGTAGTGAAACCTAGCTAGCATGCCTTGGAATTAAAGCACTGCTATTTCTCTGTGTCTGAAGGTAAGATCATAAAATCCTAGAATCATAGAATGGTTTGGGTTGGAAGGGACCTTAAAGATCATCTTGTTCCAACTCTCCTGCCATGGGCAGGGACACCCTCCACTAGACAGGTTGCTCAAAGATCTGCTCTTTTAAAAGTTGTAGGAACTATGAAAGGGGTTTAGGCTTTGATTTTTGTTCTTTTACATCTAAATATAATTCAAGTGATTCATTTTTTTCCTTGTTGTTGCTTTTGCTATGTGGACCAAATGCTTTCATTATTTCACATTCTTGTTAATAAGAGGTCTTTATTTTCTTATATCTGATTAAAGTGTCCTTTAAGTCTACGGCAATTCTCCCATTAACATCAGCAGTCATTAAAGAGGCCTAAAAGGCAGATATTTTACAATAATATAATATAATATAAGGCCATAACATTAAGATTAAAACTATAAAAATAACATTTTATTTCTGCAAATTGCTGGTAACCAGAAACAAAAATTGTAAGCCACCAGCAACTTCCACACCAAGCCAAGTTTCAGGATCAAGGTTACCTTAATTAAAGAGAGGTGATGTCACGGCTGAGGAAGGATTTTGAATGCAAGCAGCATATCACTTGAAGAAATTTGGAATTATAATGAAAACTGTAAAACATTTTATTTTTTTTCCTTTAATGACTTACAGGAAAGAAATAAAAGAGTAGACTTACCTTGTGTATTTTGCGAACATTTTAAAAACTAGAGAAAAAAAGTATTTTGTACACTTAGTGTTTATATGCAAGTAACTCACAAAATGGATGACACCATGCATCCCTGAAGTGATATCTTGTGTCTTTGACTGTAAGGCTGTCTAGAACCTGAGCCCAGATTCTGTCTTCATACATCAACCACAACAAGAAAGCTATCAGAAGCCTTCCAGCACTCTCCTTTTTAAGTTCATTTTTAGTACAAGGGCTATGGGAGTCTGCAGAGGAATGAAAAAGGGGGCTGAAGAGTGAGCTAGAGAAATGCCTAAGGTGTACGGACAGAGCCTGTCAGTCTAACTTCTTCTTGAGGATGCCTGTTACTGTGAACTC
Organism: Balearica regulorum gibbericeps; assembly: GCF_011004875.1. Taxonomy (NCBI): domain Eukaryota; kingdom Metazoa; phylum Chordata; class Aves; order Gruiformes; family Gruidae; genus Balearica; species Balearica regulorum. The sequence goes on along the minus strand of NC_046184.1, from coordinate 207,657,744 downwards.
TCAAAAGAAATGGCTGGCTTCATCTTCTAGAATGACAGGACTCTTACTTCATTAAAGTCAAGATCTTCCTCCTCTTCCTTTGGTACAGATAAATACCTACAGGTAGTTGTCAGAGTGATATCATAGAAAAACTCTAGTTCTTATTATTGTCAGCCAGTATAAAAGACTATTCAGTTATAAACGTAGTACTGATTATTAGAGAGGGGTTTAAGCCTTAAGCCCAAACACAGAGTTTTCCCCCTAACATTCGAGTACAGTGTTCAGTTTTGGGCCCCTCACTACAAGAAAGACATTGAGGTGCTGGAGTGTGGCCAGAGAAGGGCAACAAAGCAGGTGAAGAGAGCTAGAGCACAAGTCTGATGAGGAGCGGCTGAGGGAACTGGGGTTGTTTAGCCTGGAGAAAAGGAGGCTGAGGGGAGACCTTCTCGCTCTCTACAACTACCTGAAAGGAGGGTGTAGCCAGGTGGGTGTTGGTCTCTTCTCCCAAGTAACAAGTGATAGGGCAAGAGGAAATGGCCTCAAGTTGTTCCAAGGGAGGTTTAGATTGGATATTAGGAACCTCTTCTTCACCAAAAGGGTTATCAATCATTGGAACAGGCTGCCCAGGGAAGTAGTTGAGTCACTGTATTGGGTTTACATGCCAAGGGTTTGGTAGTGAGGGGGCTATGGAGGTGGCTTCTGCGAGAAGCTGCTAGAAGCTTCCCCTTTTTCAACAAAGCCAATGCCAGCCGGCCCCAAGACAGACCCACCACTGGCCAAGGCCGAGCCCATCAGCAATGGTGATAGTGCCTCTGGGTAACAGAGTTCAGAAGGAGAAAAAAAAAAAGAAAGCCTCAGTTTTTGCAGCCAGAGAGAGGATTGAGAAGATGTGAGAGGAACAACTCTGCACACACTAAGGTGAGTGCAGAAGGAGGGGCAGGAGGTGCTCCAGGTGCCAGAGCAGAGATTCCCCTGCAGCCCATGGAGGAGACCATGGTGAGGCAGGCTGTCCCCCTACAGCCTGTGGAGGAAGGATGAGGGGGTGTAGAGATTCCACCTGCAGCCTGTGGAGGACCCCACGCCGGAGCAGGTGGAGGCACCTGAAGGAGGCTGTGACCCCGTGGGAAGCCTGCACTGGAGCAAGCTCCTGGTAGGACCTGTGGGCTCATGGAGACAGGAGCTGGCGCTGGAGCAGGTTTCCTGCCAGGACTTGTGACCCTGTGGGGGACCCACGCTGGAGCAGTCTGTTCCTGAAGGACTGCACCCCGTGGGAGAGACCCACGCTCGAGCAGTTCATGAAGAACTGCAGCCCACAGGAAGGACTCACGTTGGAGAAGTCCATGGAGGACTGTCTCCTGTGGGAGGGACCGCACGCTGGAGCAGGGGCAGAGTGTGAGGAGTCCTCCCCCTGAGGAGGAAGGAGCAGCAGAGACACCATGTGATGAACTGACCACAACCCCCATTCCCCGTCCCCCTGTGCCACTGGGGGGGAGGAGGGAGAGAAATGGGGAGTGAAGCTGGGTCTGGGAAGAAGGGAGGGGTGGGGGGAGGTGTTTAAGATTTATTCTTATTTCTCATTATCCTACTCTGATTTAGTTGGTAATAAATTAAACTAATTTCCCCAAAACTTCCTTGTTGTAACTGAAGCTTGTTTGTGTTCACCACAGTCATGGGAATGGATTATATCTTTCCTGTTTCACTTATTTGAAGATTGTTATCATACATTGCCTCAATCTTCTCCCTAGTTTGTTCAATCGTTCCTCAGAAATCATAAAACTAGTAAATATTTTCTTTGTTCTAGTTTTGCTCTAATTAGAGTTTCCTTCTTTCTTGAAGTGTGAAGCCCCAAACTGGAGACATTTGTCTGATGCTTGAACAATCCTAAGACAGAAAAATTACTTCATGTGGTTTTGCACCTGAAAATTATGTTTACCTTTTTCACAAAAGCATGACATTACTGAATTGTATTCAGTATAGCGCTTATGAAGCCAGCAAGAAACATCCCCTTGTGCAGATCCAACATACTCAAATAGACCCGCCTCAACCTAAAGCAGGGAGTGACTGTGGCTTGGGAGGGCACAAAACCCAACACAATACTAATGGGTTTACCTCCTACTTCTAAGACAAATAGCATGGAATTGCCTTACATCCAGTACCATGTCAGTGAACTGTAGCTATGAAAACACTTGTGTGGCCTTTATGAAGTATAAAGAGAGTATGAGACAGGCTGCTAATGCATAACAAGTAACCACCTAAAATAAGTTGTACACTGCTCTTGAGATGAGCCATGTTTCTGTAGCTACAGATGGATATTTCTGCTTTCTGTTAAGTTCACCAGCTGTTGGGCAAATTCTGATGAGCGTGGTCTTCCCCTAAAGCATATGGGGAGAGTTCTGTAATTCAGGTTATGCGAGCTACAGATACAGAGCAGGTGGAGGAAACGGTATACAGGTGAACTGCCATTTTTTGAGGAGTTTAATCCTACAAGGTTGTTGGTTTTATGGCTCCCAGCTAATTACATCATTATCCACAGCATTATTTCTGTGCTTAAAACTAAATGGAGAACTCCTTTCATAGATGAGGACTAGAAAGCTCAGAATTCGTAGGACTGAGCATCTAATTGCTCTTTTCAAAAACTAATTACGTTCTGCACGCAATTTTAAAAGCTACTTGGGTCTTTTGTGCATCTGTTCACGCTGTGAAGGACTTTAAGCAAAAAAGTGAGTATGCAAACCAGAAATGTGTTTTATACTACCTAAATGCCAAGAATCTAACGTTATTACTTCTATTTTCTGTCTCTGGGGAAGTTCCTAGAGAATTATTTCAAACTTTTCCTAAAAAGCAAGGAAGGCACTACTTACCATGCTAAGAATCTCATTTTTCAGGAATATAGTTTACAATCTCACTGTTTTATTAAAGTATCCTTAGATACAATGTCCAGAAATTTCAAATTGATGAAAAGGACACTGTTTAAAGAGAAACAATAAGTCTCAATCATATCACTAAAACTCCTTTAAACATCTTCAGCAGAAAAGGATCTAAAGGCTTCTCCATGAAGTTGAATACTTTCTGTTGCATTCATGTATTTTTCCTTTGTATAATTAAATAAGCCTTTCTACAGGGGGTGGTGAAGGCAATTCACTCTTCCTTAGTCAATCTAATGGGAAAATAAGTACAGTCTGGGTAGGCCATTTATGCAGACAATGTCTATACTACAAACTATTGTGTAGCAATTTAGACATAAACTGACACATCCTTCTAATCCCTACAGGCCTAGTTTTTTATATCCTTCCCCTTGATACCTGTTGAGCCTGTTGTACTCCAGTGATGGGTTAGAATGGCATAATAGCCTGCCTACCTGGCACGATTTAGACTTTTTTTTTTACCTTATTCGATCCAGTTGTGGAGTTAGCTACACTGAAACAACTCAACACATGCTTATGTAATAGCTCGCTGATGATTATGTTTATTAAAGATTAAAATAGAAAGGAGAGTATAATCGAGCCACCAACAGATTTGAAACATCATGTTGCTGCAGGTATTTCCATGGTGTTCTAAGTTGAATTGTAGAATTACTTTCCATACAGACCTATTGGTCCTGTATACCTACTGCTTGCTGACATCATCAATAATTTAGCATTGCAGATATCCAAAATAATATATCATATTTTCTTCTTGTTCACAGCTATGCTTGCTTTCAGTCTTATGTCTATGTATTTTTCTCTTTCCCCAGGTAATGCATTTGTGGTTAGCCTGGCTTTGGCTGATCTGGTGGTGGCCTTGTATCCATATCCACTGGTGCTCTTAGCTATTTTCCACAATGGATGGACTTTGGGTGAAATGCATTGTAAAGTGAGCGGCTTTGTGATGGGACTAAGTGTAATAGGCTCTATTTTCAACATCACTGCAATTGCAATAAACCGATATTGCTATATATGTCATAGTTTTGCCTATGACAAAGTGTACAGCTGTTGGAACACGATGCTGTACGTCTCCTTAGTATGGGTATTAACAGTAATTGCAACTGTGCCAAATTTTTTTGTTGGCTCTTTAAAGTATGATCCACGCATCTATTCATGCACATTTGTTCAGACTGCAAGCTCCTACTATACGATATCTGTTGTGGTAATTCACTTCATCGTCCCTATCACCATTGTGAGCTTCTGCTACCTTCGAATTTGGGTTTTAGTGCTTCAAGTTAGGAGACGAGTCAAGTCAGAAACAAAGCCAAGACTGAAGCCAAGCGACTTCAGAAACTTTCTTACCATGTTTGTAGTTTTTGTGATTTTTGCCTTTTGCTGGGCACCTCTAAACTTCATTGGGCTGGCTGTAGCCATCGATCCCATGGAAATGGCACCAAAAGTTCCTGAATGGTTGTTCATTATAAGCTACTTCATGGCCTATTTCAACAGCTGCCTTAATGCAATAATATATGGACTCCTTAACCAGAATTTTCGGAATGAATACAAACGAATTTTAATGTCACTGTGGATGCCAAGGCTTTTCTTCCAGGACACATCCAAAGGTGGAACTGATGGTCAGAAGAGCAAGCCTTCTCCTGCTTTAAACAACAATGACCAAATGAAAACTGATACCTTGTAAATGTGTAATAGGTGTAAAAATAAATGTCAATGCAAGAGGCTGTCATGGACAACTCCAAGAATATAGTTGTAATATTCTGATCATTCTTGCTTACTTTTGGGGTCTTTCCATTTGGATGGCACTTTGTGACTGGAATACTGTCTTTTGATAAAGCACATTGCTCTCACTTCATGATTTATACAAGATATCAATTGAAAATGCATTTCAGAATTAAAGCAGCAGGTGAGTGCAAGCTGGTTTAGTTCTGAGAGTTGAATTCTGCTCCCAGACATATGAATGGAGCATTTTTTTTACTTCAGTGGGAGTTTTGCATTCTTTACACAAGGTCAAGATTCATTTCTTAGAAGAGGTAGTGAAGGTACTTGTCTATGGGCATAGCAGCTCATCAAGGCTGTGGAGTGATATTTTCCTCCCTACTGTATCTGAACAAAGAGGGTGAAGCTGATACTCTCTTTTCCACACATGAGCCAACCATCACATTTCTGTGCATGTAATGGTGGCAGTAGTAGTATCTTTGAATCAGACTTGTAAATTGGAGAGAAGAATGTTGGTGTAAAAGCACATATTAACAGAGCCTTTCCTCACAGGTTTTTCATGCTTATATACACTGTATTTCAAATCTCAGTGTATTTACTCTGTTCATCTTTTGTGATTGATTTTATGGTAGATAATATAATACGAATAGTTGATTTCTTCTATGTTTGCTTAACACAATATTCTTCCTTTAGAGAGCATTAAATTTTCTTTGCACTCCATTTATTTATCTATACATAGACATCCAATGTCATTTGATGCCCTTTAGCCCACCTTACACATTTGCAACAGGCTGGAAATTATGGCATATGACCTGTGATCATCTGGAGTGGCAACTGGAAAATTCAGGATTTCTCAGATCATCTCAAATGACACTAGACCAAAAGAACAAGCCCTTTTGAGTATAATGGTAGCTGAGATACTTGCCTCACATGTAGATATCTAATCTTGAACAAAATCCACTGTTGGTGTCTCATCTAAACTAACCTTCAAGGTTCCCTATAGTGGAGATATGATTCCTTCCACCTGTCATGAACACACATCCAAAGATGAGATAAATTGTTTTGTGGAGGTTCTAGTCTCCTCTCATTGACTTCAGAAGGAGCTTTGATTACCAGTTCAAACATCTCACTTTGGATAGCTAGGCTGGGATTCATCTTGCCTAAACTGGGATGTCTCTAGTGTAAATTCTAAATTCCCATTGTAGTCCATGGATGTCTAGGAAATTATTCCTTTTATCTTGAGACAGGGCCCTTTATTGGTCAGAGGAACTGATCATCAGACTCACTGACTGTGTCTTCATTGACTGTCATGGAGATCAGGCAGCTCATTTAGACTCACTTCAGAAAAAGACAGGTGATCTCAATCCCATAATTAGTGTACCTACAGTTCATATTTGCACAGTTCATAAAATGGATGATTTTCCATTTTCTTTTCAAACTCAGCTCAACTTCAAATTGAATGTCTTTTTTTCAGGTAGCACATTGTAACAATGACTGTACAGATCAGATTACAATATGGGTTATACCCCACAGCATCATAGTAATTTACACAATGATGTGGTTTGCGTTATCTCTGAATAAGATTAGAGATCTGTGTGCAAACACACAGTCAATTAAGTTATTTTATCATTAGACCTGAAATGCACATTACTTTTAGTAGTGCTGTTCAGGAAAGAGGAGATAGGCAAATTAGATTTTCTCTGATAAATCCATGTCAGGTATTGAAATAGGAAAAGGAGGAATTTAGGTTGCTATTACATTCCAGTTTGGCTTTCCTGACCTGGCTATTATGAAAAATATTTCATAATTTGTGTAGCCAATACACCGCTCCTGAAGCCATAAAGACATATTACACATCACCCTTATGTTGCTATACTTATAGCAAACCATCAAACCACAGTATTTTAAATGTTTTATTTACTTACCAAAAGTCTATGTAAAGTACAGCAAAGTAACAAATGTCATAATTCTTCTAGCTTCTTTCACATTCTTCAGATAATTTCTGATAATCTCTGAAGATCAGTACCCTAGGACTCAAACACTAGTAGCCTGATGAAAGGTGAAAACTTTGTGAACAGTGGCAAGAAAGAGACGGGACAAATTTAACCTGGTGGTAGATAAAGAAAATACTGTAGCTAAAAGTAGCAATCATTAATCTGTTCTACATGGAACATAATTTTATGTCTGACACAGTTTCTATATGTATTGTCTTTCCTCATGACTTCCAGAGCAAGGTACTGAACACAGAACTAATATACATTTATGTCTAAATGCAAAACTTCCCCCAGAGTAAATAAGGAGTTTCAAGAGTCTGGGAAACTTGCAGGAAAGAATATCAAGTTTGCTTCATTGACAACCCTGCTTTTTCTGACTTCTATGAGTGATCAAAATTGTGACTTGAAATTCAAAATTTGTTACCTGACTTGTAGATGAACTAGGATTAGAAGTAAATTGATTGACACTGGTTTATCACTTGCTGACATGAGTCAGAATACAGTGCAGAATTTGGATCAAATTCCCATTATTGCTTTAAATCCTTAAAACAAATCTAAACATTGTTACCACTTGGCCATAAAAGTGAGCAGCTATCATTCTGCATAGTCATGGGAAGAAGATTTGAAATTTCTATGAAGTCATTTTACAAATTATCTCTTCACATTAAAAATTAAAGATCACTTTTAAGAAACCTTGCGCTGGTACCTCCTCAGCTATCCTAAATGAAGCTCACACAAGTAATAGAATAGAAACATAGAATCATAGGGTGGTTTGGGTTGGAAAGGAACTTAAATATCATCAAGTTCCAACCCTTCTGCCATGGGCAGGGGCGCCCTCCACTAGACCAGGTTGCCCAAAGCCTCATCCAACTTCTCTGGGCAACGTGTTCCAGTGTCTCACCACCCTCACAGTAAAGAATTTCTTCCTAATATGTAATCTAAATCTACTCTCTTTTAGTTTAAAACTGATATCCCTCATACTATCACTACACTTACTGATAAAGAGTCCCTCCTCATCTTTCCTGCAGGCGTCCTTTAAGTACTAGAAGGCTGCAATTAGATCTCCCCGGAGCCTTCTCTTCTCCAGGCTAAACAACCCCAATTCTCTCAACCTGTCCTCATAGGGAAGGTGCTCCAGCCCCCGATCGTCTTCGTGGCCCTCCTCTGGACCTCCTCGAGCAGGTCCATGTCTTTCTTATGCTGGGGGCCCCAGAGCTGAGCACAGTACTTGAACACAGTAATGTATTGTTCAAAGAAAGAAGTGTTCCAAAATTTGATTCTTCCTCACAACTTATGAAAAATTTTTGGAACAGTACTAAATTATTAAGTGTGGATTCTACCACCACAACATTTCCTGAATGAGATCCTGCTCTGCATGGTGTCTACAAAGCCAATTGAGCTACTTAGTGTGCCAGGTACTGTTATTAATATTGAGTCCTGATATACAGACAATAACTCATGCCTGCTTAAGTAAGTTTTTATACCATGTATTATTACAAAGCATTGCATTTGAGTTGACGTGGAAATCAATCAAGTTCATAAAATTTGTATTAATTTAGATTACTAGATGCAGCTCTTGCATGGTGGAACCTCTTTATGTAACAATATTTTATTTTTCCATATAGTTATGTATCCATCTATCTACATCAAAAGCCTTAAATTAGTTTTATCCCTCTCTTATTACAATTCAAAATCCATTTTCCCTCAATTTACATTTGAAGAAAAAATTAGAAGTCCAATTTAAAATGTAACTAAACATTGAAATAGGTGATATTGTTATAATATGATTTGAAAGTATACTCAGGAAGAACATATCAGCTCTGTGCAGATTTATGCATCTTTGAGGAAATTATTATTTCCATTATGTAAAAGTATTTATACCAGCATATCAGATATAGACACTTTAAGAAAAAGGAGGAAGAAAGGTAGACTCGATGTTCTGCACAAGGTAACTAGTGAAGGCAAAACTAGGGCCTCAGGGACAAAGCCTGTTTCCAGAAAATTTGGAGTGTTTTCAAGCATTTAATGTTATCTTGATTAAATGTGTTGTGTTTTCTGTTTATTAAAACAAATAAATGTATTCTAGAATTATTCTTACAGTATAACTCTGATTAGAAAAATACTTACCCTTATGTAGGTGGGTGAAGACCACTTGTAAATTCTGTTTCAGTAAAGAGGAAGTGGAGGTGTGGTAAAGTCTACATGAGACTGAAGCAATGCATTAGCCTTATCCTGTCTCTCCGTGTAAGTGAAAATTTCACTTTCACGGAAGAATTAAAACTACGAATTCAATCCTATTACTGTTAACTTCAGTGAGATCAGGTTTTCACATCAAATTATTGACTAAATAGAGTAATTCTGCCTGGCTCATTCTCAGGGGCAGAAATGCACTTCTGTCTCTCCACTTCTTCCTTTAAGAACACATTTAGATAAAAGATTATTACTTTTATTTCCCAACTGTATTTTTAAAGAACTGCACAAGTCTCGGAATTCCACAATGAATAAATAGCTGTGGAAGATTGTATATATTTCTTAATATGTATATAACACACTTTTGGTCATCTGAACAATTTCTTACATTTAAAGGCATTTTCAGATTCAATGGAAAATGTGGAAGGTAATTTATTTTCAGTCATCTATTGATATGTTGCTATTTTAACTGGATCTTGCACACTTGGTCTATAGTAATAAATCAATATTTTGCCTCAAGTTATAATGAGCATGCAGAGAGACCGCTGTGGATGTCAGTTGTAGAACACATCACTGATTCCTGTTCGTCCTCTTGTTAGTAACACCTCAAGCTGTAGTAAGACAAAAATAACTAAAAACTTTAAAAAAATGTATATTCTTATCAATATTTTTGTGGCATAAATTTACTCTGGGGTAAGAACCATATCATCAAATGCATTGCCAAAAAACAGATACTCTGAAATTAGAAACTGGAATTGGAGGTTGAAACCACAAAGAACGTGACCTGTTGTGTGTCCCACTGGACCTGGCCACAGAGGTGGGACTGTCACATCGGCTAACCATAGAAATTCTTGTGTTCAGCCCTGAGGTCTTTAGGCCTTGGGGACAGCTGGGAAGGTCCTATGGAATATTTGTTTGTGTCCTCACAGAACAAGTTAATCTCATGTCATTGTGCAGGCAAAACTCCAAATAGTTCAATGGCTGCAGATTGAAGCCTTGAAAATGCTGTATAAAGAATCATTCTTTGGGAGAATAAAGAAGAGCTGGTGATGGTAACAGCATTTTAAAAATCATATTTTATGTTTGAAATATGTACTGACTTATTTTACTCTTCTGTAAACTTACTGAGGTTCCCTTCTACCTGCAGTCATGTGATAAAATCAGCTAAATGTGTGCCAACTGAAACTATAGGCAGTGACAAGTGAGGTCCATTGATGCCAGCTGTGGTCTTTTAATTATAAACTAACAGACAGTGAGTTTTGTCCTTAGAAAAGAAAAAAAGAACAAAACCACCACCAACAAAAAATGCCTGTGAAAGCAAGCCATGTGACCATAATTTTAAATTGCTTCACAGAGGAACCTGTTTGCATGTGTTTAGTGTAAATGTAACCATTTAATCATGGGGAAAAAAATCCAAAAAGCTCTACAAAATTCAAAAAAATAAAATAATATTAACCTGTTCCAAGGCAAAAGGTCGTCTACTGTGGAAACATACACTTTGCAATTCCTAACTTTTAGCAGTCTCCAGAAGACACTGAAGACACACACAGAATAACATGAGAGCAAAATATGGAAGATTGCACAATGATCTCCAGACATGGAGAATTTCAGTGCTTCTTATTTTGTCCATAAAACAGAGCTTAGCTGATTACTGTGAACACAAAAGGAGTACACTAGTATGCCAGGCCCAGGAAGGACTCTGGAAATCCAAGCTTTTTGTGTTGGCCAGGATGGTTTGTGGGAGGCTAAGACCACAGCTATTGTTAATAGGAATGTTCTTCTAGCAGATGCAGTCACTGTTTCCTCCTTCTCATCCTCTGCTGATTCCCAGGGCTCTATTTTTTGCATTGCATTTGTACCTCTTCACTGCATTGCATTTGTACCTCTTTCTCATGCTGCTCCCTTTTTCATGTCAGGAGCAGCTTTGTCCAGCTTTGTTTCCTCAGCCTTAAGAAAAATTTGCTTATATGTCTGAGGACCCTGAAGCTGTCTCTACAACTGACCCCCCCCCCAAAAAAAAAGCTTTTCCAGGAAGAACAACCTCTTTCACAGCCTGTTGCTTTCAATGTCAATACTTTTTCTGGTTTTGCACAATTATTACTGAAAAGGAAAAAAACCTTCACAACCATTTTTAAGAGATTTTAAAATAACTACCTCTGGCTTGAAATGTTCACATCTGTGTGGTAATCAGTATATGAGTAGCTGTAAATTTTCCCTCACAATCTCAGTAATACTGTCAGAATCCCAGAATCATAGGCTCCATCTTGTCCAATCACCTGCTCAAAACAGATCTAAATGGACCAGGTTGTTCAGGACCAGGCTCAGTCAACTTTGAGTACCTCCAATGGTGGAGACTACACAACCTCTCTGAACATCCTACACTAATATTTGATCACCTTATGGTATATTTTTCCCCCCTAATGTCTCTTTGGAATCTCCCATATTGCAACTTGCTCCCATTGGCTCCCATCCTATCACTATGTACCTTCAAGAAGACTAACTCTTATCTTCTCATCAGATACTTGTAGACAGCAGTAAGGTCTGGCCTTCAGCTTCTCTTCTCCAAGCTGAACAAATCCAGCTTTCTCAGCCATTCTTCATATGGCCTGTGCTCCAGGCTCTTGACCAGCTTCGTGACCTCTGCTGGACTCACTCCAGTATATCAGTACCTATCTTGCACTGGGGAGCCCAGAACAGGACAAGGTCTTAAAAGCACTGAATAAAGTGGAAGGATCACTTCCCTTGACCTGCTGGTGACTCTTTTTCTAATGCAGCCCTCTACTGCAAGCACCTGTTGCTGGCTATCGTCAAGTTCATGTCCACATGTCCTCATGTCCTTTTCTGCAGAGCTGCTTCCTAGATGGCTGGGCCACAGGCTGTAGTGTTACATGATGTTATACTATCCTACATACAGTATCTTGCTCCTACTGAACTTCACGATGTTCCTTGAAACCCATTTCTTTAGCCTGTCCAGGTCTCTCTGAGTAGCAGTCCTGTCTTTCAGGATATTGACTGCTTTCCCCAATTCGGTGTTGCCCACAACTTGCTAAGGATGCACTCTGTCCCATCATCTGGGTCGTTACTAAAGACTTTAAGCAGCATTGGTCCCATTATTGACCCCTGAGGGACCCTATTAGTTACTGACCATTAGCTGGACTTTTCACCACTGATCACAGCTTTTCAGGTCCACAAGCTGAGCCAATTCACCACACACCTTTTTGACCAGTTAAACAGCCCTTATCTTACAAATTCAGTGATGAGATTATGGGAGATTGTGTCAAAGGCCTCGCTAAAATTAAGATGTACAACATCCACTGCCCTCCCCTCGCGACAGCACCAGTCACCTCAATGTAAAAATCAATGAGGATGGTCAAACATGATTTCCACTTGGTAAACCTGTGCTGACTGCTCACAATCACCTTCTTGTCTTTCACGAATTTAGAAATGGCTTCTGAGTGGGTTTGCCCCATCACCTTCCTGGAGACTGAGATGAGACTGACCAGCCTGTAGTTCCCTGGATCCCCCTTTGTGCCCTTCTTAAAGATGACGTGACATTTGCCTTTTTCCAGTTATGAGGAGCCTCCCCAGTTCATTCAAAAATGAGCCTCCCGTGTCATTTCAAAAATGATGCAATGTGGCATCACAATGTCATTAGCGACCTCCCCCAACACCTGTAGGTGCATCCCATCTGGTCCCATGGACTTGTGTATGCACAAGAGGCTTAAGTGATCCCTAACTCTTTCTTCCTCTACTGCATGTACTGGTTTACTCCCACACATCCTGCTAGAAGGCTCAGGGACCTGGGATGACTGAGGACAAGCCTTACCATTGAAAACTGAGACAAAAACCGCATTGAGTACCTCAGTCTTTTCCTTGTAGCTTCTCAGTAGGTTCCCTGCCCCACAGACAAATGGGTCCCCATGCTCCTTACCCTTCCTTTTAATACCAATGTATTTATAAATACCTTCCTTGTAGCCCTTCACCTTTCTCCCTCCTGGACTATGTACCATGTGAAGGAGATTATTGCACAGATTCAATGCCAATCTCTGTGCTCCAGAGTCTGAAGAAGCTTTTACCTTTCCATTCCATTTGCAGCAGCCTGACATTGCAACTGGGAGAAGTAGGCGCTATTTTGTGTGACTTCCTGTAGTGAGAAAGGTTAGCTGGCACAGGATATTCTTGATGATCCAAGCTGAATGCATACCCCAGTAGGAGAGAGACTGTATTGGCAAGTCATCTAATATTCCTTGACAGCAGCCTTTTGATCAAATGCTAGAGCATGGTGAGAAGTAAATCTTTCTGTGAAGGAATCAATCAATCAAAAAGAAAGATCAGGGTTTGGGATTTTTTCCTTTTATATTTCAGTACCAATCTAGGGACTGCTAAAAGATATTTTTGACATTGAAAAAGTTGTTATCATATCCTGCACTTTTCATTATTCTCAAGAACTTCACCGAAAGGCCATTTCATCAGCCTGGTTCAAGCACTTGTGTGTCTCTTTGTGTTAAAGCATCCTTGTCAAAAGTTGCTCTTAGCCAGAGTAACTGCTGCAAACCTTTCTTCTATTATTTCCTTTATCATTCACTTTGTTTAAAAGGTAAGGAACCAAAAATATTTATATGAAGTATATGCAATATATATAATTTTAAAAATAAGATAGAAAAGATAGATTTTCCATGTTGCAATGTATCACCAATCCCACGTACCTTAGCTTATATACTATAATTCATAAAGCCAAGAGCTAGTGATCCCAATGTTTTTCAAATAGTAAGCTCTAATTCAGTTTTTAATCAACTGCAGCCTTTTTGCCATGCTTTAATTGCTATGTCATTGGAAATCAACGCAAATTTTGTGTTTGTAAGGCTAGATTCTTGCAAGGGTTAATTAGTCTTAGTCCAGCACTTTACATAATAGCACAGCAGGAAATTGGAATTTCAAGTAACATTACATCATTAAACATAGTGCATCAAAAGATTTTTTCCCTTTGCTCTGAAGTGGCACTGATCTTAATTGTGTGTCACTGCAATGCCATGAAAGCCTGTTCTGCTGCTCAATTTCAAGCAGACATTTAGTATTTTAGAGTATTTTATGTAATTAGCAGATATGAACTATCAAAAAGCTACCACAGTGATTGATCTGGATACTCTTGGGCCATTGGTTACAATGCCAAGCTTTCAGCTGGAAATACAAAAAGTGAATACAATGGCTCTAATAGCCCTCTCTGGTGTATATCATAAATTGATATGGCATTCAAATCATCTGTATTAAAGCACATTCTGCATATGGGGGTTTTTTCCCAGATTTATTTGTGAGGAGAACAATTAAAAAAACCCAACAAACACAGCATGACAATGTCTTCTGCCATCGTCTTAACTTTTCCTATACCAAAAAAAAAAAAAAAAAAGCATGGATTTAACTGACACCTATGAATCAAAAATGGTGTTGTTTGAAAGAATTCAATGTGCTACTGGTGCATTTAGTTCTGTGCCCCCCACTCCACCCCAGAGGACCACAGCTTTGTTACAACAAGGCTTTCATCCCCTGCCCTTTTGAGCTCAAACAATTCTCCCTCCTGCTCTTTTTCTTGGAACTAGGAAGGGATTTTACAGTAAATTTGAATGTGGCACTCTCATATAAATATAAATAAAAACAGATCAGAATCTATGATGCCTTCTTCATAGCTTGTTAATTAAAGGCATTTGAAGCTGCAAAGATCACCAGAGAACATGAACGCAAACCATGATCCATTCCGTCTGTCTCTAGTCCAGTATGCAGCAAATAAATAGGATACGGGGAATTTTGTTGTTGTGGTTCTTATTAAATAATACATTTGTGTTACTCAGATTGCTTCCAGGAAAGCTCTCTCTAATGAAAAGAATGGTTAAATGCCTCATAATTTTTATTCATGACATATGAATAAAAATCATAAAAGGCATCTCTGCAGCCATGTAATTCAATCCATGGTATGGGAACCTCCTAGATATCACACACCATGCACATGTGATTACTCGCATACACTGAATACTCTCCAGAGCAGTACGAACCTCTGTTAGCACAACAAGACCTACGTGGCTCACTGAAAATGAAACCCAGGTAAGCAGATTTTCTGCCTTTTCTTTTTTTCATTGATCTCTACAGATTTGCTAACGCTACAAATCATACTGCCTTAGAGAGCAGAGATCCAAGTAAAAGGTCAAATTACACTGGCTTTGAGGACAAATTTGTTGTGAGCTGCTGTAAGATAAATGGTCAAATGAATGACATGTTTCTGCTCCTCGGAGTAATGAGACTCTAGTTCTGCAAATGGCCTCTTTTCCCGTCACATTCACAAATATAGGCACCTTGGAGTCTCTATGAACTTCTCGCACCCTCCTCTGGGAGACAAGCAGATGTCTACAAAACCAGGTTGTTCAGAAAATGGTTAAGTAGGCTCAGAATTCCTCAGTGACCATGTCAGCAATATTTACTGTCCTCCTGCTCTAGTGCTGCCACTAACATTTGTATCATGAGACTGTATGCTAAAGAAAACACCTAACTATCATGAGTGATAAAACCACAAGTGTTAGAAACAATCAATCAGGAAAAAAAAAAAGGGGGGGAGTATTTTGTTTCTTTTTTTTCCTAGATATTTTTTATAAGTAGTTTGAATGGGATGCCTTATAGTTTAGTGACACAAAGCTAAAACATGCAGTATTTTTCTTGGCTCCATGGAAGACATGGAAAAGTAGCCAGTATTGGTTCAATGTCTTACAAGTGTTGGTATTCCCAGCTTAGACAAAGCCTCCTCATGACCAAGGTAAGGGCAAGAAGTCAGCACTTCTGCCGGCTTTCAATTCTGGCTGCAAAGATTTGCTCCACAGAGGTCCTGGGCTCTGCTCACACCCACACCCTAAAGGCACTCCATAACCTCAGGCATTTACGGGACACGCTGAAGCAGCTGAAGAGAGGACAGCTACATAATGTGTGTTTCCTTGTTCCTCATGATTCCACAGAACTTGAATATTTTTGGGATCTGTGCTCCCCACTTGGTCCTGTACTGCCCATACGTGTGCGTGAATGAAGACCTAGCGTGCAGAGCTGCTGTAAGAGTTTGGTGTGCTAGCAGCACATACATAAGGATAGCTAATAAATGTCAGCTACAGGTATATGTGGACATATAATACCACACATAAACATACGAGGTCCTTAGAGTTGTTATGCCATAAAAGAGTCAGCACAAGCAGGACGGGATTAAACTGTTATTTATGCAGTTGCAAAACCACCATGAGCCTTTAGGAGGGATACAATGAAGAAATCAAGACATACTAGCTGCGTTGGAAGGTCTGATCTTAGGTCTTGCGCTATAACGTGGGAAAATCTCACCTGAAATTTCCTACTCCATCCTGTAATTCTATTTTCTCAAATTTAGGATAAAATGATCACATACACTGGCAAAAATGGGATAAAGAGATGAACAGTTCTGTAACACAAATGACATTTTACCCTGTTTTATGTCTCAACAAAATCACATGAAAGAATATGGGGTTTTTTCCACTGGAAACACAAAGACGTCAAAGTACATTTGTAGTCATGAAGGTAAAAAATGAAGTTTCTTTTATTCTTCCCCCAAATATCACTGCCTATTTTTATTTTAAAAACAGTATAGGTATTAACAATATGTACCTTAAATTTTATAGAGTTTTTTGTATTAAGAAATTAGTTATTTCTTTAGAAGTTCTGTATTATAAAAGGTGTGTATGCTTTTGGAGGGTAAGCATAATCTTCTTTCATTAGGCCATAAGTAGTTAGCACATTCTTTCTTTCCAACTGGCTGACAGCTGACTTGTCTGTTGCATTTAAGCAATTTCTTCATGGTCTTAATTGGATATTTTGTAACATATAGTTTTTTAAAATTATTTTTTAAAATCTCTTAAAAGAAAACACTTGGCTAACAGGGTTTTTATGACTTCGTATGTAATGTATGGCTTCTTTTGCCTTTAGACATGCTGATAGACCTCTTCATCTGCAGTGTGAAGTACCAGGAAACGAAGAAGCAGGCGTCCAAGTGGTGTTTAGAAAAGCAGGATAAAATATCACTTGTAATGCTCATATTTCTTCTCTGCTATATGAGATCTGACAGCAATAAGAGCTGAACCATTTCCTACATTTTTTCAGAGGCATTAGCTGCTGAAAGGATAATGGCTATCTCTTCGTGCAGAGACAAATGCTTCAGATTTGACTGAGGATCCTCTGGTTACCCAAGTGTTAAACAACTAGCTTATTTTGAAAGAACGAGTAAACTGAGACCTTTTTGAGATGCCTTCATTCCAGGTAACTATTGCATAGCTTATTACAGAGCCCCTGTAATTCTTCATCATAGCCCTTTTCATTTATATTTACTGGATTGGCATAGGATGCAAGATTTACCTTATGAGTTTCAAAAGCCCATGATTCTTTCCTTGAAGATGCAAGTGCCCTTTGTTAAAAATTCACATCCTCAACTTTGAACTTCAGCAGCAGACTAATGTTTTTACACTTCATTTAAATGTTAATGTGTTATTTTCTAAACTTCAGACTTCTAAACTGCTACATGATTTCCAGACTTCATGATGAAGGTTTTCCTGTTGGAATGACATTTCCTCTACATTATACAGAAAGAAGTATCCATAGTTACATAAAGAAAAGAGGAAGACAAGGGTTTCAGCAGAAGAAAATACACCTGTGGTCACAGCTGAGTTGTTAACTGATTAGCTACACTGAAATAGAGGCCAGTCATTCTCAGGTTGCATCTAGCGTTAGTGAAAGGCACTTGGAAAAGACCATTTAAATCCCCCATGCAGCCACAAAACAAGCTAGAAGCCTCATACCATGCTGCATAAGTAATAGCAATCTATTGGTACAGTTGATGTATTTATGAAAGACACGTGTACAGTTTCCAGACCTAAGTAAGTCCAAACTGCCAATGGTATTGGCAATAGTGATGCTGACTTTTGGTGTAGGAGGAAGTCTGCACGCTACAGATTTCATTTTTCAGTAGGGTAGCGGTAATCATATATGGCTACTATATGGCATCTGTTCTGCCACAAGTATGTGTGCTAAGTAAATAGACTGCAAGCAAAACCATCCTGGGATTTCATCCTGTCATGGTAAAATGGGAAGCAGGTCTTTTGACCAGAGCGGGATCAAGAAAAATCTTCAGGAGCTCAAAGACAATATAAAAAAAAAAAATCAACTGCCAATTCCTTCCATTATTTACTATTTCCTTCAATCAGTGCATCCACAAAATTTCATCTCTGTTCTCCTGAAACAGAAACAAACAGTAGGAGATGTATGGAAGATCTAGCTACACTGTGCATTTCTTCCTATACTCAGAGTCACCTACAAAGGCACAATGGTTATATTTACTACACATACTTCATCCAAAAGACCATTCTGGAGCATCCATGAGCACAATTTTAGATTCCCCTGATTCCTGTGCATAAGGCTGCTATATGAGTGTCCACCAGACAGGGTGTTAATGTCTTTTTGCTAGTGGATTAAGACACCTATCAGGCATATTAGGCCACCAAGCACACAAAGGCATGTAGGGTCCTACAGATTTCTTGCTGTCACCTCCTAGTTGCCACAGGGCCACATTTGTAAGCTGCGTGATGAGTTTCTAGACAGTCCTCAAGATGCAGTGAGTAGGTTCACTGGTTTTAGCTTGATTTGGTTCACCCATGCTCCTTCATCTTAACAGGCTCCTGATATGAAATATCAGGTCCAGTCTTCCTCCATAGATGAGTAGAAATTCCAGGATAATTCTAGAATCATGGTAGAAATCCATAATAAACAAACACTGCTAATCCATTAAGATCCAACCTATTTCTTCCTTTCTTTCATCCTAAATTTCAGGTTTTGAACTTATGGACACATATATTAATCTTTAATCTTAAACAGAGGATATTTCACAGGCTAAATGATATATCAGTTTCATGAAGGTGGCTAGGTTTCCTTCAAATTAAAGTACTATTTACTATGATCAGGAAAGAGAGACAAACCCATAATTACCAAAATATCTACTTAGTTGCTCATAGATTCCTTTTTTTCTGTTAGACATAGGTGCAGTTTGCTACAAGCCATGCTCTCCTGTCCTTTGCAATTAGAAACATAAAATTCCTTTCTAGAGGACTGCACTCACACCATCTGGGAAAAACATCCTCTCTATAAGCCCCTGTGAAGCCTAAAGGGTGACTCACAAAGAGCTCAGCTTTGAAGCCAACTTGTTCCAATACAAGACTTGGAAATCACCCCTTGTACAGCATGGCCTCTGTCACCACACACACTGACTTGGAGATCACAGAATCACAGAATCACAGAATGGTAGGGGTTGGAAGGGACCTCTGGAGATCATCTAGTCCAACCCCCCTGCTAAAGTAGGATCACACAGAGCAGGTTGCACAGGATCACGTCCAGGCGGGTTTTGAATATCTCCGGAGAAGGAGACTCCACAACCTCTCTGGGCAGCCTGTTCCAGTGCTCAGTCACCCTCAGAGTGAAGAAGTTTTTCCTCATATTGAGATGGAACTTCCTGTGTTCCAGCTTGTTACTGTTACCCCTTGTCCTGTCACTGGGCACCATTGAGAAGGGTCTGGCTCCATCCTCTTGACATCCACCCTTCAGATATTTATAAGTATTGATGAGATCCCCTCTCAGTCTTCTCTTCTCCAGGCTAAACAGACCCAGCTCTCTCAGCCTTTTCTCATACAAGAGATGCTCCAGTCCCCTCATCATCCTCGTAGCCCTCCACTGGACTCTCTCAATAGTTCCCTGTCTGGGGGAGCTGGGGAGCCCAGAACTGGACACAGAACTCCAGATGTGGCTTCACCAGGGCAAAGTGAAGGGGGAGGATAACCTCCCTCTTCCTGCTGGTCAAGATACATTGTCAGACAACAGTTAGGGAGACTGTTCAAAGCAATACTCCTGGTATTTTTCAGCCACTTACGTGGTGATGGACATGTCCAATTGAAATGAGCTAAAACCACGTATAACCAGACTTGCTTCTCATCCTAGCTTCATCCTAGCTTGTCCTTTCTAGTAAAATTATTACTTTCTATAGAAAGGGTAAGATATCAGTCTTATGACATCTCAGTTTAGAGAATTTTATGTAGATATCTGCATGTGATCTGGGTGTCCAAGGTTATACTACACAGAGGAATCTGTACACTAGTTCAGCTCACCCTACAGTAGATATCCAAAATATCATCCAGTTACCTAAAAATAGGTATTTAATGCTGCTTTGAATAACCTGAGATACCTGAGGCTATATTCTAAGGTATGTATGACAAAGGACCTGCGGGAAATGTATACATTTCCAGACAAACCCTAGGACATTTCAGATAATTGATACACCTTTGCATAGGTTGGTCAGTTGGACCCTTGTGGCTGGTCAGCCAATTTGCTTTCAGTGCTCCCTGGTGTTTATGAGTGGATCTCTCATAGATGTGAGCTTAGACACTTGGCTCATATATGAAAATTTTCATTTTGACGTCTTAATTTAGAACTGAACCCTATTGCTAGTGACTTTAGCTGATGTCAGATCAGATCCCACAAAGTGTCAGCACCATACCCAGCCCTGAAAACAAAGAGTTAAGCCCAAGCAACAGGAAATTTTCTAGTGGGCAAGAGGGACTGATGGACAAGCAGCAAGACTCCTCCAGAGTTGTTTGTTTCCTTTAATCAAAACCAGCAACAAAACCAAAACAAAAACTGATCAGATGGTTAATTTTTGCACAGGAGTGATAGGGAGGTGTAGTCATTATAAGCAGAATTACAGAGCCCTCTGGAAGGTAATTAAATGTTTTCTGACATACTGTGCAGTTGTAATTGAGGTCTGCTGGGACAAAAAGGCTTTGAGCAATTATTATTTACTCACTAGTTCAGAAAGGTCCTTTTTATTTACAGCCATTTGGGTTTATTAAGTAACTACATAGAATATTTATAGTATCCGCAGTCTGTTCACTATTCGTTTGGAAACAAATACGGCACATTCACAGTAGGTAAGTTAAAACCCTGTATTATGTCGTCAGGGTGGAGGCAAGAGCCTGTTACACAGCATTTAGAGACATTCCCACACAGATCTGAATCATACTGTGTGCGGAGACGTGGGCAGCTCTCCCTGTTGCCTCTCACTGCTGACTCAGAGGGGCTGCTCACCCCCAGAACAAGGAGGACTTTCTGCAGGGAATCTAGAAAGGAATCAAGCTACATCAAGTAGGCAGTTGACATGCAAAAATCAATGGAAAAGTTTAGATTGTTAAGGCTTTGCAATATTAATAATAAAAGAATGACTTTCATTAATTAGCAACATTAATGTAGCTTTGCAACATCAGTAATGAAAGACTGACACCAAAGAGCACCTTAAATTTACACTGCTGTATTGTAGTGGGCTGTGGAGATTTGGAAAGCGATGGGTAATTCTATAGGCCACCGATCATAGTTAGCTCTGAGCATGGTTTCTACATCCCTCAAAACTAAGGGACTGTTTGACATGGAGTTTCAACTTTCTCCATATTCCTAAATCACCACTTTCCTTGGAGAAAGCAGTTCAGATAATGAGTAGTGTGTCAGCTTCAACTCACGCAAACGTCTTTAATACAAAGACCTAGCTGTAAGCAACTACATTTAGTAAGTGAATGACTTAAAGTGAATAAATAAATTAATTAAAATTAATTAAAATTAATTGCCAATACTAATTATATCTAACGTAATTTACAGCATGTCAGTGAGTTTTCTGTCTTTTTCTTATGAAAGGACCTCAAACCTCTAAAACATTTTGCAACAAAAGCATGGGTCCCTACAAAATCAATTAAGTTAACTCAGAACTGGCTTGCTTTTGCAGACCACTTGGAAGTCTGTAGTCTCCAGTGATGCAAAGACCTCAGGCTGAAAAATCACATCCAAAAGAAAAGCAATTCCCAAGGCTGAGAAACACAACACAGGCTAAAAGCTTAATAAATTTAACTCAGGTGTCAGTGGTGGGTAGAGCTGATCTGTGGAGTACTTAATTCAATAAAGTGAATTGGCTTCAAAAAAGTGTAACGCATAATTCAATAACATGTCAGCTCTCTAAGGAAGAAAAAAGAATAGTTCCCAAAATAACCAAGGGAAATACCTCTACTCTTTATCAGGAAAGGAACTATCTTAAAGTTGGGCATGAGGTTTATATCGCTGATGTTGTCCCTTTAAACTACCTGTTAGGCTAGATTAAAGCCCAACAACCACTCAGTCCTGACTTTTCAGTAATTTATAGCTTAAAGTTATTTTGAAACCTTGCTGTGCATTCAATAGTAGGCTCTTTTTACCAAAGGTCTATATATATTACCTGTATGCAAAATACTGTAAGATTAGTCTTTGGCTGTGAAGAATGAAAATTTTTCTGTCCCTGGCCTATGCCCAAAGGCTGGTCACTGTACTTCACATCCATTGGTATAACTGTCCATATAATTGCTTCCGAGCAGAATTCATTCAATACAATTATGACTACAAGAGATCTACTTTAAACTGTTTAAGAGAAGGTAGATCATGTCTAAGTAATTGGATTAGACACACATTTATGTTGGCAGATCAAAGGTTCAGAGTCAGCATCAGTAGTTCAATGAAGAATGATGCAAGCTCTAGAAAGTTCTGGACACATCTGCCCTCAGATGGCAGACAATATGGGAGAATCGTTCTTTGTATACAGGTAACTAATGTGGTATGAAATCACACAGGACAATCTGCTTTTGGTCTCTTTCTTCAAGAGTAAGAACTTGAAGAAGAAGAGTTGGAGGTTGGAATCACAGCAGGAAGAACCAACATCCTTCCAGGAGCCTTCCAGGCAGACTGGAGTGCTTGGGCTCAGTGGCAACCTGTCCTCCCGCCAGTCCCCTCTGCCTGAGGGTAGCAAATACAGAAGCAGGTGAACGTAAAATATTATTACATGCTGTTGAAACATCTTCAGAGTTGCCAAATGGACTGGCTTGGACTCAGTCTTGGGTAAAAGTATGAGTTCAATTTCCATTTTATTTCAAGGACTTGAGGAAAAGACAGGAAAAAAAATTGTTAATGCAAATTTAGAAAAACTCAGCTTAGAGTGCAGCCCACAGCTCTGATAGCATTTATTCTTCTCAGGAATTTTTCTGCTGTCTACTTAGAAAAGCTAGGAGGGACTAGAATATGTCTTCAGACTCTTGTTCTCCTTTAACTTCTGAGATGTCTAACCAAGAACAAGCTCTGCTAGTAAGCAGTAGGTGGTATGTGTTTTCTGACAGAGAAAGCTAAATCTTTCAACGCTAAGTAGGTAGACTTCAGGAGTCTAATAGTAACAGTTTCAAGAGACAGGAGTCAAGCCACAAGCTCAGGACTGAAAACGTGATATTACTACCTCAAAGTTTGAGGACTGAAATGTGTGTTCTTATAGTTCAGCCTTTCCACTCAAATGTCAACACAGAGGGAGAGTTCCTGCTATTTATCTGTCTGTCTTTTAAGAAGTTTTTGATTGCTGTGTAAGTGCGTGGCTACAATGATTAAATGCACAAAGGGATTCTTGGGGGCAGTCTTGCTAAATCATTGTCTCATAGATGAGTCTCAAATCAGAGCAATGCTGAAGTGGTAAGAAACAACAGAGCTTCCTACGACATTATTTGTTAGAAAGAGATGTGAAACTGATAACCCCCATTTTTAAGAAGGGTAGAAAGGAAGACTCGGGGAACTACAGGCCGGTCAGTCTAATCTCCGTGCCTGGCAAGATCATGGAGCAGACCCTCCTGGAGACTATGCTCAGGCACATGGAAAACAAGGAGGTGACTGGTGACAGCCAACACGGCTTTACTAGGGGCAAATCGTGCCTGACAAACGTGGTGACCTTCTATGATGGCATTACAGCATCCGTGGTTAAGGGAAGGGCAACTGACATCATCTACCTGGACTCGTGCAAGGCATTTGACACCGTCCCGCACCACATCCTTGTCTCTAAATTGGAGAGACATGGGTTCGATGGATGGACCACTCGGTGGATAAGGAATTGGCTGGATGGCCGCATTCAGAGAGTTGTGGTCCACAGCTCAATGTCCAAGTGGAGAACGGTGACGACTGGTGTTCCTCAGGGGTCGGTACTGGGACCAGCACTGTTCAATGTCTTTGTCAGCGACATGGACAGTGGGATCAAGTGCACCCTCAGAAAGTTTTCTGTGGTGGGTTGACCCTGGCTGAGGGCCAGGTGCCCACCAGAGCCGCTCTATCACTCCCCTCTTTCATTAGACAGGGGAGAAAAGGTACAATAAAAGAAAACTTACGGGTCGAGATAAGGACAGGGAGAGATCATTCTCTAATTATCATCACGAGCAAAACAGACCGAACTTAGAGAGGAAATTCATCTTATTTATTACTAAGCAAAACAGAGTAGAGGAATGAGAAATAAAACCAAATCTTAAAAACACCTCCCCCCACCCCTCCCATCTTCCCGGGCTCAACTTCACTCCCGGCTTCAACCTCCACCCCCCTCAGCGGCGCAGGGGGACGGGGAGTGGGGGTTACGGTCAGTTCATCACACGGTGTTTCTGCCGCTTCTTCATCCTCAGGGGGAGGACTCATCATTCCCCCGCTCCAGCGTGGGGTCCCTCTCACGGGAGACAGTCCTTCACGACCTTCTCCAGCGTGAGTCTCCTCCATGGGGTGCAGACCTTCAGGAGCAAACTGCTCCAGCGTGGGTCCCCCACAGGGTCACAAGTCCTGTCAGTAAACCTGCTCTGGCATGGGCTTCTCTCTCCATGGGGCCACAGGTCCTGCCAGGAGCTTGCTCCAGCGCGGGCTTCCCACGGGGCCACAGCCTCCTTCAGGTGTCTCCACCTGCTCCGGCATGGGGTCCTCCATGGGCTGCAGGTGGAATCTCTACACCCCCTCATCCTCCCTCCATGGGCTGCAGGGGGACAGCCTGCTTCACCATGGTCTTCACCACGGGCTGCAGGGGAATCTCTGCTCCGGCGCCTGGAGCACCTCCTCCCCCTCCTTCTGCACTGACCTTGGTGTCTGCAGACGTTCTTACATCTTCCCACTCCTCTCTCTGGCTGCAAAAGCGCTCTCTAACTGTTTTTCTCTTTCTTAAATATGTTATCACAGAGGCACTGATTGGCTTGGCCTTGGCCAGCGGCGGGTCCGTCTTGGAGCCGGCTGGCATTGGCTCTATCAGACACAGGGGAAGCTTCTAGCAGCTTCTCACAGAAGCCACCCCTGTAGCCCCCCCCGCTACCAAAACCTTGCCATGCAAAACCAGCACATTTGCAGATGACACCAAGCTGTGTGGTGTGGTCAACATGCTGGAGGGAAGGGATGCCATCCAGAGGGACCTTGACAGGCTGGAGAGGTGGGCCCGTGTGAACCGCATGAAGTTCAACAAGGCCAAGTGCAAGGTCCTGCATGTGGGTCAGCGCAATCCCAAGCACGACTATAGGCTGGGCGAGGAATGGATTGAAAGCAGCACGAGGAGAAGGACTTGGGGGTATGGATTGATGAGAAGCTCAACATGAGCCGGCAGTGTGCGCTTGCAGCCCACAAAGCCAACCGTGTCCTGGGCTGCATCGAAAGAGGCATGACCAGCAGGTTGAGGGAGGTGATCCTGCCCCTCTACTCCGCTCTCATGACACCCCACCTGGAGTACTGCATCCAGCTCTGGGGGCCCCAGTACAGGAGAGACATGGAGCTGTTGGAGAGAGTCCAGAGGAGGGCCATGAAGATGATCAGAGGGCTGGAGCACCTCTCCTATGAGGACAGACTGAGAGAGTTGGGGTTGTTCAGCCTGGAGAAAAGGCGGCTCCAGGGAGATCTAATTGCGGCTTACCAGTTTCTGAAGGGGCCTACAGGAAAGCTGGTGAGGGACTGTTTATCAGGGAGTGTAGTGACAGGAGAAGGGGTAATGGGTTCAAGCTGAAGGAAGGTCGATTTAGATTAGATGTTAGAAAGAAATTCTTTACTGTGAGAGTGGTGAGGCACTGGAACAGGTTGCTCAAAGAGGTTGTGGAGGCCCCATCCCTGGAACTGTTTAAGACCAGGTTGGATGAGGCTTTGGGCAATGTGGTCTAGTGGAGGGTGGCAGGGTGGCAGGGGGGTTGGAACTAGATGATCTTTGAGGTCCCTTCCAACCCAAACCATTCTATGATTCTATGACAAACTCTGAGGAATGACAGGCCAGATCATCCTTTACACTCTTTGCAGGGAGCTAAGTTCCACCTGGCTGACGACTTTGCACTCAGTCCACAAAGACAAAAGCCACTTGTAATTTTTATATAGAGTCTGACAGAAAATCAGATCAAAGGAAGGATTAAGGCTGGAAGTAAATTGGATTCAGGCTAAGAAGATTAAATGAGCTGATTGCTAGTGTTTCAGGTCATTAGGGGGTGTAAGCAAACCTAGTCTTCTGCTTCACAAGACAGAGACTTAGCTGAATTGAAGCTGGGGCTAAGTGTTCAAGTTTCAGGCTCTGGGTGATGCTTGAGACATTGCTTCTGATGCACAGAATAACAGCCAGAAACATATTGCTGTTCCTGGAGGAACAATGATGAGGAACATGCTGACAAAAACAGGAAGCAATGAGACAGATTAAAATTACCTGCAGCAACAGAGCGCAGATGTTGGTGTTCACTTGATCAGCCAATTTTGAAGATAGAACAGAGAAGGGGAATAAGGAAGAAGGAGTTACAGTGGTCACCCCGTGGATTTATCATG
The DNA here is from genome assembly GCF_011004875.1 of Balearica regulorum gibbericeps. NCBI lineage: Eukaryota > Metazoa > Chordata > Aves > Gruiformes > Gruidae > Balearica > Balearica regulorum. The sequence continues at coordinate 207,631,226 of NC_046184.1, read as the reverse complement.
ACATTAGGAAGGACCCAGCAAATTCTCAGCTCAGCTTTGCTTCTTGCCTGGATGGCTAACCAGAGTGGAAATGTGCTCTACTGGATTTCATTTCTGTGTCGTCTTCACCGCTGTTCATGTGTTGGTACAGCTGTTTCCAACTGCTCCTAACTGTTAAGGGTTAGGCTCTACAACCTGAACTCCATCCCTTAACCATGTATGCAGAACTTTGTCAAACAGAATAGTTGCCCAAAGCCACTGATGGGCATAATGAATGAAAACATCTATGTGGTGACACAAACAGGTCTGTGTGAAGTACAGATTTCCAATCTGCTGTGATGTTCTTCTCCAGGCAAAACGATGATTTGTTAAACTATTTCTTTGAATGAAGTTTTACACAGTTTAAATGGATTTTACTAATCTTCCTTACTTTTTCTCATCTCTTTTTGAGTAAGATATTTCTCCCCCTCTACTCCACTCTCGTTACACCCCACATGGAGTACTGCGTCCAGCACTGGAGTGTGCAGCACAAGAAAAAGCCTAGTCCAGTTAGAGAGGGTGGAGAGGAGGGCAATGAAAATGGTCAGAGGGCTGGAGCACCTCTCCTATGAAGAAAGGCTAAGAGAGTTAGGGTTGTTCAGCCTGGAAAAGATAAGGCTCTGGGGAGACCTTATTGTGGCCTTTCAATATGTAAAGAGGGCTTGTAAGAAAGACGGAGAGAGACTTTTAACCAGGGCCTGTAGTGATAGGACAAGGGGTAATGGCTCTAAGCTAAAAGAGGGTAGATTTAGATTAGATATAAGGAAGAAATTATGTATAACAAGGGTGGTGAGACATTGGAACAGGTTGTCCAGAGAAGTTGTAGATGCCCCATCCCTGGAAGTGTTCAAGGCCAGGTTGGATGGGGCTTTGATCTAGTGAAAGATGTCCCTGCCTATGGCACAGGGGTTGAATTACATGATCTTTAAAGGTCCCTTCCAATGCAAACCATTCCATGACTCCATGATTCTTTTTCCTACTCAGGGATAAATTTAACAGATGTTGACAACCCAGGAACACCATATGTTAAACTCCAAAGTGACAATTCTGAGTTTCATTACTCTGGAAAGATTTCTTGTCATCAGATGAGAAGGGCTGTCAACATCAAATAGCTCTTATCATCACAGCCAGTGGCTCACTGACTAATACTGCTCTCACCCTGCATAAGAGGACTGCAATAATTTTCCTGGAGAATAACATCACAGCTTTGAAACTACTGTATATGTTTCCAAACCATGGAGACCTTCATGCAGATACTACTTTTATAATCACTCAGTAGTGATGGGAGGGAGCTTGCAGACCACTTGTCAACAACTGGAGAACATGAGCACTACATTTTGCAGAGATTCAAAAACACGTCCCATGAGTAACTTCTAGCCTCTACTTTTTACTACTTGGCTAAAGCAAAATGAAAATAAAAGCTTGCCTTTATAAATAAATACATAAAAAATAAATAAACTGTAGAGAAGAAATCATTAATCTCTTCAATTCACTTCTCTGTATGTGGAAACATAACTATACTTGTCTAAAACAACAGAAAAATATCACATGCCATCACATCCTATAGCACTCCAAATCTCCTTTTCTCTTGTACTACACATGGGATCCAAATAAAACTTTCTCCAAACCAAGCTGCTTGCTAGGCCTTCCCAAGGGGATATGCCACCTCTCAACAAAATTACTGTGGTACTTTTTATGTTCTTTAGATTATCAGAGATCTTATGCATCACCACACCCAAAGGTGCCATTTCAGGTCATCTCTGCAAAGGGATGCAATTAGATATTGGCATGTACAGTAAAAAAACTCTGCTGTGAGATAAGAGACTGAAAATATAGAGATGTATGATATCAGGCACTGATTTAGAAACAGAGAGTGGACCATCAGATAGTGAGAGAGGAAGGAAAAAAAGAAAGTCTGTTATTTCAAGTGCTCTATATCAAGGAACGTACAAGGCTTCTCTACGTGCCTCTTTAAAGAATCAGACCCTCTGCCTTTCCCCCAAAACACTCACCACCATACTAGTGGGTCAAACCATATTCTTTATACGGCATTTTTCCCCTTGACCATCTCACCAGTTTTTCCTGGATTTTTTTTTTTTCATGTCTTTTTATGGCATGAGCAATATGTTTTCTTGGGTTTCAGTCAAAAAAACTTCTGGTATTGTAATAAAATACAGCCAATTTCAATACACTACAGAAAGCTATTGACATACTATCTAATGCTGCAGTTACTGAACTTTAATAAAGACAAATTTACTCCATGATGCATCTGATGCAACAAAATGCTTGTTTGATGGAACTCTGCTTGTGTACTTCTGTCCCGTCTTGTTTAGCTGCTAGATATTAAATATCAGCCAAACTTTCAAACTATCTTCCAGAATAAAAAGTCTCATTTTGCCCTGACCATCTAAAGGTGCTCCCAGTAGGGAACTAACAGTCCACCAGCAGTGAAGCAGACTAGGTCATATCAACTTCTCACTTGCTGCTATTCACCAGTGAGAAAGGTGTGGGCTGAGATCTTCTGTCATCACTGAATACATAATTTTTTCATTCTTCATCTTGGTATGGGAGGGATAGGGCTGTAAATTATCATTGTTATAATTTAGCCCAGACCAGACTGTACACAAAGCTTTCAGGACACAGTAAGACAAGTCTTTGCTCACAAATGAGCACACTGGATACAAAGGAGGTTTATAGGCAAAAGGATGTAATCAAATGATGTACTTTCAGGCTGAACTATTAGTCGTATAATTGAAAAGAAAAAAGCCATGGCTCAGGTCTTGAACCAGACTTCAAGAGCAAATGTGTATCTGGTCGAAGGTCAGCTCTGACTGAGACACCAGGTAGCAAAGCTGCAAGCTGCCATGGATCTGAACTTTGCAGCCTCTCAAGGACAGCACACGTGAGCTGGATACACTTGCAAAACAGAGGAACAGCAGAGAAGCTGCAGACCTATAGGGGAAAATGACTGCTCTTCTTTCCCAGTTCTGACACAGAGGTGGTAAGTGGCTGTGAGGTTTTATAGCAAAACAAAGCACAAAAATAAATTACTTTTTTTTTTTTTTTTAAGAAGTCCAGTATTTAAATCCTTCTGTTAGGACCATCCTGACAAGCTCAGAAATTTGTGTTATTTTGGTGACTGGCATTTGCAAGGTATTTGTTCTTCCATTGTCATGGCACTCAAAGAGTCTCGTCACATCCAGAAGAGAGTGAGGTGCTGTAGTACAAACACAGAGCAAAAAGAGGGTCTTGTACTACAGAGTTCCCTGCCAAAATAACTTCTGAGGAAAGGACCTAATAATCACTTTGCTACGCTTACATTTTTTCTTCTTTGGGCTTTTATGTCATTAAAATAGGATAGAAGCTTTATTTATTTTAGTAAGTTATCAGAAAAATGCATTAACCTGAAATTAAGCTTAAAGCCCCTGACAATCGGGTGGAAAAGCTTTCCACAAAGCAACAAAACCAATGCTGGAAGAGAAGGTAACAGCAAGTGCAGCAATTTGAATGAAACCCAGAGTCATGCAAAGTGCAGGAGATACAGCCAGGCTGCTGCAGTTTTCTTTAGCTGGAAACATCAGAAACAGTCACATCATCTTGATAAACATCTCACTGTTTAATGAAGTGCCAGTTCAATTTTAGAAACCTAAGTTTCTCTCCTGTTATCACTCAGCATGCAACAAAAATAGTCCTTACCTCACTGTACATGGCATTATAAATTTATCAGTGTTTTTATATTACATCTCCAGTACTTGTTTACACCTCTGATTTCAGAGCACTTCCTTTATCTTACCTTTTATGTCTGATCACATTCCTAGACTGCCAACAACGAATGCTGTTGCTAGTCATTATAAAAATAGTTGTGATCATCCAAAGAATGCTCTTTTCAATCCTAACTATTAAAAAAATGAGAAGCATGATTGAAATTTGCAGAATAATAATTTTTATGAAATTTCCAGCAGCTTTGAACAGGTTGAGTTAGCATAAGAACAGCTCCCTCTCTTTAAGTACTTCACAAGCACCTATCCTGCTAAAACCAGTCTGAATGATTCTGTTCAGGTGTTGAGAAAAGGGGAAATTTTTCAGACTCCACAATTTAGGAAGCTTACTACTTAAAAACAAAGGGACTAAATCTTGTTCGTTATGTCTCATAACTGGGACATTTATTTAAGAGTCTAAATATGAAAGTAAAATTTAAATAACCCAACCAAACTGGTCAGTGTGTACATCAGATTCTTAGATGCTTGATTCTCAGTAACCTCTCAAAGGACTCAGGGAACGTATGCTGGAAAGACATATGCCTGGGCTACTGAATCCGGTCCTTTATTATCCCACGTGCACTCTCATATGCCCTTCATAATGACATAGGTGTTCTTAAAATGAGTTGGGAGTTTGTCCCTGTGACTCATATTTGAAGACTTTTGTAGAACTGGTGGTGAGAAGCTCTCCCATGCAGACCTTATGACACTCACTAGTTTCTAATAATTTGTTGTGTTTGGTGGCATCGTTCAGTCAGCAGCAGAACTGGAAAAAGAACTTTCAGATCATTTCGATTTTTTAAAATGCTGAGATGTTTTAGTCTATTGCTGATTTGGATTAAGTCAGTGGAAAACTCCTCTTACTCCAGCTGAACCAAGTTGGGGCAGTCTTTTTGAAAATTCCAGCTTCGAACTTTAAAAATCTGATTGTAAACACATAGCAGGCTGACTATCCTGAAGTGGTCAAACCATGTACCAAACTCTTCAGAAAACTTAATAACCTTCATTCCTTTAGGTATGTATGTTAAAGATCTTTTCTGGTTGTATAAGCTCAGCTTCACTCTGTTATAGCTTTTTGCCTATTAGCTATGGAGCAAGAGTTGTTCTGCTCTACCTTGCATGCTTATTCCTCAATAGAATAGAATAGACTACTTTATTTGGAAGGGACCTACAAGGATCATCTAGTCCAACTGCCTGACCAATTCAGGGCTGATTAAAAGTTAAAACATGTTGTTAAGGACATTGTTCAAATGCTTCTGAGACACTGACAGGCTTGGGGCATCAACCCCGTCTCTAGGAGGCCTGTTCCAGTCTTTGACTACTCTCTCGGTAAAGAAATGCTTCCTAATGTCCAGTCTAAACCTTCCCTGGCGCAGCTTTGAAACATTCTCATGTGTCCTGTCACAGGATACCAGGAAGAAGAGCTCAGCACCTCCCTCTCCACGTCCCCTCCTCAGGAAGCTGCAGAGAGCCATGAGGTCACCCCTCAGCCTCCTTTTCTCCTAACTAGACAAGACCAAAGTCCTTGGCCGCTCCTCACAGGACATGCCTTCTAGGCATTTCACCAGCTTTATTGCCCTCCTCTGGACACATTCAAGGACCTTCACATGCTTCTTAAATTGTGGGGCCCAGAACTGCACACAGTATTCAGGGTGAGGCTGCACCAGCGCTGAATACAGCAGGATAATCACCCTTTTTTGACCAGCTGGTTATACTATTACTGTACCATATATTGGGTATTTAATGCACCCCAGGATGTGTTTTGCCCTCCTGGCTGCCAGGGCACACTGCTGACTCCTGTTGAGCCTGCTGTTGACCAGCACCCTCGGATCCCTTTCTGCAGAGCTGCTCTCCAGCTGCTCCTCTCCCAATTTATACTTGTGCCTGGTGTTACTCCATCCTAGGTGCAGGAAGTGCATTTGCACTTGTTAAATTTCATCCCATTAATCATAGACCAATGCTCCAATCTATCTAGATCCCTCTGCAAGGTATCCTGTCCCTCAAGAGAGTCAACAGCACCTCCCAGTTTGGTATCATCAGAAAACTTGCTAATGGTGCATTCAACTCCTGCATCCAAATCATTGATAAATATATTGAACAGGACTGGCCCTAGAATTGAACTCTGAGGAACACCACTGGTGACCGGTCACCAACCAGATGTTACCCCATTCACTGCGATGACATAATGGCATTGTGCTGAAAAGGCAAAACTAGAAAATACTATATTCACTTTTAAAAACCAAGGCATTGGGAAGTAAGCAGTTTATGAAAGTCAGATAGGAAAAAAGACTGGAACAGAGGAGTCTTGATTCCTTTGTATAGCAGAAGGCATCCTCAGTGCTTTCAGATTAGCCAAGGCCACAGTCCAAGTGTTGTACGTTTACAGAACTGCACAGCCTTTCATTTTAAACTAACTCACAACTTGTGTTCCTCAGAGGCTAGTGACTGTGAGGGAGCTCGGAACCCCGTTGTGCTCAGATGCCATCCACGCACAGCACCGTCTGACCTGCAAAACTCATGTCTAAAGACTGACAGCAGGTGGAAGAAAAACATGATTATAATGCCCCTTTTGTAAACGGGAACCAGGGTCCAGGAAAGAGCAAGTGTTTTGCTCAAAGTGGTGCAAAGATGTTGCAAAACTAGGAAGTGAGCTGGTTGCACCCCCTCTTGTCAAGGGGAATCTAACAAAAATTCAAAAAAAAATTTTGAAAAGCAAATCCCAGTCATTTAGTTAAGTCCCTTGTTACTGAGTAATATGAAACAGTTGTGATACTCGATATAACTGTACAAACTGTACCCACCTTGAAATAGCAGATATCACACACCGGAGCTTGACATCATCAGAAACATGGAGGTTTTAGTATTCTTCAGAAGCACACCCATACTGCAGTCAATGTATAGGCCACAGAGCTGTCATATGGATAACAGAGACAGCTTTGCACTAGGTACCTCAGGCACCTGGATTTTAAGGCCCACATTTATGCTTAAACTAATCAAGAGTTTGATTAAAGTAGCAAAACAAAGCAACAACAAAAAACCCCCATGGCAAACACAGAAAATGTGTAAATAGCAGTCTGTTTTGAATTCCATGTCCCAAGCACTGTATGGCTGCCACCACCCGAGATAGATAGCTATTTCACAGCTGACTCAGGCATATATATCTACACAGATACACTTTTAGACTGCTCTGCATGCAAAAGCTATGCTAGTAAGGATATCTTATTCTTTCCTGCTTATGCGGTTCCGGTTTGTATAAATAACCAAGCCCTCAGTACAACAGGCAAAGAAGTTCCCTTCATACAGTGTTTAAAGAAATCATCTATGATGTGAGAAACAGGTTCACCCGCTCAAGCCAACAGCCTCCTATTCCTTTTTTTAAAATCTGAAAAGACCATCTGAAAGATCTGTCACCAGTACCCTGCAGTACCCTGACAAGTGGAGAGGCAGCTGATTGCTGGCACCAGCACATCACCTGCTATGTGGATGGAATTAACATATGGTAGGGTTTTCAGCTTGGTCACAAATTTCCTATATTTGATGTATGAGCTTGAGCCCAGTTACTAGATATTAAATTCACAAGGAAGCACTTAAATACACAAGAGAGCAATCCAAAATGAGATCACTCATTAGACCACATCTAGATTCTGCATCTAGTTTTGGTCCCAGTGATGCAAGCAACACATCAGTAAACTGGAGCAAATTCAGCAAAGGGCCATGAAGATGACTAGGACTAGAGCACTTGACCTGCAAGGAGAGGCTGGGGGAGCTGGGCTTGTTCAGCCTAGAGAAGAGACAGCTTCAGGTGAAAATAACAGCAGCCCTCCAGTATCTGCAAGCTGTCTACTTGACTTCTCTCTCATCAAGATCAAGAGTGATAACTTTTCAACAAAATAAAGGGGTACTTGACAAACAAAATAAATAGGTACTTGAGATACCTAATTATTCTACTATATTCTTTCTAGTCTCCACCTAAAAGTGTCCAGCAGGCAAAAATTTACTGCTGGATTGTAAATACTAAAGACACAGAACTAAAAGACTGAGACTGAACTCTGCTTGCTGTTCAGACAGAAAGGCAACTCCAGACAGCCTCATAGTACAGGAATTACAATTCAAGCCACAAATCTCTATGCTCTGTTGGGTGCGGGTAGAACCGGTGTATTGTTTGACTGCCTACACAGTTAGTTGGACTGAACTTATATAAAACCAGGCAAATTACACAAAATGTGCCCCAGAATATGTGAGTCTTCTTGACCTGACAGATGCTGAGATTGGTTTGATATAAACGAAGACCGTATTCAAGACAAAAGGAAATCAAGGAGTAAGGATGGGCACATCTTCCCTTTCCCACTGCGTCAAGAAATATCTCAGCTATATTGGCCTCTCCACTTGGCACCAAACGTATCACAGAATCTCAGCATGGCAGAGGTGGGGAAGGACCTCTCTGGCTGCTCAGGACACCAAGTCAGGTTTTGAATATCTCCAAGGATGGAGAATAGAGTAAATTTCAGTGCTTGCCACCATCTAGTCAGTCTATAGGCCTCAGGTGGTCTCACAGTGCTGGGATCCCTGAGACAGCGTTTTGCATCAGCACGCCACTCTTTTATTCTTTGGTGGAACCAAAATCCCTTGGTTTGAGGATGGGACTCTGCCAGCCCAAATCAGCCAGCTGCAGCTTGCAAAGACAAGGTCCACTTGCTGCGAATAAGATCATGAAGTTCTACAAGGAAAGAAACCTAAAAATAAATAAATAAATCTTTGCTTTCTTCTCCATTGTCCCTGTGGGCAAGTGTTAAATCGATATCTTAATTAGCTGTAATATGTCACTTGTTCTGACTTCCATTCAAAACAATTGCTTAATTTCCTTATCACGAGCAGTGAGGGAGGAGGGCTGGCAGAGCCAGCTCTTTGTATGAGGATGGGCAACTCACACTGTGAGTAAAGATAGTTCTTGATTACTTTGACCTTTCATCATTATAACTTTGCTTAATAATGTAATTAGAATACATGCTTTATTAAAACAAGAATGTGATAAAAAATAATTCCTTCAGGGGTATTTTTATACACCAGAGATGATTGATAATTCAGCGAATGAGTGTTTTTCCATTTTCTTTCCTGTATCCTCTTTTCAATGTATTTTAATTTCAACTCATGAGAACTATAAACTTAAGCCAAACCTCAAATTATTGCATCCTTTTGCTTGGCAGATTGAAAGATATCACTGGGATTATTTAGCCTAACTCCCTGAGATCATCATTTGGGACAAGTAAGCCAGTAACATTTATAAAAGGTATGAAATACGGGGATGAATCAGGGCATGAAAAAAGTGCTCCACTGTTTTAGTAAGGGAGGCAAATCCAGAGCAATAACTGAAGGAGCTTGAGATATGCCGAGTTATATTTAGGAGTATCTTGGCCACTTCTCTAAAAATTTAAAAAATCACCTTCTGGAATAATCTTTTAACCAGTGCTGGCATTTTGCTTTTCAGTACATACATCAGGGTAAAGATTTGGCTGAATGTTCAGAAATTCTCTTGATTCCCCATCCAATATATTACATTACCTCATGCATGCAAAAAGCTAAAGTAAGGAACCCACTCTTAGCTGCTTTTCCCAAGCTTTGCTCCCTAAACATATACTTCCACAAAATTGTCTAGGTATGTGAAAATGCAAATTGGAGACTTTACTCTGTTCCTTTCTTGCATCCTTTTTTTTTTTTTCCCCCTAAATATAATTTTTTGGTTTTGCAGGCAGCAAGTTCCACAAAGAAATGACTTTATCTGTTTTTGAGACAGATAAGCAGGAGTGGTAATCACTGTATGGAAATCATGTGAGTTGAACACAAAATCAAGCATCCTTATTCTTCATCTAAACAGAACTATACTTTTTTTTGGCGGGGGGGGAGGGGTTAAAGTATTGTATAAGCATGGCCCCCTAAAGGAAAACTCTGTTAAAGCAAAAGATTTCACAAATGGTGGTTTTATCTAAAATGAACAGACACAAACAGCAATAATTTATGTACTTATGTAGAGAGACATGAAATGGTAAATTAGCCTGCTTGTGCCACCCCACTCTTTTTATTTTGAATGTGGCAAGTTTGTGTATCAATTCTAAAATTGTGTTATAAAGCAGAGGCACAACACTTAGGAGCTTGTGAGGTTTATCAGCAAAGCATAAAGCATTACCTAATCCCCAAGGAGAGCACATACATCTTCTCTAATTATATTGCTCTAAACACACACAAGTCAAGTGCATGCTTTGCTTTGTAAGAGGCATTTTCCTTGGCAGCAGACAGGAGTGCCCCAGCCTTTTTTCTGGAACTTCCACTCCTTTACACTAAGGGCTGCTCACTAATTTTCTCTGCGTTAGTCATACACATTTTCAAAAATAAAGTCAGATAGTCAAGCTAGTGCTGGCTTCAGAAATCCTGTGGAGTTGAATAGAGATAAGACTGTCAGTGTTCTAAAAGAGAAACTCTTTCCTGCAGAACCTTGAACTGAGAGTGATGTCCCCTAAGTAGCACAAGTTTTCTTGAAGACCAAACCATTTAGTAAGAAACTAGGTGCCTGCAATGAAGATTGATTCCGGACCCTAGAGTGATGACAACTGCATGGTCTCAGGGTGCTCATAGGCTGCCCTGTGGGGTGAGCAATACCTGAAGACCATGAGGAGCATGCTGATCCACACAGTGGTCCCAGTCCTCCTCCAGCACACAACAGTTACACAGAGGCCAAGGGATGGCCTTGAAGTAGGTGGGTCAGAAAGAGTCATGTTCTTACAGAGATGGACATTGCCAATGGAAAGTTTCTTCCTCTGGAAGGAGCATTAATATGATCCAAGAAGCACTGGTGGGAGCCAAGCCAATTTCCATTTATTTGAAATGAAGATGGTTGATAGTTTACTTTGGAATTAGGAGGACTATCTATAGATGCATAACAGCACTGTGCAGTATGATTACATAAGAGAATGTACCCAAGGCTCTAGAATTTTGTTCATACCTCGATTTTCCTCAGCAGCTAAATCCAAATCCACTCTGGTTTTCTTGGTTCCTTTGTTTAGTTACTTTATTTGTTCAAATTTATAGAAAAATAATAAAGTTGCCTTGCTGGTGCTCTAGGCATTTGGACTGTACATTAAAAATAGAACACATAAATGCAGCAGACACAGCAACCTCGCAAAACACAGACTGATCTTCCAAATCCAGATAACTATTCTCTTCCCAAAAGCCAGAAAAAGATATAGGTTTTTCATACATCCTGTTTCAAATCAGGAGTCGAAGTGTTTTGGTAAGTTTTCACACCTAATTCAGAAAATGTAAGTGTACAAGCCGAGAAGGAACATGTAGAACATAAACTATAGGAAAAGAACACAAAATGTAAACTTTGAAGTGGGGAAGTAGGAGACCTTCATATTTTAGGGACATTCATATTGTCGTATTATTTGAGACTTTCTGGCCAACATAGTTTCCCACAGAAAATTGTTTAGCAAAATATTTTTTATTTTAGGAAAACACCTTTTTTAATTTTAAGATTTGTCACTGGGAAACATTGAAAAGGCTTTTCACATTTGTTATTTAAATTATTCTTTTCAAAATTGATAGATACAGATGTATTTCCCAAGTTTTTTATCTTATATACAGAACCCTAAAATATTTGGCAGGCTACGCTATGATCCCCTTTGTTACTCCTACAACCCTATAATGAGTAAATTTCTCTTCTAGTTTCTAAGCCTTTGTCCAACTCAGCAAGTCAGCATTGTTTACGATCATTTGTAGTCCACTGTCTCACACTAGTCTTGGTCCTGGACTAAAACTCTCCTCGATAGATTTGCAAAACAATCTTCAAAGTTTCTCTTTCCCTTTTATGTGTTTTGGACTCTGTCATCAGTCAATGAATGACTCATGAAATGTTCTTGGATGAAGCAGTGAAAGCCCTCCTGACAGCACCATCTGCTTAGCCTTGTCTACTGTATGCATCTTTATGTGGATGTGCTTGTCCCTTCACTGGAGGGACAGATGGGAGTCCCCAGTCCTTCACTTTTCCTTCCAGTATCTTGCAGTCCCTTTGGATCAGTGTAGGATCATTAGCAGGGCTCACAGGACCGAGCAGAACCAGGCTTTGGCCGGTGGTCTGGATGTGCCTCAGCAGCCTTCAGTAATATTTCACCTCCCAGGTACCCTGTGGCACATCTCAAGGAGTCTCTGGACCTCTGGGCAGAGGCTGTCCCCTACCATCTTCACACAGGATTTTGTAGTCATCACAGCTTTTTAGTTTTCCCTGGAAATGTTGACAATCCTGAATCTCCCACCCTTTGTGGTGTGCAGTTTCCACACCACCACAAGTGGAGATGGATACGCATTTCAGAGCTGTGCTTATGCACACCCTCAGTGGGTATCTGGAGCAGGTTCCCTTCCCCTGCAGCAGTTAATTCTTCCTCTGCTGCCAGCCCTGCTCTACACCCTGTAGCTGCATGCTCCTCTGTCCTTGAAGACCTAGAATTCATGCTGTGCAGTGTGTGGCCCCAACTGCACCCACAGGGGATGTCAAATTCATTATTGTACACAGTCCATTCAGATTTTTGCTGATTCCCTTTGAATTCCATTCTTTAAGCTTCAGGATCGCCTCTTGCTTAGTTTTCTGTTCCCTGGGCTGCTGGCATTCAGTCCTTCTTTCGCTGCTGAGTCCCAGTCCCTTGCTTAGTGGCATAAGTAAATCAGAGATCCTTGATCCCCAATTCCCAGGCTGTAAATGCGGTCACTTAGGTCTCTGCCCCTTTGGGGGTGCAGGCTACCCAGCTCAGCTCACTTTCAACCTGCCTTGGAAGCTGTCCCTGAGTTTGCGATGGATCAGATGACATATAAATGGATATTTTCTCCTCTTCTTTATTTTACTACCATGTTATTTTTGAAATTTCTCAATTTTGGGGGAGAAAAAAAATATTTTGGTGAAAAAATAAAATTAGGGAGGTTTTTTGGCATTTTATAACTTTGCAAAATCTGGAGAGTTTTGAAAGCTGAAAGTTGAACTGAAGACAAAGAAAGAAAATAAAACCTGATATTTGCAAATTTTCTGCCTTCCTATACCTGTTCCATCCAGCTTCTTTTTTTTTTCTGCTTTTCTTTCCCAGAATTGGCTGCTTAAATGAACAATCTACATTTTAAAAACGGAATGGAGCTACTTTTGTGCACTTCAGTATGCACAAAATGGACTTTGAAAAGAAATATGATCACTTTAAGCTACATTTTCTTTTTTTCAGCTCTCATCAATACTAATACTTTCCTGACTTATCTGTAACCAACATCAGCCACTGCAGTTCAGAGCAGTGACCGCGGGCACTCCCAAAAAATTTCCCCAAACAAGGAGGCGCTTGCAAAATGCACTCTCTTGCAAATACTTACAAATGCTTGGAAAATATCCCTCTCTGAGTGTAAAAGGGTATAAGAAATTTACCAGACGTGAGTTACCCTAGGCTTGCTTTATTGCAGCGCTGGATGCATGGGGGAAACAGCTCCACCCAACGTGCATGCAGGTGATTACCAACATACAGGTTATACAGAATCAAAATATACATATTGATCATTTTTCTCAGAAAAGGCAGTCCCATGATAATAATTTCTTAGAATCCATTTCCATATTCTCCTCCCCATCACAATGCTCAGTGATTTGAGTCGGTGGTCCTCAAGGGGTCTCTGGTGGTTGTCAGTGGTCTTGCACCCGTGTCCGCTGGATGACCCCCTTCATGCAGGCATGCGCAGTATCCTCACTGTGGATGCACCTGTCCATAACAACTTACTTCCTAAGATTAATATTCCCGGGCCTATCGTCCAGTTGGGTAGGGACTGTACATGGAACGTAGCAGCATTGTACATTGCCATGGTCAGTTAGCTTCATTACCTATTACCTTGGTTACAAACTCTTTTCCCACAATTATAGGCTTTAAAACAGTTCTAGGCCTTAAGCAGCTTTCTAGTTAACATAAGTTTTCTTATACCTAAGCTTCTATATTTTCTACAGTTCCCTCCTTTTGTTTTTATTTCATCCCCGCAATTATTTATAACTCCAAGCTCCTTGCAATTTTGCTATTATACTAGAAAAGCAGGTTATACAACATTGAAAAATCCCTATTATACATACAATCCCTTGATACCAATAAGCATGATTTCGCAATTGCATAAAAAAATTTTGCAAGTACAACAAATATTGAGTTACCTGTTCATCTCCATCCAAAAGGCTCATTTTTGCTGGAATATAAGTTCCAGGTACAGCTAAGACTCTCCCAAATAAAACTTCTGCTGGAGATACACCTCCTGGTTGCCCCAGTGTGTTTCTAATGTCCCAAAGTACTAAATTTAGCGCTTCAAGCCAGTTTGTTTACAGGTTTTAACTAATTTGTCTTTGATCATCCTATTCATCCTCTCTACTTGCCCTGATGATTGTGGGTGATAAGGTGTGTGCAATTGCATCTTAATTATATTTAATATCATGATATTAATTAATTATCATCATTAATTAAATATCATGATATTTAATGAATGATAAATTTGCACTAAAATTGCGGCAGAGAAATGTGCTCCTTTGTCCGAGTCAATTATTTCAGGAACTCCATATCCAGGTATTATCTCTTTTAACAGAGCTTTAACCACCACTTTCGAGTTGTTCTTTTGAGTTGGGAAAGCCTCCACCTGGCCCGAAAGCTGATCAACAATCACAAGTAAATGAGCATATCCCATAGGCATCTCCGCATAGTCAATTTGTAGTTTTTGAAAAGGATATGTTGCTAGAGGTCACTTTCCTGCTGGTGCCTTAATTTTCAAAGAGGCATACTCTTTGCACAGTCAACACCCTTCACAAATTCTCTTAATAGCAGTGTAAATCCTCGGTGCTGCCCACAATCTCTGTACTCTCAAGGCTATATTTTCAGGTCCACCATGGGTTATCTCATGGTGCCATCGCGCAATTGATATTAAATACCTCTTTGGGAGTAATGGTTTAACCCCTAGAGTCCATTGTCCATTCTGCTGTTTGGCTCCTAGCTTCTCCCAGAGCTGTCTTTCTTCTTGGGAAGTTCCTCATACAATTTCTGCATGTCTGGTATTTCCAGGTCGAGTTGTCCTTGATGGGTCAGTGTCATTGCAAAGATGACTTGTTGGGCTGCCGCTTTTGCAGCCTGGTCCGCAAGTGCATTCCCTTTTGCCAATTGATTCTCTTGATTGATTGGTGTGTGCTTTAATATATATCACTGCTAGTTCGGATGGTAATTGAATCGCCTCCAATAGTTCTTTAATCTGTTGTCTATGGGCAATTATTTTACCTGCTGATGTGAGAAACATCAGACATTAAGACGTAGCTCCATGTAAAGCACATTACAGTAACTAATCGAGGCAGAAAAAGCATGGATTGCAGCGATAATGGGCAGGCAAGTTGGAAATGAGAAAGAACCGTGCCTTCGCATGAACCCTAGGGCAGCCAGATGATGTTCAGCCATCTGAATTCATTCAGGAATACTTGTTACTGCCTACTGGGGGGAACATCTCCCCAAAAGCAGGCATCCGGCAGTGCAAGCCCCACACGGCACTGCTCACACGCATCAGCTCTGGGGACATCTTCCCACTACACGGATTCACGGCCACCGTGGAAGAGGTACAATCTCAGTTCTCCTCTTTCACCCCAGTTCACCTTGTTCCCCAGCATCACAGAGGAAAATGAAGACAAGCTTCTTTAGCAAGGCATAATGTTTTTTAAATTATATTTACAAGGTTTGGAAACAATCATCTGTAAGAAGAAAGCATAAAACATGATTCTAATGTATATATATAAAGTAAATGTGATGTTTTCCTAAATTCTTATGTGTCCTATCTTTTACTCATGCCACACATCAAGTCAGGTTAAACAGTCCTGCTGTTGGAGCAAATCTGGTAGTAACAATTGGATTAGATAAACTTGATTATTTTTTCTAAATTTGTTTCTCATCATTACAGCAAAATTTTTACAAAAAGGATTATAGACAAGAGGTAGAGATAAGGATCTGGCAGAATGTGTGGTATCCAAACCAAAAGGAGAAACCAATTTGGAGAAAACTTACTTTAAGCATGGCTTTTACATGCTTTTATATTGCATTTTCATTTTCTAATTTTTCATAATCTAATGGTTAGGCCTCAATTCTTATTGGTTAGATTAAAAATTTTTATTTATATTAGCATTTATTACTGTTTTTCCATACCTTTATTATTATTACCCTTAATCTTGCATTTTATTACTAACCAAACGTCTACTAAAGAATTAAAACAGACTAACAAAAATAATCATGATTATATCGTAACTAACAAATAAGACCTCTATAAACTTTCTAAGCAGTAAAATAGCTACCTTATGTCAGCATATCTGTCATACAACTCCCTCATACAAAGCAATTTTCTTAGCCTTATTTTTTCCCAGTTTGTGTTTCCAAAAAGCTAAACTCATCAGTAAATACCCATTTGTCATAAGTGAACAGCTGACATTCTCAGTGAATTCCAACCTTTTTTTCCACTGAAAGTACTAGATTTGGCTTCCTGCTTTTATCTGGTATGACTCTAATATCATATCTTAAACACCAGTCTTTACGTGTTTTAAGAGAACGCATAGAATCACATAATCATAGAATGGTTTGGGTTGGAAGGGAACTTAAAGATCATCTAGTTCCAACACCCCTGCCATGGGCAGGGACACCCTCCACTAGACCACGTTGCCCAAAGCCCCATCCAACCTGGCCTTCAATACTTCCAGGGATGGGGCATCCACAACCTCTCTGGGCAGCCTGTTCCAGTGCCTCACCACCCTCATAGTAAAGAATTTCTTTCTAACATCTAATCTAAATTGACCCTCCTTTAGCTTAAACTGATTACCTCTTGTCCTGTCACTACACTCCCTGATAACCAGTCCCTCCCCATCTCTCCTGTAGGCCCCTTCAGGTACTGGAAGGCCACAATTAGGTCTCCCCAGAGCCTTCTCTTCTCCAGGCTGAACAACCCCAACTCTCTCAGCCTGTCCTCATGGGAGAGGTGCTCCAGCCCAGATATATCACATCTCATACATAGAATTTGAAGCGATCTCAGACCAGGAACTGGGCAGTCCTAACAGCTTGAGGGGCCGAGGGTCACCACAGAGCTTCACTGCTGTCATAGGATTACCAGGGAAGAGCTGAAAATCACACAGCTCCTAGGTTGTAAAGCCTAACTAATCAAATGCAAGCACTTCTCTTGTTGCATCTCCTCAATTTTATGAGTCTCCCTTCTCTCTTTATGAAACTGAACAACGGCCAGATAACGCATCATCCCTGACAGACAATAACACTGAAGAGCTCCAGAGAAACCCCAATGAAGAAAAGCTGCGCTTTTTTTTTATTTCAGGTATTTTATATTTCTGTTGCTTCCTCTGTGTGGTTTTAATGGACTAAAAAGTATCTGTTAAGTAATTGTTACTTTGCCAACAGTTCCTTTACATTATTACTGGATCCTAGGTCTACTAAACAGGAGGAGAGACACAATCTTTTTTTATTTCCAAAATCAAAGCTATTGCCTCCTATGCCAGTACCAAAGAGTGACAAAACAATATGAGCTTCAGCTTGCATCCATGATTACAGCCTTGCATATCTTCCTAAGCTGCAATGTGGTGACACTGATCCACTTCACCCTAGGGAAACTTCAAAAGGAAATCCCTTTTGAAATGCCTTTTATAACTTATATACGCTATATTTTGACTTCCCAAGCTTTTTCCAAAATATATTTGTTGAACAATATGTTTAAAGATTCTGGAATACTAAATTCTCATAGAACAATCAAATCATTAACTTATACTTAATTGGCCAGATCTTTATCACTGTAGTGTGCTAAGACCATGACTTTATTACTATATTACCTTTGCTTTCTACTTTGTTGCTAGCCAAAAGCAATTCCAATTAACAATTCCAGCTTAATTTTCCTATGCAGTTAACATGCTCTGCCGCAGGAAGCTGCTACACTTCTGTGGGTAACATGCCAACTTCAGTGGATAGTGCCAAAAATTGAGTTATATCAAGAAGCTAGAATCTTAATGAAAGGGATTTTTCAAGGTCTGCTTCTTTTCTGTCTGCATTTCTGTTAGTCTAAAAAAAATCTTTGTAAGGCTAATGGATCAAGCGACACATATGGAGAGCACCAGACTGTCTGCTGTACAAAACTAAATTATCTGTTTTCCATTATTTGGAAACTTTAATTTCTATACATTTAATCAGAAGTACAGGCATAATTTAAAGGTACATTCTTGTTGTTGCTAGGAAACTCCTTATTTGTAATGTAATAGTCTTCATTCCCAACAGTAGATGGTAGAAGCCAACATGCAGCCTCGCCAACAGGTGAGTCCTGGCTACGCGGAGTTCTTGCCCAAGAAGAGGAAATTTAATTACTGACAATGGACTGAAAAATTAACAGTGATCACTCAGGACTTCTCTACAGTTACAGGAGGTGGTTTCTCCAGGATCTTCCAATTAGCAAGGGAACAACCAGCATTCCATAACTTGTGATGCAAAACTTGTAGTTTTGTTCTTTTGTGCAGCAGAGAACTAATAAACTCACCTGCCAGCTCCTTTTGACATTTTGGTGGTACCCACAGTACCAAGGTTTTCATGGACTCATATATAATAGTCTACCTATCTCTTTCCGTCTGCTTTCCTTTAAGCATCCAGCAAGCAAATAATCTGTTTCAATGATCCTCCAAACCCACCACTGGTGTCACATCTTTTGGTTCCCCTCTAGCACTGGGTGTTTTCCACTTATCACTGCAATCCTGTTTTTGCACCCCTGCCAAAACTCTGAGGTATCGCCTTGTTAGTGACACTTCCTGTGTCACTTCCAGTTACCCTTTCAAGTAATTCCAGTATTAGTGACACCTTTTTTTTGCAGTAATCCCTTCAAAAGATGGCATTTGTCACAGAATACGAGAAATGTTTATGTTGGAAGGGACCGCTGGAGGTCATCTGGACTTACCCCCAGCTCAGAGAAGGACTAGACTCAAAGTCATCAGGGCCTTGTCGAGTTGAGTTTTGAATGCTTCCATGGATGGAGGTCCCTCAGCCTCTTTGAGCACCCATGCCAGTGCTGCACAAGCTTCATTGTGAAGATTTTTTTTCCCTTATACTAAATCAGAGTTTGCCTTATTGCAACTCTCACCATTGCCTCCTGTCTTTTGACTGCACAGCTCTGAGGAAAAGCTGGCTGTGTCATCTCCACAACTCTCCTTAAGAGAGTGAACAACTGCAACTAAATCACCCCTTAGCTTCCTTTTCTCCAGGCTAAACATATCCAGTTCTCATAGCCTCTTCTCATAAATCATATGAAAGAATGAAAATACAACAATTGACAATGAAATAGGATGTTAGTCTAAACTGCCTGACTATGACCGACAAAATGTATTTGGAAAGGTTCATTTTCTTGTACAGCATGAGATGAAAAATAGCTGTCATCACTCTGTTGCAAGCCAGCCACTATAATTTCTATTTCATAAGGATGCAATTATTGTGAGATACTAAGTCCCCTCTAAAAGATGCTTGAACTCACTGAAGGGCCATTAAAATTTATCAACCTCACATCACAGACATCTTGATGATTTTCTTTCTGCCTTTTGGTTTCAGCAAATATGGCCTTACTGACCTCCAGTTTCATTTAAATGTCAGATTAAGGTTAGATCCCCAGCATGGCTAAATTCTGACCACCCACTTTGATGTGAAACTATATGGCTAGGCTGATATGGCCCACACTCATAAACATATTTTATCTTTTTAAGTACTCAGGGAAGTAGATAGTTTTGTCTAGAAAGACAAAAAGGGACAGTAATGGAAACAAATTCAGTAGAGGAATCCTAGATGACAGTCGTCCAGCTCAGAAAAGTGAGAAGCTGCAGCGAGCAGCGTCTTTGACAGTGTTTCTTCTCCTGTGTTAGGGGATAAGACAGCATAATTTGGCTTATTTTATACTCAGTATGCTTATATCAGTTTAGCTTGCAAGTCTTCACAGGTTAATCAAGCTACTGCCATGAAAATCTCCCAGTAGACATCCCACAAATCAAGACAGTGCGTGTCATGTTATGATGACAATTTTTAAAAGTAAATAAAACTTATAGATCTGAGAGAGAAGGATAGATACTGCCTTTGTACAAAGGGTAGCTTAGCTGCTCAGCCAGTACATGAGAAGTCCTGGCAGGTAGACTTTGTGATCAAAGTGCCTTTCTAATCATACATGCTGACACAATCAGCTTCCTCAGCTCGTTTTAAAATCCAGCTCTTTGTTTCAAATCTCAGTTTCAGATATCAGCAGTCAATAGCATGAACTTTCTGGCCAACCCTCATGTACAAAGTCACAGGTGAGATCACCCAAATACAGAGCTTTAAAGATCATGAGATTTAGAAGACAGCACTTGGAAGCCTTAGGTGTTTCTGCCAGGAGCCTTCTGTCTTTCAGCCTTCAGGATTTGCACACTAAAAGTTATCACCGAAACAAAAAGGCTCTCTTCTGCCAGTTAGGCTAGGTCTGAGTGCATTCACACAAAACTGGATATTTTCTCTTCTGATTTTCTAAAAAAAAGTCATTCAATAGTGCCCAAATATCACACACACACACAAAAAAAGGCATATAATGATTCCCATGGATCTTCAAAGTACTTTATGTAACAGATTAAGGAAGATCGATGCCTCAGCTGCCAAAACATAGGGTCTCTGGATCTGATTCAACTCCAGGAGGTGGTGGACTAGAAGCCTGCCACCAGAAATTATATTCAGCGTCATCCTATTATTCTTTTTCCCGAGGACATGTAGCCTGGATTCTTCAAAACAAAAATGTAGTTTCATGTAGTTTTCTCTTGTCATGCTTGACTGTATCCATAAGTGATCACCTTGCACATGATGTGTTTTCAAAGCAGACAATAAAATTGAGCCCTCCCTCCCACAGTACAGCTGAGATGCTTGGATAACCTCACACCTCAGCTTCTGTCAGCCCCAAAATACTGCTATCAGCATTACTTACAAAAAGAAAAAAAAAAATCAAACTGTCAGGAACTTCTGGCTTCTAACTCTCTTTTTGCATTATAGGCTGCTCTCTTTTTTTATACTCAGTGCCAAGATAAATGTTTGTTGTGGGATTTTGCACTCAAGATCATGCTGATCGTGTTCACCTAGGAGCTTTTGAGTTGCGTGTCAGAGCCCACTGCACAACAGATACCTCCGTGACCAAACATGGGTAGGGAAATCTACTCAGCCTGGATTTTCGACTCTATATCTCCTTATTTACTAGGGGCAAAAGAGAAGGAGCACCCAACAGCATCAGGATAATGAGTGAGAGCTGCAGCTGTATAACGTAAGTCAGTAAGGGCTCCATGTCATATGGGTTTGCATTACAAAAGGTCATACCTACAGCCTCACCTAGTCCCAGCACCAGAACAATCATGGCAATCTCCAACTTGCCTTCTAAATGCTATTTCCTCATTGTCCTGGGTTCAGCCTCTGCTAGAAAAAACAAACAAACAAACAAAGAAACAAAAACAAACAAACAAAAAACCAAAAAAAAACCCAAACAAAAAACAACCCACCCAGAACAAAGACACAGGATGAATGCCAGAAAATAGATTTGCCTCTGCCTTGCCATCTGGGCTGTGGTCTAGTGGAGGGTGTCCCTGCCCATCGCAGGGGGGGGTTGGAACTAGACAGTCTTTAAGGTCACTTCCAACCCAAACCATTCTGTGATTCCATGATTCTATTTTTGGTTACCATTCGCTTATGAGATTCTTGAAGCTTGTCTTTGTTTACTGCATTGAAGCACAGCTGAAGCACATCAGTTCTTATTGCTGTTCCTGTTGTAAATTCTCCTCCAGCTTTCAACTCCCCTTTGGTGCCCTTCATTTGGCAGCTAGCTCTGATTTCATGATTTTTTTCTTGTCAGCAAGTCTCAGACTATTAATTCCCTACAATTCACAGACATCCAACCTTCATAGTGGCTAGGTGGAGCATTTGCCACAAAAAGGACAAAACCAAGAAAAAGCATGGAGGTGAACAGACCACAGGAGGTAATGTCTGAAAGGGGAGCTCAGCATGAAGCTCTGTTTGAAATAGTGCAGCTAAAATTTTTAGAAATGTTCTGTCATAAAGCCAGTTTCAATCACAGCTCTACATTATTGACACTGTATACTAAATTACTATCAGTGTAATCTTTACTTTTTGATATTTCATTCTGTAAGAATTTGGTGGTTGTTTTTTACCATTAGAAGAAATAGTTTGATGAAATTTGGAAGACTAAACCTCAAAGAGATGTAACATGCAGTTAGGTAAACTTGAAGGTGGAACTATTGTTGAATGGGCAGTAGAAAAGGGAGACATGCAGGTTTGGAAGAGACTTCCAGTATCTAAACTGAATTTCTGAGACCCTGTCACAATCTTTCACATGCTTATTCTTCACTTCAGGGTTCCTGCTGGGATGGCAAATCCCAAAATGTTCCATTTTTTAAATCTTGGCAAAACTATCTCATACATGATGGGAAATCAAGACTGATCAAGTTGCCCCACAAACAGAGAGGGCAGCAGTCAGAGAGCAACTGAACCATAATGACTTCTAATGTCTCTTGGCAATGCTCTTACTGAAACATTACGTAGCAGTTGAGATAGCAATGCTTTTATCTATTCCCACTATGATTACCTAAAAGGAGGGCACAGCCCTGCAGCCAAAGCAACATGCGTAGGAGAGGAGAGTAAGGTTAGCATTTAAAATTTGGCTGAACACTTCAAAATCTCACAAACTTCTTGTTCTAATTTCCTGACCTCTACATGTTTACTTATTTTCTGTTATTGAGACCTGGACTTTTTTAATATCAATGATCTGTTGCATTAATATAACAGTCTCCCAGAGTACCTGTGACTCCTGCCAATCTGGGACTAGAGAAAAATAATGAAAAAGAAGGTTTTCAGTCTAAGTAGCTTACATCTAAATAGCCTGAGTTACTAAATGCTGCAAAATTTTTTCAAGGTCTGCATGTAGGAGTCTACTGACTATACACAACTGTACTTTCATCCACTTTCAGGTCATTCTTTTATGAAACACTGAAGATTTAAGTTATTTTTGCTAGTTATTTTAATTTTGTCTTAAATCTGTGATGAAGACTTGATTTAAGAACTCTTTTGCATTGGAAACCAATCCCTCTGTGATTAGAGGCCAGCAGAATATATAATTTTGGGGGCAATACAGTGTGTAATGAAATCACAGCAGTTACAACTGCTGTAGGTTTAACTGAAGAGTTTAATGAAGGACAGGTAGTGCTTAAACTGGATTCCTGTCTGAAAACATATTATTTGGAAGATGTAATAAATTTTACTCAACAAAAGGGAAGGTATTCAGCCTGAGGCAGCCTGTAAGTATGTCTGTGAGTGTTTATGGAACTCCTGATCAAGTTTTAGCTAACACACAGCTCTTGCTAAGGCCTGATGTATGCAGGGAGCAGCGCCATGAGGTCAAAGCCAGAGCAACATGTAGGCAGGACATGATGGCCAGGAAGAGCTGAAGTTCATTATGTAGCCATTATCACCTGCAGCTCCATCTCCTGCAGTCATCATCCTTGCATATTGATTGTTTGGAAATTTCTTCAGAATCCACCAACTCATGGAAATGGGATTGACCAAACTTCCAAGGTGGAAAGTATAATGATGTCAGCTTACCCAAAAAGCTTTTCAAGCAGATCCAACAGCAGCTGGACTGCTGAGGCTTTTGTGCTTCCCAGTGTGATACAAGGCACTCCTGCACTGTGATGGAGGAGGAAAAATGAACACTCTCACTGTCAGTCAGGTAACTGACTTTGCTCATAGGCATGAGTTGCGAGTTAATAGTTGCAAGCTATGAGTTAGATACCTTGTGAGTTAGAAACCTCATGAATTAAGTGATGAAATAGTGAATTCACGTGTTAGATTAGCCTGTACAAAAGGGGGTTAAGCCTTTGTTTGACATATTTATTTGTTTTCTTTCCAAATGTACTCATAAAATAAAGTTTAATTTACAGAATATATTGTCCGGTAAGTCTGAGAGATCCAAACAGACCTTGACATATCTTTTATAGGGGTTACATGCTTAAAATTAAATCCTAAAGTTAACACACCAGTTTATGTGTTACTGTAAATTTTGGCAGCCTCAGCATTTAATAATACTTAGAACAGATACATTGGGACTTTATGCAAATCTACTACAGTTTACAATCTGCATATAAACTATATTTAATGAGAAAGAAGGAAGTCTTCAGACTATTATACCTATGGAGGTATGTAGAACTCTGCATATCTCCTGTTATTCATAATAGATGTATTTTAACCTAAATAAGGATTCAAAAAGTTATTAAGAAAACCCCAATATTTATATAGTGTGCTGTGCAATACTGAAAATTAATCTTGGAAAATATTTATGGAGACACTGACCATGAAATTAATTTTATTTTTCAGGATTTAAGAGGAATTGGAGTTGTGAATCTTCTTAGGACAGTGTGCAGGACCTGCTTACAAGTTGCTAAAACATTATCCATAAAAACCATTAATTTAAATAATTATATTTGCGTATATATTTTTTTAAATGTTTCTTTCTCTGACTTCCGCTGTAGAAGTGCAGCCTCATATGGTTTAAGAAAATTCTCTTTCCTGATCCATCCAGGGAAATCTCTTGGCGATTCCCAGTGTTTTGTCATGAGTTGGCGTCATACTCCATCTCAGAACCTGCCATCAACAGGATGATACTGAATCATCACTGCTCACTGACCAATATATGTTGTGGTCTTTCTGGCCTAACCCATGAAGGATGAGGCCTGCAAGCAGCATAACCTTTTAGCTCAGCACATCACTTATTTATACAAGCAGCAGCCAAGGCCTGAGCTATCATTTAGCTATGGTGCATCCAGAATGATTCCTGTCAGATGCTTTGTGCCTTTGTATTGGGTTTGTGTGGCAAGGTTTTGGTAGCGGGGGGCTACAAGGGTGGGTTCTGTGAGAAGCTGCTAGAAGCTTCCCCCATGTCCGACAGAACCAATGCCAGCCAGCTCCAAGATGGACCCGCTGCTGGCCAAGGCCAAGCCCATCCGTGATGGTGGTAGTGCTTCTGGGGTAACAGAGTTCAGAAGGGGAAAACCACCAAGAGCCATTGCAGCCAGAGAGAGGAGTGAGAAGCTGTGAGAGGAACTCTGCAGACACCAAGGTCAGTGCAGAAGGAGGGGCAGGAGGTGCTCCAGGTGCTGGAGCAGAGATTCCCCTGCAGCCCATGGAGAAGACCATGGTGAGGCAGGCTGTCCCCCTGCAGCTTGTGGGGGATGATGATGGTGGAGCAGATATCCACCTGCAGCCCGTGGAAGACCCCATGCCAGAGCAAGTGGAGACACCTGAAGAAGGATGTGACCCTGTGGGAAGCCTGTGCTGGAACAGGCTCCTGGTAGGACCTGTGGAGAGAGGAGCCCATGCAGGAGCAGGTTTGCTGGCAGGACTTGTGACCCCGTGGGGGACTCACGCTGGAGCAGTCTGTTCCTGAAGGACTACACCCTGTGGAAGGGACCCACGCTGGAGCAGTTGGTGAAGAACTGCAGCTGTGGGAAGGACTCACGTTGGAGAAGTCCATGGAGGACTGTCTCCCGTGGGAGCAGGGGCAGAGTGTGAGGAGTCCTCCCCCTGAGGAGGAAGGAGCGGCAGAGATACCGTGTGATGAACTGACCGTAACCCCCATTCCCCGTCCCCCTGTGCCGCTGGGGGGGAGGAGGGAGAGAAATGGGGAGTGAAGTTGGGCCTGGGAAGAAGGGAGGGGTGGGGAGAGGTGTTTTAAGATTTGGGGTTTATTTCTCATTACCCTACTCTGATTTGATTGGCAATAAATTAAATCAATTTCCCCAAGTCAAGTCTGTTTTGGCCATGACAGTAATTGGTAAGTGATCTCCTTGTCCTTATCTTGACCCATGAGCTTTTTTGTTGTATTTTCTCCCCTCCCATCTTGTTGAGGAGGGCAGTGATAGAGCAGCTTGGTGGTCACCTGGCAGCCAGCCAAGGTCAACCCACCACAAGCAGTTAATATCTGTTACTAGAACAGCAGCATAAGGAGGTTTGGCATACTAATCCTGAGAAATAACCTGACCTGTACCCATGAGACTTGAGCCTGTAGTATCAAAGTCACATTTCATCCACCTTGGAATTTCCTCCTTTTGAGGATGTCTGAAGAAGTAGGTGTATAATAGTTTGGTCAGTAATCAAGAATGTTAGCCCAGATAAAAATATAACAGAACTGATGTATTGCTGGTTCCCAGCAGACTGTACCTTCCCCTTGGAGGGACAGTGTTTTGGAGGGAATCTGTTCCCGTTTCTCCTAGCCAAGGACAGAAGTTTGAATAGGAGGCAGACTGGAAGCCTCCCATAAGTGTCCCATAGCCCAATCCCAGTGATCATTATGTTAAATGTATTTCTAGCCTCTTCAATCCAGCATGTATTTTATGTTATAGTATTAGCTAAGTAATGACTACCTTTGAACACCAGAGTTAGACACATTAAGTTCATTTTAAATAAATCAATAACCGAGATGAAATTCCTGTTGGTTTGGGCAGGCTTTAAAAAAGGTAATTTAGAAAAATATTTTTCAAGGGTTCAATTTCAGCAATTGGCAAGAGCACAAAAACAAGCTCAGCTTCCATTGAGGCCGTAAATGCTTTTCTAGAAACACTAAAGTTAGATTTTCAAGGGAGTTCAGCACTCCAAATTCCTAGCCTTTCTGAAAATCTGCCTACTTTCTTGGTACTGAAATACCTGCTGATCACTTCAGCTACTAGCCTTTAGAGGCAAAAGCTCTGAGCCATCTGCCTCTAGCAGGAGGGGGCTGTTCAGTACATATGCATTACCAAAGAGAAAACAAACAATTTTCTGAATAAAAAAGCCATTTTAAGGAATGATTTTGCATTTCCTCTTCTATCTATTAGGGAAAAAAGTGGAAGGCAAGTGGAAGAAAACTGTAAGGAGATAAAATAACTCTTCAGGGAAATGTTAATACCCAACATCTGCATTGATATTTTTTCGGCTAAAAGGCCGTTGCATATACTCTAATACTATAAATGAAAGATATAAAATCTTGACTACTTTCGTGCATAACTCTAAATCCCATTAGTGGGGAAAAAATATGCTTGAATACTTTTTCTAAGTTTAAACTGCTAACCCTTCTCATGTTTAATTTTCAAATCATAAGGTAAAAGTCCATTGTGGTCAAATGCAAGGACCCCCACTAATTCTGAGGAAATTAGCCAGGCCACTGGTTGTTTATAAAAAAAATCCTTAATAACTTAGCATTAAGGAGCAATTAACATTCAAAGATAATCAGGAGCCACGTTTTGACTAACTAGTTACAATCCAAAGCCCTGAAACTGGGAAGTATAATTCTGTGCCTCAAAACAAGGCATGGGCTTTGGGTGCTTGCTTCCCAAAAGTTTGGAAAAGAGGCATTTCCTTCCATGGACTAATCCTTCACCCATTAAACCAGTAGAAGTTGTTCCAGTGGCTCTCATAGAATCATTTGTAGGGATTGTATCAGCAAGCAGAACTGAGAAACACATTTCACTGTAATGGCGATTACTTCTGTCTTCCCTGAAGAGACACCCTGCCTGAGCTGAAGTGTGACCCAAATATACAGTCGTGTTTCACTGAACGCCATAATCAGTGCTACTATAATTAACCGCATAGTAGGCAATTCCATTCAACCCAGCATTTTGTTCATGCAGTCTAGTCTAAAGCACATCTTTGCAAATGCCACGTTTGCTGCTATTCCACCACGCTGTCCAGCCAGTAGTCAGAATTAAGCGTGCTAATTGAAATAACAGGGTGAAATTCCCAATTACTCT
Organism: Balearica regulorum gibbericeps; assembly: GCF_011004875.1. Classification (NCBI taxonomy): domain Eukaryota; kingdom Metazoa; phylum Chordata; class Aves; order Gruiformes; family Gruidae; genus Balearica; species Balearica regulorum. The sequence continues at coordinate 207,603,569 of NC_046184.1, read as the reverse complement.
TAATGCCTCCTGATGATTTCTGTGGGCCACTTCATGGTTGCCTGCTGTAATTAATTGGCTGGTTGCAAGGATGTAGACACCTGAAATGGCACAGTGCTTTCCACCTGACTGTTAGCACACTGGATCATTACCATGACTTGAAAGCATTTAGATGTACAAGTAACAGGATATTGCTATCAAAACCCCAGCATACTCACTGGCTAACGTGTAATGAGCTTTCATATTTAGCACATGGCAAAAATATCTGATCACACAATCCTACAATATATAAAGTTCCCTGATTCTAACAGTTCAGTTTCTCACTGATGTTTGTCAGTATTCACTGGGACAGTTCAAAGAAAGCAGTAGGATTTGCTGTGATGAGAGCTCCCAGTCATCACCTGAATCTCTCACTGATTATCATTAGATTTTATCTTGCTTGATGAATGGATTAGCTCTATACATTGCAAGTACTCTATACTATTGATTAAAGAATTAATTTATTATTCTCAGAGCATCAGAAGAAACTAATCCTATGAATTTTTGCCCTTTTACCCCTTATAGTCCACCTCATTCCAGAAATATGCTTCCTTCTGAAACATGCATTAAACCCCTCAAGTTTGGCTGGGATCATCCACAGAGTACCAAGCTAGTAAAGACAGCACAATCAGGACTGACATTTTTCTTCACTGTAGACAAAAACAAGATTGCTGTTCAGTTTCTTTCATAACTTACATACCAGAAAAATATCTGTTCTTGTATGTCAATCCCTGAGTGGTTTTACCTGCCCTCTTTATGCACTTTCCCTCCCATGCTTTTGAATTATCTGACCCTAATAACCTTAAACCACAAACTTGCTACCTGATGCTATAAAGTGAAACACATTCTGATAACTATCTTAACTGGGATGCAAATGTGGTAATTAATTAGAACAAAATAACTATAATGTCATTAAAACTAAGACATGCTAATGGTGCTAAAATTGCCTTATTTGCTTACATCAATTAGCTCCTTAAGTGTCTGTGGAAACTAGAATGTGAAGACTTCACAATGTAAAAAAAAAATAGGGGAAAAACCTTGTTTGATACTTTAATTCTATCAAAATGGACTGTTTGATGTGTTCTGTGGTGGTTATATTGAAAGCATAATGTTGAATCAAAGAACAATGATTGATTTTCAAAATCAAGTGATCAAAAGTTAAGGAAGTGTTAAAAAAAATAAATCAAGTTATCCATGCAAGGTTAGTTCTTCTCTGTCTTACAGTAAGTCTTCAACCAGACTGAGGGAGCTCTGCTCTGGGGATGGAAACAAGCTGTATGGTGGGAGGCTGTTGCTTGTAGGACTTGAAAGTTGTGTAGTAGAGAGCAAGGACTGCAAGATAAAATGTCTCTTTCCCTGCCCAGATAAGTCTTTTGGTCTGGACATTCACAGTATCAGATCTAATCTAGCTTCTTCCTTCCCCTGCTCTATCTCCATGTACTCTTCTTGGCAGGCTTTCATCCCACTTTCCTCTTTCACCCTTGTTTTTGTCCCAGTCCACAGCTCACATCTTTCTTTCCCTTTGTTTCCCTTCCTTCTTTTCCTCCTCTGTCCCAGCTGAGACTGCAGGAGAAGCAGACTCCCTGCTCTCATTCTTGATGTCTAGCCTGGTTGACAGAGTTGCTGAACTACATACAGCCTTGAGGGACGAAGGAAAGAAAGGGATATAAGCAGATGAATGCCTGTTGAACTCTCACACTGAAAGTTTGCTGCTGAGCATGGACTGAGTAATTTTTTTATGAAGTCCTGAAACAATTAACCAAGTGCTAGCTGTGCGTGCTGGAATTCTTCCATTCTGGGGTGCTCTGGGATGCACAGGCATTGGGAGATGCTTGCTTTCAGGACATAGGCTGTTGCATGCAGTATCTCTTTCATGACTCCTTAACCATTACCTACATCTTGTCTCTTCCAACAGCTTCTATCTGCAAGGGAACTTCCCTCACCCATCATGTGCTCACCTGCACGGCTTGAAGCTTAAAGAACTTCTTTAACTCAGAAGTGGTGGTGGTGGGGAGGGAAAGTGAATAAAGAGGGCAGGTAAAACCACTCAGGGATTGACATACAAGAACAGATATTTTTCTTCCAGGAGAAGAAAATATCTTCCAGATATTTTTTGCCTTCTACCAGGAGACAAACAGGCTGAGGTTTGGAAGGCTGCAAATATAAACATACCCAACTTCCAAGGCAAGATGACCACTGGGAAAAAAAGGTGCTGCAGTGCTTCACTACAATGCCCATCACCAACCAGTACTGTGAGTGCTGGGTGGGTTTCAGACTCAGGGCTTTCTAGCAGTTTTCTGTGAAACATAATCACTGCAGTGACAACAGCAACAAAAAACAAAGCTCTTCCTCCATTCCTGATGAATTTATTGAGAGTTTTGAAACCTGTGCAAACAGAACTAGGATTGTGCTTCACGAAATGCGTCTGTTACTTGAACCAAATCCCCTGTTTCCTGAAGAGTATGTTCATTTTCTTTCACACCAGAGATTGCACTGCCAGGTCCCACAGCATCTGCATTGAATGAGATGAACTGCACCCTGAAAAAGCCAACCCTTTCTCTCTCCATTAACCATAGAGTAATGAATGACTAGCTCAGCTGTAGATGTCTCAATTCAGCATAATTTTACAGATGATCTCAATGGTCTTTTCCAACCAAAATTATTCTATGAATATGATTCTTTGATAATCAAATCTATATTCACTAGGGATAATCACATGAAAAGCACTAAATTTTCTCAAGCCCTTTGTGAGCTGTGCATTCATCTGCAATTTGTCTTCCCTCTTCTTTGGGTGGCTGTTTGAGATGGACTGAGTCACCACTGAACCCCTTGAAATATCTTCAGCAGATAGCAATAGGATTGTTGAAAACTAATTTAATGAAACATGACAGGAACAGTGGGTTTACCTGTCTAATCTGATTTATTCGTGGTTCCTTGCCAAGTAATTTGGATGAGATTCCAACCTTCATGTGCTTGTGCTCTTACAGACATTTAAGAAGAAATGGTCCTTTCTCATAGACTTTGCAATATGAGAAAAATCTAATGAATTAATTTTCTTTCTTTGTACCTGGTGGGTCCTTTACCCACCACTTAACAGGTCAAGCACACAGTTTATTTGGGAGATCTAAAGAACAAAGAGAAAAGCAGATTTAAGTCAAATTGTCTCTGAAAATTTTAAATTTCTTCTTCTCTGGAATTATATCTAATCTTGTGGGATTTTTTTTATATAGAAAATTCATAACAGGCCCATAAGTGGGAACTAAACGGGTGGGCAGGATGTACCTTAAACATTTCAAATTCAATTATTGGATATTGCACGAGGGGAATGGACTGCAGAAAATGGCCAGGTTACTACCATGTAACCCTGTAATATAGTATTACCATTGGCACTCACGAGCCACAGGCTTTGAACTGAGCTTTTCATGCCTCAGGAGAAGGCTGGTCAGGCTTGCCTTGCTCCATCTGAGCTTTCCTCAACCTGCACAAGCTGCACAAGCTGGACAAGCTGGAGCTAGACAAAACTGGCTTTAGGGGTAAGAAAGAGAACAAAGAATAAGTATTTCTAACAATTGTAAAATGCACCATATATAGTAAATTTGGATGTAATGTGGCATTGCAGAGCAATGAATGACAAGTAAGGTGTAAAAGTGTGTTAGCAAACACATAAACATGACCTTCCGTGGGTCCTGAAATGAGGGAGAGGAAGTCACCACCATGAACATATTGTTCCTCCCAGCAAATGACTCTGGATGCTGACAACTGGCTATAACTCCCTTCCTTCATCACCACCACCAAAATGAAACCATTGACCTTAGCACCCAGAAGAGCAGGGGAAGGGTGAGGCAAAAAAGGTCTAGAAACTTAGCAGGGTGAGAAAAATAATTTTAACTGTATTACTATTTAGTATTTAATATAATTACTATATTATTAATGAATCTTTTTCTGTATTAAAACAATATTTATGCAATAATTAGAACTGGACTGTTATTGATTCTTGGATTAGACTATTAAGATTTCAATCATATGAACAATAAATTCTTGTTTTATATGTAATGTATGTTTCTTCTGAAATCCCCAATGTCCTACACACCTCCTATCCCTTCCTCATCCTTTGTTCCCCAAGTGCACCCTCCAGAGTGGTGGCCACACTGAAAATGAACTGATGTCAAATACAGTGTTATTTCCAGTAATTTGTTCTGGGATGGTAGTTAAACTTTACAAATGCATCAGAGCAAAGGGAAGATTACTACCTGCTTTATCAATGCTGGAACCCTACTCAGTTTTACTGAGCATTATTAGCATTTCAAAATTATCTCATTCCAACAGAATGTAAAATGTAATAATAACTACCTGTGAAATTCCCATAGCTATGTCCTGACAGCAGTACAGCAGCAGCAGGGTTTTTTTCCTACTCTTATTTATTCCTCCTTATTTTTATATATATATATGCACACCTGTTCCAATGCTCTTTTCCTGATTATTTTAACTGTAAAACTAACCACATTTCAGGAAACAAGAGTTTTAATGCTGTTTATATCTGGAGCAGGACAGTGATCAAAATAAATATTGTATTTTCAATGCAGACTCCTTAAAAATTACCATTCTCTCTGTTTTCATACCTCAATGCTTATGGCAACATGAGGAGTAAATACCACATATGCAGAAACCTAGAATTAATCCTTTAATACATTTTCCTTATCTAAAGCATATTTCTAGAAGCTAATTCTAGCCCAGTTTACACATATACAAAACTGTCTTTCTTGATGTATATGTACAGAAAGGAAAGCTGAAGGATATAAGAAATCTAACAAGAAAAAGTAACTTATGTAGTGATTTGCAAAAGATTATTCATTTAATCAGAAAAAGAGATATGATGCCTGAAATACCTATGTAGGGTAATTTTTCGAAACACCTACCTCAAAATAAGGAAAGAATTTAAAGTGTGCAGGCTAAAGCTGTGCATTCCTTTGGGCAAAGAGAAGTCTCTTGTTCTTTGCTTATTCAACAATTATATAGGAGTCCTAACCCATTAAAGTCTTCTTATAACCACAGTCACCACAGGGCAAGCATATATATATATATTAATATGTATAAAAATACTCCTTTCTCCTCTAGTACAGACTTGTCCTGTATGACAGACTGGGTGGGTGAAGGGAGAGCAGTGGATGTCGTCTACCTTGACTTCAGTAAGGCTTTTGACATCGTCTCTCATAACATCCTTGTTAGTAAACTTAGGAAGTGTGGATTGGATGAGGGTCAGTGAGGTGGGTAGAGAACTGGCTGAATGGCAGAGCCTAGAGGGTTGTGATAAGCAGCACAGAGTCTAGTTGGAGGCCTGTGGCTAGTGCTGTGCCCCAGGGGTCAGTGCTTGGTCTGGTCTTATTCAACATATTCATCAATGACCTGGACAAGGAGACAGAGTGCACCCTCAGCAAATTTGCTGATAATACAAAACTGGGAGGAGTGGCCAACACACCGGAAGGTTGTGCTGTCATTCAGCAAGACCTGGACAGGCTGGAGAGCTGGGCAAAGAGGAACCAAATGAAATTCAATAAGGGCAAGTGTAGGGTCCTGCACCTAGGGAAGAACAACCCCAAGCACCAGTACAGATTAGGGGTTGACCTGCTGGGAAGCAGCACTGCAGAGAAGGACCTGGGAGCCCTGGTGGACAACAAGCTCTCCATGACCAGCAATGGGCCCTCATGGCCAAGAAGACCAATGGTATTCTGGGGTACATTAAGAAGAGCGTGGCCAGCAGGTCAAGGGAGGTTATCTGCCCCCTCTACTCTGCCCTGCTGAGGCCACATCTGGAATATTGTGTCCAGTTCTGGGCTCCCCAGTTCAAGAAAGACAGGGAACTACTGGAGAGAGTCCAGTGGAGGGCTACAAAGATGATGAGGGGACTGGAGCATCTCTCGTATGAGGAGAGGCTGAGAGAGCTGGGTCTGTTTAGTCTGGAGAAGAGAAGACTGAGAGGGCATCTCATCAATACTTGTAAATATCTAAAGGGTGGATATCTAGAGGATGGGGCCAGACTCTTTTCAGTGGTGCCCAGTGACAGGACAAGGGGTAACAGGCACAAGCTGGAACACAGGAAGTTCCATCTCAACATGAGAAAAAACTTCTTCACTCTGAGGGTGACAGAGCTCTGGAACAGGCTGCCCAGAGAGGTTGTGGAGTCTCCTTCTCTGGAGATATTCAAAACCCACCTGGACGTGATCCTGTGAAACATGCTCTAAGTGATCCTGTTCTAGCAGGGGCGTTGGACTAGATGATCTCCAGAGGTCCCTTCCAACCCCTACCAATCTGTGAATCTGTGTGAATCTGTGAATCATGTGGTGTTGGTTTATTCTGGAGTGAAGAAGGCTGCAGCCTTGCACATGATGCCAGGGACTGTCCCAAAGCATACCATCATATTGAAACTTCATGGCTCTGTAGTGTTGCAGTTCCAGATGAAGCTACAGCCACCTGGATCCCATTGCAGACAAATGCCACACACAGGCCAAGACATTTATTTCCAAGTTTCCAACAGCTTACTGTTTGCAATTATTTCTTCCTTCAGTAACATTTCAAAGGTTTGTCCTCAGTCTATGGTTTGATTTTCTGGGGAAAAAAAACCCAAAACAACTACAACCGTTTCATCTAACCTTTCCTTGTTAATAACTTCTTTATTGGCAAAGTGCAGGGACTGGGCATGTAAAGCATCCCCTAGGGTGCTGGATTTTCAGGAACAGGACAAAAAAATCAATATTTGTCAAAGTCATATGTTTTTACAAATAAATTTTGTTTCTGGTTATCCAAGTTGGTTGTTAGATTTCCTATGTCTCACCAGCACTTGGCCAGTTCTGATCACCCAACTATTGCTCAAGAAAGCTGGGAGTCAGGGTTAGTGCCGGTTCTTCATCTGACCCCAATTCAACCTCATAATGAATTATCCAGGGCCCTGGGAAAAAAAAAATATATATATATATTTAAAAAAAAAGGCCATATAATCATGTGATTACTCACTTTTGCACCCTGAACTCTGCTCCCCCATGTGTATGCTTTAAAAAAGAGCATCCCCCTACACCCTGGGAACCACCTGAGCCTACCAAGGCAATTCATCTAGCCCCACCAGTATGCCTCCTGGGTTTTGTTACCATGGGTCTCCGAGAGGTGAGTTATTCTGACAACAGCAGGCTTGTCCTGAGCATCTACCCCAGCAGCAAGTGGGGATGTGGCCACAGGGCAAGCAAGAGGCTAAACGCATCTGGTGGTCAGGAGTGACTGCCTGGGGAACCCAATGCACCCTAGAAACATCAGGGCTGTGGAGCACAACCAGATCACCTGAAGTGTCTAGGGCACAAGGCTTTCTCTGCTACAAGAAAACATGGTTTGTCACACCACTGCTTTACAACAAAGTTTCCAGCCTTAATCTAGTTTTGCCTCTTTATTTTAAGAATAAGTATATTCTTACTTAGGAGCTGCTTCTGACAGCATGGTGAAGGCCGTAATAGAAAAGTCTGTATGAAATCACTTTCTCCAAACAAGAAGTGAAATCATTCCTTTAAACTGTTAAGTCAGGAACTGAATAGGTGTTTGTCATCTAATTTCTGCTCTCCCACGCATGCTTCTAGTGAAGTCAGTGGAAGTTTAGGCATCTGAAAGCTATTTTGGATTGACTTTAGTCTTCTAATTTGTCAAGAAGGATGAAATGGGAATTCTGTATTTGTCCAATAAGAAGTGATCTCACTGTAATCCACTTATTTCTGCAATTACATGTAGCTCATTAGGATTTATCTCTTACCAAGAAAATCCCATTAGGAAGCTAAAAGCAAAAGCCAGCAACGAAGCAGTCAAAATAAACTCTTGTTATAACAAATCATTTATTATGTGCTGAGTTTTAACAGCTACTCATCTTCAGACTTTCCACTCAAGAGCCTTCACCCAAACTTGTGTTCTCATCTGCTCAAACTTCTCCTAGCAAAATCTTTCGCAGAGTTGACACTCCAGAACTTGTTAATATGCTCTTTGTGGCTATCATCTTAAGGTTATTACAATTACAGTAACTCCTACACTACTGTACAGATGTTGACCCACATATTAATTTGTGGTGCTGTGCTGCCCTTGATCATGGATTGGGAGAAGAGCAGCAACCTAATATTAAAAATAGAAGGGAGGAAACAAATGGACAATGAAAGAGAACTTAAGGCTATTGGCTCTCCCTGGCAGCAGTTACACCAATGCTGACTATCACACAACTTCAGCTCCACACAACCTTCTCACCTCTTGGTGACACATCTGGGTGCAGTGGTCCATGAGGCTGCTGAGGTGCTCAGACTCGGACTCTCTGACGGGCATTTCCCATACACGTTGCAGAGCCTTCTCCCTCTTTTCCCCAGGGTCTTGCCTTGCACCCTTACCTTCTGTGCAGCAGCTTCACACCAGAGTCATCCTCACCTTTCACCCTGCCAGAAGATGACAAAGCCTTTCTACTGTCTCAACTTCAGGCTGTTATTGCTCCAGCTTGCTTCTACCAGTCAATCCCTACTCCATTTTTTTCCTGTCTAGATTTATATTATGCTTTCAAGAGATATGACAGCTAAATTAACGGCTTCAAAATCATGCCATAGATCATCCTGAGAAGAGACTTTAGGTTTATTACAGCCTATTACAAAGGCTTTCTCTCTGGATAAGGTCAGAAAAACTGAACATTCAATAATTTATACTGTGTTTAGGGAAAGAAACATTACTAATTAGCATGTAAAGACCTCCATTAGAAGCTAGTTATTCAGGTCAGATTTCCCTAGTTGGGAATCTCAAGATAAAGTATCCCATTACCATATTTGCCCTCCCGGCTGAATTCTGGTTACCTAAGGGGAAATTCATCTTCTCTAGCTTCAATCACGAAAGGCTGGAGCTGAGTCATCTTGGCTAAACTAGTTATCTACAAGCCCTCATTGGGCAAAAGAGACACAAAAGAGCTCCCATGTAAACCAGAGTGATCCTGTCTATGTTTCTTGTCTGTCTTAGGATGGCTTGAGCTATTCTCTGGAGGTGCACAATATTCTTCCAATAATCTGAGCAGGAGCCCATCTTAGTCTCATGCCTAACACTTGGAGGGCTAAGACTAGGTGAAGTTAATTTCTCTTAGTGTACTTGTGTCCTGGTTTCAGCTGAGAGGGTTCATTTTTTTTTCTTTCCTTTTTCACAGTAGCTAGTATGGGGCTATGTTTTGGATTTGTGCTGGAAATAACGTTGATAATATAGAGATGTTTTTGTTATGTGGCCCTGTTGTTGAGCAGTGCTTACACAGAGCCAAGGCCTTTTCTGCTTCTCGCACTGCCTTGCCACTGGGATGGCTGGGGGTGCACAAGGAGGTGGGAGGGGACATAGACACTACAGGTGACCCAAACTAGCCAAAGGGGGTATTCCATACCATGTGACATCATGCTCAGCATAAAAGGGGGTGAGCCGGGGAGGGGAGGTAGCAGCTCCAGGATGTGTGGCTCGGGGACAGTCCAGTTTCGGGACAGGTCTGAGCGTGCGGTCTGAGTTGTACGGTCCTTGAGTGAGAAACTGCATTCTGTATCACCAGTTTCGTATACTCTGTTAAGCACTGTTTTGTTTTGTTTTGTCTTCCCCTCTCCCTTTGCTATCCTAGTAAACTGTCCTTATACCAACCCACCAGGTCTTGTCTTTTTCTTCCCATTCTCCTCCCCATCCCACTGGCAGGGGCGGGGGGAGTGAACGAGCGGCTGCGTGGTGCTCAGCTGCCGGCTGGGGTAAAACCACGACAACTTGTGTATCCCGATGAACATCATCACAAACAGACTCTTTGAATGTGACCATCCAGCCAATTCCTTATCCACCAAGTGGTCCATCTGTCAAATCCATGTCTCTCCAATTTAGAGACAAAGATGTCGTGTGGGACAGCGTCAAATGCTTTGCACAAGTCCAGGTAGATAATATCAGTTGCACTTCCGTTATTTAATCCAACTGCTCTACTCTTTGTACTAAGAACAAAGCCACTGAAAAGCAGATTTATGGTTTTACCTTTGAGTTTTTTTAGCATACAGGGCATAATGCTTTGTGCCCACCTGACTTCACACATCCCATCCTATCCTGTCCCAGTATTTTTTTTATGTCATTCAGGTGATGCAGTTTTAGAGAGGATGCACCTCTGCCCCTGGGGTGCTGGAATTCCTTCTCCTGGCCTTGAGGGCGGTTCAGAAGCATTTTGTTTGAAAAGGCTTTTGCCACAATCTGCCTATCAAAAGCTGCTCCATGTTTCTGGAGTGTTTTACAGAACAAATCAGTATCTTTTGTCCCCTTTTACACATGGGGAGGGGAAGTAATTTATGTCCTACAGAAGCAGAACCTAGGTCCTCTGAATTTAGTGCTCTGCCCTTTTCTCCACACAAGCTCCTACTGTTAGATCAGCTTGATTTTTCTTAAGACATGAGAAAAAAAATCCCTGAGGGACTGATGCAGAGCACAAAATCATATTTGCTAACATTAAGATGTATCTGAACCCTGCAGAATGTAAACCAGTAACATTTTATGGTTACTTAGTATAAATGGCAATACAAGAATTTAATTTAGTATAACATCATTCAAGTGACTTATTGCTGAACATTATTTGCCACATGACAGAGGGAACATCATGTTGCTAAATTGATGATACCCAAGTTATCTACTAATCAAACACAAATTAAATTTCATAGGAAATGTAAAGTGGTAAGGTACGTTTCCCATGTCCTAAGTGTTATATACATAAGCCTCAGTTAATATTTATTCTTGGAAAGCATTCTTCTTTTTTTTTTTTTCCTGCTGCACTCCAGTGATACATGTTAAGTGGTTCCATTTGAAAAGATTAAATTGTTGTAATATTATTGACATATAATGGATAGATGAGATTTCAAAATTACTTCAATTCTGAAATTATCATTGGTCCTGTATTTTGCTGGGGTTTTTTGTTTTGATTTGATTTGGGGTTTGCTGGGTTTTTTTGTTTTGGGTTTTTTTTTTATTCCTAAGAAAAGATTATAAAACACTAAGCACATGAAAAAAGAACCTTTATGTTACTAACACAAAAAAATATGGTCCTCAATGTGTGCATCTGCAGGACCAATCAATCAGTGGGACTCTGACATTGACTGGGTTAGTATCTCTACTACAATAATAAGGAGTTTGATCAGAGATTGGAGTTGTTACACTGGCCAGGGCAAGTTTTTCACATTGGACTAAAATAAAAAAAAAAAAAAAAAAAAAGTGCCTCCTTCCAAAAGTTTCCAGTCTAAATGAAGATATTTTGAAAAGTAACAAAGATTCAGCTCCTCTGCCTTCTCCTTTGAAAGCTCTATGGAAAGTAATTAACTTGAAGGTAAAAATGAAAAAAAAAAATCTTCATAATAAAGATTGAAGAAAAGTTCTTCCTTCCTTCCTTCCTTCCTTGGGCCAGAAACTGAGGAATTTCTGGATTATTTCTTCGTGCAGGTTTTTTACTACCTTTGAAAAATTTGTCATATGTACTACACTATAAATGTGACATAGGACAAAGATACTGCAGCAAAGTCAATGCTGATGGAAAGCTGATATTTTTGCCAAAATGCCAACTAAAGGGTGAATATGAGAATAACCAAACTAGCATCCCTTCAATGTGAAAAAAAAATCCCATCACCACCTGGCACGTGGACAAAAAAAAGTCACAGGACCAGGGAGAGGCAGTTTTCTGTCACAGTTTGTTCCAAGAATATGGTGGTGGGAATTAATGCTGCATTGTCAAATACTGAAGCAGCACCCAGTCATGGCAGACAGCTTCATTATCAAACTATTAGTGAATCAATTAACAGTTACCCTATTTTGCAAGCTATGAGATCAAGAAAAATTGTGCACAGAAGGCTGCAAGAAACAGTCTTCAAATGGATTTTATCATCTCTAATGGATGCCTTTACTATTAATGAAATAATGCTATGACTGCCTTCCATAGGAGTAAGAAATATTTAAAATACTACCAAAATATTTACTATGAACTCACGTAAGGAAAAGGCCTCCCATTTCATCCAGGAAGTCATGCATGAGCTGATGCTGGGTAATTCCTCAGCTCTCCTTAATCAAGAACACTATTTTACATTCTGGTGACCCAAAGCCTTCATGGATGTTGCTGAAAATTCAGCTTAGTCATGGTGCCAGAGCCAGACTTGCTGCCTGCAGCCCCCCAAATCCAGCAGCTAAGGCTCTGTCCTCTTTCAGTCCTGCACCCGTGAGATGAAACGTCAGTCAGGATGTTACCTCCACCGCCTGCCCTTTCACACCTGTGACCTTGGTGCCTTTGCACCCCTACCATCCTTGAAAATAACTCATCTGCGGATAATTCATTTTCCTCATGACATACACATGGAAAAGCCACTATTATCTCCGTTTCATCTCTGCTTATCTACTTCGTGCTCCAGTGTAATGAGCCACCAATTCATGAAACCCTCTGGCTGCTCAGCACGGCTGCAATCCTGAGGGATGAGGAGTACTGAGAGTAAGAAGAAACACCACTGAATTACTCACTCTTTCCTTCTTGTGCTTGGGCTTTGAACATCTGGCACTTTGCAGAGATCATATTGCCAACCACCCTGAAGAGCGTGAATCAGGCCCCCCTTTCTCCCAAATCACAGACTGTAAAAAAAGGAGGTGGAGGGGGGTGGGGAGGGTGGGTGTTAGAATTACAATAAATAAATGTCGCTACTTTTTCTTAACTTTTCATTTTATTTTTTTCTCTCTGCTCCTGAAATTAAGTTCTTAAAATTATTTCACTTTTGAGAGTAAACAATTGACTCAGATATGATTTTGTGATAAAAATAAAGTGAGCAGAAATGTCACCAGCTTTAGAATCTGATAACCTTACAAAAGCATTTATTTCCAACTGTAACAGTAATTTTCTAATTATTATTGCAGTGAACTGGATTTTACTGCCCTTATGCACAAGCACAGCATGGTGCGACAATCCCTGAAAAAAGTAGCCACAGTTTGTTCACGTGTTCCATGATATGAGCTCCAAAGGAAGAAAAATCCCTACATTTTATTACCAAATCTCCTCTTCCCCAGTCTCCTCAGGAAAGGCAATGATCCCAACCACGTTTGATTCCAAGGAAGCTCATTTCAAAATCTGAGCTGGGGGACTGGGACTTTATCAAATATTCAGAAGAAAAAAGAGAAAAGCAAAAACTGACTAAAAGGGACGGAAACATTCTGTTGCCTCTTGCTGAAAAGAAGTCTACCTCAATAAGCAGGAATGGGAAACAAAGTATAGCCCACTGAATTAACCATTACCATTCCAAATCTAACATAATGTTAGCAGCTTGACAATTTTTAATAGAATCCAACTACTACTTGTAAACATGTGTAGTCATACAGAATCTGTCATGTAGAAGGACCCTCTGGTTTTTATTATATTGTATACTTTGTCCATTTTGAAATACAGTGAGTCAGCAAAGGCAGAAGATGGGTCTTTCTTTTCAGAAAAGGATGGGATTTTTTAAAAATGTCTTAATGGAAAGAATATTTGGGGTATCACTGACAGATCACCACAGCAAGCACAGTAAGTATTCAAAAGTGTTTGTTAGTCCAGGGGTAGATCCCCACGCTTTTAGTGCTGAAAGCCAAGTATCTGTCCCTTGCAACGTGTACGGTCAGCATCTGTTACAGAGATGAGTAAAACAAAGAAAGATCTGAACAGTTTAGGCAAATTCTGTCTTTTCCACAGAAAACAAGATAAAGCTATCCTCTCTTTTTTTTTTTTCTTTTTTTTTCCTTCAGTGAATGAATTTGGAAATGTTGACTTTTTATTTTGATGTGCATCATCAAAATAACACATTTTGAAATTCACAATATTGACACATACTGTTTGTTTCATAGGACACACGTAAATCATTGTTAGAAGTCTGTTCAATTTTAATAACATTTTTGTTTCAGCCATTGCCTTGTATAAGCTCTTCATCTGTCTTCATTGCTTCCCCTGACCATATTCCCCAGGTTACTTTCAAAATATCCCCAGGGCTCTTGACAAATCTCATAGCTAGTCACACAAAAATCAACACATTATCTATGAGTCTCCAGAGACCCATACTCAGAAGTAAACAAAACAGATCCCTGGTAACAGGGATTCCAAAAGGAAATGTGGTACAGAGAAATGCACTCCATTTTTTGTAACTGATTCAAAAGTCAATGCTTCAGAAACATTGAGTTTATTGATGTATTTAGCCTTTAGAAGGACATCTTGGCTAAAAGCAATCTGAAAAGAAATGTTTCATTTTTATTTCCTTATGAAAAAAATATCAAAATTTAAGTTTTCCTGTGACAAACTTAAGGCAAAACAAACCCATATTTTGTTCTGAATCTCTTGACTACTAATGTCAGAGTCCACAGATAACAAATGGACAATTCTGATTGTATCCTGTGGAGGGCAGCAAGATATGTTAGCAAAGCCTTTATGCTGAGTTATCTGAATGCAAATGACCACAACTAATTATTCTTTCTTTCCCATCCCTGTATTTCTCAGAGGTTAAATAATTTCCAATAGAAGGACAGAGAAACCCAAATTCAGGTGAAGACAATGACACTGAGGCATTTCTTAGGCTGAGGTTTTCCAAGAAAGAAGACTGGGTTTTGCATCCAGGAATGTCTAACATGCAACTTGAAGTCAAGCATCTGAGCTGGTGTAGAGGTGGCCACTGTGCTAAGTTCCCACTTGGCACGCATTTTTGTGGACTCTGCTCATCTAATGTGTCCTTGATGGGTTACATTTTAATAACTGCAACAGCAGGCTTTGTTTCTAGCTCCATTTCGACTGCTTGTCTGGAGCCCAACACTAAGAAGCCTTCATCACACAGGCAAGAGAGACAACAAAAACGTACAGTGTAAGAAAAAAGAATTCAATGTCCTGTCTTAAGGTAGTGTGCACTAAATCTTCAGCCTGCTCTAACCTGGCCCATGGCTGAAACTCCTGCTCTGTATTCTTCTGCCTTTGGTAAAACTTTTATTTTAGACTTGACTTGCCAATAAGAACTCAAAGTGGGTGCAGGTTTCACTGATGGAAAGACCAGAATTTGAATTCAACATCAGCATAATAAATTCAAGGTCCCTTTGATTATAAGAATGGAGTAGTGGAAATTGATTATTCTTCTACCATAGTTATCAGCTTCTGTGGATAAGACAGTCACAGGTCTATATACCAGAAGGATTTTTGTATTTGTTTTAATGAATTAAAGGGAGTGTCTCTATTTTTCTTGGGCAGATTAGTTCTCACTCTCTGAGTCATCTTGGACTAGTCATTGTAACCACTCCATGGTTCTTAATCCCCTATAAACAGATACATCTCTTCCAAATCCTAAATTAACGTAACACTTTTACACTCATTTAAACTGAGTTGATGAGACTCATTAAAGGCTTAAATAGGTGAATCCAACTGATCCTCTGTTATTACTGTTTATAGAACCTCAACTGAAAAATACCGTCTTCAACTGCAAAATATCCTCTCACAGAGAATGAGTTTTGAAAATAAACTTTCCGCCCCAAGCAGCACTATCCATGGCAATTTTATGCTTTAAAAAACACAGCAGCAAAATACTAATTGTATTGCTTTTGGCTTTCTGCTTCTTCTCTCATTCATACATCATTTAGCTTCCTTTTAGGTGGTAAAAACATCAGCTAATCTGTAGAAAGAGACAGCTGGTTTGAACTGATGGTTTTGTATAATACTCCTCTTTTATATTCTCTTGTGCGCTATCATGGTACATCAATAATTTATATAGCATTTAATTACTCAATAAGGCACAAGTGGGCACATTTTCTGTAGCTATTCCATGGACATCAACAAGGCCTTGTTCCCTTTAAGGCCTTGAAGCATGTATAGTAACGGACCTATAAAACTTTCCCTAGAGTACCTTATTGCTCTTACTTTATGTTATTTTAATTTATTTTGGGGGCTTGCTTTTTTTTTTTTTTTAAAAAAAAAAGGAATTTTCAGGCCAAACATAGAGGATCCTTTTGTGTGGTACGTACATTAATAAATAATAGAGTGCTGTCCTGCACTGATTTGTTTTTCTAAAAATCTTGCTCAGGCTTCACAGGAGTATACAGGAAGCAGAACGTGGGATCTCAAGGCAGAAAAATCAGAAGTCATTAGGTGTGTTCCTTGCTACTTTAGATAAGACACCTGTAGACAGTCCCATTCTGAGTATTTCTTTTGTTTTCAACAGGATTTTTGGAACACATGAGACTGTCATGATCATGCTCTATATCACTCCAATTCTCAGGTTTTCCCTCCTGCAATGAGCAAGGTGTGTGTTTGCTGACTGAGAGGATAAGATATGACCAGTAACTATAAATACTTGTATCCTGTTTGAGTGTCAAGCAATTTTTTGCTTCTCACAGCTATTCCTCACATCTGTGAAAATAGGACAGATTCACAAAAATACCTTGAACTGAACTTTCTTTTTCTATTCACAAGTGAATTTTTTTTGCAGAAAACATTTTCTTTGTGTTCACTGGAGGCTTCATTTCATTAAAGAACACAATAACTGTCATGAAGCCAGTCAAAAATTTCCTATCAGTCTTCCCAAAAGAAAATGCCTTCAGAAATGGAATCGCTACTTTCACAAAATATTTCTTCTCTTTAATGAAAGGTTAAAGCATTTCAAAGAAAACTGACAATAAAGATTAATCTTCTCATGTGTTTGAAGCTAAAGCTTTCCTGGAAAAAAATGAAACATTTCCCAGTCAAATATATTTGTCATCCAACTTCCAACTCCTTTCTGCCTTCCATAGACTAAGCAGTGACCTTTTTTTGACCATGGGTTGAATTGTTTTCGCAAATATCATAGAAACGGCTCCCTTTTCACACCAAAATAAACATTCATGTGCACATGCACATGCCTTTAGGGCTAAGAACTTATTGGCATCATGGAGAGGTGGTGGGATGGCTCCTGTGACTGGAGTGTTGGAATTGAATGATACAGGCTCTTTAGGAAGAACAGGCAGGGGGATACGAGGAGAAGGTGGTGCCCTCCATGTCAGTGACCAGCTGGAGTGCATGGAGCTCTGCCTGGGGATGGGTGAGAAGCCCACCAAGAACTTACGGGTCAGGATTAAAGGGGGGGCAGGGTCAGATGACACTACAGTGGGAGTCTGCTACAGGCCACCTGACCAGGGAGACCGAGCAGACGAAGCTCTCTATAGGCAGATAGGAGCATCCTCATGTTCACAAGCCCTAGTCCTCATGGGGGACCTCAACCACATTAATCTCTGTTGGGGGGAAAAAACAGCATAAGCAATCTGGGAGGTTCCTGGAATTCATTGACGATCAGTTCCTTCTCCAACAGACAGAGGAGCCAATGAGCAGAGGTGCTATGCTGGACCTTGTTCTCACTGACAAGGAGAAGCTGGTAGGCAATGTGAAGCTCAAGGGCAGCCTTGGCTGCAGTGACCACGAAATGGTGGAGTTCAAGATCCTCAGGGCAGTGAGCAGGGTGCACAGCAAGCTCACTACCCTGGACTTCAGAAGAGCAGACTTTGGCTTCTTCATGGACCTTCTTGGTAGAATACCATGGGACAAAGCCCTGGAAGGAAGAGGGGCCCAAGACAGCTGGCTAGTATTCAAGGATCACCTCCTCCAAGCTCAGGAACAATGCATCTCAACAAAGAGGAAGTCAGGCAAAAATGCCCGGAGTCCTGCATGGATGAACAAGGAGCTCCTGGACAAAGCCAAACGAAAAAAGAAAGCTTACAGAGGGTCAAGCAAGGACATGTAACCTGGGAGGAATACAGAGAAACTGTCTGAGCAGGCAGGGATTGAGTTAGGAAAGCTAAAGCCCTAACAGAATTAAATCTGGACAGGGACATCAAGGGCAACAAGAAAAGCTTCTATAGGTATGTCAGTGATAAAAGGAAGATGAGGGAAAATGTGGGCCCTCTCTGGGAGGAAACGGGAGACCTGGTTACCCGGAATATGGAGAAGGCTGAGGACCTCAATGATTTTTTTGCCTCAGTCTTCTCCAGCAAATGCTCTAGCCACACTGCCCAAGTTACAGAAAGCAGTCAGGGACTGGGAGAATGAGGGACCGCCCACTGTAGGAGAAGATCAGGTTCAAGAATATTGAAGGAACCTGAAGTTGCACAAGTCCATGGGACCTGATGAGATGTGTCCACAGGTCCTCAGGGAACTGGTGGATTAAGTTGTTAAGCCACTCTCCATCATATGAGAAGCCGTGGCAGTCCAGTGAAGTTCCTACTGACTGGAAAAGGGGAAACATAACCCCCATTTTTAAGAAGGGTAAAAAGGAAGACCCAGTGAACTACAGGCCAGTCAGGCTCACCTCCATGCCTGGCAAGATCATGGAGCAGATCCTCCTGGAAACTATGCTCAGACACATGGAAAATAAGGAGGTGACTGATGACAGCCAACATGGCTTCACTGAGGGCAAATTGTGCCTGACAAATTTGGTGGCCTTCTATGACAGGGTTACACCATTGGTGGACAAGGGAAAAGAACTGACATCATGTACCTGGACTTGTGTGAAGCATTTGACTCTGTCCTGCATGACATCCATGTCTCTAAATTGGAGAGACATGCATTTGACAGATGAACCACTCAATGCATAAGGAATTGGCTGAATGGTCACACTCAAAGACTTGCGGTCAATGGCTCAATGTCCAAGGGGAGACCAGTGACGAGTGGTGTTCCTCAGGGGTTGGTACTGGGACCAGCACTGTTCAACATCTTTGTCGGCAACATAGACAGTGGCATCAAGTGCACCCTCAGCAAGTTTGCCGATGACACCAAGCTGTGTGGTGCGGTCGACACGCTGGAGGGAAGGGATGCCATCCAGAGGGACCTTGACAGGCTGGAGAGGTGGGCCTGTGTGAACCACATGAAGTTCAACAAGGCCAAGTGCAAGGTCCTGCACATGGGTCGGCGCAATCCCAAGCACAGCTAGAGGCTGGGCTGAGAATGAATTGAGAGCAGCCTTAGGGAAAAAGACTTGGGGGTGTTGGTGTATGAGAAGCTCAACATGACCTGGCAATGTGCATTTGCAGCCCAGAAAGCCAACCATATCCTGGGCTGCATCAAAAGAAACATGACCAGCAGGTCAGGGGAGGTGATTCTGCCCTCTGCTCCGCTCTCATGAGACCCCACCTGGAGTACTGCATCCAGCTCTGGGGTCCTCAGTACATGAAGCTGTTGGAGTGAGTCCAGAGGAGGGCCATGAAGATGATCAGAGGGCTGGAGCACCTCTCCTATGAGGACAGGCTGAGAGAGTTGGGGTTGTTCAGCCTGGAGAAGAGAAGGCTCTGGGGAGACCTTATAGCAGCCTCCCAGTACCTGAAGGGGCCTACAAGGAAAGCTGGAGAGGGACTGTTTACAAGGGCATGGAGTGATAGGACAAGGGGTGATGGTTTTAAACTTCAAAAGGGTAGATTTAGATTAGATGTAAGGAAGAAACTCTTCTCCATGAGGGTTGTAAGGCACTGGAACAGGTCATCCAGAGAAGTTGCTGATAACCCATCCCTGGAAGTATTGGATGGGGCTTTGGGCAACCTGGTCTAGTGGATGGTGTCCCTGCCCATGGAATCATCATCATGGAACTAGATGATCTTTAAGGTCCCTTCCAGCCCAAACCATTCTATGATTCTATGACCCTATGATTCACAGCACTAGGGCAATGCCTTTTTGACACACAAAGCATTGCTGTCGCTATTCAGTGCTGAATTTTCACACTTCAGAGCTATTTCTCTGTTAAAATAACTACAGAACCCATTTGCCCTGACTATTTAAAGTCTGTGCTAAATGTCTCTCAGGCAAAAGTTGCTTCATGGATATCATGCATGGTCTTTTCAGGTCCACATACAACTCTCTATCCACTGCCACCGACTGAACCCTCTGTGCTAAGACACTGCAATAGAATATGCCTTGAAGTGAAATGTCCTTGTATGGATGGTTGGTCTTCGTCAGTGAGCTGCCTCCAAGACATTGCTAAGGAACAAAGCAACATCTATATCAGGCAAGCTACTGGAAGTGTCCTCTAGGATAAGACTGCAGGAGAGATACTCATCTGGAAGATACTGAGTCCACAGCCACCACCTTCATCTTCAATAACTGCAGTGATACTGGCTTCCTTGGCTACACTAGAGGCTATATGGCTGGAGAATCTTAAAAACAAGCAATTTATGTCTTAAAAAAAATTTAAGGTTTTCTATCACAGAAGAAATTTGAAATAAAAAAAAAAAAACAAGAATAATATAATGCAAGCCTGCACTGCTTTAGAAAATCCATTATTTTCCCATTTATTTTAATAATTTCACAGTCCACATGCAAAATATTTTTAAAATATTTTATTCTAACAGAATGGTACGATGGAAAGAAATGAGAAAAAATGGGATTTAGGCATCAGGGCATGGAAGGGCCAGCTGCTACTGAAGGGAAGGGAAGCCAAGAGCTTAGGGTGACCCAAGCACAAGCCATGTCCTCACTGACTGGGTGCAGTTCTGAGGGACCTGAACGTGGCAGACAGACAGGGACTGGTAACAAGGTCCTTGACAGCCTCAGACATGGCAAGCAATAAACCGGGGCTGGAGAGGTCCAGGAGATGGGGTTGGAGACAAGTCTGCAGTGTGAGTCAAAGAGGTCCATCCAGAAGAGCAGCAGAGCTGGAGACCAGCTCTAGCACAAAGTGAGGGCCCCAGGCTGGCTGAAGTAGGGTCCTGCACTCATGGGCAGGTGTGAGGGGAGCCCCATGTGAGGCTGGCCAGGGCCAGTGAGGCCCATTGGTGCCCTCAGGACCCTGACTCTGGGCTTTCTCAATGCATTTCCCATTTGCATGGTTTTGGAGTAATAAGTTAACCCTCTGTGTTTCACTGTCTTTTGTAAAATAAGCATAATAAAAGTTTGCACTAACTACACAGAAGGGTACTCTGAGACTTATTAAAGTGTTTCTGAAGAACTGTTATATCTTCAGGCTACATGTATGTTATTGGCGATGTTTCTTAATTTATAAGAGCTAATCTGAGCAATAGGCACTAAATTCTTTCTCTCCCTAATGCCACTGAAGACAGCAGACCAAAATTGCTCTTATACCTGTCCATTTCATAGAACTGATCACATCACATTTTAACTCAAATCTCTTTTGGTTTACTTTTAAAATTCAGACCGGCTTCAAACTCACAAAATCTTTAAAAAAAGGAATTAGCTTTCAGTGACACAAGTTGAGCTATATTCACCTAAACACAGTGTTATGCTTGCTCCAGTTTCAAGTAAACATCCTCCCCTGCACCTGTGACACTTTTTGTACGTATAAAAGTGACACAACTAGAGATGATAGATGAACACCTATGACATTCAAGGAATTCAAGCAGGAGGAGCTAGCCGCCGTCAGCGGAGCAGAGCAGGAGCCACAACTCCTGGCAAATGTTTTCCATGCTGGTACCGTTGCTGCTGTATGACCTGTCACTTCATCTGTTTGCTCTATTTTTTTTTTTTCCTTCCTGTATTCTTTTTAGATGGTAAGGTCTACAGAATTAGTACCACCTACTTATGTGAGTATAATACTCTGTACAGTTGTACCCAAGTAAGCTTGGAAATGCTTAGGGTTATCATACAGCTTACTACAAATAAGTAATGAGCATGGGAAGAAAGTAAGGGGTACGTTTACACTGTACGTATAAACTCTGTATTGTGCAGAGTGAAAGCTACCCAAACCTGGAGTTAGTTCACCATAAATATGTGGAATAAGCACAGAATGACAAAAGAATCACAGCAAAATCACCACAGAAAAGAGAGGTGAGTGAGTCAGGGCTTTGCAGTGCTTGGAAGGGAGGGAAGATGAATGCAAGAAGGTTTTGGGCAACATCAAAGATGTAGTTTTATAAGAACAGGGAGTCAGGAATACTTAAGAAGGCTGCAGAGACAAAGTTAGGGCCATCACCCTGTGTAACAAACTATGAGCCCAGCTTTATATATAAAGAGAAATTAATGTAGAAGAGTTATCTGGATTCCAGGGGCACAGCAATATAAAGTTACAGATCTTTCATGCAGATTTTGCACAGCTGAGATTCGGAGCAAGAAAATCCAAACTTCTTTGGAAACAATAAGTTACTTCCCAAGCCCTTGCAGAACACTGTGATGGGCTGGTTAGTAAATTGGATGCCTATTCTCCTGTTCACACTGAGGTTTGTGCAAATTTTCTTGTTACTTCTGTGTTCCCTCCAGTATTATTTAATTAGAAATTTTTTTTTTGACAGAATAACACATTTTGGGGAGACAAAAAAAAAAATTAGTTCTGCAAAGGGAGCTCAATTTATTTTTGGATTAATGTTTACAGTTTTAGAACTTTCTGCAAGAAGTTTCCCGTATTATCATTATATACAGGGTGCATCCAAAGCAGATGTCATTTAGAGCGCTTGTCACCATTTTAAGACTTATTTGTGGAAAGTCAATTAGAAATTATATTTTATTTTCTATTGAAATACACAATAGGAAACATTTCCAAATTACCTTTGGAAGATGCAGGTCCCTGTAAACACAGAGCCCTCTTTGGGACCAGTGTGTTCTAGGATGATTACTTGGCTTGTCCATCTTGTTCCTGTACTTGGCCAAACAAGTAGTTTGGCAACATGCCAGTGTTAAGCTTTTCTTTGGGAAACTTACTGTTGTCTACCTGAATGTGCACTGAAGATATGTGAATATTTAAGCTGCAACAAGAAGGTAAAAGGGTTAATGATTTTGTAAGTTGCATTTTAAAAAAGCATCTCCTTGACCTTGATGTACAACGACAGTCGCTAATTGACTAAGTTATTGAGAAAGATTTTAAAATAAAAAAGCCACAGAAATGTACATAAATCCCCTGGTGTTGATTCCACTGCAGGAGAGAATTTAGAGAAGAAAAGGACTTATTAGGTTCATCATCCTCACATAACAAGACATTGCAGGACACATACATTTTTAGCCATGTTTTTAATAAAAGTGAAGTAAATGTAAGAATCTGTCTAGGGAGAATGCAATTAACAATGAAATTTATTTGCTTACCTATTTTTTCATCTTTACCACAATGCTTGCAGTTGCCCAGTAACTATAATGAAAGGACAGGATTAATGCCCAGTTTTCAACAATGTCCTCTTGACTGCGGGTATGGAGTTGATACTCGGCTCTTGCTAGAACATCCCTGGAGATCCTCATTACAATTCACTTTTCTAATCACTGAATCATCTTCCCAATCTCTTCTTTGAATATATACCAGATGTACTGCATTTGTCACCATGTAAGAAGACAAGAGTGTTTTTTAACATGCATCTTTTGCCACATCTGCAGAGAGGTGCTATTTGAACTCAGATTTCTGTAAAGAAATCATCAGTGAATTAGCCATTCATATTGCCTCTTCCCTAATGATACGTACATTGTGCATATGCATTATGGACAGTCATGCATACACTCAGCATGGCTAAAGACAATATTTATAAATAATCATCACTTTTAGTCTCCTGTAGGTCAGCAAGACAATGAGCCTCATTTAAATCTCAGTGAAGATATCAGGAGCATTTCCATTCACACGTCACTTGTCTTTGGGCCAGGCACTCATACGTACCAGTAGAAAGCCATTCTCATGATCTTTGTCCGTGCATCTGCCCATGGACAAAGCCATCATTAGCAGTTCACGTCTCCTAGTCATAAGACATAGATGACAGGAGTCCTCAGACAGGGAGAAGGAGAATGGGAACAGCCTTAAAACCTTGTGTTTGTGACTGAAAAAAAGTCTTAAATAAAGGCATTGTCTAGTAAAAAAGAAATTGGGCTAGGCAAGAGAATCAAATGCCAGCCCCATCTTTCCCGCCAGTTGTTTTGTCAGTAATGCTTACATCTGGCTTGAGAAGTTGAGAGTGGAGGGTCACCTGAAACTGCAGGTGCCTGTATTTAACCAGATCACCTTGCGATCCCTTTATAGCTGATGAAGAGATCTCTAAAGCAGTAAAGAGGAATCCTGATTCAAAGAATCTTTTCCTCATCACAGTTAAAAAAAGGGCCCAAGGTGACTAGCTTAAGCATAGATACCTGCACTCCCATAGAAGTTAAAAGTGAGATGTGTTGCACCCTTCTGTGAGGTTGAATTTCTTTCTGTTTGCCTTGAAATCCCCTTTAAAATATTGGAAAGCAATTATTTTTTCCTATTTATTTTACTTTATACTATAGTTCAGGTTTACACAGCAAATAAATTTAATAAGGTGTAATTAAATTCTTATCTATATCATCATGTATAATTATGTTTATATTATGTAAGACAATAAAAAATTTCTGTAGACTCTTGAGGTTTCTTGTGCTTGAGTGTCTCTTGGTAGCTTCTGCTGGGCCAGCTGAATATGAGCCCTGCTGGAAAAAAAGGAGGCGAAGAGGAAGCAGCAAAGTCGAGAAAACACAACAAAAGCAGACTGCTGATGGAAGAACACAGTAGTCAGCATTGGGTGCACTGGCACCAAACTGCACACCAGCATGTCTCACCTCACTGAAACCTGCTGGTTTCAGCATCTTAGGATGCCAGTGCAAGCTGGCTTGGCAGCTACAGCCTTGTTTCTTCTATGGGCAAAACCTACCGTGTCAAATGTCCTGCAAAAAGAAGGTCTTTGGGGCTCAAAGAGTGATTAGGAATGCACCCAACCACTTCTTGCAAGTCCTAATTCACAGTGCATAACTACGTCCTCATGCAGAGGAGTTCTGTTTGTCCTCTACGAGTGAGCTCGGTCCCTGCCACAAGGACAGCCTGAGGATGCCAAGGATGGTGCAGATTCTCTGGGACACCATTTCAGCTAATCCCAGTGGAAGGACATACAAACTTCCATAAAGACAGTACTACAAACTCCTCTCTGGCAGTTGTCTTTTCAGTTTGGTCCAGATATTTATCTCAAAAGGGACAAATCTCTGATAATGCACAAGCTGGATCTGAGATGTTTCAAGAGAGAGTACAGCACATATCAAGAATGATGGACTATAAAACCAGCACAGTTAAATAGCTAATTGCTTTTTTTCAATTCCCTTTTTAATAATTTTTCCTTGTTTCAATTTTAGGCACAGCTAAATTAATTTTTATTGTGGATTAATTTATTTGAAAAATAAGAATAATTTATCAGACGAAGATTTATTAAACTCTAACTTAAGATGATCATAGCAGCAAGATTTCATACACAAAGACCAGTAAAAATCTTATGATAAACACTTTGCCATGAGTATACTGCCAGTCTTTTTTTTTAAGCTAATGGTGGGCTGTGCAACACTAGCAAAGTCTTGACTAAAGGCATTGGGTGGCAAGAATATTCTGACTACCAGAAAAAGAGGCTTTAAAAAAATTACAAGCTATAAAGATCCTGTTTTGTTCTGCCTGTGCTCAGCACACTGGCTATGCAGACGATGTTAATACCTCAGAGCCTCTCACCTCTAGGTTTCAGCCATGACTCACTTGGTATTCTACCTATAAGCCTTTTTCAGTCAGTGGCAATCGTTACATTGCTTGTCCCCACAGCACCGAGGGATGCAGAGGACAGGATCACCAAAGCTGCCCACCTTATCATCACCGGCAGCCTTGATAGGGATGCTTAGGCAAAGGGGGAGCCGCAGCAAATCCACCTTCTGTGGCCCTGTGTACAGCTGCTTGCAAAGAACTCCCCAGCCCCTCCAATGAACCTGTGATCTGATACTAAAAGCCACCAACTACGACATGCAACAAAAAGAGCAGGTGAGACTGAAAGCACAGACAGTGCAATCCATCCAACATCAGGGAACAATTTGGTGATGTTGGTGAATGCTGGTGGGAAAGAGCAGCACATCCTGCACTATGAACAAAGGCAAAAAATACACAGTGATCCCTGTCAGTCTGACCTCTGAGAAGATACTGCCCAGCATTGAATATGGGGATTGGTTTAGTCTGTAGATGCTCTGAGAGATTTTAATGGCATTTGAACCACCAATATATCCTAACAGCACTGATTCAGCAGCAGCTAGAACCGGGGGAATTTTAACTCCCCCAACACCATCCTGCCTGTACTCACTGCAGGGCTGAAAACACAGACTCCTGCAGAGCTAGAGGTAACCAGTGACTTGGCCCTAGGACACATGCCATAGATTACTCTTATAAATCCACGAACCGTCACTTTGCTCACAAACATGTTGTTGTGGTTTAACCCCAGCCGGTAACCAAGCACCACAGAGCCACTCGCTCACCCCCAGAAAGATGGGGAGGAGAATGGAAAAAATCAACCAAACTCATGGGTTGAGATAAAGACAGTTTAATAGGATAACAAAGGAAGATAATAATAACAACAACAACAATAACAAGTGATGCACAAATGCAATTGCTCACCACCCACAGAAAAATACCCCTGATGCATACCCCCTGCTCTGTTTCCAAGCAATGAACCTGCCTCCTGGCTAGCTTCCCCATATATATGGAGCATGACACTATATGGTATGGATATCCCTTTGGCCAGTCTGGGTCAGCTGTTGTGGCTGTGTTATCCCAGCTTCTTGTGCTTCTTTGTGTGGGAAAAAGTTAATTTTCTTTCTAGTAGGTGGTACAGTGCTGTGTTTTGGGTTTGGTATGAGAATAATGTTGATAACACACTGATGTTTTAGTTGCTGCTAGGTAGAGCTTACACTAAGTCAAGGACTTTTCAGCTTCTCCTGCCCTGCCAGTGAGGAGGCTGGGAGGGCACAAGAAGTTGGGAGACAGTTGGGACAGATGACCCCAACTGACCAAAGGGATATTCCATACCATATGATGTCATGCTCAGTATATTAACTAGTGGAGTTGGTCATGGGGGGAGGGCTGCTCAGGAACTGCCTGGGCATTGGTTAGTAGATGGTGGGCAATTGCATTGGGCATCACTTGTTTTGTATATTCTTTTATCATTATAATAATAATAATTATTATCCCTTTCTGTCCTATTAAACTGTCTTTATCTTAACCTACAAGTTAAGAGCAAACGGCTGTGTGGTGTTTAGCTGCCTGCCAGGTTAAACCACAACAAAATGCTACTGCAGTATAAATGTCACCGTTTTTAATGCTATCCACAATACCACCCGCTGCTGACCCTCCTGCTGCTTTTTTACTCTGTGGCTCTTTTCCTTTTGCCTGCTCTGCTTTTGGCTCTGGACCAATTTCTTCTTCAAAACTCCTTTTGAAAGGTTCAGCTTGAGAACACTATTCATTTAACCACTGCCAGCAGGTTCGTACCTTCAAAAGCACTGCTGCAGAGCACAGAAACTCACTAACTTTCCTTGACAAAATGCCTCACAGTTTTTAAAATGACTCAATGAAAAAACTATCTTGGCTCTTTTTCTCCTCTCTCCCCAGTGATTGAGCCACACAAATATGTAGCTCAATGTGTGAAAAGCCTTTCTGTAAACAAAATTATTTAAGCAAAATGAAACCTGCTGCTTTGGTTTTGTACAAGCCCTGTGTCAATCGTGTGGAACAGGCTGGATTTGGCTTAAGCTTCTGTGAATGAAGACAACCCTTATTTGCTGTCTGAGATGTTGTCATGAATTCTGTGGAAGAATGGTACCCCTGAATGCGCGATGTGGGATGACATGCAGCATCCATCACCAACAAAGAAGCTTTCAGAGAAAGATGTACAGGAGCTGGAACGATGCAATCATCTGTGCAAACTGTTCAAGGATTAATTTGATTGCTTCTAAATTAATTGGGCTAGAGAAGGGAGATAACAGGCTGGCAACTGAACACTGCTTGGAGGGATGCAAATTGCACAGTAAAGGTTGGAGTACAGTGCAAGATAATTTATAACAGTGAGACAATGTATTCCACTGGACTGCAAAATTAAAAGAGCTGAAGGAGGGTCTGAAAACTTAATGCAATGAGTGCTTGGTAGCTCAGAAGGACTGATAATAAGGGAAAGGATCCAGCAACTGGTTTTAGTCAAAAAAAAAAAAAAAAAAAAAATCTGAAAATCTTCTTCACACTAGAACAAACCTTATTCACAAATATTGCCACCATGGCTTTAAGTCAGAGCTCTTTGTGGAAGGTGGGAAGGATTTTGGAAGCCTTTTTTGACATCTCTTTTCAGGGGATGATAATTTGCTTTAAGTTTCTACTTCCTTTATCCCCTTACAAAGCAGTATAAAGTAACAAAACCTAATAACAAAGCAAAGGTACCACCTCCTTCTTGCAGAGTCTATATGAGCTGATCATTCTTGTCCCCTCCAACAGGAGGATCTCTCCAGTGAATGGTTTCCTGTCCCCATGTATCTCCTGCAGCAGAAATAATAAAGTTTGGAACTAGCCCCAGCATCTGGCTCACATAGTGCAATGCTATCTCCTCCAGGAGAAGGAGTTCCTCCTGGTGAAGAGGGGACATAACCTCATGTGAGAAAGCAGGTTTGGAATAATTCAAAGCTTCAGGAAAGATCACAGTGACTGTTTCTGGAGGCTGCTCCTCTCCTGACACGTATATAAGAGTACCAGAATATTTGGCATGAATTGATGGCCTCTACACTGGGTGGCTAGAGAAGCTCATACTGCTGCCTGCTCGTCACCAGTGCCGAAGAGAAGGGCCCTTTCATCAGTGATTGCAGACTTTTCGCTAGAGGGAGAAACAGTTTATGCGTTTTTAAAATTGCTTATTCCTGAAGTATTTCTCATTATAAATGGCTGTAGAGGAAATTATGATTCTGTTAATTTTTTTTCACCATGTGAGCACAAAATGAAATGATTTCCTTAATGCATTAATGTGATACCTGCAAATAAATGTGAGATAAGATCTGGGACAAAACCAATGCTGCTAAAAATCTGTGAAACTCTGCTGAGAAAATTGAGCAGACTAATAAAAGAAAAAGTAATTTGGTTCAGATACTAGAGCTAAGCCAATGTGATTTTTATTCCTTTTTTCTTTTTCCTTCTTTCTCCCTCCAGGGAACAGTTTATTCATTATAAAATGGGGTTTTGCTGGGACCAGGTGTTATTAAGTAAAAATCCCTCATAGCTGGATAAGTGTTTTACTCACTAAGCTATTACATAAAAAGTTGGTAGTGGAAATACTGCCCTTACTTTCCTGAAAGGAAGGAAATGGTGTATTATCCATATTCAAAAGGATGATAGTAGCCTAGACCCAGAGACATTACAGGATCCCTTCAGTCTCCCTGAGATATGGTGACGCCTTCAAGAAATCTAATATTCAGGGTACCAGTGGCATTGCGAGCACATTTTTCTCCTGTGCACTGCTCCTCCCTCAGCTCTGTGAATTCATCCCAGGGAGAGAGGTGCTCAGTGGTGTGGGAACACCCCAGGTCAGTCTCTGCAGGTCTGGTGCTGATGAAAGGTTATAAAGAAAGGCTGAAAAAAAGCCAGACTCTTCATCTGCACTTCAGAAGTACCACACCGGACTTGTTACGATACTAAGAAGTAGGAATCACTTTTAGCCTCTTTCAGACCCAGAACTGTTTGAAATGCAGCTCTCACGTCTCCTTGTCTTCCTGTCTTTACTAGAGCCACACTAAGGACGTTTGCAGTGCTATACCCACAAGAATTAAGGATCCATTTAACCTCTGTGCTAGGAACCTAGTGCCTAAACTCTTTAATAGTCTCAGCTCTTTAATAGCATATATGCAAGAGAAATCACCAACTTAGGCGGTGATTCCTTGGAGGACAGGTTGCAGACCAACTTTTCTACCAAGGTAGGGAGCAATTCAGTGTAGCAGGGCATGGGCTAAGATACTTGCATTTTAGGGTTTTATAGGCTGGTTTTGCTCTGAGTCTTGCCTCCTTTCCAGGTAAAAACAATGCTTCCCATTAGTGCTTGGGCACAGCCTGGCTCTCAGAATGACCAGGATTCACCAACCCCTGCAGAAGTTAGCAATGACTACTGAGGCATGACGCTGGTTTCTGCCACATGTTAAATTAAGTGTTAGGAGATAACTGCAAATAGCAGCAACACGCCTTCTGCTGGCTATGCAAAAATCAATGACCATTAACACTATTGACCGAATGAGAAGATGGTTTAAAAAAGTTTGCTAATCACCCCTTTTTCCTAAAACTCTAATCACTGCTGGTCCCCTCACTGCTGCCACTTTGACAGCAGGCAGCAGCCTGTTAACACAGGCACGAGCCGCACAAGGGCATCTGAAAATACCACTTACTTTTTAACAGCGCAGTATGCCTTACCCAAATAAATACTTTTCATTTATATCTTCAACAGCTTCTGCTACCTGTCCGTAGTTTCTGTATTTGAAGTCAGCCAATAAATTATAAATGCAACTTCAGATAAAAAATGCATTGCTCACCCAACAAGATTTGACAGAGACTCTCTGGACATGCTTTGATGGCTGCCTCCAGTTAAGGCTGAGGGTTTTGTCCACCCTCTGAAAAGCAAAGTGATACAGAAATAACTACCCTAGGAAAGACAGTAAGTCCACAGGCACGCAGTGCCATGAAAACCCAGAGCAAAGCAAGGTGCAGACCAGATGAGAGTCAGCCCTGTGCTGCAGTTAGCTAACCCTAGTTCTCAGCCACACCACACCAGTTTATCTATCCCGTGTGAGCTAAGTCAGGGTTTTATTAACCCAGGCTTCCCCACAATACCAGCTTCATGGTCAGCACGGACCAAGTGGGGGAGTCTGCCTGCAGCCTCCACTTTGCTGACATACTTTGGAAGTGGCCAAGGAGATTTCCAACCTACTGCTGTCAGCAGATCTCTCTCCAGATTTACAAAAGAGAATGGGGAACAGAAGCCAACAGCTTGATTTCATAAAAGGATTACAGAAAAGCAGAATAGAAAGATAAAAACTCGTTCTTCCTCAACATTTGCTGAAGAAATCAGCCTGTTTCTCACCCAAATGTTTCCCAAAGGCTCCTATGAAGTGCCAGCAGTCCTCTGAGCTCAAAAGAAGTCAGTGAAACAGAGCTCTGCACTTCATGGAAAAGCCATTTTGACTGAACAAATGTATTTCCATTTAAAAAAAAAAAATCTATTACAGAAATTGATTGCAGTCCTCATCCTTGGGCATATAAGTAGAAAGGAAATAAAGAATGTAAGCCATTCATCATTTGTTTACAGACGCAGTCTCCCCAAAGGACTAATTGTGCTTTAATGATAACAAATAAATATTCAGTAATGGCTCATTTACACTAGCCCTCCCAGAAGGCAGCAGTGACTAACAATGTTTTAACAAAATGTCACACACAGCTTTTCCTTCAAAACATGCCAGAGCCTGCTGAAGTTAGAGCAGTGAAGTTTATTTTACCTAAATATAGATTTCCAGACAGATACATTAGGTTCCACTTATAATCTGTGGAGAGAAACACCCTTTCAGATCATGACTCCTCGAGCCTGTTTTAGTCATCTGCTTTAGGATGAGATGCGCCATGTCGCAGGGCCCGTTTCTCCCTGTGGCATACAGAGGCAGTCTCATATGAGCAGCCAGATGTGGCTATTTAAGCATGGTCAAATGAATTCCACTCTCCCAGTCTTTGCATTGACTTAGCAGGCTCTGGATGAGTGGTCAGCAATATGTTCTAGCAGGGTTAACCAGTTTTGGAGACTTCAGTCCCGAAAATACCCTTTGCATTGCTGTATTTCACACTTGAAATAAGCAGTGTCCTTTAGCCAAGCCACAAGCCGTTTTGCTGGAAGCCCTTCTTTCCTTACTGCACTCCTTATAAATCAAATTGAAGTATCAAATTCACTGCCTGTTTTGACATCTTATATTTTTCCTGAACTTTCCATTTCCTTTCATTTTTCTCATTTCACTTTGCCTCCTCATTCTCTTTCTCTGTTTCCCTCTACCTTTTTCAGAGTCCTATCTTCATTGTCATCATGTTTTCTATTCCTCTTTTCTTATTACTTTTATGTAATATCATTATTTATTGATTTTATCAACAAGCCATCTTTCTAATACACTTCTTAAACTCATACTTTCCAAAAGCTTTGGAATAGAAAATCAGATCTGTTCTTGCTCTGCAAAATACCTATTAATTGTGTTAATATATGTTGTATTTCCAAACAACGTAATAAATAACACATACACTTACAGCAGAAAATCCTTTACATTCAGACTATTTCCCATGTAAAGGTAAAATCTGTCTGAAAACTGTCACCCCTAAGGGAAAATAAATTATTATCCCTTATCACTTCTATCACTTAACTTTTATTTCCTGGCTCATGTTCACACTTCCCGCAATTATTTTTGTAATACAGCTCAGCTCAGCCACTCAAAGCTCTTAGAAATCAACCCCACCTTGTTTAGTCTCTCTCTTTTATAAGGAACAGCGATCTGAACTGAAGAAACAGCCTCAAAAATAGCATTGCAATCTTCAGAATCTTGCATATCAACCCTAAACACAAGTAATAAAAGTCCATCTGGCATACTAATTGTTCCTTACCTCTTATCTAATGCTTGCAAACCACCTGCAAGACTTTGCAAAACTTGGAAATATATTTCATCTCCAGTGGGGTTAAAACCAATTGCTAGTTTTCTGTACACAGTACAGTGCAGGACGAGATTGCTCCTGGCTAATTAAAGCTAGGGACTTGGACACGGGGACTCTGGGGAGCTCTCCACACCATGCACCGTAGAAGATCCCCAAGCTAATTTCGGAAAGGAGTACAAAAGAGTCAGCAGAGCTCTACTGTTTCTGGGATAAATGCATATGTTGTGTTTTGCCATGAAGATGTGGGAGCTCACTCGGCGCCAGCTCAGCGCTCTCTAACCAGGCAGCTGCACTGCGCTATAAAACATCGCCCTAAGCTCTGGCCTTTGGGCTAATGTGATAAGAGCAAAGAACCTCATACGTTTCCTGCAGCTGGATGTCTGTCAAATACGAGTTCAAGTATTTTCTAAAATGTTAAAACAATATCTCAAGAGTTCTTTTAGGTCATTGCTAAAGAGGATCAAGGGCCTTATTATCATCTCTGCATTTATCTA
This sequence comes from Balearica regulorum gibbericeps, assembly GCF_011004875.1. Taxonomy (NCBI): domain Eukaryota; kingdom Metazoa; phylum Chordata; class Aves; order Gruiformes; family Gruidae; genus Balearica; species Balearica regulorum. The sequence goes on along the minus strand of NC_046184.1, from coordinate 207,570,610 downwards.
CTAGGAGCCTGATACAGAGAAGCACTGAAGTGCCTGAATCCAGCACTGAGCATCTCACAAAACCCTGTCTCAGCAACTACCTTCCCCTGCTGATGGCTACAGCCTCCTTCAGCTCATTTTCAGTGTGTGGAAATGCAAACCCCAAAATAAATACTGAGAAGCCTCAGCTTTTATAAGGCCAAGGTCCCACCCAAGCCCAGACAGGCTGTTTAGCCCTCTTGCCCAGGGGATCCTCTTCTTGTGGGCATTTTCCAGGCACACTTACCCAACCAAGCCAACCTACCCTTATCCAAAACCCTCCAGGAGAACGCCATTTGGTACAACTGCCCAGAAACAGGGCAGGGAGCTGGCAGGAGGTAGGCTTGTTCGTAAATCTCCCATCTGATTTTTCAACACACTTCACCTCACTACGCATTTAAGCACTGGTGCAATCCAGGCGAGAGTACTTTGAGGTCAGACCCCGAGTGCTTGCTGCTCTTGCTCCTCTGCTTCACCTCAAACACTGTAATTTGGCCGCAGCGCTCAGCCCTGGCAGAACACAACCTGCAAACCAACAGGGACCAGAACAGCAAGCTGTTTGCCACAGTGTAGGAAATGGTGTGATTAGAGGGGAGGGAAGCAGGAAAAACCCCTTCCATGGTGACCAGCATCTACCTGCCTATCGCGTTTATTTGTACAATACTGCCCAAGCTTTAACTGGAATCCTATTGTTTCTGGACACTGCGTGTTTGAATAATAAAACTCAGTCTCTGACCCAAAGCATTGAGACACTTCCTTTAAACCCATGGTAAAATGTAGGTAGGCACCTAAACTGAAGGATGCAATCTTAAAAATCTGTATGAAATTTTAACCAGCACTTCCCTAGAAGCTTTGAGTTCACACTGACAGCCTTGAATCCTGCACAAAGCATGACAGTATTGTAAAATAACTTCAATTCAAAAATATGACCAAGGAGCACTGCTGGAAACAGGAGAAGTGGACTTCAGCCCTCTTCGGTGCCTGAAAAGGCTCAGACTATCCTGTGCTACCTTCCAGTGGGATTCGTAAGCTTCCAGGCAAGTCTGCAGCTGCAGGCTTTTCTTCTCCTCGGAAAAGTGAGTCACTGCATCCTACTCCAAGTATACTCAGGTGATCCCTGACATATTTAATGATCTCTAACCATTTTTTAAATTTTTTTTTAAAACACACTGTCTTGAGGCCAAACCAACCTGGGTAAAGATAAGAAAAAGAAAGACTGATCAGTTGCAGACCATGTATGCGGTGCCCAAGGAGAGCACATGCCTTCTCTGCAAAACCGTCATGTCTGCTACTCACATTAACTTGTCTCATGCTGCGCCCAGATCCTTCTGGCTTATGGTTTCACTACTTTCCCAATCCCTTTCTTTGTATTTTATTTCCTGTTTCTCCATGTACTTCCTGAACATTCATTTTTTTTTTACTTTAATTTCATATCATTGATTTCAGACAATTTTTCTAATGAAAAGACGTGGGAATTCTAACCCTGTTCCCAACAGTGCCTACAGCCATTCCTGGGCAAGCGCCACCTGCAAATTCAAATTATCCCCTTACGCCATTGAAAAAGGTGATTAAAATTATGAAAATATTTCAGTTTGATGCTGGACTTCTCAATGCCAACAGCTGTCTAGCCACTCTATAATAACATACGTTAGGCCATATTGCCCTCTGCAATAGGAGAGTGCCAAAATCCTTTCTGTAGCTAAAATATCTAATAATAATTGCTTCCTTCTTATTGACTAGGCCAATTACACTGAAGGAAAGGAAATTAGCTTGGCTTGACACAAATTGCTATTGACAAAACTGTGCTGGTGCTTATCTCCCTTCTCTCCTCAGAGGTTTAAAAAATTATTGTTTAATCATTTGTACCAGTGTCTTTCAGTATTTCAAATAAGGCTGGGTCATTATTCCCCAAATCCTCTGTTTTTCTTTCATTTTTTAAAGACAAGAGGTATATTTGCCTTCCTCCAGTACTCACCTGTCCTCCATAGTTCTCAAAGGTAATCAGTAAGTGTTCTAAGATTGCTTCAGCAATCAGCAAACAACAGATTTTACCGGATGAATTTGTCTAACATATTTTACGTGTTAATTTAGTATGCTTAACTTGTCTCATTACCATTGGTTCTACTCTTTTGCTAGTCTGGGCTCTGTTCTGAACTTCACTTTGCTGATGGTGTTAAGGATCTAGTTGCAATTCATTCTTTTTCTGAAAAATGAAGCAAATGAGGTCTTGAAAGTTTCAACCTTCATTGGGTTTTTTCACATTTGTGTCATCTGTTTAATGCTAGCGAGCCTCCGCAACTCTCACCCCTGCTTTTGACCCCTCCTGTCAATCTTATTTCTAACTTGCCTTATTTTGATGAAAGGTCTTAGGGAAAGTGATGACTGAATCAGAGCAACAGCAGCATCAGCTATGTATTATAAAGCGCCATTTGATATTCAATCTCTCATGGCCAATCAGGCACTCCATTTGTGTTTGTACCCTCACTGGACATAATGTCATTTGCCAACACCGCCATCCAGGGCAAGCTCTAAAGGGTAACTCTGCAGTTGCTTTACAACAGCTTTTTAAAGTATGGAGAGATGGATGGATGGATGGATGGAGAGATCGATTAAAAATCTATCTTTTGGTCTCTGATAACATTCAGTATCCCAAAGGAAAAGACTGTTAATATTAAAATAATAGTTTCATATATTTTAGTATTTCAAAATAAAATGTTGCAGTGTCACCAGTGCTAATATATCACTGAGATGTTCAGATTCCCCAAAAGATACACATGATGTAAAAAGCCGAGACAAATATTAGAAGCAGTTGCATACCCTTTTCAAGGAAAAAATGGGCTGCTTTCTGTCAAGCAGGGGCAATGGTTGCTCACAGTGAGAAATCATCGCTCATCAGAAATAACTAATTCAGAAATTCTCTCTCTATATAACTTTTGTTAAATTTATTTCTAAAGATTAGAAATGTTACCAGGACATCAATAGCCTAGAGTTAAGATAATATCAGAGAGAAGATAAAACATGTAGCAGAAGTAGCATTCTGGCAGAGTGGTGATGTCATACATCATTTAGTCTGGGAGCCACAACCTGGGTTCTTCTGAAAACTGTCCAGAGCAGTAAAAGTCATTTTGCTTGCAGCACCTGCTGCTGTACTTTGGAAGGAGAATCTGGATCTTCCAGCAGCACATGGCCCTTCCACAGCTTCATAGTACCTTGGTGAACCTTTGATCTTTCTGAAATTGTTTCAATAATGCAGTTAAGTCTGAAGCAGAAAAAAATCTAAGGACATGAAGGGGTTTAATCCCTCCTAATAACCCAATCTTATGACATTTACCATCCTTCTGTTGTTTTTATTTTCAATAGCAAGGTAGTAATCTTTTACCATCCAACTTTGGTTTTGCTTCCAAGGACTTTATAGGAGCAACATAAACATTGCCCATTTGCTGCCAAGGGTCTGAATTACAAGTGTTATGGAGCTACTCTTCTTTCCCACCCAGGCAATGTATGTTTTTGAGTGCTGGTCTAACTGGTGCAGTTCCACAAGCCATTGCTGGTTTTTCTCAAAAAGAGTGGTGCTTCCCCTGCTGGACTAATCCTCTTCTCCAGAGAGGAAACATTGAGCTGTTTTTGAAGATAGTCATCTTCAAATCAGTGAAAACAATCTAAAACAGGCATGTAGCACCTCTTTCTCTCCCCTACTTGCCAATAGAGAAAACAAGCAGGGAAAGACTTTTGGAGGGTATCGTCTTATATTCTAAGACACGGGGGTAAAATATGTGACATGAATTACTCATCTCCCATGCTTTTATTTTTCCTCACCATTGGCTGACAAATGGGCCTGGGCATCTTGCTCAAACCAAAAAAGGAGACTACCGATTTATTTTTAGATGGCTGCCATTGCTGAACGTTATCTCAGCTAACTTGTCCTTGTGACAGTCCCAGGCTGCTGCACCTCCTTGTTCCATGGAACATCCCTTCCATGTCCCAAGCTAGGGAGAAAGCTGACAACATATACACCCTGTCAACTGGTCTGCCCTCTCATACTGCTTCTACTACATGGCTGACAACATCCCCGCAGAGCAGGAATGATATTTACCTTGAAAAGGGTGTGCACATGGAATCTACTTTTATTAATGATGGACTAAAGGAAAGGGTGTATCTGAGACCCTGCTCAAGTTATGAGAAACTATAAATGTCTGATTTGTATCTTTTCAATTTTTTACAAACTGAACATTACATTTCACAAGGGAAAAATCAGGACGCGTTGATCAGAGAACTGTTAGCACCAGAGTCTTATTAATAGCAACTACAGTACAAAAGCAGCAGTTTCCAGCTTTTATACAGCATTACATTTGCTTGATGCAGATAAAGACAAATTACTCGTGAGACAATGGAAGAAAAGATGTAGGTGGGTGAATCATATTGGAAGAATAGGAAAAAATGAAAGTGGGGGCAAAGTTTCTCAAGCATGCTGCATCATCACCAATGAAAACTAATTCGCTATATCAGTGGAATACTATTAACTCCTCCTTGGTCAGTCATAATGCATGGTGGAGGAGGGAATATTTCAGTCAAATTGAATGACAGCAATTTTTGGAGGAAGAGAATGGCTCATTAATTTTTTTCAGAAGGGAACTCATTGGCACCTTTACATCTAATTCTGATTTGCAACCAATTAGTGTGCAGTTGTGCAACAGGAGCCAAACTCCTCTTGCTGTTAGCACTGCCTAACACTGAAAATAAGTGAACACAGGGAGAGTGTAAGTTCTCTGGAGAATAGGATTACAACTTTAGTGAAGATATAGTTTCTCTGTTAATATAGTAGTTAATTATAGGTATTTTTCTTTTTTCTCCCAAAGTCTTATGATTGTATTATGCAGATAACTCTTGCTTTGAAACAAAAATAATGCGTGCTCTAGAAAAATCTCTACTTCAGGGATACCAGTCTTTGCTAAATTAGAACTAACTAATCTAGGATTCCTAGGCTTATAAGAGGGGGTTTGGCTGTGCATAGTACACAGGACTGACTGTCACACTGGAATTGATGCAGGCTTGTATCAGAAAAAAACTGCCTGAGTCACCCAGTTTCACCTTTATTTTTTCAGGATTACGTCCTCCCTCTCTCTCCGTAGCGACATCACTTATTCCATATGTAGAGATTGCAAAACATATTTATTCATGTCAAAGCCTGAAAAAAAAAAAAAAAAGAAAGCTTACTATTGTGCCACCAAAGCCAAAGTTAAGGTCTTAGCCCAGACACAAAACGTGACACTACTTACGGGCACACTCCAGTTTTCACGTGCAGTTTGCTTCGCCTTTGGGCTGCCAGTGTATCTGCCTCTGCCTGGTGTCTAAAGGGCTGTTCCCACCAGAGAGGACAGTGACCTGGGCTCTCTGTGCTCTTTCATATCAACTCCTCCAATATTCTTTACTAAACCCTTCCTAGCACCTGATCTGAATCAATATACAAAACTGGGTGGCATGTTGCAAAACCTGTAATGATCCTGTGAAACCTTTCAGGATTTCTTTCTCATTTGTGGGGCACAAACCAGTTATGTCGCATAACTCAGAATGAAAGAAAACAATCCCCAAATTGTCCAGTTTTCTCAGTACAAGGTGGTTCTGGGCTACATAACCCATGTCTATGTTGAAATTCAGGTATGTAAAACCCACAGGACGCCCCAGGCACATTTCCCTTTACACCAGGCTGGATCTCCAAGAGCAGTGCTGAGAGCTCCCACCACGAGCCCAGGACCAGGTTCCCACCTCTTGTTTCCCCCCTCCGATCCTTGCTGCTCGGCGCAGTGTTTCCACAGCAGATCACCATTTCACTGTGACAATCTGAAGGACATCCAAACTTCTTTGCACAAAAATTGGGAGGCATTTAATGGGAAAAATATTTCTCGCAAACCCTCCACAGTATCCAGCTGATAACTTGTGCCTTTCATTCAGTCCCTTTACTTATCTCACAGAGCTCAGTACAGACCAGGTCACTCCAACTGACTGACCTGCTGCAAAGTGACCTATTGCTTTGTGTACAGGAGCCTCTGCTCATGCTCTGCTCCAACTTCCTCTAGGGCTGTCTCGATGTGCCACATCCCAGGGTGCACTCTGGGAAATGGACGAAATCTTTGTTTTGTCACAGGAAAACCTGCTGCCCTTGAGAAAGTTGTTCTCAATTTATGCTCAAAACAGCATGTCTGCTGAGAAACCATCAGAACTGGATTTATAGCAGCCCAAACTCATCCCAGCTCTGATTGTGGGAGGTGCTGTGTGTATCTAACGATGTTTTTCCAGGGGTGAGGCAGGGCTTTCTTGTTTATTTGTTATTTCTAAGTTTATTAAAGACCTGGATTCAGGTCCAACAGGATGGGAGGACCCAAATCTGTGTTATTTCTCAAAGACTTTAAGTCAGAACTCATTGCAAACACAGGGGCACTCCACTTTGCAAAGGTAGGCTAATCAGTTTCCCATCTGCATCAGGGAGTAACACTGGTGTAAGAGTCAGGTCCGCGTAAAGCAAGGAAATTAGGAGCCCTTTCTAAAACATCTCTCTAAGCAATTATTCCTTCTTTAAAGAATTTGAGGATGCTTTGAAACTAAGAGAGAAAATTCTGAAAGTGATAAAGTTGAAATTTGAAGGACTACAAAAAAGAAAAAGAGAAAGAAAAAAGAAAACCAAAAGGAAGACATCAAGGAAATAAGGAAAAAGAAGGGAGGAATGCTTACCACATCCCTTAAGGAGACAGAACACTGGTATCATGCAAAAGAGTACAGGGCAGCCTGTGTGTGTATTAATTGCAAAAGACAGATAAAATATATAAACTTGAGAGTGGCCTCACATAGTCATCTGTTCTAGCTGCCTACCAAAGGTCTCCATCTTCTAATTTGTGTACTATTCCTCTAACCCTAACACAGGCTATAGATTTAATAGCAGAATAAAATATTCAGGCCAGGCTGCTCTGCTCACATACACAAAGAGTGGAGCAAAGGCAACCATGCTGGCTTATTTCTTAGCTGTATTTCACTTTCTTTTTTTTTTTGCAGGTGATTCATGAAAAGATTGTAAAAGGATCAAATGTATTCACCGTTCCAAATTATACACTCATTTGTGGTAAAACATTTCATACCTCCAGAAGGCACTCTGCAGTTTTTTGTGTTTCCCCTTGGGAACTTGGTGTGGCTGATACACAAGTCATGACACCCTGTTTCTTTTTTCTTCTACTCAGCTCACAGATCACAAACACATTCAGGGATGACAGGTCAGAACTCCTGCAGAAAAGAGCACATATTTAAAATTTCCTTATGCAAACATTAACTTTATTAAGATCTGTCAAAAAACAATCATTGAGAGCAAACTAATTCACAATTTAATAGTAAATTTATTAGTAAAAATTTTATTTAAAAAAAAAAAGTTCCTGCTCTGCAATTATCTGAGGAGCATGAACAGCCTTCTAAAAGTTCTACATCTTATCATATACATCTTTTACCAGACTGCCAGGTTTTTTGAGATACCTCCTGTTAATCCCTGCATAATCCCTATAAATTCAAGAGAAACTCCAGTACTCCCTAAATCTTTATTTTCCCGATGAATTTTCGCAAAACACTGAAACTTGCTACTTTATGCCTCAAGGATACTCAAGAGCTTCTCCAGTCTGGCAGACAGATGACCTCTGCTTCACTAGCAGCTCTACAGCTGACCTGCTTGTAAATTTAAGCAAAATATTTCCTCTTTTTGGCTCTCTAGTTCCATCCTTTGTGTTTTCTGTGTATTTTACCAGTTAGATTTGGAGGGCAAGGACCATTGCCTAACTTCTCACAATGGTTAGTGGACTATGTCAGCCCCAAACTGCCCCAAACCACCTCACACTGAATCTTTAACATTCAGTAGTTTTTGTTTCCAATATTACGTTTTCTCCCTTTCCTCCTCCTCCACAGTATGTTCCTAGTTTTACTTCTGCTTTCACTCCCATCTCCAATATCTCTGTCTTCGCCCAACTCCTCTCTTTGTAGGACTTTCAATTGCATTAAGACACATTCTTCTTTTCCTTCTGCACCATTACTGAAGAAATTACTTTAAAACAGAAATTACAAAGATCTTTGGCTTACCACTTTGCTCCACCAAAAATACTACCCTTAGTCCTAAGCTTATATATTCTTCATTTCATTTTCAGTCCCAGGAGAGCTCATATTCAGGCTTCTCTGAATTCTTTCTAAGTGTGAGATTTTCAGACACTATTTCATGCACATTCACTGCTTAATGAAATGATGTGCTACAATCCAATAGCATAAGAAACTAGATCAGTTGCTTTGCTTTCAACGACCATCTTAGTTATTCTATGAAAAAAAAATCTGGCAAGACTTAATTCTTTATAAACATACTCATTTTTTCCTCATGCTTCTGAGGACCAAATCTTTTTTTCTGTTAGGCTGGTTGCCTATTTCTGTATTAGGCTGGAATACCTCCATAAAAGTAAATAACATTATGCCAACTTTGCATAGCCAGAACCAGGACAACTAGGTATTTTATCAAAGTTTCTTCCTCTTCTTTATAGCCAAGAAGTTTTGAATACTGACCTAAACCAATATTTTCCAAAAGAACATATTGATTTTTTTCTTGTTTTGGAGATTGGCTACTCATTTTGAGACATCTTGGATCTCATCTGCAAGTATATCAATAGCTTTGTTGAAAACAAAAAAATTACTAGCAAATTTTAAAAAATACTAACTTTCTTCCTTTCCCACTGTCCATGAAATACAAATAAAGCTTCGCTATCTTGCAGGCATATTATGAGGAAAAATATGTTACTGTAACTTAAGATGTCAGACACTGTGCTAGTGAAGCACATACAGGTAGACAGCTCCACAGACATAATCTATTTCTATGTCCCTTCCCTTGCACTACTGAAAATTATTACACTTCAGCTGTGGTTATGTTACCTGGGCTAACTCATAAAATATAATTCTTCATCCCTCTATACTTTGTCCTTCACAGACTCGGGATGGGTGGTTGTCCCAGAGGGAATCACTGAAATAAAGAACATGAGAAAGATCAGGTTTATGCAATATGAACCTGACTCAAAACACAATCTATCCTTTTGTGCCATATAGGCCATGTAAGAGGGCAAAATATACATTGTAATAGCTGTGATTTTTAGTTTATACTCATGATGATAAGAAGCTGATATTATATCTGGGGGGGGTTTATTCCATTTTAACCAGCCATCATGGGTCTTCTGAATCCTCCTCCTCAAATTGTGAATGGCACTTAGACTCCAAAATGACAAAAAAGTCTTCCAAGCTTGAATCAAATCCAGACTAGAGGTGTTACAGTAAATGAAACCATACTTGCTTTCATGCAAGACACATCTTTTGTGAGCTGCACATTAATCTCAGAACAAAGCTCTCTTCTGCATCTGATATTTGCATAATTACTTCAAAATGTGGCTGGACAGATGACCTGAGCTCAGAAGGAAGCAGAGCCTTCCCAGCCCCTTCCACAGAAGACAGTTGTTTCCAGCCCATCAAGAAAAGGAGATGATTGGCACAGCTACAAACTAAGTCAACATTCAAAGTGCTAAAACACAGAGATTTATTTTTTAAAAAAAAAAGTTTAATTTTGTCTCTATATAAAATATTAACAATTATGCCACAGGATTTACATCTATGAGTTGATACTTTGTGCCATCAAGTCACTGTGTGGAGTATACCTTATTTCCACATATAATTTGAAAAATAACACTAATTCTCAGAAAACCAGTCAATTAACATGAAGACTGCTCCATAACAAGCTAACAATAAGCCTTCAAGACCTGCTGGTCTCTGGCCTTCCCATCAAAGGGAACATTTCAAAGGTGCTCCAGCACTCTGTGCTGCAAACATCACCACTCTTGCAGAAATGCTTTCTGGACTTTATATCAATAAGTAGAAGAAAGACCATCAATGCTCTGTTCTGCCTGTGTGAAGCTAATGGCATAAACCAATTATTCTTACTTCACATCTACAGCCCAGAGCATTCTCTGTCAAGTCTCCCCACATTTCTCTTCTCCTTTTGTGGTAATAAGATCAAAGGCCCTGTTTAAAGGACATTATTAACGCAAGTAGTCCTTTTATTTTCAAAACCAAGTTAAAAACAATGCAGTGCCATATACATCTACCCAATGTTCTTTTAGCCTTTTTTCGTTGTCTGCAAACACATTTTTCTATTTTATAGCCTATCTGTTCCCTCTCTTTCCAGATGAAAGACTATAAATGCAAACAGATTCCGGAGTGAGGCCGAGAACAATAAAAAAACACAAAGTAAACTAACTTAATCCACCTCATCCCACCAGTTATCACAGTTGGTGTTGACTATGTAAACAGGCCATGAAGAATAAATCTAATGAAGCCTGATATCACACAGATCTGTGTTTAATGATGCTTACAGCCTCTTGTTTCCTTCCTTCCTTTAGCAAAACTCCCTATCCATCTCCTAGAAACTGAAGGGGCAAAAGTTGGTGCAAGCTGTGGTTGCTTGAGAGGTTTGGGAGCGTTGCTGCTGGACCTGCACACTCCACGGGCAAGTGCGATAGTCAGAGCAGATGACAATCACACAGAGTTCATTTGAATCCTTTTCCCAGAATCACAGCTTTGACAAAACTTTAAAGGTAATAGCTGTGCCCTCTGCCAGACTGGTGAATTGGCCAGAATGTGTTCAGGTCAGTGAAAGGTGATATGACAGGCAAAAATCCACATATGCAACTATATAATTCATTGCCTTGGCTTATCAGGCTAAAAATCTCAAATTTGGCAGAAGAAAATGTCACCAGGGAGAAAATAGTACACTCCATATGCAATCTAGTTTGTAGGGAGTGAACAGAAACTTGACATATTTATCTATCAAAGAGAAAATGCAGAGATAATTCAGGTGTGATTATTTCACACCTTCTTGAGGAATAGATGCAAAGGATTGCCTCTATAATAGATAAGTGTCATAGCAAGGCACAAAGATTGTAGATTGAAGCTAGGACTATTAAGTTGGAAGTAAAACGCAGTTTTTTAAGACGTGAGGAACAACTCAAAACCAGCAATTGACATGGCAATCAGAGTAGATGTAGTGCTGAGAAGGCAAATTCTCTATCATAGCTTTAAACCAATAATAAGTACTATTGCAAAGATACTTTATATTCCACCCTAAAGCCAAATGCAGGAATTATTGGGTATTCAAGACCTTCTATGTTGTGATGAAAGTTCATTTTAACTACCGTAAGGCTATATTTTGGCTTTAGCATCTAGAAATACACAAACCAGGAATATGTAGTATTTCCCTCAAAAAGGTCATATCCACAAGAGATTCTGTGCTATTGCATGTGTCCATGCCAACATGCAGGGCTTTACATGGGGCCAGCACAATGTGGAGTTACCCCAGTTTGACCCTACAGTGGCTCAAAATTGCCTGCAGTGGCCATAGTCTAATGATCTCAAGGTAGTTTAAGAGTGTGGGGAAATACCCTCTTACTTCTCCTGCCAGGGGACCTAAGGCACAAGGGATGCAGGGACTTTATCCAAAGTCTCCTAGTAGATCAGTAACGGAGTTGAGGGCTGAACCACACTCTCTGGACTTTTTCACTGGTACCTTGTTGCTGGAACGGCCCTTAAACCTTCTGTCCCTGACGGTGGCCCTGTGAGACCACCAAACATGGTGTGTTTATACAGTATGGGTCCATGCACAACGCACCCTGGTAGCATTATCGTCCAGTAACACTCCCCCAGCGCTGCCTCTCGCTGGCATCTTCACACGTGCCCTGAATTCTCCTGGCCTGGACCTTCATCCAAACCATTCAGAGCTGCTTACTGAGCTGTCAGCCTGAAACTGTTTTAGCTGTCACAGCTGGGAATCAATATTAGACCTGACACTATTCAATATTTTCATCAATGAACTAGAGTAAGTGTAAAATCACTGCAGATGAGGTTTATAGAGCTGATGATGGAAGAAATGGCAGAGTGGAAAACAGTAACAGAGACAGATATTAGGGAAGTGATTTCATTCAAATAAGCGCAAATTCATATTCCTGGGGAAAAGAACTGCCATAGTTACGCACCGAGGGGAAACGCTAAAATCTGTATGGGTTACAGTGGGCAAGCAGTTCAATGTGAGCACGCACTGCAGATCTGTGGTGAAAGACTACAAAAATAAAAACTCAAAAAACGTTATTCCTCAGTGAAAGACTTAAGAGTTCAATCTGGTTTTAAAGATAATCAACAAATTATCTCATTCAAATGTTGGAATACCTTTATGGGAGAAAATACAGTGTTCTAAGTCCTGAATGGGGCTTTAATCTGGTGGGGAATAAATTTTTTTTATTGTTTGTTTTGTTTTGTTTTAAAAAGATGCCTGGAAGCATAAAGAAGCCAAACTTAAATTAGAAACTACAAACAAATTCTAGCAGTGAGAGAGACTAAACTCTTGTCCTGGTTTCAGCTGAGACATAGAGTTAATTTTCTTCACAGTAGCTAGTATGGGGCTGTGGTTTGGATTTGTGCTGGCAACAATGTTGATAATATGGAGATGTTTTTGTTATATAGAGATGTTTTTGTTGTTGCTGAGCAGTGCTCACACAGAGCCAAGGCCTCTTTTGCCCCTCACACCACCCCACCAGTGAGTAGGCTGGGGGTGCACAAGGAGTTGGGAGGGGACGCAGCCGGGACAGCTGACCCCAGCTGACCAAAGGGTTATTCCATACCATATGATGCCATGCTCAGCTTATAAGGGGCTGGGAGAAGAGGAAGGATGGGGGTGGCGGGAGCGTTCGGAGTGATGGTGTTTGTCTTCCCAAGTAACTGTTACGCGTGACAGAGCCCTGCTTTCCTGGAGATGGCTGAACACCTGCCTGCCCATGGGAAGTGGGGAATGAATTCCTGGTTTTGCTTTGCTTGCTCACATGGCTTTTGCTTTACCGACTAAACTGTCTTTGTCTCAACCCATGAGTTTTCTCACTTTCACTCTTCTGATTCTCTCCCCCATCCTGCCATGGGGGGAGTGAGCGCATGGCTGCGTGGGGCTGAGCTGCCAGCTGGGGTTAAACCACAACAACTCTTCAGCAAAACACCAGAGGAAGTGTTGGCTTTTCAATCTCTGATGTTTTCGCATAGTGACCTGATGCCTCTCTGTTTAAGGGCTAAGGTTACTGGACGTCAGCTAACCATCTGTAATGCACCGGACTCGGGTTTGGTGATCTCCTGATCCCTTTTTCCTCTTTAAGCTCTGTGAATATTGTTGTCTTTACACTTTCACAGCTGCTCCTTTTCTTGTTCCAGTCTCTAGCCAAATTGAGAAGGAATCCAACACTTTTTGCCTAGCCTTACTAAAAACAGTCCATGTTTTATTAATACCCATTTCTGCTCCAACAGTTGAATTATCCAGTAATGAACAAAAGGTGTTAGTCTCTTACTCATACTCCTGTGCTATATAACTTTTCATATTTTTTGCAAATGCCAGCTAAACTCTGTGAAGTATGAAGTGAAACTGGCAAAGTAGAAGTGCATTTTCTGTGTATTTACACAGCATTTTGCAAAATATCTCCTGAAGGTTTTTTTCTCATATTGCCTGGGAGGCTTTTCCACAGCATGTCATTATCCTGAATTGCATTATTTCTTGTAGATATTTATTTTGTTTCTATATGTATTATAAGTCCAATAAAAACTGATTTAATAGAAAAGTTTTAAAAAAATGCTCAGATTTGTGAGCTGTAGGTAATACAGTTATTCCAGGAAAGTTCGAATGCCTTTACCTTTCTCAGACCTCAATTAAAGACACCATTTCAAAGGCAGATGATAACAGCAGTGCTCAGGGAGGCTGCAGGAGATTCACAAGAAGAGAGGAGGTGAAAGAAGGCTCAGCTCAAAAGAGAAATGTATTACCAGCGAACAATTCAACCAGTCTTAATCAGGATTTGCTGACAGACGGGGGTATTGGACTGGATAAGAGCTTCCAAACTTACAACTTCCAGATATTTATGACTAAACTGGGCAATGCAGGGGTAAATATATTTTCTAGCAACAGATAACTACTGGCAGGGATGAGCTAGATGCCTTACGTGTCTTCTGTTTCTGCTTTCAAACTATATTTGGATACAAAACAATAAGCTCATCAAACTAGAGCATGGAGCTTCCATCCTAACCCTGAGCAATCCTGCCAGAGGCCAGAGCTGGCAGAGCTGCTGCTGTGGGAGCAGCAGAAAGAGAAGCTTGGAGCAAAAGGAACATCCAGTATCTTAGGGGCAGAAAGCTGTTGGAGCAGATCTTGTTGGAGACACTTGACTAAGTAGGGCCGCAGGCCCATCTCGTGTATTCTCTGCAGGTGGGGCAGGAAAAATAAATCCTGACAAGTCCCTCAAATTTCTCCAAAGTGATAAGCAGAGTCCAGAAAAATGACCAAGCTAAACAGAAAAGATGTCTCCCTGATGAAGTAAAGAAAGACGAGGTTTTGCCAAAAGTACATTCACCGACATGCCATGCTCCAGAACAGCCTATGTTCTTACTATGTAAGTACTGAGCCCTAAAAATAAGATTTAATTCATGTTTAGGCTTTGCATCAGATCTGAAACAGGAGGAAATTCTACCTAGATGGAGAAACCAGAAGAACTCAAGGCCTCTGGAGAGCACATAGCACAGATGGAGGACAACACACTAGTCACACCATCAGGCATCTGTACCCATGCCTAATAATCACCTGCACGGTCCATGCCAGTGACTGTACTTCTGGGGTACCTTGTTTCTTCCTCCACCATTTCTTTGTCCTCTATTTGTTTTCCGGGCAGGAATTACTTCTTGCCAGGAACTTAATGCAAAGGGGGCCTCGATGTGTAATGGGAGCCACCTATCTGCTAAGGAATTTGTAACAGCCTATCTAGAGACTAAGCTGAAAATACTGCAGTTCTGAAGCAGCCCTATCTTAAATGGTTGTGGTGAGACGTAAAGGTGGTTTTTTTCTTGCCAGGAGCAGCCTCCTGGAAAGCCAGCCTTTGAGAACCCAGAGAGTGCATTTACACAGCTATTACTCATAGATAACTGCAAAATAAATGAAAATTAAACTCACCCCTAGGTAATAAATTTACCTTTCTCAAAATTAATAGCTTAAGAGTCCATAAATATTTATGAGAAAGAAGGAAGAAAAATAGAAAAAAAGTTAGGTAAAACTCATAATTTGTTCCTTTGGAGTATTGGATAATAGGCACTACAACTGACTGACTGACTGACTGTGGAATTTAGTCTTTTCTATCTTTAGATAATTACCTCTCTGTTCCAGTCTTCTCTCCATGTCTCCTCAGAACAGAAAGCCCAAGAAATCAGAAATTATAACATCTAGAAAAATTTTCAGTCTTCCAACATTTGGCCAGTGTTTCAGGATCTGGAGTGTCCTGCAATATGCTACAGGAGAACTTCCTTGATTTAAAATGTTTTGAAGCACACATGATCTGAAGAAAGTACCTTCTTATTCGTGTACCCATAGCCACAAAGAAGTAGACACTTTCTTCCATTATGTCTGTTCACTGCAGTAAAACAAGGATAAAAGTTCCAAGACCCCTAGCTGGGGTTATAAAAAGCAGCAGAGCCAGTGGAAAGGGATGTTTGAGACAAGCAAACATCAGGTGATGGTTCCTCAAGATGATTTGCCAGAAAGATTTGTTTCCTAATGCATGTATTTGCACCCACCCTGTGTTTTGTACATCAGCAGGACAGAAAGAGGAAAGGACAGGCCAAGATCTGCAGGTGTTTGTCTAGTGCATGCCAAGGGCTGTGCTTGGAGCCCCTTGTGATGCATGGCATTGTTTTTGCAGCACAAATCTAAGCATTCTTAGAGATTCCAAGCTATTGTTAAACCAAGAGCTCCTCACGTGGCTGCAGAGAGACCTGATTATTCATGAATTAAGCAAATGATTAGGGAAGCTCCACTTGCAGATGAGATATTCAAAGCAGCATAGAGGCTTTAGATGCACGTTATCCTTCTCTAGTTATAAATCCTTCATACTGTTAATGACAATATGACTCCATATCACTCACTGAATGTAGGAAAAATGTAGGAGATCCTTACCAAAAAGTTTCTATGATGTTGTAACTTCCTGTTAAAAAAAAAAAAAAAAAGGAAGATAGATACAAATAAATGCTAAGGACGTATTTTGTAACATGCAGCAATGACATTTGTTCATTACATGGATGAAGCAAACAGAAAATTATGTTGCCTGCCAAAGTTTGACGGAGGTAATTGAACATGGGACGAAAATACACACCTAAGTGCTCATGTACTATTTTACAGGGGAGGATGTGTGGTATGGGGAAGGCAAATGCTAATAAATACCTGTTACTTGCAGCAACCATTGCCTGAAGTGAGCCACCTATATCCACATTTATGTATGCAGAGCACTGAACATCTGCAATAATTATCTCATGGGCAGTCCCTTCCTAATTATAGCTGTGTTGATATGAACCAAGATTTTCAAAAGTAACTAGCAGTCCTGGGGACTTCTCTTGCATGCCTGACTTGAGACACTGCAAAAAAGAGCCTGTATTTCAGACAGTTCTGGGTAATTGCCCCTCTAGGTTTGATCTTTTGGTAGGAATGGATTGTATTATTGCTTTTGAAGTGTCTTGCTTCAGTAGCAAAGAAGGGAAAGAAGAAAGAAACCAAAAAGAAAGGTATCAGTTATTCTCACCTGCTTAAATGCCACCATGAGCCAAATCCTTGCTGAAGCTGATACAAATCTGAATTATTTCCTCAAAGCACGGCACACTGGGGATCTATTTTACAGAGGTGCTTTCAAGACAATTCACAGTGAATTAAAGCTGTTTGTAAGTGAGAACACTGAAGACGTTAGAGGCGGCACACTCTTGAGGGAAATGGATTTATTTGCTATGTTTGTCTATCAAGCCCAGCATCTTGTCTTCAGTGCTAATAAGAGCTTTACTTTACTTTGTTTGATTTCAGAACACTGTGATGGCTTTATATCTTTTTATCTTTTGATTCATATTTTTTATCGAACATTACTACTTCTCTTACCTTACTACCTCAGCTAACTCTAACACAACACGGAAAGAGAGGTAGCCTATACAGTCTCAACCAAAAAAAAAAAAAAAAAAGAAAAAGAAAAAAAGAAACAATTTCTGTTATAAATACAGAGAGGTGTGACAGTGAAGACTGAAATATGGCCGTCAACAACCACTGCAAAACCAGAAGCTACATGGTTTGAAGGGAAAGTCTCTAAGCAAGCCAGAGTGTTGTTTGCTGCCATGGGGTAGTTCACCTCACTGCAGGACAAACTACACATTTCCTCATCTATCTAAGCCCCAAAAGAAATAAACTGCACTGGGAAAACACTGTTATATCAACAAATTTTGCTGGCATTGCAATGTCTGTCAGGGACCATCTCTCTTCGAGTTGAATAACATGACTGTGGTAGAAAAACTGCGACACCAGCCTGGCCTCCAGCAGTCCCAAGCGTCACAGCCCTGTTCTATATCAAAAACTAAGAGCATTATAATTCAGGACATTGAAAAGGGTCATCTCATTATATTTTAATTAAGAAATGCAGCACTACAATTTAACAAAGGAAAATAGTTCCATACTATGAATAAAATATCTTCAATGTGGAGGCCCAGGACCATAATTAAAATGTTTGACAAGCTTACAGATTGTAGCATTGCCTCCAAAACAAGAAAATGCCAACATTTACAGGACAAAATCATAGAAGCTATAAATAGCAACTGGCACTGCATGTGGTGGTGTAAGGCAAGGCATGTTACGTAAATAAAATGTAACATGGCAGAAATGCATTTGTAAAGAGGAAAGAGAATCAGCTGAGCTGGCTGAACCTGATGAAAACAGAAGCTGTGCGCTGAATAGACAGAGAGGGAAATCTCTGGAAGAACAGGAGCTTGACTCTCTGATGCAGATTTTTGTGAATGAAGCAAGATCCAGCAAAACTACGAATTCTGAGGCTGCAAAAAATAGGTGGGAAAGATGAGGAGCCCATAAACAGCCTGTAAAGGCCTTAGGGAGGAGCTGGGGCCACTGCTTGTTGCTGTGGGATTTTCTCAACAGTGGATCAGGTGTTGTGAGGTACAATCTCTACAGGTTGTCCCCAAGCAATTGGACTACATCCAGAAAGGTTTGCCAGCTTTCAGCCTGGATCTTTATGTCAGCTTTTTCAGCTGCATTTCAGCTGAGACATGGCCCACGCTGTTCCTGCTCTCTTCCTACCTCCCCAGCCCAGACGGTGGGTTTTCCAGAAGAGAGTCATGGCCCACTGGCCAGGTCTTTGACCTGGGTGACTGGAGAATCAGACCCCAGGGCAGCTAAAGATATTTGAGATACAGCCCAAGTGTCCCAGTGAACAGCCTTTGGAGCTTACTTGAAAAAGCACAATGAAAAACGCCTTTCCTTGAGCTGTCTGTGCTGAGGGCACAGGAGCACTGGTATTTTCAGGAGATTTTATCAAGGGTGCTCCTGAGAAGCTTCTTTCATGGAATTCTTATCTGAAGAGCTCCAGGCTTTCTAAGCCAAACTTTCTATTAGTCTCAATTCAGGGTCACATTTTCTGTCCAGTGCTTTGAGAAACTTTGTAGGACTTGGAAGGACATTTAGTGCCTGTGTTGTAGGCAAAATAGCTTAATTTGTGAATGCTAAGAGCCAGTGGATAATTAGGTGTATATGTGTGTTGGGGGAGTGAATGTCCAAAACTGAGCTTTTGAACTCTGAAGTAGAAGGCTTATACTTGCTTGCTGCAACTGGTATGGGCTGGTTGTAAATTTTGATAACACCTGGACTAAACAAAAGTGGCAAATCTTGAACACTGCAATTAATGAAGAACCCTGAGACAGGACCGCCAGTCAGGAGGCTGATTGTGCATTGTGCTTCTGCACATAGATGATGGGGAAAAGTAGGAAGCAGTGATGGAAAAGAAGGCATCCTGAAAAGAAGTGGTCTTGGAAAGAAGAGAACCAGGGAAGTTGTGAATGTTCTGTTATTGGAAGTGTTCAAGGTCAGGTTGGATGGAGCTTTGACGACCTGATCTAGTGAAAGATGTCCCTGATGATCTAGATGGTCTTTAAAGGTCCCTTCCAACCCAAACCATCCTATGATTTAACAGTTCTCTGAAGAAAAAAGTAAAGATCCTGGGGGGGAGGAAGGATCCTGGAAGTACAGAAAATCCTGGACATGGGGGAGATGCATGGAAATCAATGCTGGGTGATGGCTGGGGACCTCAGCCAGTAATGCCCAGGACTGGTAACTGTGGGCATCAACCAACACAACTTTGTGCTCAGCCTTCCTGCTGGGAGGGAAAGTCAGGACCTGGGAGGGAGCGAGAGAATGAACGTGTGAGATAACTGAGTACGGTAAAAGCTCTCATCTCATTGGCAAATAAAACCCCGTATCCAGATCCACTACGGGTTGTCACTTACAACCATTATACTTGCGGGGAGCAGGCACATGGTCTCATGGTTGGTTGGGTCTATCAAGCCCAGAGGGACCTCACTAGGGATTTCCTGTGCTTGTAACCATTATGCCTGTCTTCAGAAAGCACACAGGTCCACTGGGTGGCTGGGGGCTATTGTGCTGCTGTTGCACGTGATCTTTCCAACACCATTGTTAGTGTCATCTTTGACACCACTTAACAGAAAGAGTACAAGTAGCTCAGGAAGCTTTCCAAGGAATTTTCCTGCTTCCTATCTAAAGAGACAACCACAACAACAGTTGAACGTACCTTGCTTTGTTTCTTAGATAACTCCATTGAATGCGGGCACATTTTCTTATTAGTATCACTGCCAACTGTCCTATATATATATATTTCTTATTAGTATCACTGCCAACTGCCAACTGTCGGACTCCCTCCGATTCTCATCTTTTAAAATCAGCTGTGCCAACTGGGTTCAACTAAACAAGCAGAAATTTGAGATTCTGGAATGAATTTAATTCAGCTATGCATTTATGATATACAGGTGTTCTGAATGAACCAAGCAGAGCATAAATAGCCCACAGCATGGTAACAAGCAGCATGACTTAGTCTAAAGTTGAGAGCCAGGGACAGAGCAAGCCTTGCATTTTGAGCCAGGAAAGATCACTGGTTGCACGGCGTAGCAGTGACTTGCAAGAAAATTGCTTACACAGGAAGAGAACAACTAATTTTAATAAATATTTATGAAATAGATTTATATATATAAAATAAGAACCTTTCACCCAAGCTGACATGAGTTCAGCAATTGTAATAGCAATATAGAACAAACCACAGATGGATGTCTAGATGCTCTCATCCATCTCAAATGGCACCAATATCTACACTTAACCAACTTACTCGAGCCCTAGATTCTTTCTACAAGTTCATACTGACATTTTCTAAGACCATGACTCAGGCACCTAATCACAGGTGCATTTGAAATGCCCTTTGGTAGCAGAAACATCCATAATTACAGAGGAAGTCAATATGACACAGGATCTACATGAGGGCCAAGCCTTTATTGGACCACAGCGAGTGAATGTCATGCACGATATCCCACAGTGACTAAAATGACAAGATGTGCTTATGTGTGGGCAACATTTCCTATGCCTGAATATTCATACCGATACTTCTGAAGTCCAGTTTGGCAACCGTTCACTTTTCTGTCTATACGCATCAAACTCATTGCAAGGTCAGGCATTGAAATTTGAGAGGGATTAAAATTATTAAATTATCATCTTACTCATTTCTGATTGCTGCTTCACTCACGTGCAACCAAATCTCCCACAGAGGCTTTTCATATCTTGGAAATTAATTTCCCTCCCACATACTACAATTTATAAGTATTCATTTTCAGCCTAATAAATATGAGTGTTTGAAAAAGGAAAACTACATTCTTGCATCCATTTTTCATTTTACACTTGTGAACTAGTTTTGTCTCACAGACATCTAAGATATATAAAATAATCTAAAATGAGAAGAGTTGACTAACATGCATTTTTGTCTAACCTTTTAGAAATTACTTCTTCGCACATTAAAGGAGAATAATGGAATTCAGTGTTCCCAGTAACTAGCAATTTAGGGTCAATTTTTAAAAGAAATAAACAGATTTAAAGAACTCACAAAATTTAGGAACTGAAAACTCTGGTTGAAAGGACTTGGACTCGTGGGAGTGCTGCTGAAAGTCCATTTGTAAAAGTACATGTCCCCAACGGCTAGGTCCAAGAGGGAATTTGGCCACATGTGTGCTTTTGCTCATACGGATTCAAATTATTCTTGACTCCCAGGACACTGAAGTCTATCTAGGTTTATTTATAAAACAGGTTTTTTGGTGGATGACTCTCAAGGGCATTTGTATACTACTTCTGTCTAAGCTGTATATACAGGCAACTCTGGAATGGGGTGGGTGTTTCTGGATGCCTCACTGAGCACACTTTCAAAGGGCCTTGTATTAAAATGGGAATACAAGTACTTTTGCAAAATTGGTATATCTGATAATTGGTGAAAATATGAAAGCTTATGCTGTCACTTTTGTTTCCAAATAGTAATTTCAAATTTGATAGAAAGTACAGAACTTTCGTATCAATTTCTTCCATACCTCATTATCCAACACTCCATACTTAAAGTTAAGGCCAAGTCTGTAGCAAGTAATAAGGGCTTGTGCAATGCTTTTTCTTTGCAGTTTTCCAAATGGGAACTGGAATTTCAGTGTAACTTCTCGCTGCCTTTGTAGATTTAGAAAATAACTCATTTACTAAAGCACCTCTAAAAAGATGCAGAAGCCTAACTTCAAGTGTGCCCTCATGAAAAACCTTGGAGTGGAAGTTAGATTTTTCAGGAGTGCCTAAGTGACTTCAAAGTGAGATTTATTTCCAATTAAAAGTCAGCTCTTAAGCATCTCTGACAGTCTCAGGTCACTTGATTGCTATTCCTTGGGTAATGCAGAATTTACCTTTGTTTTTCTGTTGAAGTTAAGACAGCTGTTTCTTCTAGTGACGTAATAGGGGTGACAGGCAGGATAACAGAGTTAGCAAGATAATATTATTGTCATCTTTATTGATACAGAAGATTTAAGTTACAGAACATTAGGCAAACCCTCCCTCTTACTTGCCCAATATTTGAGGATGAACAGTTACAGACCAGAAAATGATCCAGTTACTTATAGTACAGCTAATGATTAAATTACATTAAAACCGTTAACAACATTATATTGTAAAATATAAGTGCGTGTACAGTATATAAATACAATAGCTTTCTGTTCCTTGTCAGGAACATAAGCCAATCACATACATTTTTCAGTTTAATTTAGCTTGTGCTAAAGTACATTTCCATCTTAAATATATATTAATGTAAACCATACCTATTAAATCTCTCAGTGTCCCTCCCTGCATCTTAACTTGCAATTTGTAGTACAGTACTTTAAGAGCTGAATGAACACTCTTATTATTCAGAAGAGGTTTCCATCAGAATTTCCTATCTTTTAAATCTTTGGCAATGTTTCACAGGAACACTCTTATTATTCAGAGTTAGTAGGTTTTTTACTACATGACATTTTACATTTTAGTCTTATCCAAAGCAAGATACCCTCATTCCTGACTCTTTCTATTTGAAAGAGCAGGCCACACAAACACACAGTATGAGTGTTAAAATAACAAAAATCCTACACTGTAGGAGAAAATTGACATCGTGCAAAATATATTAATAAACATTTTAAAGATTCAAAAGATACAACATTGCTAGACATGGCAACACTGGCTCACTGAATAAGCAGACTGCTTCTTACCTGGTCAGTCAGTGGCAATACATCAGCCTGAAAACGTGCTCCTTGACAGGCTGCTCCCGCTCAGACACGGCAGTAAGATGTGGAAGGGTTTCTATTTGGGCCAGGTTATCCAAAGTCTGATGGCTACGATGAGATTCCTCAAACCTGTCAAGCTTCTAAACGGGTCTCCTAACTTTCAAAAAGATATGCAGCGTTCACCTGGGTACCAAGGCCACCTATTTAGGTTCTAGGTACCCAGCTCAGCAAATCTTCACGGACAGTACCAGGTCAGTATTTACTTGCATCGGCCAAAAATCACCATCGAACTCTGAACTGGTCAAGTCCCTCTGCACCCTGGCAGAAGCACCTTCTCAGAGTTGCTCACTGGGACACAACCGATGCAGAGCAGATGATATGAATGTACCTGACAGTCCTTTATTCTCCAAACACACATTGGTAGAAAGATGCAAAACTAACAGGAAAAAACACTTGCATTTAAATCCTATCAGTCTTACAAAAAATGTTGCATGTAGAAGTATTTAATGTCAAGTAAAATATGCTGCACAGAAATATATTCTATCAGTGGGTAGTGTACGGTTTACGTAAACAACAGATTCATTATGAAACAGAAGGAAACACTTAGATTCAATGTCTTTTAAAACAGCTTAAAGACTAAAAAACCTTTAACACGTAAAGCTGAAGTTACCTTTTGCCTCTCCGCTAACTACCTGTGTTTGCTTCTCTGTGGCATTTTCATACCAAAGGTTAATTCTGTAGTATCATACCCGCCGAGACTCATCCCTTTAAAGTGCCTGCGAAGTACTGAACTTTGTCCACGCTAAAATGAAAAGAGCAGCATTGCTCAGAACTATTGCTTGAACAAATACGTGCAGTTCAAATTACGTGCTATAACAAATCCCTATCAGAAATGCCCTCATTAACATGGAGATGAAGGTGCCCAAATACAGTCACCACATCGTAGATGACTGGAGAAATATTCTGAGAAAATATAAATATAGATATATCTAACACTATATTATTTTAGGACTGTAGCGCCAAATGGTAGATCACCAAATGGTAGATTTCTGAGGAATATACTGAAGGCAAGCAAAATATTACATATATTTCTATCTTAATATGTATGAATACAGTAGAGAGGTTTTGGCATACCGTATTTCTTGGGGGAATGCTATAATTAAAAATATCCTGTAGAAAAAGGAGTTTCTTCATAACAGGAATGAGTATGATAAATACAGTTCTATTGTACAAAATATAGAGTGTTTTGAGAAAACAAAACCAAAATAGCTTTACTATTTGGAGTGAAAGTCATCTATGAAGTGTGAGCCAGAAAGTCAAATATGAACCCTGAAAATCAGGGTTCCGGCTGGGGACTCAGCATGCAGGCTTGCTGAACAAAACTCATTTCTACCCAATTACCAACTTATCATCTTGTTCTTTTTTTCTTCCAAAATGGACAAAAGAAGCAAAAAATCAGTAAAGGGCATGTTAGATACTATTTAAGGCAGAACATAAGAATGCAAAAATAATTATTATATGTTACAATAGAAATATAGATAAGCAGTCTACAGACTTCTAGCAACAGGTAGAAAAAATACAGTATTTTATACATTTGTAGAGTTGAAATTAAGGATAAAGAAATGGTGTAAAAAATGGGTCAGGACAGCTGTTACCAAAATGTACAAAAATAAACTTATCATTTGTGGTATTGAATGTTTTTGCATCATTAAAGAAAGTAATATTGCTCTGATAAACCACAGTCTGTAACTTTTCATTCAAAATCTGAAAGGGATATATAATTACTTTCTAAAAAAATATCTTATTTTCAAATGTATACCCTAGGTCTCGTATAAGCTGTAGCTCTCTACAAAATACCAGTAGTTGAAAGCAAGTCCTGAGACAACCCACATCTTCAGACAACCTGCAGGCAGGCGGTGCACTCGAGGAAGAAAAGGCTTCAAACAGACATCCCCAGTGCCCCTCAGCTCACAGTGCTATTGAATCACAAATTCTTTCACAGATAACCCACAGCTTATACATGTGAAAGTATGGCACAAGCTCCAGTCTAGAAAGTAGAGTCTCATCTTTTCTTTTCTCATACAGAAATTAACATCATGAATCTTTAAGTTGCTCTGGACAGTCAGACCTCTGTGGCTCTACTGAGCATCACAGTTGTCGTGTCCCTGGAGCAGGGGTCTGACCATGCTGAACAGCTCATGGTACAGGAACATACAGTAACAGAGCATGTAAGACGGCAGTAACACTCCTAACTAGCTACCTTTTGGTCTAATAAAATATCCAGCCTTTCCCTCTGAACCTTACCTTACAGTCTTCTCCATTCTTCAGCTTAAATTTTAAGATGGTCAGCATGACAAAATGCTTTTATGCTTTCTATCATGTAACCCACCACCAGCAGTGGTCTGCTATACTAACCGGGGAGAGCTTGGGCCTTCTGACTGCTTGAAAAACTCCTGTTGGAGCCGATGTGAAAAGGCTGAACAAGAGTCACAGTCATTCTGCACAGTGCACTCTGATTCCAGACACACCGACTCCCAGGAACCAGAGCCAGGCAACTGCAACTACCCAACAGCTTTTCCACAGCAAACATTCGAGTCCCCAGAATGGAAAGGAAATGGAAATGAAAAACACAGCTGCTCTCTTCTAAAACTATAGTGTCTCTGGGTGCAATTCACCCTGTCAGAAACAGCCAAGAGAAGGTCTATGCATCACTGAGCTCCCACTCCAACCCTTACAACAGAGCTGGAGTGAAAACAGTAGTGCCTAGACTTGCTGCCTGGATATGATGAATGCACTGACCTCCACCTTTTCTGAGGAGGAAGGCATTGTGACTTCCCTATTAAAAAATCATTTTTTTTTCTCGCAAATAACCTAAAGTCATATTTCCTTCCTATATTCATGTATATATTTTAAATCCTAACATCAATTCAGTTTTTCACTGGATGAGCAGAGGTTGACAGCAAAGGGGTTAATTCAGGTAGCAGATGGGAAGGAATGAAGGAAAGAACAAACAACAGAATGAGAAAGGGCTGCATGCTATTTTTCAAAAATTAATTTAAAATCGATTCGAATTTGCCCCACACGTAGGTCTGCCATCCATCTAGGACTTCTTGTTAAGGAACAAAATAGTTCACAGTGCCTGGTTATAAACCAACCACCAAGTCAGTAGCATTTAAATCCGCAGAGATGCTCTCTGTTGTGTTAGCTAGAACTGTAGATGCAGGATAAATGATTTCTTCAACCGTCACATACGTCCCTGTTAAAAATCCAACAACTCCAATGACAGCTATAAAAATGTCTTTAAATATGGTCCATAAGCTTAAGTTTTCCTTGTAGAAAGTGAGGATTTCAACCAGAGGTGGCAGAATCAGTGCCAGAGTGCTGCTGCTGACGGCTCCGACGAAAGAAATTACCAGGTCTAGGCGAGGGATCAACACCGCTACAGCACCTAGAATACACGAAGAGTAACAGTGGTTTCAGATTCAACATCCTCATGAAAAACAAACCCATGACAAACACATAATCTAGTGGCTCAGGCTTTCTAAAAAGTTCTGACATTCACTATTTTTCCAGCTACAAGTGGTGTGCACTATATGGATTAATGCAT
This sequence comes from Balearica regulorum gibbericeps, assembly GCF_011004875.1. Classification (NCBI taxonomy): domain Eukaryota; kingdom Metazoa; phylum Chordata; class Aves; order Gruiformes; family Gruidae; genus Balearica; species Balearica regulorum. The sequence continues at coordinate 207,544,221 of NC_046184.1, read as the reverse complement.
GTATTTGTAAGATACATCTTCATGCCCATGTGAGATATTTAGTTTCAATTCTGAATTTCTGCACAAGCTGGCAGAGCGTCACGTTAAAGTGTTCTTATATTTAGAGAGTAAATAAATTTGGTCTGCAAATCATAGAGAAATGAGAAATATGAATTGTATGGAGACGTTTTACTTTTTTTGGTAGTTGTTGGGTTTTTAAGACAGAAGAATAAAGTTCAGGCAGAGCAGGGGAAGGGGCTGTTGCATGCTGCCCAGGAGGCACTGGGCAAAAATATATTACTATTAATTACTATATATTACTAATAATCTAAAAGTGACATAAAATTATTCAAAATGAACCAAATCCACTAGCCACTTGGCAGTCTCACAATCATTTAAGTCACTTTTACCTACAAACTCTACCTCTTGAAAAATCTCGGTCTATACAAACGCATTCAATTTGTAAAACGCCACTATAATAGTTACCCAGTTAACTAAACGAGAACTTAATTCTGCCAAGAGACAACTCTGAACATGAGGTCCACTAAGCCTTTTAGCACAGCATGGCCAGTCTCACCTGAAACTACACCATTCACAGAAACAGAATCATTATGTTGGACCAGAACTGCTTCTGGTTTTAACCCCTTCAGCTGGCAAATGTAGGCAAGGTACCCTAGATACTCAGATACACCAGGTGCCATATAATGTTTTCAGTCCTGGATTAGAAAACAGCTTTCAAAGACCAGTTGAGCACAGACCTCTATATGATCCTCTGTACGTGGTGGAAATGTCTCTTTTTTCCCTTCCACGAATATATCACCTTCTAGCTGTCAGACATTATCGTAAACATCCACAGCATCTGCCTGCTTGCCATTTTCTATCACTTCTCATCCAGAGAAGGAAGCAATCAGGAAGAAGGGAATGGGGAAAACTGGTGTAAAAGCCACCAGCAAATCAAAAATACCACATAATGTGTTTTGGTTCTTTCACACCTCCCTTCATAACTCTTCAGCCATAATAAAAGCATGTTTAGCTTTAGAGCAACTCCTCCACCAACCAAATATTACGTAAACAATGTTTATAGCAATAAACAAATGGAACAAGCAGAAAGGAAATTCTCACATAACACATGAAGATGAAAACCAGAAGGTGTGTATAAGCTTTATAATTTCTCAAGATCTTTGCTCTGGGATGAATGCCACCAGCTGCCTCAAATTTTGACAACTTCTGATTCTGAAAGATGACGTACTCAAACTATGTTAGGTTTGATGCTCTCCATTGAGAATATCTAACTTGGGAAAAACTGGCAAAAATTGGCAAATACACTCAAAGTTCCCTTGCAGAACACAACAGTTATCTGCTGCTACCAGGTGGTTACCTGGTTTGCTACACGTTTTAACAAAACCCCTAACTACAGAGATCTCATACCAAAAGGAGGTAAGCAGGTGTAAGCCCACAGAGGGATAAAGGATTCTCCAGTCTATCCCATCTGAAAGAAACATAATCATGCATGGATCTGCCAAGAAAAATCAATTAACCTGGTCTTGCTTGTCATGACTGTAGTTTATTAACGCTTTGTGATTCTACAGAGATATGAGAGGCACCATGTGGCCAAAGGAAGCTTGGGCAGAGACAGAGGTGTCCTTCAGAAAACCTTAGAAGTACCCTGACACTCAAAAATAGAAAAGCCAATTTTTTTATCCCACTGTTACGATGGACCCACTCAATATCAAACAGTTCTTCCATCACACGAACATGACATATAAAGACTGGAAATGTCACATGTTTACACATTATCCAGGATGAAGCTGAATTAAATGAGAAAGGAATTGTGGCAAAGTTAATAAAAGTCACAAAGTACCCACTTCAATAGCTTTGGCAGCCAAAACTCCCCTCAAGCCATAGAAGTAGGCACCACGAGTGCCCAAACAAGATAGGAGGAGCACTCAGATCAGACTGACGCAAGTGTCCTTGGTACTTCCACAGTTCATAAGTAATTGAAAAGTGCAGCTGAAGTGTATTTGCAATGACTAGTAAAACTCTCAGCTAATGAATATGTCGAATGAGTTCTTCTGAAGCGAAAGAGAAGGCTGCACATTTACTATCTTGCCAGTTTAATAGATGTAGTGGGTGTATTCATTAAATATAAATTTTCAACTTCTGTAATAGACCACTTTCAATTCTGCATGTGTCCAGAATTTAGAAGGTACTCATTAATTTATAGTTCACAGTTTTGCTTGAAACATTTTGCTTTATATAAATAATGAGAATATTTTTCATACTTTTTTAATTGGAAAAATAAAACTAGAGTTTATAATTGCTTCAGGTTACAGAAAAGCAAAATGCTGTGTGTTGGTTTGGATCTCATCAAAAATCTGTCCCGCTCAAACAAATTTGTATGAATCTGGATATTGCTCTGGGAGAAAGTTTGGAAATGCATTTCAAGGTTTTAATTAGTGTCTTATTTACCCTTTAATAATCCAAGAGAAATAAAACTCATGTTTATTATCTACCAAAGAATGTCCTCAAGAGTTAAGAAAGGGGCCTGGTTTCCAGGAGAAGTAAACAGGGGGCATTCCTACGGACAGAGTCTGATTTTCTCAGCCACACATAGGTTTTACTGTACAGAAGAAATTTGGAACCTTTATCAACAGTCATGAAACTTTCTAGTTTGGAAGCTGTGGGAATCCCAACTGAAGAAAGAAGTCCTACAATATATTAATATGAGACATATTTATTGGCGAACAGTTAAATAAATTGTTTTCAGGCTCGAATGAAAGAGCAAGAGCCATATGAACAAAGCATCCCACAGAGATAATAAGCAATTGTAACATATGAATTCTACTTTAAACTCTACAGTCTAATCACAAAACCCAGTAAGAATGGATTCCCCAGCCTGTCTCAGCCATGGAGTCGCCCATTTGTTCCACTTGGGGCTTTTCTGGGGGAGGGCTACAACGACGATGAGGGGACGGGAGCATCTCTCATATGAGGAGAGGCTGAGAGAGCTGGGACTGCTTAGCTTGGAGAAGAGAAGACTGAGAGGGGATCTCATCAATACTTATAAATATCTGAAGGGTGGATGTCTGGAGGATGGGGCCAGACTCTTCTCAGTGGTGCCCAGTGACAGGACAAGGGCCAATGAGCACAAACTGGAACACAGGAAGTTCCATCTCAATGTGAGGAAAAATTTCTTCACTTTGAGGGTGATGGAGCACTGGAACAGGCTGCCCAGAGAGGTTGTGGAGTCTTCTTCTCTGGAGATATTCAAAACCCACCTGGACCTTTTTTTTTCTTAAGGGACATATCATCCCAGTGGAAAGATACCCCTAATTTTACTCTGTTTATATTATAGTGCTGCTTCTTTTACAACTTTCTCTCCTTGATACAGAATCATCACATCACTAGCCAGACTTGCTTGCTCAGGTGATTTCAGTGAGACCACTGGGGAAAAAAAAAAGGTTTGCCATCTCTTTACTATTACTCAACCAAAGCGCATTATAACTGCAGATAAAGTAAAATATGTGATTATCATATTTCAACACTTCCTCTAGTAATCACATATTGAGCTACTTTATTTCTATCAAAAATTAATGCATATGACATGCTAAATCCTTGAGCAAGATGGACACTGCTGTAATTAGGATGTATGGATCTAAGTAAAGATTTAATTATAATTTTGGTCCTGTCCATACACAGATCAAAAGCAAAATATATTATGACTTCATCAGGAGATTTTAGTTGAACAGCTCACTTAAAAAGTCTTTTCCATGTTTCTAGTAGGACTTAATTTATTTATAACCATCTTATAGGTAGCCAGAAATCAATTTTGAAATTTAAAAGGCTAATAATACTGATAATTTCTACTAAATTTTCCTTTAGCCCAATAATAAAGCTACTTAGTATTTCTTTACTAAAATCATTAAAAGAAGTTACTTTCCAGATAGTATCAGGTTTTAGATTTTATCTAAGTATTCAAACGTAATTCTGACAAACAACAGGTCAGTGGTATTTATACATGGATATCTGAAGAAACGAAGTAATACATACATTACGAGACCAGTACTATGGCCCAAGCAATTTTTTCTAACAGCAGACTTTATAAATACATGTGGTCAAAAAGACTTAAGGCTTCTTAAGCATGAGAAGTGTTGGATATTACTAAGGAGTGGTAACTTCATACAGTTGAAGAGCAAAATAATTGTCTCAAGCAATACACAGAGTTTTCTTCAAAGGCAGTGACAGAGCTGAAGAGGTCCCTGTTCTGCAGGAAGTCAGCACATCCCAGACTTACTTACTCTCTATTTGTACCACTTTTCCAGGACCAAATCAGAAGACTGGAGCATTGATGTATTAAAGATGGGTGTTTGACGTGCATACAACTTTCCAAAAGCACAGAGCAAAATTGTATTTTTAACAGAGAGATGCCTACGATATGGCAAAGAAAGAGTCCCTGCCAGGAAGAAAAAATGCCTACAATTAAATGTTTGCCACAGAATTCTGGCTGTAGGCAAAATGGCACTTCAAAATATCAGCCTGAATCCTCCTTCCTATTCTAATATCCCAGGCTGTGCTCTCTGCCCATCTTTGCTTACTGCAGTAGTGCTCAGCCCGTCAACTGGCATCCTCTTCTTCCCTTCACCTTACTGCATGCTTTCCTGGATCCCCTTCCCTAATGCAGCACCTTCATATCTTCTTCCAACTCACTCCTTTTCTGCAACAGTCTCCTCCACATTGCCTAAGTTTTGGGTTTTTTTTTCCTCCTAAGAGAACAGAAAACCATTTCTCTGCTACAGACTGCCCCAGAAAGCTTAGTAAGTTTGGCTGAAGTTTACACATGCAGGCTAGACAACTAGAAAATCAGCATATCTACATCTTCTCAAGTGGTCATTTGATCAGGGGATCCATGTTGTGTTTTCTCTGCAAATGTGTTTCTGTGCTCGGTACATGAGTTATATCTTCCACCTTGGCTTGAAGGCAGGGAAAACAGTGCGTGCTACCCCTCGGACATCATCTGAACATTGCAGACTTTATTTAGAGAACCACAATAAACCATTTAACTCTCTTTTATAAAACAGTAACATACTACATCACAGTTAAAACAATTCAATTTTTTTTAAAAATGACAAAATCTAACAGAACTTAGTATTTCAACAAAAAGCTGTTCATTTAAATAAATAACAAAAAATCATGCCTTCCCTGAGAGTTTCACAATGGAAATAAAACTGTATTTTGATATGTATGTATAAAGGTATATAAGACCAAGTAGAAACGTGCTATTAAACTGAAGATAAACTAATACAAATAATCACTTAAGAAAATTTGTAAATAATTTACAGAGCTTTGCACACAGGTAGAAATAAATCTACATATTGATGGATGCAGTTTTAAAAAAAAGGATTTTAGATAAAGATCCTGATATTACATAGTTGTTAATGTGAAAATTATTTTTTCTGGCTAAAAATAGTAATTAATTAGGGTTTGAGGTGGTGCTTGTTTTAGCTATTCTTTGAGACATCAAAAGACTATAAGATATATACTGAAGGTAATTTTTAAAAAAATATTTAGATTCAGTCTTCATCAAAAATAATTTTCTTAACTTCTTAAAAAGCATGCTTTTAAACCAGCTCAATCTCAAACCCAAAACCAAACAGAAAAAGGAACAAAGCAGAAGATTAACTGCAGCTATACTATAAGGTGATAAATTCTACTTTCACATTGGAGAGAAAAAGAGATAGAGCTTGCACACATGATATGGTTTGGCTTTATTCCCTGTGGAATGAACAACTCTTTCATCATTATCTTCCTGCAACATACAGCATGCAGAGACAGAAAGTACTTCACATCATTTGCCCTCACACTACAACTGTTTATGATTGCTTTGTCCTACGTTAGTAGGAAAGACTAGATTCATACAGGAGAAGATGGTTTAAATAACCTTACCCTTAACAATGAGAGGTAATCAAGGACACCGTTCCGAGACACAGCAAAGCCCTAATAACTCGTTCAGGGAATGGGTAGATCCACCCCTTCCCCAGAGCCCTGCACATCAGTTTCTCAAAGATGTGTAAGTAAATTCATTTTTTACAGCATTTAATCAGAGATTTCAAAGCCGTTTACAAAAGGTAATATTTATATTCTTCTTATTCCTCATGCAGAAAGAAGCATCAAGAATGACATCAGACCAAACAGCAACTTAACTTAATCTAGGGAAATACAGGCAAGTCAGCTTCACTTTGGTCCCTGGAAAAATCACAGAGCAAGTCATCTTGAAGCACAGTTCTTGAAGGAGAACAAGATGACTGGGAACAGAAAATGTATTTATCTAGGGTAAATCATGCCTTATCATCCTGATTGCCTTTTCTGATACAATGACTGGATTTATGGATGAGGGGAGAGCAGCAGATGTCACTTACCTCAACTTCAGAAAGGTCTTTGACACTGCCTCCCACAGTATTCTAGTATCTGGATGGAGGGAAACCAGGTGGGTAAACACCTCATTGGACAAAAGTGGTTAATGGGTCACATTCTACCTGGAGGCTGGTGAAAATCCTACAGCTAGTAGGGAAAGTAAAAGCTTCCTCTAACTGACAAAAACCCGAAAGGATCACTTAAGATGACATGAATGATGTTCTTTAAGCCTATAAAAGGATAATGTGCTCACTACAATACTAATTTCTCACAAAAAGTCCCTGTAGCACAAAGTAACAGTGCTGAAAGTAGGCTGTCATCATATTTAAGTCCAAATTAATTTAAATAATTGATTTTTAATCATGATTCAAAGCTGGATTAAACTTTATATTTTAACAATGATACCTCATGGGGTTTTTTATTTCTTAAGTAAAATGACTTAGATATTCATTCTTGCTTATTTATAACTTCAGATGCTATGTCATATTATTTAAATAACAGCAGTGCTAAGTATCTTACAAACTAAATACTTTACTCCCCGGAGAAATTTGAGCCACTTTCAAACGGGAAGCCACACTCTGATTTCACACAATGTTAAAAGTTTTTCATAAAAAGCAAATGCTTGGATTCTCATGTAGTTTTTAAGTATCTAAATTGGCCTGCTTGGTTTGGGCTGATTTTGGTATGATCAGTACCTATTGCATATGGCACATACTATTTTATTACTGACATGCTAAGAAACGACTTGTGAATTTACTGCACCATATAAAAAGTAAATTAAAAAATAACGTCCATAAAAAGACAACAATCACACTGCAGTGGGATGACCAATGCATTTCCGAAATAATGCTTTGCAACAGCTGGTGTCCCAGGCACGAGTTAGTTAAAGCCTGCTGTGTTGATTGATGATACAGAAAAAACGAGCTGCCAAGTGCCTTGGCTTCCCAGAGAGAATCACATGCGGTAGCTACTTGAGGTTCAGCTCCCTGTGTTGACAGGCTTAGGGAGATTAAGTACTGAATTATGGCCTGCAGTCCAAATCCATCAAAAAATGCAGTCATCTGCAGATGTTTTTAATCTTAATTTGTTGGCATTTCACCTCGCAAAGTGAAGTTCAGAGAGAGCAGCTTGCTTCATCATGTAGGAAAACTCGACTGCCAAAAGCATAGCTGCCTACAGCTCAGCACGGGAAATTCAGGCGCAGCGTGTGTCTGAAGCGCCATCCTCTCCCAGAGTCAAGTCAGCCGTGCTCGCTGCAGGCTGGGGCTCGCTGTGCAGGTCACTTTTTGCTGGATGCCTGGAAACACCCCCTGTATGCTATACGTGCCCAGGAGAAGGGGTGACCCTCCTTCCTTCTTAATCTTTTGTGACCCAAGTAAATCAATGCCCACCGTATATACGGGATTGCACATCGTAAGCCTGTACCACTATATACTACCCTTTAGCTATAATTTTCAAAGAGCTCACCATCATCTTTTCAACTTGATGGGAGAGGGAAAATAATAAGCTGATGCTTACAGCAGTCACACAAGAATAGAGGGACTTGGGTTCAGTGCTCTCCTCAAGGAGCTGAGGTTTAAATCCTACTTCGAGTGTCTCAAACATTGAGTTCATAGTTTTTACCTACAAAATTACCTTTCTTTCCCCCCCCCCCAAACATATTACTGCTAGTTAAATCACCCAAAGAAGTTTGCCAAAATTTTTATTTTACTCCTGAGTCATAAGATTATTCAAGATCCCTAAATTGCTGACTCACTGAAGTTTTGCCAGAGGAATTCTCAGATTTTCTGCAGGGTTTTTAAAATGCAGCTCCATTTCGACATTTCTAAAGGAAACAAAACATTTTAAAACCTGTGTGTGTTATCAAAATAGAAATGATCTAGCTGTCAAAGTCTCACTATGACTTCTGAAAAAGCTGTCTTCTAAAATAAACATATTTTCTACTGTTCCCAAGTTTAGCAAACTTAAAGTTACATTTCAAATCAGCTTTTTATTTAAGAACGAAGCAGTTAAATTTCCTGCCCTATAATGGTCAACATAAACCAGCAGGCAGTCTTCGTATCAAGAAATTTTCTGTTAAAAACAGTACGCATAAGAGCCAGTGATTTGACGCATCTGCATAGGATATTGTCATAGGATGTAGGTTGCTCAGAAACAGCAGCACACCAAACAAGCACTTATCTGAGAAGGAAAGACAGCAAAGAAGCAGAAAGCAACTTGATGGACTACGGACTGGAAAATTAACATTTTTGCAGTCTATGAGGAGACAAGCAGTGCAGCTGGTCTAAAGAAACAGTCAATGAAAGTGATTTTCAACACTGTAAAAGTACTGAAACAAGACAATCTCTCAAACAGCTTACAAATCCCCCACGGTTGTAAGATTTGGGATTGTGGGTGCTGTAATTTTATAGAATCATAGAATCATAGAATGATTTGGGTTGGAAGGGACCTCAAAGATCATCTAGTTCCAACCCCCCTGCTGCGGGCAGGGGCACCCTCCACTAGACCATGTTGCCCAAAGCCGCATCCAACCTGGCCTTGAACACTTCCAGGGATGGGGCATCCACAACCTCTCTGGGCAACCTGTTCCAGTGCCTCACCACTCTCACAGTAAAGAATTTCTTTCTAACATCTAATCTAAATCGACCCTCCTTCAGCTTAAACCCATTACCCCTTGTCCTGTCAGTACACTCCCTGATAAACAGTCCCTCACCAGCTTTCCTGTAGGCCCCTTCAGGAACTAGAAGGCTGCAATTAGATCTCCCTGGAGCCTTCTCTTCTCCAGGCTGAACAATCCCAACTCTCTCAGCCTGTCCTCATAGGAGAGGTGCTCCAGCGCTCATTTTGTGTCTCTCTCCATAAGCAAAGGGAAGGCACCATATCCTTAGAAACAAAGCTTTTGATTTGTGCATAGGAAACCTGTTTTCAGCGTGTTTCACCTGTACTGGTCCGTTTAGTATCTTTGGGCATATCACTTCCTCTCCCCATGCCTTGGCTTCCTTATCTGCAAGATGGCAACAATAACAGTGAGTTCCTTTGTAAGGCACTTTGACAGTGATAGATAAAAACAATATGAAAATAATAAACTTTACTATCATTGCAATAGCTGTTAGAGCTTTAATACTTATGCTGGAACTCTGATATCAAAGAGCATCATTAATTGTCCATGTGCCTACATGATAAATGGTAAATAAGAAACTGAGCTGGTGTTACATGAACAGACACTCTTTTTTTGGGCTATCCTCAAATGCTTTGCAGTCTGTTTTAGGGATGGTTTTCCTCCTATACCGAACTCTACGATAATTCTTTGGTAATGCTTTTAAGTGGACAGTGAAATGATTATGTGTAAATATACCTTAGAAAGCAGTATGGATTCCCACAGGATAAAAGGCAATATCAAGCACAAGATATTATTGTACTACAATGCCATTTTTTTAACTAGCAGGCATTACAACCACTGCTGCCAACGTCCTTAAAAGTATCAGTTTCCCAAAGTAAAAACAGTGCCTGTAGGTAGCATTCCAAATAAAAATGAAGAAATCTGGCAAATCAAGTGAGTATGCTTCCAGTTATAGCTCATCTGAGATGACTGTGAAGCATGGTGCTGATATCTGTCCTAGGGCTATTTAGATAATCATTATCTAACTTTCCACAGGGAAAAAAACCCCAACTTTTTCTTCCCCAACAGTTACTGTTGAGTTAATGTTTAAACTCAATCCCTCTTTCTTTCTCAAAAATAAGTGTCTAAAAAAACATAAGATTTCAGATAAAAGTCCTTAAATAAACTTTAATTTAAATTAGGTGTTATGCTTTTACTTAGCAGTATAATTCACCATTCTCCTGGAGAAACTGGCTGCTCATGGCTTGGATGGGTGTACTCTTCACCAGGTAACAAGCTGGATGGCCGGCCCCAAAGAGTTGTGGTGAATGGAGTTAAATCCAGTTGGCAGCTGGTCACAAGTGGTGTTCCCCAGGGCTCAGTACTGGGGCCAGTTCTGTTTAATATCTTTACCAATCATCTGGATGAGGGGATCGAGGGCACCCTCAGTAAGTTTGCAGATGACATCGAGTTGGGCAGGAGCGTTGATCTGTTTGAGGGTAAGAAGGCTCTACAGAAGGGTCTGGACAGGCTGGATCGATGGGCCGAGGCCAACTGTATGAGGTTCAACAAGGCCAAGGGCTGGGTCCTGCACTTGGGTCATAACAACCCCAGGCAATGCTACAGGCTTGGGGAAGAATGGCTGGAAAGCTGCCCAGCGGAAAAAGACCTGGGGGTGGTGGTCGACAGCCGGCTGAATATGAGTCAGGAGTGTGCCCAGGTGGCCAAGAAGGCCAACAGCATCCTGGCTTGCATCAGGAATAGTGTGGCCAGCAGGAGTAGAGAAGCGATCATCCCCCTGTACTCGGCACTGGTGAGGCCGCACTTCGAGTACAGTGTTCAGTTTTGGGCCCCTCACTACAAGAAGGACATTGAGGTGCTGGAGTGTGTCCAGAGGAGGGCAACGAAGCTGGTGAAGGGTCTAGAGCACAAGTCCTGTGAAAGCAGCTGAGGAAACTGGGATTGTTTGGTCTGGAGAAAAGGAGGCTGAGGGGAGACCTTCTCGCTCTCTACAACTACCTAAAAGGAGGTTGTAGCCAGGTGGGTGTTGGTCTCTTCTCTCAAATAACAAGCGATAGGACAAGAGGAAATGGACTTAAGTTGTGCCAGGGGAGGTTTGGATTGGATATTAGGAAAAGTTTCTTCATCGAAAGGGTTATCAAGCACTGGAAGAGGCTGCCCAGGGAAGTGGTTGAGTCACCATCCCTGAAGGTATTTAAAGCCATGTAGATGTGGTGCTTAAGGACATGGTTTAGTGGTGGAATTGGCAGTGCCACGTTAACGGTTGGACTTGATAATCTTAAAGGTCTTTTCCAACCAAAAAGATTCTATGATTAAACAATATACAATTAAAGATAATGGGATTTTCCTTTTCATGATATAAACTACTCTGTTACCCTGAAGTTCAATGTTAACATAAAAGGACATGTGAAAGCAGACACAGAACATAGGCATTGGCTTCAATTTACCTGTTTCAATGGGGGCTCGTATTAGATACAGATTTCAGAGAAGATTCTCCTTTGAAATTAGGAAAACATACTGTGATTCAGTATTGTACAATAAAAGGCTTTATTAGAAAACCCTATCCCCCTGCAGAATTTAAGCCAATTCAGATAGTCTCTGAAAACCACCACGCAATTAGCACTACCTATGTGATGATGATACCATGATTTATTTGGCAAGATCAATTTTAAATAAAAGTATTTTGATTGCCACCAACCATATATTCATATTTTTCTTCCAGCTAACAGACCTCTCCAATAACATGTCCTTTTTACATGACTGTTAACACTTTTGTTGCTTCCTAATGGCAATAAGTAAATATAATTGTCGCATCACTGCTAAGATTTACTTTACTTCTGATAAGCCTAAAACTAGCCAGCTTAATTAGATCAATTATACATACAGCCAACAAAAACTCTTCAGAAAATGCCATACTGTCTCTATACTTTGAGACAAATAATTGCATTAATTAAAATTATTGGAATATTCTTGTGGAAATTCTTATGTACACTTTCTGTCTATAGTCTCCACATTACCAAAAATAATGTAAATTAACATAAAAATGTGAATTAACACTATGCTTGTGTGTTGGGGTTGCATGGCAAGGTTTTCGCAGTGGGGGGGGCTACAGGGGTGGCTTCTGTGAGAAGCTGCTAGAAGCTTCCCCTGTGTCTGATAGAGCCAATGCCAGCCAGCTCCAGGACGGACTCGCCGCTGGCCAAGGCCAAGCCAATCAGCACCTCTGTGATAACATATTTAAGAAAGACAAAAACAGTTAGAGAGAGCTTTTGCAGCCAGAGAGAGGAGTAAGAAGATGTAAGAACATCTGCAGACACCCAGGTCAGTGCAGAAGGAGGGGCAGGAGGTGCTCCAGGCGCCGGAGCAGAGATCCCCCTGCAGCCCGTGGAGAAGACCATGGTGAGGCAGGCTGTCCCCCTGCAGCCCATGGAGGAAGGATGAGGGGGTGTAGAGATTCCACCTGCAGCCCGTGGAGGACCCCACGCCGGAGCAGGTGGAGACACCTGAAGGAGGCTGTGACCCCGTGGGAAGCCCACGCTGGAGCAAGCTCCTGGCAGGACCTGTGGCCCCATGGAGAGAGGAGCCCACGCCAGAGCAGGTTTGCTGGCAGGACTTGTGACCCCGTGGGGGACCCACGCTGGAGCAGTTTGCTCCTGAAGGTCTGCACCCCGTGGGAGAGACTCACGTTGGAGAAGGTTGAGGGGGAGGAGGTTGAAGCTGGGAGTGAAGTTGAGCCCGGGAAGATGGGAGGGGTGGGGGGAGGTGTTTTAAGAGTTGATTTTATTTCTCATTCCTCTAGTCTGTTTTGCTTGGTAATAAATTAGATGAATTTCCTCTCTAAGTTCAGTCCGTTTACTTGTGACGATAATTAGTGAGTGATCTCTCCCTCTCCTCATCTCGACCCACAAGCTTTTCATTGCACTTTTTCTCCCCTGCCTAGTGAATGAGGGCAGTGATAGAGTGGCTCTGGTGGGCACCTGGCCCTCAGCCAGGGTCAGCCCACCACAGCTTGAAACTCATCAAAACACTAACTTTTTAAAGTAAAAAAATTTAGTGTTATGACTTCATCATTAGCTCAGGATGATGCTATATTTATATCTAATATTCAAATTTAGAGCACTTTTGTTAAAAAAAAACTAGTCTTGTGGGATGAGAATATAAAAATATATTATACTGGTTTTTGTTCCCAAAATATTGATCTGGATGTTGGAGCACTGCTTTACTATCAACTTAAATTGAGGAAGCAGTTTATTCCTTGCCAAGAGCCTTGTAAATATTGATTTAAGGATGCGATTATAACCATGGAGTTAAGACTATTGATCTACCCATTGTTGTTATAAGAATAAATTTAGAAAACAGTGACTTATTAAGAACATAAAATTGCCACAAGTTTTGTCAATTAGAAGAGATGATACCGCTATTTATATTTCAGATGGGGAAGAACTTCCTCTCATTAGTTCTCCTCTAAAGACAAAGTCGTGAAAGAAACAAGAAAAAGGAATTATGAAAATACTCACAGGAGAACATTATATCAAACTGTATCAGAATGGACTAAAAGGATTTTCCAATATAAGTAAAAGAATGAAAAATTATAGTAGATGTGGATTTAAGTAAAAGGGGCTTATGGTAAGGTAGATCGGTATTGACTGTTGCTTTTTGAGATAAACAAAAAGTGATGACTGGATCAATCTTAAATGTAAACAGCATGTCACAGAAAATCAGATTTTACAGGTTAGGCATGGCTGAACACCACAGAGCACTGCAGAGGATGTTAACATTATCAGAAAACACAGTAGGTCAAAATTTTGCTCTCAGTCCTACCAGCAAATATCCATACCTTGGTGGTAATGTACTGTCTTTGTGTAAATGGCAGTTCAGTGTCTATCCCACGGACTGAGTTAACCAGTATGTTTATTGGATATACGTAATTATAAAAATATTATGCTTATTATATTTATTTTTATATATTAGATGTAATTTATATAAATTGTATTTTTATAATTAACTATAATAATTATTCTAATACTTCACTTAATGTATAAAAAGCAAAGCAGTATAGCAAAAAAAGATAGGTACTTAATTGCACTGAATGTGGATAGATTAGACACACATTCAAGTTGGATTCGTCTTCTGACCTTTATCTCAGGAGGCCTATGAGATCCTCTCCCAAAGACCTTGAAGGATCAGTTACAAAGGAAATGAAGAACACTTTTTGTGCAAAAGAATGCTCAGATTTTGGCCCTCCCTTTTGTTATCACGAGATCTCTTAAACACTCTCAAGGTAAATGATTCTTTCTGGATGAGACAAAGTAGTTGGGAATATAATGTAAAAAAGATACTCCTTCAATGAGGAAGAAGAGTAAATGACAAGGTCTTATCCATCCCTTCTGTTTATGGCACATCCGCATGAGCAGATCATAAAGCCATTCATAAGCATCTTCCTCTTCAGAGTCAGTTGCAATATTTCAGTAAGGCAGGGAAAGGAAAAATCACATAAAAAGAAAACAAAACAGTAATGTGAAAATGTAACACTGCAAGGATGCAATTCATTTAAACATGCTATACATTTTTTCTTAATTTTTCTCTGACATTTTAAGGCTGTATACCTTCATTATGACAAGCGATCTTTAAAGTCCTAACTGCAGCAGGCTGGTGAAATCATTATAATGAAGTCACAGAGGACTTAATTCTCATACACTTCCATCTCTATCTCAAGACTTAAAGTTAACTTTGCTGCCCTTTATACAGGGTAAGGGTAGAGGAAACAAAACAAAAAAAAAATTAAAAAAATTTTAATTTTGACCGATGGCAGTTCAGAAGACACACAGAAGCACACAACTGCGGCTAGCAGCCAGCAATTCCCCTCCAATCCCTTATAAAACAAGACAGACATCTGAAAGCCTGTTGTGAGGATCAGCTTATCAAACCACTAATCATGAATAGCACTAAGGCATCATTAACATTTTAGCTTTTATGCTTATTTAAAGCACTAGCAAAGAAAATGCCTGGAGTGACTAATTCCAGCTATGAAGTAATTTTTTAAGAAACAATTTAAAACAAAGCAATGTTTCACTTTTATCAAAAAGAAAAAGAAGCACTAGGATGCCGGTATACAAACTGGCACAAAAGTTATATTTTCTTTATTGTTAGTTGTTTTCAATATGCAGTGAAAAAGTTCTCAAATACTTTCAAGAAATGCTTTTGCTACCTTTATCCTTTGCAATTTTCAAAAGGCTTACTTGCAATCTGCCTATCATTTCAAGCATCTTGAAAGAAAAAAATGCACATTTGGTTCTCTGCACAACAAAAAATATTTTTCTTCATCTATAAATTAGGAAATTATTTTGAAAATAAAGTGCTTTTCTAATTCGAAGTCTGCATTCAGGACCTCCTGCTAGTTGCAACCCAACCTTAGCAGCAGATGTCCTGCTGGGGCTCATTTCAATTGGCCTTCCGTTTCATTGGGCCTTCCAATCAATTGCTGAAATTTTTTTCACTCAGTATGCATTAAAAATGGTATTTCACCATTCAGATTTTAAATGCTCTCTCATGCTAACCTAGCAATACAGATGAGTTAAGAACACTTTTCACTCATTTGTACATGAGCTCACACAAGACTGCAGTCAATCGCAGGTGCTAACTGCACTTCCCCTGCCTTCCCTGGGAAAGCAGAGTTTGCTCTCTACCAAGTAGTGCTGCTAAAGGAACACAATCACTTTGACTCCCTGTCACTCTTAAATTTGGATAAAAATCTTACCTAAATGCCCCTTGTCGGTTGAGTGATACCCAGAGTGCCACACACACGTTAACACATAGAAGTGTGTCAGTTCTCCAGAGAACTCCGCATGGACAGAGCCCCCAGCAGGGAATTCACTGAACCACAGTTTGCCTCTACTAGAACCACAGTTGAATATCTTGCTGGTCTGTTAGATAGGAAAAATAATTACCACTAGAAAATTAAAACAAAATGCCAACAATTTGTAAACCAAAACTGTACCCAGACAGGTTTAGCCAAGTCATAGACTTAATTGTCAGTCAGAGGAGTTTATCTGAGTAAATAATTGCTTAGCTGGTTTTGTTGAATTTTTTGTACCTAACTTTTCCCAAAGTTGAACTACTCCATAACAAAAATGTTTATCTTTCCTGAGCTAGGTCCTCAGCAAGAGGGGACAATGTTCAGTGTCTTCCAACTTACTAATTAGCTTGTATGTCTCTACTGACTACATAAACATCCTATCTGCAAACAGGAAGATCAATTAAGGGACTCACTGGCTATTCCATCCTTCTTTAAAGCCAGAGCCACAGAGAAGACCACTCGACTAAACACGTCACTTCAGGCTGACTGGATGCCACTGAAGATATGGATACAACTTTATAAGAAAGGGAAAACAATTTGTGATAAATCCCAATGGAATGAGGGAGAAGTAGGAAAATTGGGCTTCCCTTTCCTTAAGCCATGTTCATAAGGCGATACTGCAAGAAATACAGATCAACTCAGCAGCACAACAATCAGACAGGGTAAAGACGTATGAGATAAACCAGCCCTAAGCAGAATTCTTATGCCTAAAATTCCTGGGACTTTACTGAGTAACAACTTCAAATTTCATTTTCTGCTATGCAGAGAAATATAAATAAAATAGAAACCCCAAAAATGTATGTTTTCTTTAACAAGAGAACTTAAAATAGTAGACTTATTCCCTTTAGTGCTCTAAAACAGATAATTCATCCTATGGGTGACAGACTCCCTTATTCTTTTACTGTGAACTGGCTTCCATGTAGAGACAGGCACATTGTGAAAATCTATTTTCAGTCATAAAGGTAAATGATTTTTTAAGAATTTCTGAGATGTAAGCTGTAACCTACCACTGAAAGGAAAATTAAACAGCAATACACTGAGAATTAGTAAGGATACAAAACCAAACCAAACCTAAAGGAGGGCTTCTGCCATGATCAAAGCAATCACTTCAGCTGGCGGCTCAAACGTTAAGAGAAAGAGATTACTAAAAGCAAGAGATTACTACGTAAGTTATATTACAACTATGATATCTTTATCTTCAGAATATAGTTCTTTCATTCTTTTATTGGCTCATCCTTTCCATTATTATGGTGATTTGATCCTTATTCATGCTAGTTTAATTTTCTTCAAATATCAGCCCTTAAAAATCTTCTTTGAAATCTCTTCATTAAAAAACTGAAGTCTTCTGTTTTCACCTTTAATTCCCACACTAAAACCAGTTCAGCATAACTTCTTCCCGAGCTACGTACTTTAGCTCTGCTAAACACCGCCAAAAACAGGTTTTGCTCCAGGATGGCTTTAACCTGTGCTAAAATCTTTAAGATGTTTTTTCTAATTATTGGCAACTTACTGTTGTACAATTACCAACTTATACCTTTGGTAGATTTGGGTTTGTTTACGTTTTTTGCCAGCCCAAGTAAGGAGTTCAGCAATTCTTTCTCCAAAGCACAGTATACTGATCATCCTCCAGAAGAAATTTTCCTATTCCATCACCAAGAAGAAGAGTAGCTTTCATGCACACAGCATTTCAGAAGGGATGAGAGGAGGTTCTTACTCAAGTCCTCGAAAAGTTAGTGGATGGCTGAAGAAGTGATTATTGTAGCTCTGCAGAAACTCTGCGGTCCCATCAAATTTGTCCACATGCTGTGACCTAACTGCCCAGGCTTTAATAAAAGGACTGATGGGGCAGACAATTACTCAAAAGCTACATCATGGACAGACTTTTTATTAAAAGAGCTGGAGTCCCAAGCAGGAATCTCAACAGAAATCCACGTTAGCTACTTACTCAAAGTGATTCGGCATCTTATTGTCAGTTGTGACACTGCAAATTAAATTTTAACTTTTCAATAGGAAATATAGATAAAATATACCTATTTTTACAGACTAAATCATCAGTACCTTAAACTTTTATTTAAAGTTGCACTAGGCTTCTAACACAGCAGCCTAATTTCCAAAGGGAGACATACCCACTCACATTACAGGTGGGCAACAGTACCTTTGTTGGCTGCTGTAAGAAACTAAAATTAAGACCAAATTCATTACTGGAAGGTGCAAACTGCTACTGCAGATAAAGTTTTCTGTATAAAGTACAACCTCTGCCTGTAATTTGAAAATATATGAAGCAACATACAATTAAGGAATGCAACAAAACTCACTGTCAAAGACATTTTGGCAAACAGAGCTTAAGACTCTTAATTACTCACGGGCTGCACTATTTCATTACAATCCTTTGCCTCTCTCTATGATGTCAAAAGGAAGTAAGTAAATTCCAGCTTTTCTTGCAATTCTTGTTACTGAATTCACTACATAAAGTAAAACAGAACATTTCTTATTCTAACTTTCCTCCTGAAGGAGGTTAATAAACTACATTTTAAAAATAACTGGCAAGTCAGCTTAAATTTTCAGAAGAAAATTTAAGGGAATGTGATAAAAAGACATGGTTTAATTTCCTCCCTAGGTAATATGCAATCAAAAGAAGCAGAGAGGAGAAAACACTTGAGGAGGAGTTGCAGAGGCAGCAAGATGATGCACCCAGAGCACCTGTCAAGAGCGCTGTATCATGCAGTTCTATTGCAGTTTAAATGGCTTTCAGCTCACATTTTCTCAATGTTGGTAAAGAGAAATGTATTTCACTTTTTGATCTGAACAGACACCACTTTTATAACTGGCAGACTTGTCACTCTCAGTTCAGTGTACTGAGTGTCAAACAGCTACAAAGCTGCATCAGTATGAGTCGTTGAAAACAACAGTGCACCAACTGATTTAGGTTCTTGCCATACCCACACATCTTGGGAAGCCCCGAATTAGCTGCAGTGAAAGAAATGGAGATGGAAAGAGGTGAAACAAAAGAGAAAGTAAAGATTCTCAAGGAAAGAAAATATCAGAATGATCATGAATGCAATAAGGTAAGACACTGTAATGATTAATATTTGGACATCTACAATATCACTATGGCAGGAGTTCACTGTGCTAAATGCCATATAAAACCACCGTCAATTTTATTTCACACAGCTCTCTGTCCTTCCAGAAAATCTCTCATGCCTTCAGGTGAACAAATCTCACTTTTGACTTCAGCACAATTTTCTTGTAAATATATATCAACAGAGAAACACGGAAAGACTGCATGAAGGAGGTAATTTTATTTTTAATCTTATCATAGAATAAAATTGATGCAGAATCATGCTATATCTTACAAGTTGCTTTATACCTATT
The DNA here is from genome assembly GCF_011004875.1 of Balearica regulorum gibbericeps. Lineage (NCBI taxonomy): Eukaryota > Metazoa > Chordata > Aves > Gruiformes > Gruidae > Balearica > Balearica regulorum. The sequence goes on along the minus strand of NC_046184.1, from coordinate 207,524,983 downwards.
ATATAGAAGTCCCTGCCCTGCAGAATTTATAATCAAACAAAAAGCTAAATGTAAGATGTAGTAGTTGCACATCAGAACAAAAATAGCTGCCTACTTCAATGCTGTGTTTTTATATTTCATTAGCCTTGTATTATAGTGTCAAAAATAAAAACGTAGTCCACTCTATATTATTTTCAACTGCCCATAAAATTGTACACTAAAAATGAAACCTTTTAGAAATGACATTGAAAAGGATTCAAAACAATTTCATTTCTCCATTTGAGAAAATAAAAATCAATTTAAAGAAAATCTTTTCCTCTATAATACTACAGTTTAAAATGGTATAAAATAGAAACTTCTGAAATTTAGTGGTGTTGCTGGAGACCCATACTTTTAGAAAATACCTACTTCAGTTAAGTATAGAGGAGCAGCCTGAAATGCTTGACAAGCTGTAATCAACATCGTAGCACTGCTTAGTTTTGTCTTAAGAATGCAATGTGTGATGCAGCAGCTGCAGAATGGTACAATCAAACACTATCCAAATAAACATTCTTTTTACATCAGAAATGTTGGCACAGTAACTCTTTGTAAAAACAGTACAGCAGAACTTGGAAGTTCTGGCCGTTATTCATGCTTCCACCATGTCGAAGACAGAAAAAAAGAATAACCGCTATTGATGTAAAGCACAAGAAGTTTGATTTTCTTCTAAAATTTAATTCAATATTTAGTTATCAGTTTGAGAATTACCTTAGGGATGAGACTTATCCTGCCTCTTCTGCTCCTCCATTGACTACACTGAATTTCAACTCAAGTAACTACCCAGTTTGTACCCTAAAAGTAGTTAGCCTAAGCGCAACTGCTAATACACATCACACTGTCACACATGTCCAATACAGATTTGCTTCTCTATGTTAAAGAATGAGATACAATCTGTTTGTTTTCTCAACAGGTACATATTCACAAATTCTAAAAGCTTTGGAACTGTTTTTATTAAATACTTTCACCTATGTCAAATGAAGAAATAAAAATAATACAAATAAATTTAAAGGCCACAGCCCTTCATAATCACATATGTATGTTATATTCTATGGGCGTTCTGGAATTAACTAAATACTTTATGGTACTGCATATTAAATACTCTAAATTTTAACAAGTTTCATGTTACCTTACCACATTCTTGTACAGGCTGGACTATTTATGGCTGATATCAATCAGTTCTGCTAACAAAAAAAAAAAGCAAATTATGGGATGAAATCCAAAGCAATATAGTATGACCTTAGAACACATAGCAGTTGGCATCGATAGTTGTTTGAATGGATAATTTAAAAAAAATTTTAAAAAAATCAAATACTATGGACTTTTGAAGAAATCAGACTAAAATTACTACTTCCCAGTTGGCCCAGACATGTCCTGAACTGCAGAAAGACTAACTGAAGTCAATGCAACATGATTTCATCCTATAGATTTGCTGTGGACAAATTTTCAAACTTAGGTCCTCAAAAACAGTCAATTAAATCTCCCCAGTACTGTATCTCTGCATTATGGCATCTAAATAAGCAGATTGCTTTCCTCACAACCTGATCACCTGCAGCTGCGTGAGACAAACTAAAGAAATAAATCTTACTGGTACACTGCACAAAAATATCAGCTGTGTAAATCTGAACATCAGAGTGTTTTCATACACTTATAGCTAAATACCACTTAGGCACCTCATCAAATCATAAATTGCTTCCTATAGATGAACCGAAATTTAAAATTACTTACATGTATTCACACAAGGATAATTCAAGACAAGCGTCTGAATGACGGCATTTAACCTAAGTGTCAGACAGAGCAGCGTGACTTGAACAAAAATAAATCCTTAGGTATTTGGAATACCCTAGGATAGCAATAGAAAAACATTAGGAAAAAAAAAAAACCAAACTGTCTCAAACATCTAAACTTTCTCAAATGTAAGTGCTTTTAATATTTGGAATTTTTAGATCTGGACTACTGGAAATCACATTTTAAATTATACTTTCCCAATTCTACACAGTGGAATCTTTGGCTGTCAAGAAGTGAATAGGCGCATGAAGGAACTTTAACATCTCATTCAGCATTAATGAAGTTGACACTTGAATGCTAAGTTAGAGATGATGAAATAAACTGAGTTTATTAACACGCAGATCAGAAGGAAAAACAGGTGATGGGAACAATTTGAAAACCGATTAGTCTGTACTAGGAGAAAAGAAAATGTAGAAATATAGTTAGATTTTGTGGAGGATGGTGTTTCAAAAATTCAATGACTAAAAGCCAGAGAAAATTGGACAGGAAGTGAAAAGCAAAGTTTGGCAAACCTATTTACTTTGGTTCATAAGCCTTTGCTTAAAATGACAGAATATTGCACCTTATTCCAATAGACTTTTGTGACTTTGACTGGGGTTAAGGTATCAATCCCATCCAATGAAAGATATTTCAATAAATGTGAAATACTCTAATAGAAGACAAAACTCCTACCTATATTAGCTGTACCAGGGACAAATTAAAAGACTCTAAACTGCAGGAGTTCAAAATACAGCAAGGACTATGTTCTGCATATTGTACAGACACATTTTTAAGGGTCTGGTCTTAAAAAGCAGAATATGGAAGAATTAGTGCTGTTGATTGCACTGCCCTAGTGGTCTACTTATGAGAGTGGGAGCTCTTACTTTAAATTTTTAACATAAATACTTTTCACAAATCTTTGACAACCAGAAAAGTATGTAGGCATAAATAATGGATATGACATTATACAAATGTATATATTTGTATATATAGAATGTAATAGTCTCTTTAGATAATAGGAAGGATTAAGACTGTACAGACAACCTTGATTCCATGATTTCTTGATGTCAAGGCTTTATAGCAAAGCTAAGGAATTGTACAGGATACCACAATTCGAGACCAGACTTGAATACAAAACTGCATGCTGCATATTGAACATGCTTGAGTCTTTTAAAATAATGGCAACTTTTCCAGACAGAAATCCATTCAATTTTTCAGCATTCATGTTATCATGGACATACAAAAACCCTATCGGCTATGAATGTTTGGTATCATCCATACAAATGTATTCAATCAACAGAAAAAAAGGCTGGACAGCACTACTAACAATTATTATTCCTAAATTTTATTTGAGAGTTCATTTTCTAGTTGCTGGATTTGATTAAAATATAAGAAGCCCATATTTAACACATTCTTTTAATTTTCCCTCCTCTTTGTTTCAACAAAAAACTAAAATCACATACCCCATTTTCTACTTAAGTAAGCACCTATACTGACAGATCCCGTCATCACACTCAGGTGTTTTCTGCTCACACTAGCTTTATATAACTTCCTCACCAACCTTAAAAAGTTTAACGGTATTTATTTCATGGGCACAATTTAAATGCAGAGTTTCCATGTTGTTTGTTTTAACTGGAATGGTAAAGACATTCCATTTAAAAGACATGTACAAACTAAACAGCAGGGAGAAACTCAAACTCACTTATTGCCTTTAAAAAAAACCATGCCACAAACTCGTACTTTACTTGCTGTAAGTCACTACTCCTTCAAACGTTTCAACCAACGTTTGTGAGTCCTGTCTCTAAACTGGATCAGGGAAGCAATCTATTTACCATCTTCCACTGCAATTATCTTGCAACCTGTCCATGCGATGCAAATCCTTTTGTTAAAGCCACATATTACACAAACCATCAAGAGCTCCACGAGGCTAGGCATATCATTGAAACTCCTCTAATTTCTCCAGTCGACGTCAGAGTAATAGTCAAGTTTTCTGTTTCCACAATAGCCTTAAGCTTTCCCTGAGGCATGATTATTCTGCAACTGACCCATGGAAATCCTGACAGTCCATCAAACAAAATTAAAACCTGAAGCCTAGAAGGAATGGTGAACCGTGCTTCAGAACAAACTTTCAGGTTGAAAAATGCTATCCGTGACGCTGCAGTCCTTTTCTCTGCATCGCAATTCTCTGTTTTCCTGCAGGAAGAGTCAGACCTACTGCTAACTACAGACAGGGACTGCCCCTTCATGCAGCCAGTTTCCTTCTCCTTTTTTATTTTCTTAATCTAGCCATCACAAATGGCAGTCAAGGTATTACATGGTGTTGTAAGGTCGATCAAGATAATACCATAGTTGTATTCCATTTCTAAGGGCCACAGGTAAACTCTCTTCTGAACTATAATCAAGTACCTTTAAGAACTGCTACTACTAAATCCTGCCCCTCAACATACTTTGTCCCCCAGGATTTCCAAGTGATCAGCACCAGGAATGCACAAAAATCCTTGACAGGTCCACCAGATATTTGCAATAGGGATTACGTTCCATGAGTGCCTTGAGAAGCCAGTGGTAAGGGCAACCAGGGATTCTCTGCTGATTCGAGTGGAAAAGGAATGAAGTTTTCACCACACCTTCCAATGTAAATGGAAGCCTCCTTTAAGAACTCAATTTAAATTGATGCAGTGATAATTAATATGGAAATGATACACACCTGTTCCCTCAGCATGTCACAATTTTGTGTTGGGTTTTTTGGGTTTTTTTCTCTATAGGAATGTGCTGGACATGAAGCATACTGAATCTATTTCTGTTTATCATTTTGTTCTTCTACAAAAGCAACCCAAAAAGTGTCCCTCCTTTCAGAAGCATTTCTGTTGGCAAGGTTTACTGTAGATACACATCACCTGTTTGTCTCTCATCCCTTTATTTGCTCCTTTCACCTACCAACTCGCAGAATTTCACAGAATCTGTTTTCTTAGCTCCTTTGGAATAGGAGAAGATAGGAAAACTATTCTGATTATTTTATTTCAGCTGTGAATAATTCTTTTTGTGCAGAAAAGACAAGCTGACAATGATTTCTTCAATGTCACAGGTGTCCTTCTGTATCAGCTAAAGTAGATACGCTTAAGATTCATGATTATTAGTAAGAAATTCCTGGGGAAGATATTCAGCTTCATTTATTGGTTTAAGAAACCAAAAAATACAGCAATGATGCCATGGCTCTAAAGTACTATGTAACAAGAAACGTATTATGTAATTTATAACTTCAGTGCAATGAAACATCTCACAAACACTCTTTAATAAGAAATGTCTTTTCCAACTTGTGCGTGGCATAGGTGATGCCAATGAAGACTTTCATGACATTAAAAACAATCAGATTACTATGAAATATTACAATACCATTTAAATAACAAAAATGCTGAAAATCTCTACCCAGAGAACTCTGCTCCCCTTGATAAAGGAGAGCATTCTGCTCCTGAAGCTCACAATACAGCTCTGCTCCAGCATGCTAACAGACATCTCACCTCTCTGCTTCCCCTTCTTCTTTGTGTTCTTACAAATTGAGCAATTGGATAAAAAATCATCACCGTACTTAGATTTTTGTGTCAAGTTTTATTCTCCTGACTTTTAAACCATGTGATGTAAGTTATTTTAATTCCTTAGCTGAAACAAATTGTTTCCTCTACAGAGAGTTCATATATCACATTTTTTTTCTTTCCTCTAGACAAATTTGCAGTACATAGTCACAGGTATTTTCATTGTACCATTACTATATTTAATCCCAATTCAGACAGATATGCATGAATGTGGATGCAAAACAAATGGTTTAGTACAGCATGACATTTTAGGACAAGTGTGTTGTTAACTGAGTCGTCAACATGTATTTCAACTGACACTATTTTCTGAGTGCAGTCTAACCTGCAAGACCAGTAATATTTTACGAATGCTTTATCTACAGTAAGAGTAACGTTTACCTAATTGATGTTTGCAAGGTGCTCTACAGACACGATGCGTGCACATGAACCACCAGCATCAATTTTTCACGTTGAAAATGCCTTTGGAAAATAATTCCATGGTATTATTGCAGAAATAATTACTGAGAACACAGTGATCTGTGACTGAGGCACTCTAACACATACCACTTTAGCAAACTATCCTCTTCTTGTGCTTTTGTCAGGACCATCTGACAAAACCCAGTAATTGTTAAGAGAATTAAAATGGGAACACTTTACTAAAAAAGAGAAAATGGCAGAACTGAGTCTTCATGAAATGAAAAATGGATCACATTGAGATCTAGTCACACTAAGAAACAAGACAAGATTAAAGGAAAGAAGTTTTCACATGCCTGATAGTACACTCCTGTACTGACTTTAACTGGGCTGAATTTGAAAGATTGATTCACCCTCAAGAAGCACCTATCCATACTGTCTGTCTCATCATCAGATATTTCAAAAACATGAAACATGCTTACACAGGGAAAACAACCTTGGGAATGTTTTAGATGTATTTTTAAAATGAAATGTGGGCGTATTTTTTATCTCTTTCTCAAACTTTTTGCTGCAACCACTCCTTTGGCCAAGTACATATGAGAGATCGCAGCCGTCGCAGCAGAAATGAGCCCCTCTAGGATTTGAAGTTACATTCGTCCCCTCCAAAGGAAGTTGACGGCACTCATGCTCCTCATTTTAGCATGAGAGGTAAGTGTCTAGTGTTGAGCTGAATGAGTCTGGTCTTGAGATTTAAACTAGATCAGTGTGTGACTCAGAAAAAATAATCTAAAATGTTATGTAGTTCTAACACACACCAAACCAGCAAATTCTGAAAAGTTTTGAAGTCTGCAATTTTGAGTCTTTTCTGAATGGTAACAGGCAACTCATCAGGAAGCTGTAACTTTTGTTGGTAGTAAAAAGATTCCCAGTTCACTCTTGCAACACCACTCCTATTGCCTACATAAACAGGACCTAATGGATTCAGCTCTGACTTTTGCCTATCTAGGTCTCCAGGCAACAGGAACCAGCAGTTAAAGGGAAAAAATGCTACGGAAAGGGGAAAGCCTTACCCTCCTCAACAGGATGGGAGAAACAGAAAGAGCAGCCTAGAGCAGACCAGGACGATGGAGCTCCAGGTGCTGTTCAATGGCACATGAAGGTACAGACAGCATATCCCACTCTTCACTGCTAGGAACTACTCAGAAACTACAAGCATTTGTAAAACATGATAAACATAATTCCAACAGCTGCAACCGTTCTGAGAGAGCTAAGTCCTTTTATCACCTCTGCTGTTCAGTGCATGTATTGATTTAACAACCATTTCCGAATGACTGCAAAGCTGAAGGATTACATCTATCTTGTTGGCTAAGGGTGGACACTCCAATCTTGCTGAATAAACTCAGTGTAATAAAAAAAAAAAAGAGAAAGAAATTTCCTCCTTCCTCTCTGACAGATATCAGGAACTAAACTAAGAAATCCATATTCAGACACCTGCTGGATGTCAGAAATGCTAATCACCAAACCACCACCACTTTTCTTCAGTTACATTTTTTGGGTGGCTCAGCGCTTCAGCAAGTGTAACTGTCTAGATCTACGCTGTATTAATTGTAGGCTTTCATTCCTTAAAGTGTTGTTTATCTTATAAACCTGGACAATAAATACAGAAATACAAAAGACAATTTATAATTTAGACACATTCTACCATGTTGAATACTTACTATTTGGCTAGCCATAAAAACTTTTTATGTTTATATGATGAATTCACCATTATAATGGAAAGGAAGTTTTAGGAACTAGCTACCTCGTGTCCCACACCTCTCTCACTAATTAAGGTGTCATTTCCTAGGGGTTATACATTAATTTATATATCAATTGTTCCACTGGCTTGTGGCTCATGGGCTTATACAGGAAATAGTGGGATCTAAAAATATACTGCTTTTTCAGCTAAATCTCTTACTTACCCTTCTGACCATATCTTCTTAGGCATTCTCTGTATTTTAAATATCTCAGAGAGTTAGACTGAATTTTCAAAGTGCTTAAGTAGCTTTGAGAACAAGTAGAACTGGAATCTAAAGAAATATTGCTCTTAAAACACTTAAATGCATTTTAATATTGTATTTTTAGATCAAAGGATGCACATCTGCATAGTTCACAAACATACTGGTGCGTGTTTGACAAAGGACCACTAGGATGACTAAGGGATTGGAGCACTTTTCAGGAGAGGAGAGGCTGAGAGAGTAGGGACTGTTCAGCCTGGAGAAGAGATGTCTCAGGGGGATCTTGTCAATATGTACACATACGTGATGGGAGGAAGTAAAGAATATTGAGTCAGAGTCTTCACAACGCTGCCCAGCAACAAGACAAGAGGCAGCAGGCACAAACTGAAATACAAGAATTCCTTTTTGAACATGAGAAAAAACATCTTCACTGTGAAGGTGGTCAAATTCCCGAACAGGTGCAGTCTCATCCTTGGAGGTGTTCAAAACCCACCTGCTCTGCGCTCAGCAGGGGACCAGGGCTGACAGTCTCCACTGGTGCCTTCCTACGTCTGCTATTCTGTGATTCTAGATTTGCTTTCATGTTTTGGAAGATGTTTTTGTCATTTACTTGTACAATGGAACTGCTTATATACAGGTGATATACATATCAGTTTTTCCAGATTTTTCCTCTTTTTTTTTTTTTTCTTGTTGGAAATAATGCTGGGAAGGGGGCATAAAATATTTTCAAAAGCAAAAAAACCCATACCAGTTTAGAGTAAAAGTAATTTGGCCATATTAAGTACATAGAGTTGCATGGACAAATTAGAAGAGCACACATAATTTAAATGGTAATATTGAACACAAAGGCAGACAGAATAGAGGTTAACTTCGTAAAGTCTAAACTGAAGAGCACAAGAAGTACTTGCATTAAGTTGGTAATATAAGCATTTATCTTTTTCAATGTGAGATCATAGCTAATGAAAGTTTAGCGGACTGCATGTTTTCTCCAACTTGATTTTTGTATACTTATAAAATAAACTGAGTGAAAGGAATTTAACATACTGGAATCATAGCTTTTACACCACATTAGAGGACTTTAAAAACCTGTATGGTTGGAACATACGTGCAATTCTGAAAGGCAGGCACTGTGAATACCAGCATTATTAACAACATAAACATCCATATTTTATACTATCCTAGACACCCTGTGTCTAATTATCTCAATACAGAGATTCTTTGTAAATGACCTAAGAGTGTCCCTTTGTCTATAAAGCCCAAACCGTTCAACTAGCGACAGGGGAAAGGGGGATAAACTGCACTGTAATAACATCAAGCAAAATCAGAGTATTTGTAATGAGTCACATGTGTGCTAAATGGCACCAATTCTATAGAAGTCCAAAGTACCTAACAATTAGGATATCTCTTGAGAGCACTTGGACAAATAAGTAGGTGGCAAGAACATAAGATGATAACAAAGGAACATCTAATTTTCCCAGTATGTATACGCATCACCAGCTCGGTGGCCATCCCCTCAGAGCAGATAAGGCACAATGAAGACAGTGTAAGTACTATGTTTTACATCTCCACTAGACAAAAACATACACACTAGCGTTGCTACTTCATGGAGGAGAGACACTACTGATGTAGAACAGGGAAAACAGAAATAGCTGTTCATACACATTTAAAAAAAAATGAAAATGAGATTTAACATTGATGAAGCCTCAAAACTAACATGGTTTCCAACACTGGAATGTAATGTCCAGTTCTTCCATAAATGTATCATATCCCAACAGAATATCGTAATATGAGAACATGGGAGAGCATTTTACAAGTCAGGAAAAGACAAAGTAGAAGGTTTCTCATCCAAGCAAAGAGAAGATTCTGTTGCTACAAAAAAGATGGTACAGAATTGTGTTGTGAATAAACAAAACTATTTAGTCTTTAAAATCTCTGATACATTTAAAGTATCTTTTTTCAACAGTTTTGCATGCAATTAGTTTGCATCCATAACAATATTTAAAAATATAATTTAATTAAACACCTAAGCCATTAAATATGATTTTGCTATTACCAGAAAGAGTCCACAGGCTTTCTACACACCTAACAGCGCAGGGTCTCTGGACCTGTATTAGCTTGAGCTGATTTTACCTTGTTTTAATTGTGAGAGCAATTCTCTAGCCATCAACCAGTCAAACTGACGTTTGCCTAACTTGTTCTAGCTTAGTTCTGTGAATACAATATATATGTTAACAATCTAGCAAACTCATGTACCTACAGAATAATCCTACACCGTGTATATAAATTTCACACTGCGTATAGCTTTTCTGCCATAATTCATTTGGACCGAGTGCCAGTTTCATTGTAACTGGACTAATAACAACTGCATTGTATTTTAATTATACTCATAAAAAATTAATTACACTTGATTATTAAATCCTTGCATCTGTGTATAATGTGTTCTGTCTTAGCCTGTAGCAAAATTTTGAGTGGAAAGAAAGAATGAAATTTAGGAATAAATTCTAACTGAGACTTTAGCCAGCTGTACGTGTGATTATGTGCTCTGCTATTGTATCACAATAAAGAAGATATTATTGATCACAGAACTTCAGTCTCATTACACTGTATGTAGGTTTCTCAAAGCTAAACCACTGATGGTTTCAGAAGGAACTTCAGATAATTTAATTCAGATCAACAGCATTTTGCCATCTGCACTAGTCCACTTCCACACCTGTGCTTACAGTAGCTCTTAAATACTTTTCTTTCTGACATGCCATCGCACATGCACTATGACTCTTGTCCCTTCATAACAATGATTATCTTTATCTTCTCTAAAATAAAGATTCATCTTTTCCCATTCCTCCCCAGGAAACTGCTACAGCTCCCAGATTTATTCACCCATCTTATGCCTCAGGATCTATAAAAAACACACGAGGGCTCAGTCCCAAACCCTTCATTCAGTTCACTGGCTTGGGATCAGGCCAATAGCTAGGAAAATTATTTTTGCTAAACAACTAATTACAATTTTCATTTATTTAAGGTTGTTTGGGGTTTTTTTGCTGTCTATTGATAAGCATCAGCATTTATGGAACAGAAAAACCCTGCAATTACACTACAGTTTTCAGCTTTCTCATACACGAAGATCACTGGAATGAGATGGAAATTTACAGATAATTGTGATTCAATCCATAAAACATAATTACTACCTGATTATACAGCATTTCACTATAAATATAGGGTAATTAAACAAGACGTTGCAGCAACTCTGCCACTGCCAGCACTGTGCAGTGTAGTGTGGTTTTGACTGCTTTTTCTACTTCCACTTCTGTACCATGAAGGCACTGTCTTTAAAAGAACTCTGTATTTTATAATGAAATATACTTTTTTCAAACAATTGATCTTCTTATCATTTAAAAATATATTCTCACATGTCCTCGATTGTAACAGCACCCAACAACTTAAAGACAAACTTCAGGAGAAAGCAAAGCCTGCACCAAAAAGCTGGAGACGCAGACAGTACTGTTGAGGACCATAAGGATGGGAGTCAAACAAGTCTTGTGCCCTGGTCCCGATGCTCCTCATGTATTTTTTTTTAACAGATTGGAAGTCACTCACTAAAAGTCTATGGAGTGTTTTTTGTACAACACTACTACAGCACTTGACATTTCAGAATAAAAGTTGAAAACCACCATACGTACATACCCTACAAACAACCTGGAATGGATGGGACTTACTGGCTCTCATAGCATAAGGCCTGAAAGAAATGTGCAAAATCATGGAAAGCTGGAAGAAAAAAAAAGGTTCCTCAGACTAATCTCTGCATTATACACTTTGGAAAGGAATTCTAGTACATGAAATCTAATCACATTGCCAACATGAATAACTGAAAAATCAATTCAAATGCCTATAAGGAAAACCGTTGCTTAGTTTTGAATCCTCTGCTGCCTCTTAGAAGGATAAGAAGCTATTGCCTGTATCTGTAAAACAAGTTATTTGAAAAAAGTTACTGATCCCAGAAGTTTAACCATAATTTACACTACAGTAGAATGTTTGTTTCTCACTTAAGAAAAGCCTAGACTCTGAAGCCTACACTTTTAAATAAGACATCCAATTGCAAAATGTAAGGTCCAAATTTGTTTGTCCCCAAAAGCATAAGTACAACACTGAAGTAGATTGTGCAATTTGTCTCTTTATCTCCAAATAAACATAGCAGACAATGCAATTAAATTTTGGAATGTAGAAGCACAAAAAAAATAATAAATTGTTCAGAACAACAAAAGATTTGAACTTGTAAAAAAAGAAGCTAAATCCATCTGAGATAATCAGTTCATGCATTGACCAGCTTAGCACATAAAATACTAACAGTTATATTAAACTGCTTTAGTCTCTCGGTCTGTCTGAATACCAGTTGATTACAAGGGAAGAGAGTTCATTGGGATCAGAAACATTTCCAGCACCACCAGCACTCCCCCACTCCTGGAGGCAAGAGATCTCCAGGAAAAAAAGAAGGTACCATCTTTCTCCTGCCATTCAACTGTTTGGCCCCACTTCTCTGTACATAACCTTTCCTTGTAAAACGTTCCTTCCCTGCCTGAGCTCCAGAAATTCCCACATCCCCAAAGGATTGTTTTAAGTTTTGCCATCATCTCTCCCCTCCCCACCAAATCAGAGGTCAGGCAAATACTTCACCTGCTCTTCAGCTCTCTGCAGTGGTGCTGCAGTCAGTACCAGCACCTGCTATTACAGAGCAAAATTACCAGCATTTTTTTCAGAATCTTGCTCCTTTGCATTATAGTTTGCTCCATTTGAGCTCTATACTGATTAAGAAGGTTGTGATCAAAACCAAAGTGTAATCTTCAGAAAAGGCTATGGAATTATGAAATTAAGGGAACTACAATTGTATACCCAATTACCCAGTTTCATTATTTAAAAAAGCTGTCATGTCATAAGAAACTGAATTCTAAATTATGAGCTGTAGTAAACTACTTCGTTGTACGTTCTAGATGAATTTAAGGTCAAACTAATTTATATTTTAAGTAACTTATTGGGTTTTCACTTCAAACAAGTCCCAAGTTTCAGGTGCAACCTTAGAGTTCAAAAAGTAACTAACCAGATAATTTCATTATCAACCTCAAAAAGTTCACGTTTGTCTATAAACAACAGATTATACACTCAAATCAAAACAATTCCTTTGCTCCAAAATTTACACAGTACCCTCTGCATAAAAATACCCCAAGACAAGACTAAATCAACACAGAATGACTTCTATCAAAACAGAGAAAAGCAAGATGGAAGAATTGTTTAGATACAGAAGCTGAAGATGATGTGTTTTTACAAATTCTTGTGCTTTCAAAACACATTCTTATTACCAATAATTCCATCCCAATATTTCTGCAAGTAAAACACCTATAAATATTAAATCAGACTTTCTCCTTCAACACTACTTTTTTCCATGCTTTTTATTTTAACACTGTTTATGATGGATTTTTTTGTTTAGAAAAAATTGAATTTTTATATTAGGAACCTGAAATTAGATAACCACTTATGTGAAACTCCCAATTTTCCATGGTTCCATGCACATGGAAGAAATGAAAGATTTTCAACTGTTGTGCAGTGTAGGAATTTCAAAAAAATGAACCTTGTGACCAAGAAAGGCAAAGGAAACAAAGAAATTGGTAATAAAAGAAATCTCGAAAGGACATACGAGTACAATCTCTTCCAAGTTATCTGAATACATACAAGTAGCCAGTTGAAATATTTAATAGCCTGTGCAACACTGGAGGATCACAGCACCAAGGGAGTTCCAAGGAGAGGACAACAAAAGTATAACAGCTTTTTTAAAAGAACAGTAATAGAATTCTTCCTTATCTTCTCATTTGCTGTAGTCCAGTGAATTGCATCAAAACACAGATAACAGTTTCCTAATGTTAAGTATCCCCAGGCAGGAGTTACTCTTCCCACTCAAGGAAGAGTTAAGTGATTCTTGAAGCAATTATTAACACCTCATGAGCATCATCCAAGTCTCTAAAATATGCACTATCCTTTTCGGTTATACATAGAGAAATGCCAGCCATGATGAACAAGCGTTGGGTAGTTACTTAATCATATGTTTTCTTGCCTGTTCTTGTTTGTTTTCTATTGAGATCAAAGGTCTTTATTGACAGGGCTACATATGTTCTTCTCTGTGCATAAAACATATAGTCCATTCATACATAAATTACCATTTATAATGGCACATGCTTTGCCCTTCATCACACTTTCCAGTTTAATATACCCACCAACTCTGGCCACATCTTTCAAAAGGTACAAACCCCCAATTATTAATATACAATATTAACTTATTTGTGCCAGTATTTTACTCTGTTTACAAATTTTGCTTTAACTTATAGTATCTATCTTTCCCATTGTCCAATATCCACTAACATTGTATCATTTTCAAGTACAATGAATTTGTGAAAGGAGAAAGGTATCATAACCTTCCTTTGGTTGAAGAACGGAAAAACTATGGGTATTCCTTTAGATGACAATGATGAAACTGAAATTATACACTCAAACAACTGAAATGTTGGTTTTTTTAGTGACTCCAAATATGTGGAGTCTTTGCTCCCTATTATCTTTTTTTCCCCCCTCTTGTATACAAATACATATACATATATATATAAAAATATATGCATCCTAAATTCTTCAGTATCAGAAAAACATACTGTTATTGATGTCTGAGGAAGCAATTTTGCTGAAATTTATTGGTATAAATACTATAGATATTTTAAGCTGGTCAAGGAAAAGTGGTCTGAAGGTAGGAGAAAGACTGGAAGAGAAATTCAGAAACTGCCTTGATATTTTAGTGCATGAAATGCTGCATGCAAGCTTACCACCAAGTAGGGGAAAAGGTTAACTATAATTTGAGCTATTATGCATGCTGTTGATACCAGCCATTATTTTGGTGATTTACAGTCTTAGTTGATACGATATAGACTATAGCCCATAGTGTAAGAAACGCTCGCCTACTCTCTACTGCTGTGAGAGACCCAATGAACCTGGCTTTATACGAGAGTGGTTAGAGTCTGCTTCATAAATTTTCTCTAATGTTTTGTGGTCTGCATGAGAAATATACAGACACAGATCTGAATATATGCAACAAAACAAACCACTACATAATGTATTTTGCAATTTTTTCCACTGTGATATTATTAGAGAAAAATATTTTGATTCTCAGCTTGTGGGATAACTTTATAGTTGTACATAAACCAGCAGGCAGCTTTATGGAAATACTAACCCTTTTCAAAATATCCTGTTTCAGAATAGCAAATATGAATGCTATCCTAAATAGAAACTCCTTCTCCAGTCCTCTGAAGCATCAAAAGATACTCAGTATGTCTAGTGTTTGCTATACACAACACACGGAAAATCAGCCTTAGATGAACTATGCTGAATATAACCATACCAGTTTTTCCAGCACCTCTCATTTGCAAAGTGTAGCTATTCCAGGTGACAGAGCTGAAGAAATATGTTACAAAAAAAGTTAGCCATAACTTCTCTCTCTTCCCTTTTATTTAAGAAATGTCCTTCAATACCAAGTAGAAACATTACCTTGCCTGTCTGCCTGAGGATATAATTTGTTATTACGTTCCATATCCTGGCAAGTGAGATGGGCAATAGTCACCATTGTGAATTGATCTGAACTCACTCTATGAATGCTACTAGATTCATGGCTTTTAAATTCAATTTGTGGCACCGAGAACCACAGGACCTAAGATCCTTCTAAGAAAACTTGTCACACTATTTTTTTTCATTATACGCAGTCCTTTGTTACAAAGAACTTGAAGAATGATCATCTTTAGTGAATTTAAAATGCTACCCTGCATTCTGGTAACCAAATCAGTAATAATGTGGTTTTGCTTTATTTTGCTATCAAGCACTTTGTTCATATTTAATCATAGCAATTATTTCTATTGTGCTTATCCCCTGTAATTTTATATTATGTAGATTGACAGTTATCTGGGCTAAAACAATTGCTCACAATAATTTGTGTGTTTATTTTTATTGTGATTATTGTCATTCCAGCTCTCATTCCAAGAGTAGAGCACAGTTACGCATATACAGACCGTTTATTAGCTAAGCTGTTCTTTTCCTTGGGGTCAACCATCTACTACAGAAAAAAACAAAACAAAAAACCCCACTATGCAAAGAACGAAAAAGTAAATGAAAAATTAATAAGTTATCTTCTTATCCCTCTGAAAATTGCCAATAAAAATTGTAATAGTAACATGAAATAATAGCTATGGTATTATTTATTTTTGCATTGAACTATCAAAATTTTTTTTTGGCCAAGGAATGGATACATTTACCAGCATGTATTACTAAGAAACTGAATCCCCCAGAGCTGAACGTGGGCTGAAGTCAGAGAATACTTGCTCTTCTACATACACTCTCTCTCATCCTAGTACACCCTTGCGAAAATACGGAGATCAGAACTGCACTGATACTCAAAGCTGTGGGCAGTATATGGCAGCAAAATGATGCCCTGTGTCTTCTCGTTCTCTGACCATTTCATTGGCCTTTTTGGATCCTGTGCTGATGGCTTCAGAAACCTCTTGACGATGACTCCAACATCCCTTCCCAAGTTTTAATGGGTATGTCTAAGCCCAGCACTATTGTAAGCACAATTTAAATTACTTTCCTCTTGATGTATTACTTAACAATTTATCTAAAATTAATTTCTTCTGCCAACTATCTGCAAGCTTCTCATCTTTGCAAGCTCCTTCAACAGTTCCTCACCATTGGCATGGCATTCTACTACCCATAAGGTTTGATTATCATCTCCATCCCCACTAGACCTTTTTTTTTTTTTTAAATACACGGAAATTAGATTCACAGCCTGCCAGTCCTATGGTGCAAGGGCTGTTTTAATATTAGTTCACACACAGTTTTGCATTTTAGTACTAAGTTCCTTTAGGACTCTCAGGTGAATTTTCAGGAGAAAAACAGCAATATAGAAAGAAGTTAGCTCAACTCTTTCCTTTTCTAAAGGAAATCTACACAAATATAAAAAAAATAGAATTGAATTCTTCTCACCTAAACCTGTGTGCCTATAGACAAGCTAGTTGTGTAGACTCCTTTATATGAGGTAGAGATCCAGTCAACATGGTAAATTAAATTTTGAGTACAATTTACCTAACCAAACATGAAATTCCTCTTCAGAAAGCAACACACTATGATCTTACATTCCACTGACTCCATGGATTAAAACTTATTTCACAGTAGTGGGAGCCAATGCCACTAATTTAGATGTAAACACATGTAGAGATATGCAAGACAAATTGCATTCCTAGATAATCCTCCAGTAGTTAGAACTGGTTGATAAGACTTTTGTGCTTTATAACTGAATTTGTTTATGACAACTTCATGCTTTATGACTGAATTAAAGATAATGATCTTTAAAACAGTGTAGGATCTCTGTCACTAAAAGCATGAAAGTACATGTAAATCTAATGAGGCTTTTGAGGATCTAACTAGACCATTATATTCCCCTTATGAGTTTAAGCTCCATCTTAATTTATAGGAGAACAAGTGTTGCGTCTATGCATAACACCATAGAAATGCCGCCTGTGAGAACTTACATACGAAACAAAACATAACAAAAGCACTTCAAGGGAAAGGAGGGGGACTGCAGAAGTGCAGAGCACTTGCAGATGCAGCTGATGGCAATACAATCTGCGCTGACACCACATGAAGAGCATTATATTATATCATGCCATGTAATCTGAAAAATAATATTCTAAATGCTTAAAATTGAGCACTTCTTATGAAAGAACACTTAGTTTTTACCTTAGTTTTTTCCACCTTAACTCTCGCCTTTCACTTGACCTGTAGAAATTCTGAAAACACATTTGTGTTTATAATGCATTTAAAAACTAGTGAAAAAACCCCCCCAAAACAGACCTTGGAAATTACTAAATTTCCAGATTAGATTTGAAGGGTAAGTGGATAATGATTTGCAGTTTGTTAATAAAGCACCATCTGTATTATGTCCTAAATGAAGGAAATATTCTGTAGAAAATCTACAGTCTCAAAATTCCAAGAGCAATAAATATGGTTGAGTCTTAAAGGACATCAGAAGCGGCTATGATAGAGTATCTATGTAGAATCAGAGATGACATAGAATGACACAGAATCATGCAAGAGAAATAAAATGTTAACACAGATCTGCTTACTAGAAAGACCATGGAAGTCTGTCACAGCACGTGGTCTTTATTAACGTACTTATTAAAAGCTAAGGGAGACAGCTAGAATTGAAAGACGTGCAAACAAACAGTACATTATCTACTCCATACTCTACAATATGTACTACTGAATGAGTTATAAACAAAATAGGAATAAACAAATACTATCTTTTAAAATACAATATTATTATTCTTCCCTAATATCTCACAAAATTGAGCTGTACAATAGGCCTTTTTGCAAGAATTTCATTTTTAAACGTATCAGCAGAAGTCAGAGCAGAGATGCCATATCTAATTTACAACATTTTCCTGGTGCAGCACCAAACCAGTTTGGAGCACCTAACAGGACAAAACAGACTTGATATGAATGGTAAACACAACAGTACAGCAGAGTTACAATCAGACCAAATTAGAGTTACCAGTAAGCCTGACTGATAGGATAAAACTTCCAGAATGTAATAACACATCTGAGCTCAGTAGTAATTGGGTTTTATCCTACAGTAAGTAATCATATGCAATACTCTTCAGCAATTGTCACCAACATACGTTCAACAAGAACTGTTCGTGACACTGAGTAATTAAGAAATGTTTACAACTAGCATTATTTGAGAAAATAACTGGAACATGACATGCATAAGGAAGTGGCTTATTCTCTGCTGAGAATGTGGTGAGTTAGATGCACAGTTCTCACCCACATTTATGGGAAACTCGCATTAACTCAGTATTCCTGAAGAACAGGACTCTTATGGGTTACCCATAACATTTAGTTGCTGTATGAAAAAACAATAAACTAGCTAAGTGGGTCTATGACACTTAAAAATGAAATACTGATATTGAAAGAATTATTTAGAACAAACAAAAGTGTATTTAATTTAGTATTTTATTGTATAGTAAAATTTGGGATGAATAAATCAAAACCTTGAGGTTTTGAATTTTCAAATTTTGTGCATGACTTAGCTTTCAGTGACATGAGTGAGCATCCAATAGGCGTAATTCTCATCGTTAGTGATCGCTATTCCTGCAGTGCCATGGATGTGCATATACTTCACATTCAGAGCAACAAAATGGAATTTTACCTTGACAGAAGGTGAAATGTCATATAGAAAAGTGATCCTGTGGCAGTGTAACAGTGTCCAGTTTTAGGCCTCCTTGGCACAAGACAGATATTTATATAAACTGAAGCAAGATCTGCAGAGGGTCACCAAGGTGGCTGGGGGGCTGGAGTAGCTGCCCTATGAGAAGAGGCTGGGGGAACCAGGCTTGATCTATAGAATCATAGAATGGTTTGGGTTGGAAAGGACCTCAAAGATCATCTAGTTCCAACCCCCCTGCCATGGGCAGGGACACCCTCCACTAGACCGGGTTGCCCAAAGACCCATCCAACCTGGCCTTAAACAAACATCTAGCCCTAGGACTCCTGGTCTAGAATGAAAGGCTTAGCTTTACCATCTTGGAAAGCATGGCAGATGCCCAGGTGAATGTGAGGTTGATATTACAACCACAAATGATAAGGTAGTAACAAACACGAAAGAATATAAGTAAAAATAGGGAAGTTATTGTTCTGTACTGAAAATTGTTTCTGTTTTGGCAGATGTGAAAGAGACTGTATAAGTATTCGTTTATACTCTGCATAAAAGAAGATTATCTTGAACAAGATGGATTGGAAAACTCCTCCTACACTATTTAGTTTACCAAAGAGTACACCAACTATAAATTAATTATAGCCTGCTTGCATTAACATGTGGAACAAAAAATGTGGTAAGAAAGGATCCTTAGACCTAGCAGACAGAGGATAAGCAAGCACAGTAACTAAAATTTCAAACTTGACACATGTAACACAGCAAAAGGAAAAATTTTAAAGGCACAAATAAAATAGCATGGGTAATAAGCCACTAGAGTCATCTTTCTAACCGAGACTTATATGCCCAACACTTCAAGCACTTTTTTCTGATTTGAAGTGGACACAACCAAAAGCTACGTAGGATGGCAGTATTATAATACTAATTAAATAAGTATTATTTCAGACTGAATTTGTGAAAAAATTACAAAAAATTACTTCACTGTAGAGACAGGGCTTTAATTTAAGCAATGATATCCAAAATGATTACTCTGTATTCCTCAGAGTGACAAATCTAGAACATGTGCTGCTGCAATCAAAACTCATTCAGGTCTCTGAGCTGCATATTAACTCTACCAGACATTTCCACAGAATGCATAACTTCTAGGCAGCAAACTTGAAAGAAGATAAAAATTTTAAATCCAACTCCACATACATTTAGAATGCATCCTTTTACATTTAATAGTAAATTTTTTTAGCCTAGTCTATACCTCTAAGCAGCAGGTCTTAAAATTAAACTCTTACCATATTCTCAGCAGTACACATTGCAGCAAATATGTGCAATCACTTCGCCTCTACATTCCAGTAAGAAATATAGTCTGTAACTATCAAACAGGGATAATTAAAGGAAACATAAACCATGTAATTGCAGCTGTCTTAGCCAAATCACTTAGACTTCTGATCTGGAATATATTGTGTCAAGCTGATTACTTGTCACATAATAATAATGGCTCATTCCATGCATTTATACTAATAATCCTCTGACTCCTTGTCTGATATTACAGATGAATTATGTTAAACAATTAAAACAAAGCATAAAGTACAGGGAAAGCCATACAAAGAAAGATGAAAAAATAAAAAAAATGCAAGAAAGTTACAAAACAAAAGGTTCCTGGATACTGGAGAAATAGTGGATAAACACATAACTAGAGATTAAGTGGTTATTTCCAATAAAAAGCAAAAATAGAGGTAGAGATCTGAAAGGTCAAGGAGGATGCAATTAGCAAGGGGCAGGTACCAACAGAGTGAAAAAGCAGTAGTTCACAGAAATACAGCTGAATTGTACAGAACAAAAAAAATGTGGTGTCCGATCTTAATCCAGCAAAGACAGAGGGCAAAAGTGTCGCAAAGGCTACAAAGGAAGAAGTGTGATAAGACGACAGGAATTCTGCTAACCTAGAGCATAAGAAACACTGGGAGCCAGGGAAGAGGGAATGAGAGCTGGCAGTGAGAGACCATGATACAAGACAACTGGATTTATTCCTAACAGAGGGCAGTCAGACTTTTTGTGATTTATCAAAAATCATGTCAATAGTAAACAAGGGACTGAAAGTTGCCAATTGGAGAACAAATATCCGAATACCTACCACATTGCACATAGTATAGTATACATATGCTAGTTCAGCTATTGCAGAGCGTTACTTTCATTGTGTTTGGTTATATTATATGTTATAATATGTATGGGTTTGTATATTTATTTTTTTAAATCATAAGATGTAACTGTTAAAAATAGGTGTAGCAACTCCCAGCTGCATAAGATGCACTCCTACTAGAAGGACTGTCAACAGGCTGTAAAGAGAAAAGAGTAACCAAAAACATAATGACTAGCTCTGTAGATTTAGCCAGTGCTCGTGATCTGCCACACTGACAAAAGTGTGAAAAAGGCAAAAAGATGCACAGTGATCCCATTCTTTCCAGTTCTCAGAAATGACAGCATCCAGTAAGTGGCCTAGATGTGATATTTCTCTGTTACTGAGGCACAAGCTAAATTTGTTCAGATACCATGATTCAGAATATGATATAATCAATCACATAAATAAGACTTACCCAGAGGAAAAATTGTCCCCATCTACCCTCTCTCTCATCCTCCTTCCCTCCCAGTAGGCAGGAATCAGATTCTGAAGCCAAATTTACCATCCTAGGGTCTTTGGATACACGAAGTTATTCAACCCTATGAAACCCTTTTTAAGATGTTTTTTGTACAAATACAAGTTTCTCATTGATTTACTTGATATTGGAATTTATCCGTTTCATAGAAATATTTGCACAGGAGGCAGTATTAGGACTTTTTGTTGTTGAGTCTAATAATACAGCGCAGCATGCTTACAGCAACTTCCAACAGCCTTCCTGAGAACAATGCATAGTCATTCCTCCTTAACTTGTCAAGTACGAGCTGAGTTTTCCTTACAAGAGATATATGCATGAATAATCAAGATGAAATATGTTATCTCAGTATTTTCCTGAAAGGAGATTCTGCTAGTGTTGCCGCTCAACATTCTCCTGGATTTGTAACTTTTCCCCTCAAATTGCCTCCCCCAGTTTCTCTTCCACAGGTCCCTTACTGCCCTCCCAACAGGCATTACACTTTACTAGTAGTCCAGAATTGAGCATTCAGACTAAACATCTAATGCTGAACAGAACACACAATATTAAATTCTACCCATCTTCCCAGCAGTAGAAACACCCAGTCTCCAACCTATACTTAAGTTTTATGAAAAATTTGTATTAATTCAATTGTCATTCACACCACCAGCTGTCTTTCAGAAGTGGCTGAAAAGTTTGAAGTTAGGCTAACTTTGAGCACAGGGTTGGACTAGATGACTTCCAAGGGTCCCTTCCAATCTTACATTCTTCTATTATTTTATCATTTTAAAAGCGACTTGTGGGGATACATTGATGGAACAATTGTATACACCTAATTCCTTTGGAAACCTGATTTTGAACCAACTAGCCTTCAGTACTGGAAATTATGTTTCAAACTAATCAATGTTTGTAGCTAAATCATCTTATTTGATTAGACACACTTTCCTTGAAAATCTTTAATCAATTTTTATTAAACTGTTTCACAGAGTAAAGGCTAATAAACTTGCCCTAGGCATTAGAGCTGGGGCAAGTGATTCCACAGGAAGAAATTGCTTAGCATTTCTTCTGTCCTGGATTCTTCTTTATAATACAAACCAATTTCGTATATCCTTCTACTTTTCTCTTATTTTTATAAACTACTAATCTGCCTGAACATAATACCTTGTACTTCAAGTAGAACGCAACTGGCAGGAAGTCTCTTCATTATCTTCACATTTACAAGATTACAAAATACTGAGTCTAATACAAAAAGAAAAAGAAACTAAAATGTTACTTTAAAAAGAACTTGAAATATTGACTTTCAAAACTGAAACACAAGTATTTACAGACTTGGATGTAAAACTTTCTTCCACATATCACAAATGTAATATTACTGCAAATATCTTAACTGCTTGTCAAGTTCTACAAAACTATGAAACCAAACTAAATAAAAAAATAATAAATAAAAAAAAATCCATCAATGAACTTTTAAGAACATTCCTCCAAGAATGTTTCTTCTCCTATTCCCATAATAGATAAATGTCCTTCTTACCGATGTGTCAAAGAAAGTACTAAACAGATATATAGGAAATGTATAATTTCTAAAAGGCCACTACACAATTATACAAAACATGTCAGTTGGCATCAACAAAATTCTTAAAAGATCTTTTGAAATTCAATGTCTCCAATTTTCTTTCAAACATTCAGGTAGGTAATACCAACAAATATTTCATGTAATCATGGTAATCATAATACAACTTCGTATATTTTCAGAGCACAGCATTGTCATCATAAAGATTTTTCTCCAGAAAGAGAATATTTATATAAGCGCATAAATTTATCTATAACCGTGTAGCAGTGGTACAATATTGCACATGTGCACCATGACACTGAAAGGACAGTAGACAGCTGGAATAATTCAAGAAAAATAATAGGTACAATAATTCAACTCTCATTTCAAGCAGGTATTGGATTATATGCAGTAAGTAACATTTATTTGATATGGAACTTTCACCTGCAAGGAATTACTTTTCCTTAAAAACTATATATCCATCCTGATTCAGATGGAAGAGGTTCTTCAAATTCAGCTCCCTCGTATATCTGTACTTTCCTTGTCCTTGAAAAGTTGTAATTTATGAATTAGCTGGCCAGAGTCTGCTGAGCTTAGAACAGACCAGAGGAAAGCAAGATAGAACTACTGCATAAATCACAACAAATCTTAAACCATTTTGGATCTGCATAATAAATTTATCTACTCCACCTAACTTTGCTTAGACCTATTACATCATTGTTTCCATAGTAATAAGCTTTAAAAGAAATAAAACAGAATATAAAAATATCGACAAACAATTAAAAGAAAAATAAGCATGACACATATGGTGTACAAGCTAATGAGAGGTCTTACTCGACAGTCATATCGGTGGTCTTGGTAGTCCTGGATAATTGATTCTCAATGTCAAAGGTCTCACAATGTCTAAGAGCTATAGCCAAAATGGCAATTCGAGCAAGTCCCTGACCTGCTTCATACCATACATTTATATAACATGCATTATAAGATATCCTACTACTTGCGAGAAGACAGAAGACACCTCTGTCCTAAAAGCTAAGTTATTTTTTTGACTCAAACTGTAGAAATCTGTTTGCCATTTTGCATCGACTATCTTTATAAATCATGCCATGTAAACACAACTACACAGCCATGCTACTCATCCTAATTGAAGTAATTTTGTTTCTGTAATTGAAGACTCATTACATTTATAGAACTGGTCTGAAATTTGGTAAAGCACCAGGATGAAAATAAGAGAATATCTGCTAAGAGAATTTTTAAATTGACTTGCTCCAAGAGAACACAGAAATAGAATGAAACAATATGTACTTTTTCGGTCTTGCATCTGAAACTGCTGCCTCCTCCCTTTTTTCTTTCTGTGGGACACAGTAACAGAACTCATCCCCTATGGCTAGCAATGCCATCATCTGTAGTTACAGAACATACTAGATACCAACTTAAGCATGACAAACACCTTATGAGATTCCGCTGCAGGACAAAAGTTTCTGAAAGTAAAAAAAAAAAAAAAAAAAAAAAAATCAAAATAACATTTTTAGACTTACTACAACTTCTCATTATTGGCAACAGTGGAAACCCAATCCATCTGGGAAGGGGAGTAAACACATACAGGTTTTTTCCTCAACCAGTCAGGACTGCGGTGAACAGAAGTCATCACACGTTGATGCTAGTCTAATCTGAAAATACATCTACATCTTTCTTTGCTAGAAAACTGTCTTCAATACTAAAGTGCAGGTTTTAGCACAGCACAGACATTCTTCTGATGTCCTTTTCATTTAAGCTCTCTTACTAAAGTCTGAAACATTGCCCCAAAAATCAGCCAAACTGGCACACAAATTAAGGCACTTCAACCTTAATACAGAATCAAAGCTTCCAGTAGATATACCAAACAGCACAAAGGCCAGACGAGGCAAACTATTAATACCAGTGAACAGCTCCAGCCAGGAGTTCACAGAAAAACATCCTTTGGCATCCTCTAGTGCTTTAGGCACCCCATCCGCAGGTGGCCTCTGCTCAGTCATCTTGTCAAAACTGCCCTCTGAGAACATGGAGTATCACTAAGTAGGACATTCAGCTGAAATGCTGTGGAATATATAAAACTTCAAAAGGAGTCTGTTGCAATTTTTAAGCTTTTAATTAAAATGGGACTGCCTAATACTGTATTATTATCAGTTACGTATGCTTTGTTTTACCACAGAAATGACTTGCTAAAGAGTTACCAGTTTATTGGACAGTAATGTGATTCAAGATATTTTTTACTGAAGAACTATAATTTAAATTAACCTTACCAGAAAAACTCACATGAAATAAAAAACAGAATTTAACTCCAAAGTTCAAAACACAGAATTTATACTTTGCTGTGTTGCAGAACGGCTTTGATCAATGAGCAATTACTGCAAGTCAGACCACAACACATTCCATCACTTGCTGAATTAAAAAAATAAACAAAACAGTTAAATACAGAACGTGGGGGTTGTGCTGATTAGTGACTCCAATCTGCTCTTTTCTGATCAAATGCCAAAGCCAGCATGAGGAAGAAAATGGAATTACATGCCAGGGTAGCAGAAAGAAAAACAGAGAGAATAGGAGGAGAGTTAAGATATCCTATGTTTGTAAGCAGTAAGCTGTTAATTTGACTCATGTATCGTAAAGTCATCCTGTAAAGACATTCCTCTTCCTCCCTTCATCTCATAAACTGAAAAATACAGCATTTCTGGTTGTGCCAGGACAAAGGTCTGGGGCCACAGTGAAAGTCAGGTGTAGGAAAAGTTCCAGGTTAAAAAGAAAAAAAAAAAAATGGGCGGGGGGGGGGGAGGAAGAAAATTTAAAAAAAAAAAAAGAACAAAGAAAAAAGAAAAAAAAAGAAGTTTACAGGATACAACAGGAAAGAACAAACTAATGAATCCTTGAACACGACTTTGAAAACACAAGGATTAAAAAGTGCTACAGCTCCCTTAGAATTTCTGTAACTGTAAATCAATGTTGCTCATTATCACTACATCTACACTGTGGGACCTTATCAAGTGAAAAAGTACAGATAAATATTTAATAATATTTAACTCAGATCAACCAGGTAAGCATAGCATGGCATGCTATTACTTTTGGTATTGCCATTAGCACAATATACCTTTTCAACCCTGTGTTGTGTATCAAAAGGCAGGAAGGAAGACATATGCCAATCTCTTGAAAATAATTGGGAGATTGTTAACAATGCCAAGTACCATTAGCTATTTCCTCTTAACCGGGCACTAGGAAAAAGGAGTATTTTTCCATCTGCCTTTTCCTTTACTTTCCCCTTAGAAATCTTTGGATGTTATGGAAATTTCAAGTCTAGGAACCACTAGATAGACGTAAAATACATAAGTAGTACATGTAAAATAGCTACTGCAGTCAATAAGCGTGACAGAAAATCACTGGCTTCTGCATGACATTTAAGAAGACACCCCATAATGACCTTCTCTTCTAAGTCAGTTCATGCATAGAAATATAATGGGCCAAAATAACGGAGAGATACAAAGTCATGAACATATTGCAAACAAAGTTCTCTTTTGATTAGCTAGAGAATATACATATTTTGTTATTAGGACAAAGAATTTTCATATTACCGTTTCATTATATTTGTAAGCATACAGATGGAAAATATAGTGGAACAAAAAAATAAAAGTAGGGTTGATTAGCTTCAAAATTTTTAGAAAAGAAAGACAGGATTGAATTGCAGGCAACTGACCATGATTTTCAGCATCACTTCTCACTCTTGAGAAGGATTTATCGTACCAAATGCTAGATTTATTTCTCTCCTACATGCCTTCGAATAACCCAAAGGAGGAAAGAAGCACTTCTTTGGCCCAGTTCAACTCATCTTGAAGCAATTATGTAAAATAGATCAGATGAATTGTGACATTCCAAGTATCTGTCTAACTAGGATGAGCATTGCAGGTGTAGAGGTCCAGAGAACGGACTCCTGAACACTAAACTAGATGACTCTTAACCCATGAAGCACTTTGCAACTTATGCCATACCTCACCTAAAATCTTCATAGCATGGACTGCCACATAGGTTTACACTATAAATGGTATTATGAATCTTCAACTTGCACTTCACAGTAAGTCACTGTAGCAGAAGTAACTAAAAATATTTGAAAATAGTAAACAGAGTCTGGTAATTTTTATTCACTGTATTTGCTGAAGGCATGAGTTAGAAAGGAATCTCTAAACTGTTCAAACGTAATATAATTCTCATCTTTTTTCCTGGCTTCCTTTGCACTAATAACATCTAAACTACAAAAACATAATATTAAGTCTTATCTCTGACAAAAAACACTTTTCACCATGTACAGAGTGATTTTGTTAATGCATTTAAAGAAGTTATGCCCTATGCAGGAATCCTTATTGAGATACAGATACAAAACACTCAGATATTCAGTATTACACACTGGCATCTACATTTGCTGCGCTATTTCTATTACTATACTCCCACTGCAGTACTTGACCATCTCATAGTAAATACACATATATGGCTTTGGAATGCTTCTAAATACTAAGTATTATATCCAGGAAAATCATATGAGTTCTTCAAGTAACACAGAATGTCACAGCCCAAATTTAAACCCATCTCTCCTGAATAGCAGCAGGATCATAGAATCATAGAATGATAGAGTGGTTTGGGTTGGAAGGGACCTCAAAGATCATCTAGTTCCAAACCCCCCTGCCATGGACAGGGACACCCTCCACTAGACCACGTTGCCCAAAGCCTCATCCAACCTGGCCTTGAACACTTCCAGGGAGGGGGCATCCACAGCCTCTTTGGACAACCTGTTCCAGTGCCTCACCACTCTCACAGTCAAGAATTTCTTTCTAACATCTAATCTAAATCAACCCTCCTTCAGCTTAAACCCATTACCCCTTGTCCTGTCACTACACTCCCTCATAAACAGTCCCTCACCATCTCTCCTGTAGGCCCCTTCAGGTACTGGAAGGCCCCAGTTAGATCTCCCCAGAGCCTTCTCTACTCCAGGCTGAACAACCCCAACTCTCTCAGTCTGTCCTCATAGGAGAGCTGCTCCAGCCCTCTGATCATCTTTGCGGCTCAGGATAACTGAGCACGTGTGTTACTTCTCATCAGGCTCAAAAGTGTATCAAGAAATTTGCTGTGCTAGAATTTCCTTTAGGAGGGGGGAAAAAAAAAAGTTAAACTTCCTATCTTTATTTCAAAGTTTCAAGTCATAAATTTAGAGAACACCAGATTCATGATTTTTTTACAGCTACACTGTCACTGAAAATTGGTAAGATTGATATTCAGGAGATACCAGATAGGGAGTAAGCAAAAAGATAGCGCTGTGGTATTGGATAGGAAGTCTCCATGTTTTATAGATTAAAATTATACTGATATTGAAACCAGTCAGATGGAAACTGGTATAAACCACAGAGAATAAAGTTCATCTCATTTAGAATTACACATCTACAAGACAAACTTGCACATGTAAGAGTGTGGTGCCACACAATTCTGCCTTCATTGCCATGTATGGACCAGGCTCCTGACTGCCCAGCCCAGCGGTGCCGTTCCTACCCAGCCGTCACCAGCCGTCCCAAGGAACCCAGCCGGTATCAGTGCCTGGCACAAAATCCATAAAGCATTAGAGAAAAGGGAGCCTTATAGTTAGAAATAAGAAAAATAAACATCATCAAAATTCATATAAAAAGTGTCAAAAGCAAGCTGGAATAGATTAGATTAAATTTTGCAAAGGAACCTGTAAAAGAAACCATAACTTAAAAAAAAAAAAAAAAGGCTCTGCTATAAATCCAATTTTCAATTAAAATACTATAATGCTTTTTCCACAAGAATTCCTGCAGAGTTGTAAAATACATATTTAATGCTAACACTAAACTGTGGTAAGTAATAAGGTCTCTTTACTAGGAAATAATTCCTGCCCCAGAATAGGATCAACTATTTCAGAGTACATAAATGCACTGCTAAACTATTTGTTCTTAAGTGTTTTTTTTAAAATAATAAAACAAATGTCTCAAAAAGAAAAAGCAAGCAAATTTTATGACAAAGACATTGCTGTTATTTTAAAATACTTTTAATTTTTATTACTATTCTTCTAAAATCTGCTATTTTTCACTTCAGTCACAAAGCCCATACTTTTCTTCCTATCCTATACCTAAAAAAATTTTTGGACAACAGCTACACTTCAAAATCTGAATTTATGCACAGAATCTTAACATATGAACCAAAGGAGGCCAAATTAACACAGCATTAAAAAAAGAATTAAAACAGAATTAAAAAAATAAATAAAGCAGGACAAGTTTAAAGCTTTCAATAATTTACTTCACAACCTTAACTTTCTGTGTAAGGTTTTAAAAGTATAACCATTTGCAAGTAATATCTTGTTTGGGTCCATATCAGAGTCACTGTTAAAGAAAATTTGATGTCAGCTGATGCAATGGACCAGAAGGAAGAACCAAACCAGTTGGCTTCACAAGGCTTTGCTGAATACTAACGTTAGACCATTCCGCAGGACCCTACGGTTACTTCTGGAGCAGCACTCGGTTTAGAAAGAAAACCCCCAACCCGTTATCTCACACAACGCATATTCACAAGTTAACATCTCTAGAACAACCAGCAAAAAGAAACACTTCTAGCACCATTCAAATACTCCGTAACGTTTAACCATTAATCATAATCCATAGATGTTTGGTATCCATATGTTAAAATCAGGTAAAAAAAAAAAGCTTAATATTTGTACTTTGAGAAAGAACATTAGTTATTATACATACATAAAGTGATGCCTATACCAATGGCAATTCCTAAGATGTGCCATAATTCATAATGGCACATCAAAAGAAGGAAACCATCATCAGGATACAACCCTGATATTAACAGATCCATTCTTCTTGCAAAGATACTCAAACAGGTTGGAAGAACCTGGATTTTACATATCTATTTCTCACGCCTAAGCATATGCCTAAAAACCAGACAATGATGCTTGTTCTCATCTCTCAGCTGAAAACCACTGCACAGGATCTTCTACTAGGAAATAAGAATTATGCTGATCAGCCATCCATATCCAAGAAAAAAAATACAAACACACACTGAAAAAAAATTTGAATTAATCTAATATTTCATTTTATTCCTTTGACAATTCATAAACAATTATTTTGTGTTTAAGCCCACTTCAAGGGGCCTGTTAACAGTCCACACAAATATCCTAAATCCCATGTGGAACTTTTTTAAATCACAAAGTTAACTATTCAATATATCTGTCATTAATATTACTCTTTAAAATGAACAAATTCTTATTAAAAAACTCTGTGTCTAATGACTGATGCACAAACCACTTCTGTAGAAATGATTATCACTTAATCCTAAAAGCATGTATTAAAATCTATACAGATCTTAAAATTCCTTCATGTTACCTCTGCTGCAGCTACTCTGAGCAAGTATTTTATCAGCACAATGTCAGTGAACAATGTAAGATATCTGGTAAACATCATGTTATCTTGTGTCTAATTGTTCAGCATCAAGAACTGTTCTTTCCTAAAACCAGGTACAGTTAAAATGGGGAAATATTTAGACAAGCATAACTGATAAGTTCAACTGAATAATGCATTTATTCTCTTGGTAAAATTACACACTAAGCTCAGGCTAATTTTTTTTAAATGGAAAGCAGCTCAATAACAGCTCAGTTCACGCTCAGCTGGATCAGCCTTTCAATTAGTTTAATTTTAAGCTAACAATCAAAACAGCTGACAATTCAACTGATATCCCCATATCCATATTCAAATGCGGTATTTCTTAATTTTCATTTTAACAGGAGCACCATGGCTGCAGGAATGCAGCTCTAAATTAAGCTATTAAAAAACCTCCCTATTCTCATTTGGATGAAAGATATTGTTAACTCTCAACTCAAGATTTCTCCATTGTATTTGCTGAAGCTCTTCAGCAGCTTTTACCAATTCACAAAAAAAAAAAAAAATCTTTCACTACTATACTGAAACTAATAAATCAAATGCAACTTATTATTTAAAAACTAAAGTACCACTTAAATTGTTCTTTTCCATGTTATTCCTTTACTTCTTCATGGATTTGCTGGTACCATTCAGATTAAAATGATTTTCTTAATTTTTCTTTTAATTCTTCCAACACCTCCAGCAAGCACAATTTAATTTTATTGCCCTTCTGACAGAAGACATGAGTAAGCCTTTGCTAGATAGTAAGCAAGACATTTACATTCTACTAGAAACTTATAATCTTGCCCTGTCCTAAATTTTTAGCCACAATTTTCCCGAGGCATCAATAGAATTGAGTATGTTTGATGCTATTTAGCACCAATATTGACTAATGCTTGGTATTTGAAGCTGGTGATGTCTCCTCTCAATCTCCATGTGCTCAGCATATTTTGAAATTGTTAACACAGGAGAATTAACTGTTTAGGCTCAGTAAAACCTCTTCAAACTCTCCCCACTTCCATCAGTGTCAGGTAAGCAGGAAAGAGTAAAAGACTCGCATGATATAATGGCAGCTTATTTTAAGCAATGCACTAAATAGGACTCATTTGGGTAGAAGGTTTTTGTCTTTTTCTCCCCAACTGGTCTCTCAAAAGATAAAAGTAAAACTTACACTGTTCTATGTGAAGTTATTAACAAAGTTTTTAAAAATTCAGCCAGGATGGTCCAGTTCCTTCAGAAGCAAACTAAAAAGCTTCACACTCAAATGATTAATCCCAATGTGCAATAGCCACAACCCCATCACACAACAGGCTCAGCTAAGGGTTGAACTGTAAGCACGGTGTCCAACTGTATCCAAGCAGATACAGCAAACACAGATCCAAACTATTTTTGTGACATGCGTTTTAAAGATATAAAATGAGGGTAAATATTTTCCACGTTAAAAAAATTTCACTTTGACAGATATTTCACAGTACTGAAGTTATCTAACATCCAAATACCACAAACACTAAGTAAAATCTGTGAGAAAAACAAACGTAAACCATTTACACTTCAATTAAAAATGCATATGTGACAGTAACAGAACCTACTGACACTACAAGGATGTGGTTGTACTATCTGAGCATAATCAAATAGATTTTGTGTCCTCTTATGTCTTACAAGGAGTGTCTCTAACTATTATGATGAGCTGAACTGACTCACCAAAGGACAAAGCTGGTAAGTCATCAGGCAGAGATGGAGATCCTAGGCACGTGCCCGGAGGACTCCTGTAGTGATGAACTTCCCAGCACAACCTGAGGACAGCCAGTGAGTATCTACACAACACTGCATCTCCATGTCTGTTCTCAGTGCTTTCCAAATCCCACGGTGGCTCCTGTCCCATTCCTTCTGTTTGTATGTGTTCCTAACAACTAACTTGGTCCCCCACAGTGATGCTTAGTCCAGCTTTCAAGCATAGTTCTGCCTAGCTAGCTACAAGACTAGCTCCCACCTGCTTTCAACAACTACCAAACCCAGTGTCCAGCTCTAGACTGGACTTTCACCAGAAGCCTAGCTCATCCTTCCGGTCAGTGCACAAGGTGCTCACCTGAGTTTGTAAAACAACCATTTAGTTTATGAAGTTATGATTTATGAAGTAAGGTGTGATCTTCCAACTTGTGACACCATACACAGTGAAATCCAAGCAAAGAGGAAGAGATGTACCTCTCTTGGAAATCAAATGGAGAGAAGTGTTCAATATCAAATGCAGAAGAAACATCCCCCTCCCCTTTTCTTAAAATTCAAAAGCATCTGACTTGCATTTTCACCCATGCAATACTAAGATGGTTTTAAATTAGAAGAAGCAAGAAAAGCAGTAGGGAACAAGGTCTGCCAAGTCATTTGTGCTCACTGTTTCCTTGTTCAAAAAGTACAAACAAGGGGTTATAACCAAAGGAAAAGTATGCTTTTGCCAGTCTAGCACTCTCCCAGCAAAAATACCCCTTACTATTTGCTTTTATCTTGAGTAATAGCATGTCAGAGTCTTGAAAAAGCTGCTAAGAACAGATGTGAAATTTCAGACACTTACCGCAAACATTTTCTTAAATTTATTTGTAAATTCCTTTCCAATATGGTAAAAACCAATCTTCTGAACAGCTTTAACTACCAATCCTGTCTAGAAAGAGACTCAAGGTGATCTCACTGCTCTGCAAGAACTGCTCAGTGAGCCAAGACTGACCTAGTCCCAACGCAACGACCACTCAGTCCAGCCGCGCACTTCCCAGTGCTGGGTGCGCCCCTCCACTGCCCCAAGCTTGGAGGTTTGGCTCAGACAGGTGACATTAGGGGTTAAGTGTATTTTCTATAGTGCGCTTCAGATAAAGTCTCTTTTGTGAAACAATATCAGAGGAAGCAGAACATGCAAATCGAAAAATACATAATATACTCGTGATCATCCTCCTGCAATGCTAAGTGCCCAAAAGTGAGCAAGGAAATAATGAAAAACCCTAAGCAATACCTACGGGTTTCTGGATGCGTGTTACATCTCCAGTCATTTGCCAAGTCCTAACATAAAACAAACCTTACCAGACACAAAAAAACCCCAAACCACCCAACACTCCGGAGTATGCTTTTTCCCAGCAAAGTTTCTGATATAATGCAATGATAAAAGAATGACCTAATTTTTACCTGAGTAATGCAAAAGCCTCCAAAATTAGTAATAACTGATTTTTCAAGTCTTCTCTTAAAAAGCTAATGTGTTATCAGCGACACAGCTGAAGTTTCTCTTTTCAGACAATTATTTTCAATCAAGCGGAGTCCCTTTAATCAGTGTATGACCCCTGAATGGTCCAGACATTACAACATATTCTGTCACTGATACCAGAACCATTTGATTTTTAAAACTCAATTTAAAAGGCTTTGGATTTTTTCTTTCTGTTAAAGAAACACTTTCTGAATCATATTGAAACCACGTTCTGCACTTAGTCAAAGTGAAGCATTATTTAAATCAATTCTGTTTATAACCAGTGCTTCAATGAAAAATGACAAACAGAGGATGGAGCTTACACACACAATTGTTGGTGAAAAAGTATTATACATACTGCATGTATACAATTTGTAGAAACTACCCAAAAAAACCCTGAAATGACAACTAGGATAAATACAACTTATCACACAAAAACCTGGCAAATATCAAACATTGAAGAACAAACTTTTAATTTTACTTTCCTGTGCCTTGCAGCAAACAATTTAATACTCTTAAATATCCCAGGAACACCTGTAACACCACACACGTCCATTTTACAGATTCATATCACAGATAAGTTTTAATGCACAAACCAGAAGTTTGAATGCACGAACCAGGTCCAATTTTTCTACACACTGTTTTTTTAAAAGAAATAGAAATATAGCATTCATTTTATATTGAATAATTTTAAAGTATTTATTATGCCTTCAGAAAATAAAGACCATTTGCTGCTGTTTTGTAAAGAAAGAAATATCTGGAAAAAAAAGCAGCACAATAAATAATTGCATGAAAACAAAAAGAAGAAAGAATATGTGCCAGCATACCTCTGGGAAAAAGGGATCCACCACAATTCATGCTGGATTAGATTCTTCCTGTCCCAATTCACCCAACTGTAGTTAATTATACCCAATAGGCAACCGGTCCATTTTCAAGTCCCATCACAAGGTACCCCACCTCTGATTTGCTTACATTTCTTTTTACCTTTTACAGACTCTTCTTCCAGATTTTAATCTTTCTTTTTCTACTTACTTTTCTTGGAGACTGTTCCGCAGTTTTGCCTTCCCAGACTAGTCACTACTTACAAAGCTCAGTATTAAAATTGAGAAAACAAAGAAACAAACAATCAAGCTGTGGCTGAATATCATGGAGTCATTTATAATTTTCCCAAGCCAAACATGGAAATGTGCTTTGAAACCTATTCACCACAAGCTCTTCTCATCAGACACATCTCTGAAAACTTCTTTTAACCTCTAAACTCTCAAAACCTTCAGCTGTAAACAACAGTTTGGATCTACAACAATTTTAGCTTTTCAGATCTATTGTGGTACCATTGCCAGGGCAGGTTCTAAGGGGCACGTAAAGGGCCACAGAGAATGAGTGGAAGTTGAGGGTCTCGTGACACCAAGATACAGTTAATACTGGGGAGTTTAGTGGGGTCCCGGAGAGACACTAAAAAGCATTTTGGAGCTTGAAGCATTTTGATCTAGATGTCTCTCAGGTATTACAAGAGCTATTCACCTATCTTCAGTCTTAAATCTTAACAGGTTCGCTATGCATCATGAACACTGGAAACCAAACACAGGCTATATGGTACTTTGGGACATTTGCACATCATTATACAAGAAATTTAATTTCCCATAACAGATGTATTTTCAGAGCAGCAAGTTATTAGATCAATGGTATTTCCTTTTGCTTACTGCAGTAATTAAATTGCACTGACATTAAACTGTTTCTCTCAACAGGGTTGACCTTAAGAAGGTCTCACTGGATGTTCAGGTTCTCTCGGATAACAATTATTAGCTGCCATCCAGCACATTAGCCACTGGTCAGCATTCACCAAGAGAACAGAGCCAACAGAAATTAAACTCTTCTCTTTCATCAATACTTACCCCCTAAAAAAATAAGGTTTAGCAGTTTTTGCTTGTTTGGCAGTTTTGATTGTTTTTAACGTAAACAGCTCATTTCAGTACAAACGGTAGAGTCAAGCCAGGTTTGTACTAGAAACAATTTTTTATAACATCTTTGAGAAAAGCTTCCTATGTTACTCAGCACTTTAGATGGGAGCTGCAAAGACAAACCTAAACTTCCTCCTCAGTTCATTATCTTCAGGAGTATTGATTCCTAGATGAGACTATGCTCACCATTCAATGAGCACTGCTGATAACTCCCAGTATCTATGCTGTGAGAAAAGCAGGGACACAGTAGGAGGGATGGGAAGAGTAGGGGTCAAACGAAAAAAACAACAGCAGTAAAAAAGGCAGTGAGGGGAGAGATACAAAACTACTTTGGAGCATTATCACCGAAAATAAGTGGCACTCCATAAACACTCTGACCAGGCATCCGTGTTTGCCAGTGCTGTTTTATGGATACAGAGCAGCACACCTTACGCTTAATCCTCTGACCAACAAAGCAGAAAAAGGGTTTCTCCATGAGCAGCATGTACTGCAGATTGCATAGAGGAATGCTGACAGAAAACTGTAATATGTGTCTATTAAAAACTTTAATTCTAAGAAA
This sequence comes from Balearica regulorum gibbericeps, assembly GCF_011004875.1. Classification (NCBI taxonomy): domain Eukaryota; kingdom Metazoa; phylum Chordata; class Aves; order Gruiformes; family Gruidae; genus Balearica; species Balearica regulorum. The sequence continues at coordinate 207,488,594 of NC_046184.1, read as the reverse complement.
ATTATTTTCAAGTTGGCAGCTTTAGAGTGTTACTGGCAAAAGATGTGGTTGTCAAATAATCGGTCACAGCTACTAAAAAAAGTGTGGTTAAAACACAAATACAACATTAGATTCACTTGTTCATGAAAGTCAAAACATACTGAATCATTGAAATAAAATTTCAGGTTTGCTAGTCTTAGGAAAATAAATAACAAAACATGCATTTAAATAAGCAGGCCCCAACAATGTGTAATAGCAAGTTTTTTTATGGGTGTTCTGCACATACTTACAGGTTGAGCAGACTAATAACGCTCTCACCACAAGCTCAGTGAGTAACTTCCACTTGGGCTCCACTTTGGAGGTGACAGCTGGAATGAGAATCTCCGCAGGGACATAGTACTGAATCGAGTAGGTCACAAAAATCCCAAAGGAGTACAGAATTTTTACAGACTGATACAACCTGTTGAAAATATTTATACACATGCTTGTAAGTAGCAAACTTTTCATAAAAAACTAGCTTGCTAATGGCACTAAGGCTATACATACATATATGTATTTCCCCCCCTCAGCATACAAGAAGATAACATTATCTGCTTTGCAAGTTATAACTGCCTATGAAATTGCAGAAGACAACTACCAAAATATGGACACCCCCCCAAAAAAATCAGTATCATGCAATCATAAATTAATAAACTTAAAGAAGAACAGGTTAAACAGCTAACAGTTATTTGAGAAAAGAAAATTCCAAATTCACATCAAATATAATCTGTACATTGACAAACCTTTCATAGTGGCAGTAAACACTGGACACTTTAAAGACCAAGGCCAATATCCTCCAGATTTCTGCATATTCACAAAGTGTCCCTAAAAAGATTTTTCACACTTCAAAGAGAACATCTAAGAAATTTTATTTACTTATTAAAATTGGAAGGAGTACCTTCTAGGGCTAGAAAATATCCATAAGCAAATTTGCTTGCTGTCCATACTCTCCTGTTCAAAACCACTAGCTATAGAATACCATTAAACTACTGTCCCATGTGATGGTATTTCACAGGAATTATAGCAACACAAAGGAGAACTAGGTTCTACGGCTCCAAATTGTGCCAACTTGATGCCAGTGGTGGATTGGCAGGATATGTTACTAAGAAAAAGAAATTGGAAAAAAGAATGTATGCACGTGTAGAAGAGAGTTCGTTCTGATGCAGGAATGTCTGTCTTCCTAACATACAGGACTAGAGCTGCTGTAACTAGACAAACATTTAGGGATAAAGATTTTTTTTTTTTTCAGAGACTCTGTATTTTGTTGAAAAGTTACTTTGAGATGGTTTTAAATTCTGTGCCAGACAAAGACAAGCTGCTGTCTTGCACCACTCCGAGAATTCAGTTACATAAAAAGCAAAATTATCTCTACACAGATGGGTAAAAAGGCACAAGCTACATTTTAAAAACGGGGAAGAATTTCTATTCTCATTAATCTCTTTCCATTCTAGTGTTATTCCACCCTGCATGTCATCAAAGTATAGATAAAAATGTTCAGAAAATGCAACACAATGGACAGTTTCTTTATAACAATATAAAACTCAGCTACATTTAATTTCTTTCTGCATAAACTGGTTCAAAATACTCTTTAATATTCCAAATAGATTAACTGATTTCAGAGCATTCAGCTTTAATCTTTATGTACTTTTTTTTTTTTCCAGATCTATGCAGAACCAGAAAACTCTATCCTGTGAGTAAAGGAAAAGATTATTAGTATTTATCAGAAAAAAAGTGTCATAGCAAAGGTGAAGAAAAAAAAAAAATCAGTGAAAAAAGTTCACATCTACCCTCATATAAACTATACCTCAGTAAGAAATATAATAAAAGCAGCTATGAGGCTGAGGTATAAAATAAGGAAAATATTTAAAAAAGAAAAAAAAGCCTGAATGGGTTGACAGCCTAACTTCAATATTATTTTGCATGGACTCATGCATCTTGCTTCCTTACCTATGTTGGAAAATAACCTGTATATTGGCATTGTCTTGCAAAATTTTAGGTAGCCAATACCTTTTATTTCCCCAAGATAGTTAAGTTTTTTTAGATATCACGCTCATGCTCTTATCTCACTTAACACAGTGAAATCCATTGCTATATGGTTGTAGCATTATTTTTTCCTTCATCTGTCTGAAGGTTTTCCTACATCTCCAGTTTTTTGTAAAATAAATGTCTGCAGAACTACTCCAGCAGAAGGTCTCAAAGAAATTAGTTTGAGAATTTTTGTTCAATTCTCAAAAAACTAGAGTAATTCTTCCAAAAAACGTGAAGTGCAGATGCTCTTACCACTGTTACTTGTGGTTGAATGAACAGGCAACAAAGAATTATCCATGCCACCAACAGTTTTAAACTGAGAGGCATTTTTAATCCATGCTGCATAAACTATAAGCATTTGTCACAGGTTTGCTTACAGCCAACTGACTGAAGTTATGAGTCTCTTGGTATGATTTTCTTTCTAAGAATGGAACTAAGAACACGATCAAAGCTTTTGAGTAAAGTTTTGGTTCATTTGCCATGAGGTGTTGTGTGTTCACAAATGAGAGATTAAGTATTTCTCATAAACAACCTGTGATAACAGAAGATGATGCCAAGCAGACCAAAGCACTCAATATCTTTATTTGCTTCAGTCCTCAAAAAGAGGTTCAACCTCAACCAGAAAGCAAAGGCAACTTGCAACAGTAAGAAAAGAAAAGACAGCATGAAGAGCAGGGAAAGAACTAATTAGACCCCTGTCTGTATCTCTCAAAGCCTGGCAGGGATCACTCAAAGTGTTCTCCATTTGAGTATCATAGTCTGTATTTGTTATTAGTAAATAAAATCCAGCCAGGACTGCTGTTGGCCCCTTGCCCTGTGGCCACCAAATGGCATGGCATGGCAGAATTTGTATCCGTACAGCTCAGCTCTTTCCCACCACAATAGGACACCTCCATCACCCTTCCTTCAGCATTTTGAAGGAAGTGTTGAACACGTGGCCAGCAATGGTTTTGGTACACTTGGGTGATTCTGAGCAGAGGAATACAGCTGATGCACTTGAATAGCCCTTTCAGCCCGGTCTTACATGCTTCTCATCTCACAACTGCAAGCCAGTTCATCAAGTTATCAATTTTTGATGATACTGAAAGACTGCTAACAAAAAAAAAAATCAGCTTTTTTATTAGCTGAACAAATACACAGAGGAAATTAAAAATGTATATACGGGGAAAGAAAAATACCCTTTGACTAAAAGTACATTTTGACTAACAGGTCCTAAATTATTTGTATCAAAGGTTCAACTATCACTGTAGACAACTCAGTAAAGCCCCAAAGACATATTCAAAGAGACAGAAAACTATTACATCACTTTACATGGTGACATAATGGTGTAGCTAGTTTAGAAGCCACTGTTTTCGTGACACGCTTCCTTTTGATTGCTGAGCAGCTTTAAGAAATGTAGAGGAAAAACCAGAGTCACTTTTCTATCAGCTCTGCATCACTGTCCTTATTCCAGAAGCTTAGATGGATTTTAGCTGGTTAACAAAAAGAAAAAAACTGACCAGCTACCCACAATTAGCCTGTAATCCTCAGGCTTCAGATCACCCCAAACCTTTAAAAAAATAATTTTAAAAAGATATTAAAAAATGGGAATCAAAGCTTTAAATACACAGTAGTTTAAAGTAAGCCTCTCCATTACACAAGTTCTAAATCATTTATATGAGCTAAAAGAAGTTAACAAAAGTCTGTCTCTCTTCAATTCTACATTTTAGTTTATGTTGTAGCTCTTTTAAGGGAAAAAATTGGAAACTACTGTAATAAAACTTGCATAAATACAGCTAGACCAAATAGGGCATTAATTATGCTAAGCTTCCACTTGAATTAGTACCATGTAACATCTTACTGAACTTTAATATGCTATAATATTTGTACGGTAGTTAACCTTTGGGTTTCATAGTAAGGGAATTGTTGCACAAAGAATGTCATTTATATCTTAACGAAAAAACAGACAGTGGAAAGAACCTTCAGCCTCAAGAAGATGAGACCTCAGCCATGGACAAAGAAGAAATTCTTGACTGTGAGGGTGCTGAGGCACTGGAACACATTGCCCAGAGAAGCTGTGGATGTCCCATCCCTAGAAGTCTTGGTTGGATGGGGCTTTGGGCAACAGTCTAGTGGAGGGTGTCCCATGCCAAGGATAGAATAGATCATCTTTAAAGGTCCTCTCCAACCCAAACCATTCTATGATTCTATGAGACGCCAACCAAGGACACTACTAAATCCTAAAGCAGAATTTCCATAATCTATATTTGCAGATGTGGCAGGACTTGGTTTGAACTGATGGTCACGTGACAATAATTATGCACTTTTTGACTGTAAATATGTGCTGTTTCAGGCAAACTGTGACCCTCCTTGGCTTGGGTCAGGAGACAGCTAGTGATCATGAATAAATCAGGTAAACTATACTCCGTGCCTGTGTGTCCTCTCCTCAGTCAACAATGAATTGAGTAAAAAGATTCATGTCACTAGGTAGCCTGCATACTTCTGAGGATATGAAAAACAATTCCTAAGATATTCCAAACCGCTAAACATAACCACATGTAAAAAAAAAGGAATTTTAATGCAGTAAAACAGAATTCTTTGGTTCCAGAAAGAAGTTGTTGTTAAAGATCAGCAAAAACAAGCTGAAAACTACACTCTTTCATAAAGTCAATTTTCAACATATTCTAAATAATATATTATGTTGAGTGTCAAGTTGTACTCCAAAACACAATCTAAACTAGAACCACAACAATTCTCTTCTCTAAAAGCTCCAATCTAGCAGAACGTTTTTAAGAATGTGAAGAGTCATCTATTTAAATTAAACTTAAGAATTTAACAGGTCTAGGGCCTATGTATGCCTTCTGGTCAATTCATCTGCAAGAATATCAAATAAAACTCAGAAAGCAGCAGAATTTTCATTTTCTTTATCAGGAAAGGCTTATTTTTAAGACAAGGATTGTCCATCTGGAATTAAACACATAAGCCAAGTCTCACTGCTTAGCTACATTCCAGGTTCTTTCGAATGACTGCTTTCTTATAAAAACTCATCCGCTCCTTGCATTTCTCCAGTTCAATCCAGCCACTTACTGGCTTTTTATGTGAGGACCAAATAACAAAATATTGTCATACAGTTCACTGGAAATTTGTCTTGCTAGCACAGTTATTTGCACACATTTGTTCAGCAGTACTGTATCAGCTAGACCCACAGTACTGCGCAGCAATAGCATCATACATCACGACCCATGGGCGTACCACTGAGCTGCTTCTCCTCCTAATTTTGTTTGGCGCTCTGGGGTAGTAGCCAGGGTAAGAAGAAAACAGATGACTGTTATTTCTACATATGTGCCCTGAGCAGCTCTGAGGTTATTAAACTTATAATGCCAATTCTCCACCTTATAGAACACCAGTTTCCATCTCTTTTATTATCTCTTTCTTTGCATTAGGGTCTGTAAAGCCATCAGGATAAATATCATCTTATCATCACATCTGCACTGTAGCCAAGAGCTATTTGAAAACTCTTATCTGAACAGCCCTGTTAGACAGCAGGGCTGCAGAATAAAGCAGAATATTACAGCAGAATAAAGTTCATCCTGTTGCTTGCACGAGTGCAATAAAAAGCAACAGAGTGAGCAACTTTACCTTATATTCCACATTCCTCTCCCTCTTCCTCTTTTAAGAGCACTTCTCTTAAGGCACACATAAACCCAGGTCTACCATTTAGAACAAACTTTTCACTACTTCTATTAACAGCGAGCAATACCATGTAATATTACAAATAGATGTATTTTCCCTTTCAGATGCATTGCATAGACAGAATGGATGCAGTAAATGTTTGAACACTTCTAGGTTTTTTAATGTATGTCCAATGAAACAACAATTAAATGCATATTATGAGCAATATGCCTCAAAAACCAGAACCACAGGAAAAAATAGGAAAAAAAAACCACCACAAAATCTGTTTTCATAACAGCAGTACAAAAACAAAACAAGCAAAAAAGCAGCAATAGATACATGAAAATTCTAGCAACCAAAAAAATCATTCATCCTTCAAGATGCATTTTATTATCATTTCATGTATTTATCATTGGAATCAGTCAGGCAATTAAACAAAACTTTTGAAGAATATTAAAAATTAATAGTTCATACTGAGTACAAGGAATGAAAATGGAAAAATAGAGTAAAAAAGTAACATTTGAAAATTGAGAACACTCTTTAAATGCATTCTACTCTTTTTCAAAGGATAAAAAAGGAGTCAGCACTCAGTTTTTGCTTCACATAATTGGAGATTTCACTACTTCAATACGCAACCACAACAGACACCAAACAACCAGTAGATGTGAGCATATAACATGTAAGACATTACTTGATCAGAATGAAAACAGGAAAATACTTTTCAGCTTTTCACTTGTGCACTGCTGATATACCTAATTTTAGGCCCATCAGATATAAAGGTACTAAAAATTTAAGAGCTATATTTAAATCAATAGTTACAGTATATATCCATCTGTAGATAGATACGGAACTAAGAATGCACCAGTCGAAATAGTCTTCAGCGCTTCTTCAGCATGTGACATGTGGAGCTCTCGTAGCATTAAAAAAAAAGCTAAATAAAAATTATATCCCTGAGACACTGACAACCACAAACGTCATTTTCCTGATAGGAAGCCATTACTATACATCATCCATGGACTTGCATCTGAACTAGAAATCTATTCAGCTTTGATATCTTCTATTCTGGTTGTTTACCGGCTAAACCCTGTAATTCCACTAAATTCCACTAAATTCCACTAAATTCCACTAAATTCCACTAAATTCCACAAATTCCACTTTGGCCAGAAATTGCTGGCCAAGATGATAGCTCAACTATAGAAGGCACAAAGAGAGTATATACAGTATATTTTAAAAGAGTTTGAGCACCTCTCAGTTATAAGCATGACAGCACTGAGGCATGGAACAATCTCTGCAACATTTTTGTCTTCTAGACTACTGGTTTTAAATCATGTATGTACTTACCATTTATCTTGTGGCAGGTTTAAAGTTATGCTGCCTTTGATTTCATCCCCAAAGCGCAGATACCCCAGCGTGGCTAATGAGATATACAAGGTCATGACTATTCCCATGCCAATATTCAGCGCCTGTGGGAAACGCGTGGTGTCCTTCATTCTGTTTTCCAATGGGAGTACCTGGAAATGGAGGGAGAATCAATTACACTTTATGACCTCACAGTAAGACTATTTTTGTCCCCCACTCTCAAAGCCAATTTCCAAAATTTAGGTGTTGTTATTTATAAAGATTATTCTACAATACTGTTTTAAAGCCTGGAAAATCACAATGTTTTATGCAGACAATAGAAATGCTCAATTACTAAAAAGCACCTATCTTGGTGGGAAAAGAGCATCAGTGTGGAAATATAAAGCAATATTTACAGGTTAGAAAAACTGACAAGAGAAACTTATGGTGCCCAGATGAAAATACACAGGCAATATGAAAAACACAATTATTTTTTTTAACTGAATTGTTCAGAATCCAAGAGTATCTACTATTTTTATTAGGTATGTCTCCACTATCAGTCTTCATCACAGATAAACCTATCGTGCACACAGTTGACATGCAATCTCATGCTCAGTCTCAGCTTTTCCCGGTCAGAAAGCTTGAGTCCATGACAACCAGAATACGGACCCATTCTCTTTTACATTTTAACGACAGAGATAGGGCCAGGGACACTAAGCACTGCTTTTCCTAAATGTTGTGTAGGTGCTTTGAGCCTAAACTATAGCCAAGCGAGCTTGCTGGGCTTGCCATCACTTCAAAGTGAAGATACAGGCTTTACAACCATTACTGCATGCAGTTTCCTGGAGAGATTTCCTTTTACATGTACTATAGTGTATAGACAAATATACTTAGCAAGTTCCAACTTAAGTTTTCAGCCACCAACACATCGAGTGCACCCTCAGTAAGTTTGCAGACAACACCAAGTTGGACAGGAGTGTTGATCTGCTTGAGGGTAGGAAGGCTCTACAGAGGCATCTGGACAGGCTGGATCAATGGGCCGAGGCCAACTGTATGAGGTTCAACAAGGCCAAGGGCTGGGACCTGCACTTGGGTCACAACAACCCCAGCCAATGCTACAGGCTTGGGGAAGAATGGCTGGAAAGCTGCCCAGCGGAAAAAGACCTGGGGGTGGTGGTCAACAGCTGGCTGAATTAGAGCCAGCAGTGTGCCCAGGTGGCCAAGAAGGCCAACTGCATCCTGGCTTGCATCAGGAATAGTGTGGCCAGCAGGAGTAGAGAAGCGATCATCCCCCTGTACTCGACCCTGGTGAGGCCCCACCTTGAGTACAGTGTTCAGTTTTGGGCCCCTCACTACAAGAAGGACATTGAGGTGCTGGAGCGTGTACAGAGGAGGGCAACGAAGCTGGTGAAGGGTCTAGAGAACAAGTCCTATGAAAGCGGCTGAGGAAACTGGGATTGTTTGGTCTGGAGAAAAGGAGGCTGAGGGGAGACCTTCTCGCTCTCTACAACTACCTGAAAGGAGGTTGTAGCCAGGTGGGTGTTGGTCTCTTCTCCCAAATAACAAGCGATAGGACAAGAGGAAATGGCCTCAAGTTGTGCCAGGGGAGGTTTAGATTGGATATTAGGAAAAGTTTCTTCATCAGAAGGGTTATCAAGCACTGGAAGAGGCTGCCCAGGGAAGTGGTTGAATCACCATCCCTGGAAGTATTTAAAGGACGCATAGATGTGGTGCTTAAGGACATGGTTTAGTGGTGGACTTGGCAGGGCTAGGTTAACAGTTGGGACTTGATGATCTTAACAGTCTTTTCCAACCAAACCAATTCTATGATTCCCAGGCAAGGCAGGAAATCCAAGTAACAAGCTCACATGCTGCTCTTCCCACTTTGAATTTCATCATCACATCATTTTATGTCTTCCTTAAGACACAAACTGAAAGTATGTGGATGCTCTAGACAAGCACACTTTCCCTATGTCATTCAGAAGAACTGTACAATCATCTCAGATACTCAATATGAGAGATAATTCAAGATTAAAACACCTAATTGGACATGCCTACATATAAGTAAAGTGTCTAAACTTCTGTAATGAAGATTGGTAACGAAGAGCTACTCAATATAGTCAGTGGAATAAAGACCGCAGTTCAGCTTATCTTTGAGTAGACATGCAAGTTATATTTGATTAACAGAATGACACTCTAATTAAACAAGCTTGTCATCTCTGGGTAACGCATGTCAAATTTTTATCAGAGTTGCTCTGTAACATCTACTGTCCATCATACAAAATTGCTTTTTAAATGACTGAATATTTACTGGTTTCAATTTAATGAATACAAGTTATGAAAAAAGCAGATTTCATCCACTAATTAACAAACAAATTGGTATATTTGAATTGCTGCCGTATTATTTTCTATAGGGCAATCATTCCTTTCCTCTTGGTCACCCACTGATACTCACTTCCTGACCTATCATTGAGTATCACCACTGCCAATCCATCCCACACTGTTTTATTTCTCCTACACCAGAAATCCTGAAGAAGTCACTTTATACTTGGGAATAAAGAGATCTCTAAAAAAGATGCACATTTGGAGGCATTTCCAAATTTTTGTTCATCTTCAATTAAAATACATTATACATCTTAACTGAGGATCTTCTTTATATAATTCAGAGCCTCCACTTATAATGTTTTTCCTTCAGAAAGCAATCTGAGCTTGCACTGTAACTTAATCTGGTGGAGAATGCAAAATTTAAACCAGGAAGAGTTTCAAAGCTTAATTCAATTTTTAAATGACAGTGTTGAGCAGCAGAAAAATACAAAAGGAGACATGTGGCTAGAAGTATTACTTTACTGCCACACAGACAAAATTAGTTCATTCCTCTAAATGAATTAAGCATCTGTGTCCATATGTGTTGGGTTTGCGTGGCAAGGTTTTGGTAGCGGGGGGGGGGGGGGGGGGGCTACAGGGATGGCTTCTGTGAGAAGCTGCTAGAAGCTTCCCCTGTGTCTGATAGAGCCAATGCCAGCCGGCTCCAAGACAGACCCACCACTGGCCAAGGCCAAGCCAATCAGCGCCTCTGTGATAACATATTTAAGAAGGAGAAAAACAGTTAGAGAGAGCTTTTGCAGCCAGAGAGAGGAGTGAGAAGATCTAAGAAGCTCTGCAGACACCAAGGTCAGTGCAGAAGGAGGGGCAGGAGGTGCTCCAGGTGCCAGAGCAGAGATTCCCCTGCAGCCCATGGAGAAGACCATGGTGAGGCAGGCTGTCCCCCTGCAGCCCATGGAGGAAGGATGAGGGGGTGTAGAGATTCCACCTGCAGCCTGTGGAGGACCCCACGCCGGAGCAGGTGGAGGCACCTGAAGGAGGCTGTGACCCCATGGGAAGCCCACGCTGGAGCAGGCTCCTGGCAGGACCTGTGGACCCATGGAGAGAGGAGCCCACGCCAGAGCAGGTTTGCTGACAGGACTTGTGACCCCGTGGGGGACCCACGCTGGAGCAGTCTGTTCCTGAAGGTCTGCACCCCATGGGAGAGACCCACGCTGGAGCAGTTCGTGAAGGACTGTAGCCCGTGGGAGGGACTCACATTGGAGAAGTTCGTGAAGGACTGTCTCCCGTGAGAGGGACCCCATGCTGGAGCAGGGGAACAATGAGAGGAGTCCTCCCCCTGAGGAGGAAGAAGCAGCAGAAACAACATGTGATGAACTGACCACAACCCCCATTCCCCGTCCCCTTGTGCCGCTGAGGGGGAGGAGGTTGAAGCCGGGAGTGAAGTTGAGCCCGGGAAGATGGGAGGGGTGGGGGGAGGTGTTTTAAGAGTTGATTTTATTTCTCATTCCTCTACTCTGTTTTGCTTAGTAATAAATTAGATGAATTTCCTCTCTCAGTTCAGTCTGTTTTGCTCGTGACGATAATTAGTGAGTGATCTCTCCCTGTCCTTATCTCGACCCACAAGCTCTTCATTGCACTTTTTCTCCCCTGTCCAGTGAATGAGGACAGTGATAGAGCGGCTCTGGTGGGCACCTGGCCCCCAGCCAGGGTCAACCCACCACACCATAAAATACTTATCAAGTCATCTTTTTATATTTCACATCAAAAACTGCCAGGTAGGACAGACAACAGTTCAGATTCTTTTGTCCTTAGCTGCAATTAGATTGTTTTAACATACCTCCTTATTAAGGGCTTTGAAGGATGCAAATTGCAGGCAATTTTTCCCTTGATCTGATTTTTCCCCTTCTTAACTTCCTACAAACAGATAGCTTTTGGGCCTGGACCAGTAATAAAAATGCTCATTCAGTGTGTATCTGTTGATTCTCTGGTGATTACCAATGGAATATATTTTCTGCATAAGTCCTACCATGTTCTACAGCTTCTGGGAATCTTAACAAGCATAAATTGTTACAGTAAGATCTTATTCCAAGCTGTATTTTCTCTGCAGAGCTTTAATGACAACTGCTTGCGCAGCTTACAGATATCAGGAGTCTCTTAATAAGTTCACTGTCCCAAAGATTTGATTTCCAGAGTCTCCAGCATTCATTTCATACATTCCTGGCAGAAGGAAGGCAGTGAACTCAGACACACATGCCAGCAACAAAAAAAAATTCATGTTTTTCCACCATGACTCCTGGGAGGAAAGAGATCCTGGAGATTGCTTGCCCCTCTGAAATTGCAAAAGCAATCTGCAGGAGACTACTAATGGAGGAAAAAAATTTCCTGTGATTTCAGAGTCAGAGAGTGCCCAAGTCAAAGTCTACGGGACTGTTCATTATGATGCCTTCTCTCAGATAAAAAAGCCCTGCAGGCTATTCATAAAAATGCAGAAGAGAAAGAAGCTTCCTAGTTTTTGGCTACATCTTCAATTGAAATAGCAAAATATTACGTATATAAGACAAACACTGGCTATGGCCATTCTGAAAGACATTGAAAGATACGTTTATATGACTGCACCAAATTTTAATAAATATTATTAGTAATGAGATTTACACATACACAATGCACACTTCCCCCAGCTCCCTCAGTACCCTCGGACAGATCCCACCCAGCCCAGTAGACTTGCGCGTGTCTGAGTGGTGTAGCAGGTCACTAACGATTTCCCCTTGGGGGAAATGGGCTCCCCTTCATTCTGCTCCCCTTCCCTGTCTTCCAGCTCAGGGGGCTGGGTACTCAGAGAACAGCTGGTCTTACTCTTCAAGACTGAGACAAAGAAGGCGTTAAGTACCTCAGCCTTTTCCTCATCCTTTGTCACTATTTTTCCCCCCACATCCAATAAAGGATGGAGATTCTCCTTAGCCCTCCTTTTGTTGCTTATGTATTTACAGAAACATTTTTATTGTCTTTAACAGCAGTAGCCAGATTAAGTTCTAGTTGGGCTTTGGTCTTTCTAATTTTCTCCCTGCATAATCTCACGGACATCTTTGTAGTCCTCCTGAGTGGCCTGCCCCTTCTTTCAAAGGTCATAAACTCTCCTTTTTCTCCTGAGTTCCAGCCAAAGCTCTCTGTTCAGCCAGACCAGTCTTCTTCCCTGCCAGCTCATCTTTCAGCACATGGGGATGGCTTGCTCCTCCACCTTTAAGATCTCCTTCCTGAAGAATGCCCTGCCTTCCTGGACTCCTTTGCCCTTCAGGACTGCCTCCCAAGGGATTCTCTCAACCAGGCTCCTAAACAGGCCAGAGTCTGCCCTCCAGAAGTCCAAGGTGGCAGTTCTGCTCACCTCCCTCCTTACTTCTCCGAGAATCGAAAACTCTATCATTTCGTGATTGCCTCCAACCATCACGTCACCCACAAGTCAGACAAGAAGTTGAACATGAGTCAGCAGCCCACCTTTATGCAGGCTGTGCATGCACATGGGCTACACCAGCAAGAGAACAGGTAGCAGGTCAAAAGAAAGTGGTTCTTCCTCTCTGGCACTTGAGAAACTGCACGTGGATACCACATCCAGGTTTGCTCACCCAGTACAAGATAGACCTTGACATCTGGGAGAAGTTCAGCTGAGGGAGGTCAAGTTAGCTAGCAGGCTGGAGCACATGAGAGGCTGACGAGAAGGCTAGGGCAGGCAATCTGCTTGAAGCCTTCAGCTAACCAAAGGAAGAGAGAGCTTGCAGAGAAGATCAAGCCAGTTTCAGAGGTGCACTGTCAAAGAATGAGAAGCAACCGTCACTAGTTGCAACAAGGGGAATTTTCAGTTGGACATAATGAAAAATAATTTATTAAAGAGAACAGTGAACTGCTGGGACAGACTACCAAGACAGATTGTAGAGTCTTCATTCTCAGATACTTTCATAGCTCAACTGAATAGGGTCCCAAGGAAACTAATCCAACTGAAGCTAGATCTTTTTTTGAGCAGCAGTTTGGACTTGATCTCCTCCAGAGCTCTTTTTCCAACTTAATTTTTCTGTGGTTCTACGGACAAACATTGCTACCTCCAGCAAGATGCTGTGATTTCTCATAGGCCACATGTGAAAAAAATGAAAAAGTTATTATTATGAGAAATTCAATCTAGACATCAATATGTGAATTGAAGTAATGTGAAATCAATAGAACAAAGAACAAGTACCATTTACAATTCCTCACAGGCAACTTATGACTATTGTTCTATTCTATTCTTAATAGCTGTTTATATTTTATTTTTTATTTTTTAATCTTTTTATATTTTCACAAACTTCTTTTTACAGGCAGACAAGATTATGACACAATTGTCTATCTGAAACTTCGTTCATAAAGGAAAACACATACTATATTCAATGTGCTTAAGTCCAGAGGAAACATCCAAATATATGTTTTTTGAATTTCTACCTGTACTGCAATTTTTTATCTTTTGCATTTAAACCCACTCAGTCTGAAGACCCATGTTTCTCCAAGAAAACAAAGACCTAACTGAAAAAAAAAAAAAAAAGCAATTAAAAACTTTATAGGACATTTCTCTTAAGCATACTAACTCTTGCTTTTAACTATCCACTAAACCAAGTTTCCTCATTAATGATGTCACCTCATGCACACTAATGAGTAGGTCAAAATAAAACATACTACATCTGAACACGTGTTCCCACATCATCAACCTCACTTTAACATTACAACCTTCATTTATACTGAATTTAAGGAAAAGATACGCAAAAAGAAATACAGGATAGAATCATTAGTCAAAGACACATTTTAGTCAGTGTTGGTTTTTATAGACATGAGAAATTATATTTAAAAATGCTAATTTCTCCCTGCTTACTCTTGAGTTAGCATCAGGACTAGATCCGCCTCCAGACTGAACAGATGAGGATGCTAACACAGCCTTTCCTGCATCAGTCCAGGCAAGAGTGTCCCTTCCCAGCCTCAGCAGCAAGCCTTCCCAGGTTCAGGCACTCTCTCTGAGCAGCAGCAGGCATTTTGAGCCAGTTGCTGTCACTGCAGGAGATGCTTCTCTTGGTGGAACTGATCCCCAAAGAAATTATGCAAAGGACTTGAGCCAGGTTTTATACAGTTTCCAGTACCACCTCTTCCAGACAAGCTGAAAAATTCTGTACCTCACAGGATTAACACGAAGCCAAGTAACAACCAATTACACATACACTACACAAACTCCCTGCTCCCTAAGCTGTTAAATTCCATCAGGATCCAAAAGGTCCGTGAAGTTTTCTTAAGAGGACAGACGCTGATGGGAGGTATGACATGAGCCAGTGCCTGTTCTGACACTATGACACTGCTGGGCAGCTGCTGGATAGATTTTCACTCTAAATTTCTTTCTGGTCCCTGTATAGTCCCTGTTGCAATGACTTCAGAAAGCCTAACATTTTAACTCAATGCAAAAGAGATAAGGTTGTTTTCACAAATGCTTTTTAGTTTTGGTTTTATTTCTTCCTTTTTGGAACACTGGAGCTGAATATGCCTTCTTGTCCTTATTTTCTTGAGCCAGAAATTTATTTCACTCTTCAATTCTTTTAAATTATTTTCTTAAAAAGCTAACACCCTACCAAGATGACTAAATAGCTCTGAAAGAAAAAAGGTGTACCTCCAAATCTATCTGCCCAATATTTGAGTCAAAGTATCTTCTCTCAAAAGGGATGTTGCATCAATTCAGTATCTCACACTAAGGCTTCAAAGTTGTTCTATGCTTGTTGAAACAACCCTTTCTGCTATAACAGGCAGCATCATTAATCTAGTCCAATACCTCCCACACTCTTCAGACCTCTAATCTATCACCACACATACAACTTTGCACAAACTAGTGATGGGAAATACTATGGTCAGGAAAAATTTGGGGAATAATCTTCTCTTCCAAGCAAGGTCACCGGGGGCAGAATGCTGGAGGCGAGAGAACCATGAGGTCCATGTGATAAGTTAAGTTTCAGAGTTTCAAAGACCTTTTTTTTAAAACTTTTTTTTTCAAGGATCTTTTCCCTGCTTCTGATTTCCATGCTCTGCTTCCCTTGTGCTCTCTCCCCCAGTTCACACTAGTCCCCTGTCATAGCCCTAAACACCTATGACATCTTTTTTTTTAGGCAAAACTTATCCTTTTCATAATTTCTCATTTTCCATCTTTTTTCTCCCTCCTCAATTGAATAAATTCTCCATCTTTTTCCCTGTCACCGGTTCACAGAGATCTTTCTATCATTTCTGAGACTGTGGCACATGTCACTACTATTATCTTCCTTGAAACTCAATACTTGATTCCTTCAGTAACTTTGGTTTCTTAATTTACAAAACAAGCATAATCCATCTTCCTTTCATCCACCAAATAAACTCAAAAGTACCCACAATTTACTGGCAAAGCAGCATAATCAAATCTTTGAAATAACCTGACTGATCTACCATCAACCATTATGCAAAGTATCATCCCTCTCATTTCAAGCTGCATGCGGTAGATATAAACATAGAATCATAGAATCACAGAGTGGTTTGGGTTGGAAGGGACCTCAAAGATCATCTAGTTCCAACCCCCCTGCCGTGGGTAGGGACACCCTCCACTAGACCACGTTGCCCAAAGCCCCATCCAGCCTGGCCTTGAACACTTCCAGGGATGGGGCATCCACAGCTTCTCTGGGCAACCTGTTCCAGTGCCTCACCACTCTAACAGTAATCTCCCAGTAATACCACTGTCTCCTCATTCCTTGCCTTGAATATCCTGCTACACTCCATTTTTCTACAACCACACCGCACAGGACTGTCTAATTCTAACCAGAAATCTCTACTGTACGTTTTTTATGACTGGACCAAAAAACCCACAAGAGAATTCAGCCTGCAGATAATCAGATAAACTGCGTTTTAATTGTCATGGCCACTAAAACTTAATCTGGTAATAGATTACTTAATAGCAGACATGCTCAATGTTTAAATACATATGGTCATCCTTCCCTTTTTCAGGAAATGCCACTAAAATGGCAACAATGAAGCAACCCTCCATCCCTTACACTTTTAAAAGAAGTCTTTCAGGTAGAAGAGACAGCTATACAGATGTTCTGATTAGTTTAAGGTACAGACAACTCAAGAATTTTTGAAAATTAAAACCAATATATTTATCAACATTTATTCAGAAAAAAAAATCCATCTGTAATCATGTCCTACTACAACAAAATAAAGCTCTGTTCATTGAAAGCACAAAAGCTGAGGAAGCTGATATCAAAAGTATTCAAGGTAGGTAAACATAACTTCTACTACCCAACCCCCAAAGCCAGAAGATGGAATCCTCTGTAAACCACTGCAGCCCATGTCTGGCCTACGCTTCTTGTCTGCAGAAGGTACCAATGAACTCGTTTGTTCAATGAAAGGTGGATCTACAACCCTACAGCGTACTGGCAAACTGTCTGCAGAAGAAATATGATTTCTCCAAGTAGAATAATGATCATAACACATGTCTATTACCTTGCTATGCTTTGCTTGCCTGCCCTTGTCCACTCCTCCTTCACTGTACAGAAAAAGTCTTATGTAGAATTTTGAGCAACAAGCTTTTATTCCATCACTTTTAGATACATTTTTAAAGCTCACTCTCTCGAGGAAGATACAGAAAGTCATTATTTTGCAACAAGTGCAATAAACAATCTAATTTTCCTTAACAGATCCCTCATGACTGCAAATAAAAGGGTGGCTACTATTACCCAAGGAAAGATGCAAGCCAAATGGTGACTGTACATCAATTTTTATAGTAAAAGATTTATACAAAATAAATAAATCCAGAAGCCAAGTTCTCACTACAGAACACTACCTTCTGAAATCTGCCAAGCAATTGCAATCACTCCAAAAAACAATCTTCACAGATTCCAGCAAAGCAGCTTCCTATCTGTTTCACCAGGAAAAAGAATTACTCATATCCACAAAAAACAATCTATTGCCCAATTCTGATGGCCTTGATTTAACAGTGCTTGAAGGAATTATATAAATCCTACTTAGCTTGCCATCTGAACCTAGCATTTTCTTCAGAAGTTCTTTTTTCCTTTTTACTTTTTATGCTTAAGAGCTTCATTTATCACTCCCTTATGACATTTATTTAATCTTTAGCTTGCTCTGAAATTTGAGAGAATCTATGCAAGTTTCTGTACCATCATGTCTTATCTGACTATATTCACAAAATCTTAAATACTTCCCCACAGTGCAAACTGAAATCTAAAAAGCAGCATCTTAGTTCTGTCACTAATATTTTACACTTGTCCTGTCAAAATCATTAAAGCGCTATATGCTTTACATTAGTATGTAATTTTATCCAGCAAAAGATATAAGTCAATAGAAAATTATGTTCCTAATTAGTCAGACAGTTCCAGCCACACTCTTTAGTTTTGCTCTCTCCCCCGGCATCTGGAACTGTAGCCTACAGACTAAACCATGCTATATTCTAGCATGTCCTCCATAACTTACACTACTCTCAAAATTTCTATAGGATAAATGATGAAAGAAAATATGAGTTAGAAACACAACAAGTATTGCCAGAGAGTATATTTCACTGCAATAATATATAAAGGTATAGTACATGACCACGTATTTCTGGACTGTTTCTGGTTCGTGAGTTAAAAATCAAGTTTCCCAAAGCTGCAATGACACTTACACCTTTATGTCAGCCAAGGATCAAACCTACATCAAATTTCAATCACCTTAAAATAAGTTATAATGATCACAAAGTTCTCACTTATCCATATCTGCTTCTTTCTAGGCAGGAGTCAAACAATTTATGAACTTTAATCTGTTTCAATGCAAACAGTTTAAAACCGTTTGGTCTTCCCAAAAAGTCTTTTGACTTTTGTCCAAAATGCTCTTCCACCCCCATGTTGTTTTAGCTTCTGAAGTGACATGGGACAAAGTATACATATAGTGCAAGATCCCATACAGGGCTGAGCAAGCTCCATGACTGAACAAGTGAAAAAATAAATTACAATGTTTTTATTGAGGATTAATGAGTATCACAGAAAATAAACAGGATTAAGGATCCTATAAAGTTTTACAACTCTAAACACAGAAATCTCTCTATCCTGGTAAAAGGAACATTTAAAACAGTCATATACACTCCTGGACTGAGTTAAAAAACGACAGGACCCCAACATAGAAAGCCTAGCAATAGACAGGGTTTGCAATTCACATCTTACATTTTAACATGACCATCATCCTATTCTGAAAAAAATCAATCCATCCAAAATAGAAGGGAGGTAAGACATTTTATTTGCTTTTCTTACGAGAGTAGAAAGTTTTATACACCTCCATTTGACATGAGAGCACGGCACCTTGACAGCTAAACTACTCATCACTTTTTCTGTGAAGCGCTCAAACAGCTCAAGTACAAGACAAGTTGAAGAATACACAACAAAGTTGAAGAATACACAACATACCACTTCCTACTATAATCTTCTTTCAAATGCCTTCACCATTACAATATTTTTCCTTTCCACCTCTCCCATCTCCTTCAGTTTTTTTTTTCTGCTGGTCTTGACAAATCAATATGATTTTTAAGCCACAATGTTTATTAGAGAGCCACTACTGATGCTTGCGGAAGTGTTCAACAGTGGATGATTGGGGCTCTTTCAAATACGGGAGAATGTGTATTCATAAAAAATTTTTGGTTTAGAAACACTATTCTTCAGTGAATATTCAAGAAGATTACTGAGTTTAAAAGTCCTTTGACAAAATCATACGTATATTAATATCTAGTATTTTGTGACATTGTTGTGGTTTAGCAATAAAATCACTTTTTTAAAAAAAAAATCTGTTGTCTCCATCATGCTTGATCCAATAAATGTAAATTATTCTATGACATGCAGTAGATTTAATTTACAAAATAAATATGTTGGCAAAATATTTAAGAGGTAAACTAGAACTTCAATTTTTTTTATTGTTATACACACACACACACTGCAATGCTACCATCATTGATGAAAAGGATGTTCAGAGAGGGGGAAAAAAATACTATTACAGGTGGTAAAGTTAAGATGTTGCCAATTAAATGACAGATATGAAAGTCTAAAACTAAGGATGCAAGCATTTATTCTAGTTAGCTGCTCCCTCCAGGAAAAGTTACTAACATTTTTGCGTCTTCACAGCTATAGTCAAACGGTTTGTCATATAATAAAAATTCATATTTAAATATTACTTAGACAATTCCATACACTGCAGATAAGCACTCACTCAGACCATATTGGAAAGGAGGAGGAAATCTTACCTGAAACCATTACAAGTAAGTGCAAAATAGCAGCAGTTTAGAATTACAGGAGGACGGGCTGGGGGGAATGAAAAAAATCTGACACCAAAAAAGGAAAATAAACTACATACAATATTTCTACCTGAAATTATTTAACTATGCTTCTTATTTACACGTATAATTAGTATAAGAAGTATTTGTCTCACTCTGGCTCTACTGCACGTATACTTAAGATGGACAAGTTCTCCACCTAAGACAGGGTTTTCCATCTGAAGCCATGTCTGTCAGACTCCAAAACCCACCCGCCACAAGCTGGCAAAGCAGAACATGACAGCTTGGCACACCGTCCCTCTTGTTCTTTTTCTGTTTCTCCAAAGTCACTGAATCCCATAATGATTAAGAAACATTTTAGGCGAGCAAGCAGTAAACTTAAATGCCTTTATTTTCCTAGTTGTGTAAATGCATGCATATCTTGAGTTTTCTAAGGAAAAAAACATTTGAATGTTGCTAGCATCAGGTATGAGATGTTGCCTGAAAAAAAGTTACACTCAGGAGTCTTCTGTTTGTGTTAGTAAGATCGGCCATAAACACAGGAAATATTAAAGTTAGAATATGCACAAGCAAATGGTTCTCCAGGGTAAAAAGAAGTTTCTCCAGACTCAGGAAGTGGTAAGGAATATTTAACTTAATAAAGCGGTAATATCAAGTTGCCTGAGATTTTATCAACATTCAGTTGAATATGACAGATGATGAATTTTTTTAGTTTCTGATACATTTTTCATCTGCTACATCTAAAAACATTCTGTTTCTACACATTTGCCCATAATATTTTCCTCCTCTCTTACATTAATCATCTTCAGAAGGCATCCAAATCAAGTGATTTTGCACAATAGCTATACCCTGCCTCTTGCTGACAAGACATTTAAAGTCCACATTCACCACGTACGTTTAGGAGTAGGTTATCTCCACTGTCATCAAATCCAGTCACCTACACACTTAGATACCCAAATGCAAAAACATCCTCTGAGAACTCCCACCTTTTATATTTTGATGATACAAGCCTTTGCATCACCTCAAAAGAACACCAATAAAATTGATACACTTCACTTTAGAGATGCTCTAAGCAGATTTAGATGATGTCATCTTACCTGTTAAATGTGTGTTTCTGACCAAAGCAGTCTGGTCTTAAAGACAACAGAAGAGTGCCATTGGGTTTCATTAATTGTTTTAAAGGATGATATTAATCTGGCAAAAGAATTTCTGACAATGAGAGGCTTTTATCTCAAAGCCACAGGCCTAACAAGCTCATCTGCATCACTTTCAAATCCAAATAATGACATTTTAAAATTATAATCCACTTAGTTTTCTCTTTTTAAAATCCTGGAATTGGTTAGCTGCTGCCTAATGGGATTCCAGAGCCTGTCTTTTAGTGTACAAATGCCACTCTACCTTCTACTGCAAAGCTGTGATATCCAAGTTCAAAAGCAGTTTGAATAGACATCTTCAAGTAATAGGCTAAAATATCAGAAGCCTTTTTTTCCAAACCTGAAATTAATGTTGGAAAGTACCATTTTCACTTTGCTAGGCTAATCAGTCTGCAGCACTCAACAGGAAAAAAAACCCAAATGTACTCAATTGTACAAACCATACTTAACTTAGCATATTTATATGTAATAGAGAAGAAAAATTATCTTTCTTGTTTAAATGTTATGAATTTATTTCATCCTCCTTCCCCCTGAAGCTTGTATTAAAATATCACTTCCACATTTGGATTTGGTTTTACCTTGAACAAGAAAGCCAACCAGACTTTCACTGCAGAATATTCATTAAGTGTAACTGCTATTATATAAGCATAACATTATGCAAAGCTATTACCTGCAGACGGTAATGCTACAGACATATCCAAGCCTGAAGGCTTCGGTTTTACACTCTTCTGAAAAGTATGTTCAAGAGGTTTAACTACATTTTGGGCACACTCTGAATTACAGTGTGAAGTTACTTTTTAGTTGAGTAACAAAAATCTCATATTCATTATAAAAACAGACCTACTCACCTTTGGAATATGAAAGAGGCTCTCGAACATGATTCTTACAAAATAATGTTACATGTTCTCTGAAAGACACATTCAGTCCATTATATCACCTGCAGTTCCTGTATTCAAGAAGTAGTGTTGGTACTCCCTTTCTCTTCTGTGGCCTGAACACGAGCCCCATGATTTCCAGGTAGCATCATCTGGCACAGGGAACCCACAGCCAGAGAGGAGCTATAGCACAGAGGGAAAGAAGCAGCTGCAGATTCTCCCATCCCTAGCAGAGCCCTGTACTTAAAAAGGTCCACAGAGGGCTGAATATAGTTTCTCCAGCTCCTAATCAACATAGTATTGCCTTCTGAACAGAAATCCTCACTTTCAAGATTAAAACAAAACCAAATATCTAAAATGGTCTGTTGTATCCACTTAATAGTACTGCATTTCTGTTGCTACTAGTGTTTCACAAAGTGTATTAAAACCACTAGTCAATACGATTTTCACAAGGTCACCCTGACAATCTTAAAATCTGAACTTACAAGGGCTGAAAACCCAAAACAACTCTCCACACTATGAATGATAACCACCAGACTGCCAGTCCTGAGCCCTCAGTTCCTGTTTGTTAACTCAATATTCAGGGATCATTGGGTACCCCTGCTGCCAACTCCTCCTGCTAGCACACAGCAATCATTACCATCTGGCTGCCAAGACATTCACAATTTGCAGCAGGTACCTTATACCAATCATCAGTGACCTCATTTCTACAGACTACTCAAACAGGGAGCAAAGAAATGAATAGTACGAGCAACAGACTGCATCACTTTTTAATCCTGTTACAAGCATCACTCAGAGTTCAGCATGCGTTACCGTTAATCAGCCCTTCGATGGCACTGACGTTATTTCTGCTGTAGTAGTTGTAGCAACAAATTCACAACTTGCCTGGACTTCAGCAAAATGTCAAAATTGTTCAAATTTGCCAGCAAATGAGTTTAGATTGCACTCTCAGATAGATATGAACAGCTCAATTAATCATATTAATAATTTTAGTTTTAATGAAAGTATCTCAAAATTGTTATCCAGCACTGGCTTATGAAATGTTTAACATAGCTCTTAGTATTACAAGAGTACTAGTTTCTAGGCAATGACTTGGTTTATTTGAGATTCTAGATTTCAATTATAAATAGGCTACCCTTCCTCCTTTGAGTTATTACAAAAACAATTCAGTAAAATTAAGGTTCTTAAAGTCTATTTATCTAGGGATCGACTACAGCTGAAGCAACAATATTCTAAACTACTTTCATACTGCTGATTTTCTTATTACACACGGACAGCTAATCAGTCCTAAACTAATGACAGATTTTAACCACAACCCATGTTCCTAAACTCACCATCTGAAAAAGAAATACACTTGATCAAGAACATCCTACTAGGAATCTGCTGAAGCACTGCACCTCCCTGAATCATGTTCCCCATTGTGAACAGGACCTTAGACTCCTCTGTTTAATTAGTCTCACTAATTTTAATCGAGTTACTGAAGAACTACAGTCATACTTTAAGTGATGACAAGTGTTAAACTAAAAGAAAAAAATTAATATATGAAAAGCTTTTTGGAACAATGGAATGAAAAAAAAACAGTGCTAGAGTATTTCCTTTGCAGTCTATTATTTGGTTCAAAGAAACCAGACAAACATGTTTCCATACTGAGCATGACATTATGAACTGCCGATTATTTTCTTTCTACATTAGCCACTCCCTGTAAATGAAAACAAAATCAATTAAGCATCTTTGAAAAAAAATCCTCCTGACTGCTATGGCTAAGGTGTACTGTTTTATGCTGTGCCTTATCTATCATTTATTCCTCTACTCAAATTGTTGATCATTAAATATTCCTAGCAGGAAAGATCATTTTACACAGAAAAATGGTGGTAGACAAACCACTCCAAGGATATTTTTCCTCTCTTGTCAGGTTCTGCTTAAGATGACTTAACCAGCCAAAAGAACTCAGAAGTTCACCGGCTGTCCCTGTTCATAACATTCAATAATCTGGCAGCTCTCAGATGAGTACAGCGTGAATTAGCATAAAGTATGTTTGGAATCAAGGAAAAGGAAAAATGAGGCCTCATAACTGCTTACAGCCAACTTAATGTATAAAATGAATCACCCATAATCAACTTTTCTGATAAAATTAAGACCTTAAGTCTTCTGTTTATAATCTAATGTTCAGATAGCTTCACAGAAATGTGTTATTTGCAATACATTCCAGAAAAAAATCTAAAATCAAGTCTGTAACATCAAGACTGAGATGACAGAAATCCATTTTGAGTGCCTGCAGTCAGAGAGAACAGACTAAGGAGCCAATCTAATTCAATGGTGGGGTTTCTTTTCCTTATCAGAACTATTCAACCACATGGATATAAGAACAACAGTAATTAAGACAGAGTAACAGGTTATCACAAATCATCAGCTACATGAACATTCTTAATCCATTGTAAAATGAATTGAAACGCATTAGCTTACCTCAACGAAAGAATTTTAAACGTGTTCCACCTCACATTTGCAGGAGGTCACAAACATGCATACAGATATATCACAGTTCAGTCTATGATGGTAACTGAGCTGTAATAACTAACTATCAATTAAATCAATCACCAAGAACTGTATGAAATATTAACTATTTAAAGTGAAAACATGTGTCTCGCTTTGCTTCACTCATCTTTTTTTATTTCATGCTTAAACAACTTTATTTAGTACTGATTATTCAAAATTATAAAATATTTTTTTCTTCAAATCTCAGTGATGCATGCAACTAAAGCATAAGAATGCATAAGAATGCACAGCAAACATTATGCACATTCAAAATATCCCTGAGAGGCACAGACATATTAATTGTCATTCTACATATAAGGAAGAAACATTAAGCTCTAGATTTTCACTTTTACAAAAATTGTAATTTGCAAAGTTAGCCATGTTATTTTGTCTTGTGTAACACACGAAGTATATCAAACCATAATGAACATAAACATTTAATTAGTTCGTAAACATCAGTAAGAAAGTGAAAAAACTAAAACACACTCTTCATTTGCTTTGGAAAGTAAGTAAGTTATGATCAAGTGCAGTGGGTTGACCCTGGCTGGACACCAGGTGCCCACCAAGTCGCTCTATCACTCCCCTCCCTCAGCAGGACAGGGAGAGGAGAAAAGTAAGATGGGGAAAAAAAAACCCTTGTGGGTCCAGATAAAGGCAGTTTAATAAAGCAAAAGGCTGCACATAGAAGCAAAGGAAAAACAAAAGGTTTATTCTCTACTTCCCATCAGCAGGCGATGTCTGGCCACTTCCCGAGAAGCAGGGCTACAGCATGCATAGCGGTTGCTCCACAAGACAAACGTAAATAACGAACACCCCCCCCTTCCTCCTCCTTTCTCCCAGCTTTTATTGCTGAGCACACACCATATGGCATGGAATATCCCTCTGGTCAGTTGGGGTCAGCTGTCCTGGCTCTGTGCCCTCCCAAGATCTTGCCCACCCCCAGCCTGCTGCTGAGGGGGAATGTTGGAGACACAGCCTTGGTGTGTGCCAGCACTGCTCAGCAGCAGCCAAAACACCGGTGTGTTACCAACACCTTGCTGGCTACCGATGCACAGCACTGTGGGGCTGCTGTGGGGGAAATTAACTCCATCCCAGCCAGATCCAATATATCAAGTAAGAAATTGAGACAACATATACAGAAATATATGCGATAACTGTATAATGCTAATATCTAATAATATCAAGCAATATTTGTATGTTTAAAGGTACCATTCAAATGAACCCAACATTATATGTTCTTGAATAAAAGAAGGAAAAAAGTTTGGAGTTCTTAAAGATCTCATTAGTAACAACCAGGGATTCAATCAAGCACAATGCTCTGGGCAGTTCTTTAGAGGTTTACGTTGGAAGTCAATGCAACTACTGCTAATGTAAATCTAAGGAGCGGTGTGTTGGGTTTGCGTGGCAAGGTTTTGGTAACAGGGGTGTCTACAGGGGTGGCTTCTGTGAGAAGCTGCCAGAAGCTTCCCCTGTGTCTGATAGAGCCAATGCCAGCCGGCTCCAAGATGGACCCACCACTGGCCAAGGCCAAGCCAATCAGCACCTCTGTGATAACATATTTAAGAAGGAGAAAAAAAGTTAGAGAGCGCTTTTGCAGCCAGAGAGAGGAGTGAGAAGATCTAAGAAACTCTGCAGACACCAAGGTCAGTGCAGAAGGAGGGGCAGGAGGTGCTCCAGGTGCCAGAGCAGAGATTCCCCCTGCAGCCCGTGGAGAAGACCACGGTGAAGCAGGCTGTCCCCCTGCAGCCCATGGAGGAAGGATGAGGGGGTGTAGAGATTCCACCTGCAGCCCGTGGAGGACCCCACGCCGGAGCAGGTGGAGGCACCTGAAGGAGGCTGTGACCCCATGGGAAGCCCACGCTGGAGCAGGCTCCTAGCAGGACCTGTGGAGAGAGGAGCCCACGCCGGAGCAGGTTTGCTGGCAGGACTTGTGAGCCCGTGGGGGACTCACACTGGAGCAGTTTGCTCCTGAAGGTCCGCACCCCATGGAAGACACCCACGCTGGAGAAGTTCGTGAAGGACTGTCTCCTGTGAGAGGGACCCCATGCTGGAGCAGGGGCAGAGTGTGAGGAGTCCTCCCCCTGAGGAGGAAGAAGCAGCAGAAACAACATGTGATGAACTGACCACAACCCCCATATCGCATCCCCCTGTGCCGCTGGGGGGGAGGAGGTTGAAGCCGGGAGTGAAGTTGAGCCTGGGAAGATGGGAGGGGTGGGGGGAGGTATTTTAAGATTTGATTTTATTTCTCATTCCTCTACTCTGTTTTGCTTAGTAATAAATTAGATGAATTTCCTCTCTCAGTTCAGTCTGTTTTGCTCGTGACGATAATTAGTGAGTGATCTCTCCCTGTCCTTATCTCGACCCACAAGCTTTTCGTTACACCTTTTCCTCCCCTGTCTACTGAAGGAGGGGAGTGACAGAGCGGCTCTGGTGGGCTCCTAGCCCCCAGCCAGGGTCAACCCACCACAGTCTTTTTTGGCGCCCAACATGGGGCACGACAACAGCAGTTTTGCATTAAGTGTGTTACAGCGATAGTAGTTAGTAATTTGCAAGCTCCTGTGCAGGTCACGGGGTTTGTTAGCTGTGCTGCTTCTCTCTACTTTGCTAAACTTAGGAACATGCTGATACAAACAATGGCTGCTCTGTGCTTTGGCCTGGTGTTGATGATCTTACTGTTCTGGGGGAGTTATTCTGTGGGGTGGATGAAGGAACTTGGGAGCATGCTAGTACAAACAATGGTTATGTGCATGGCCCTGGCATGGATGTTATTGCTGCGTTGGGGGAGCTATCTTGTGGAGGTGATGGGGGAATACATCTCTCTCTCTCTACCTGGGTTTGACATGGATGGTTTCATTATGCAGGCTCCCAAGGTCCTTGTTCACCCTTATGTAAGCTCATTAATATTACTGATTAATACTGCTGGCATATTACAGGTGTTGTGGAGTTTGGTTTTGTCCTGGTTTAAGGGAAGACAACTTTCGAGTGAGGCAATACTGAAACGTGCCCTGAGGCAGCCAGTTCCCGGGTGACAGGGTGTGTGGAAGGATTTGGGCAGGTTCCTACGGTGATTGTCACCTCCTATAGCCTGGGACTTCACACCTGAACAGGCAAGCAATCCCAGCAAACTGGTCCCCTATCACCCACAAGCCTCTGGAAAGATATAATGGACTGTTAAAGACTATGTTGGGGGCATTAGGTAATGGGGCATGGAAGCACTGGGATACAAATTTAGCAGAAGCCACTTGGCTGATTAATAGAGGATCTGCTAACCTTCCTGGTCCTGCCCAAACAAAATCCCTACATACTGTGGGAGGAGACAAGGTCCCTGTAGTACACATGGGAAAGTGGCTGGGGAAGGCAGTGTGGATTGCTCCTCCCATGGGAAAAGACAAACCCATTCCTGGCATTGTCTTTGCTGAAGGACCTGGGTGTACTTGGTGGGTAATGCGGAAGGATGGAGAGACCCGCTGTGTGCCTCAAGGAGATTTAACCTTGGGGTAAAATAATCTGTAATGTGAGTTGTATGTTCTAGGAAGTAATGTAGAAGGAATGACCCAAACCAACAAAGAGCGAGTTTCGCAAGGAGCCAGACGAATGCAACAACAGCCCAAAGCAAGCTGGTGTTGGTGCCCAACAACTGAACTTATTGCTACTCCTGTCCTGAACACCCATCCTGATGGATTGGGCCCAAGTCATGAACATCTGGAGGAGCAGAGGAAGCTCATGGAACAGGAACGTAACATCTATCTGTTAAAGGACTGGAGACAGTAGTTAATAAGAAGTAAATACAATGAAATGGTTATAAAATATATATATGTATTAAAGTGTGACGGGTGTGAGCATGACACAAATAGTATGGAATAAAGGGTGGAGACTGCATTGGGTCTGGCTGAGATGGAGTTAATTCTCCCCACAGCAGCCCTCAAGGTGTTGTGTTGTGTATTGGTAGCTAGCAAACTGTTGATAACACACCAGTGTTTTGGCTACTACTGAGCAGTGCCAGCACACATCAAGGCTGTCTCTCCAACATATCTTTCCCCCCCTCCAGCAGCAGGCTGGGGGTGGGCAAGATCTTGGGAGGGGACACAGCCAGGACAGCTGACCCAAACTGACCAAAGGGATATTCCATACCATATGGCATCTGCTCAGCAATAAGAAACTGAGAGACAGGGGGAGGAACAGGGCTGGAGCATTCGTTGTTTTTGTTGTGGGTTTTTGGTGGGGGTTTTTTGTTGTTTTTTGGGTTTTTTTTACAATGTTTGTCTTCCAGAGTAAGGGGCACGCATATTGAAGCCCTACTTCCCAGGAGGTGGCTGGACATCGCCTGCTGATGGGAAGTAGAGAATAATCTTTTGCTTTTTGCTTTGCTTCCGCGTGCAGCTTTTTGTTTTAGCTACATTAAACTGCCTTTATCTTGACCCATGACTTTGGGGCTGTTTTTCCATCTTCCTTTCTCCCCTCCCTGCCTTGCTGAGGAGGGGAGTGATAGAGCAGCTCTAGTGGGCACCTGGCCCCCAGCCAGGGTCAACCCACCACAAGCAGTCTAATGTGGAATCTAATGGGCCAGAAAATAATTACCATAAATCAATTCCCTACCTGTAATTCAATAAACTACCACTACCAAATGGTAAGCATTCCACACTTTCTTGATGCTCACAGGACTCTCATTTGGGGTTTCCTGGCTACAAACACACCCCCACGTGCTATGCAGTACATGAGCAACAAATCTAATATAACAATCAGACCTACTGTACGTGACTTGCATTTACACACATGCAATAAGTCCCAGACGATACAATTTAACAGCAAGAAGCTTAGTATAGTCCAATTTATAAGATTCACCAAGCATGGGTTTTTTTTGACCAAACAAACAATCAAACAATCCCAGATAAACGGCTGTTTTCCTATGACAGAACTTCCAGATGACAAAAGGAAAGATGTCCAGATACACTCAGATATATGGTAGCTAAACCTCCACACCGGTCAGTCCGCAGTTTGAGGAATAGTCAAGAACAGTTTGAGAAATGGAGATTCAGTCACTAGATCTACATACCCTGTGTGTGAAAACACACTTCTATAACATAACAGGAGTTAAAAGTTTTTGCAATTCAGCTCTTCTGGCAGTTACAGTACAGCAGTAGGGTGAAATATTCTAGTTTAATTCAGTGCTGATAGTTCCAGAAAAGAAAATATATTTGAAAACTCTCCTGTGATATGACAATCATTTCAGACTAATTGCATGCTGCTTTGGGGCTGTTTTGGTTTGTTTGGAGGTTTTTTTTGGAAGGTGGGGGGTGTTGTTTGTTTATTAGTTTTAAGCATACAGTAACACTTGCTGAAGTATGTAATTAAATTAGAAACAAATAAAGTGTATATTGTAATTTCCCAACAGTTTAAAGACATTATGATCTTTCATTCCCAGAAGCCTCTTTGGCTATTTTTTTAAAATATGCCATGTGGAACAAAAGTGCTAACTAACTTGTAAACTTTCTGATTGTATCTCACGCTAGCAAAGCCTTCAGAAGCAGAAATATGTGAATAAAAGAGATTAAAAGAGATCTACTTTTAAAAAACAGATTTTTGGAGTGATAAATCTATTGAATTGACATCTTTCAGGAAACAATGAAGAACTGAGGTTCATTGTCAGAAGGCAATAAATCAAAAATATTGTGAAGTTTCTATCCTTTTTCTTATCATCTCTATCAAGTCACATCTGTAAGACAAGTTTGAGGCAAGAAGAATAATGTATTTCTGATAAATCACTTTGTCCTCAGTGATCCCAAAGAAAAAGAAGGATGCTAAATACGTTTCTGTTTTTACACACTCATCACCTAAAACTGAGCTGCTGAATCATTATAATTATAGTATCATCATATTAGCTGAGTACTATATTATTATATGGCATATTATGATACTGGCTATTATTACACTCTTATCTTCATCTATTTGGAAGTAAAGACATCCCTGTACTTTGGGAAGCTGCTAACCATCCATGTAGCAATCAGTATTCACCAAACTCCCCTTTGATAGGGATGTTGTGTCCTCAGCTTTTGCCTTATTTGACAAGGTAAATTAATCCTTTTCATATCAACATGGGAGATTAGTGCTTCAACAAAAACAACTAAATAACAATAGGAGTAAAACTGCCTGTATCCCATCGTCTAGCACAGATTCAGGTATTTTGAAGAGTCACAAAAAAGCACTTACCACACCAATTCCTTCAAAAGCAAATATTGCAGTCCCAAAAAACAGTGGGTACTTCTTCCAGCCAACCACAGGAGGCAGTTTTCGAGGATCTACTATATCCTGAAGAAAACAAAGCAAAACAGTGCTATGTAAAGCGCATTAGCTGTTCCTACAATTTTAACAGATTTGTTATGCTATAGAAAATAAAACTCGGTACGTGTTGACAGTGGTGTATACATTGCTATTTAGAATCCTCGGGTCTCCTCCCAAACTTAGTCCTTTATACACATTTATAGACACCTTCTCACCCATGCACAGACGCTTGCAGATATACTTATTCTAGGTTCATGTTACTGACATTAGAATTTTTCACTTTTAAAGTATCACACTGGTGTATATGAGTGAGCATCAACTAAAACAAAAGGGAAAGCTCACGCCTCAAGCTTAACCTTCTGCAAACATGTTATTCCCAGAGTATGGCATTTTCTCATCTGCTTTCATACTGCACAGATATTCTTCATAACCATAAGGGACAGTAAAAGAAAATCTTGTTAATAGAAGCTGAGTTCCTGCAGAACAATTAATTACTCTCTATCTCACTCAGTCTCTTTATGTAACTTCTACTGCCTCCTTGCCCAGCCAATACCTCCAGCTGGCTTTTCTGCCTTCCTCCCCATCTTCCACTTCCCGCTTGTTTCATAACACTTATGAAAGTTTTCTCAAACAATAGTGGCACCCACCACTTATCCACACCGTGTGTGCAACAGTGGCTACCGCTTATCACTTTTCAAAAATCTTAATCAAAATGTATATGTTTCTAGATGTGATTTTTTTTCAGCCATCGGTTTAATTTGTTCCATTACGAAATGCCTCCAAATATGAAACACAGCAGCAACCCAGAAAATGCAGCAACTATTCAACTTCTCACGAAATGGAATTCTGCAATATCTTTTCTTAAAGGGTAAGTGTTAAATTTTTCCTAATGTTACTGGAGAAACACTAGAAATAAATGTTGCTGTTGGAAATGCTCTTTTGTTGCAACAAAAAGATTGCCCACAGATTAAAACCTTGCAAGTTCTGTGTGCAACCCATAAAAATTCACATATTCTTCCACTTGACTCCAGGTCATTACGATACATACTTCTATTTTCTTAAGAGCAGCAATATTATCCTTTCTTTCAAAAGTACTGTAAAAGTCCATGTTTACACCATGTATCAAGTATTAAGGCACCTCCTTAAATTAAGACGCCTCGATAAAATACAAGATAATTCTGCCTTTTAGAAATTGTCAGTCAGTATAGATCTATCGGAGACCAACTGCCACATGCAACGAATACACCTTGCGACACTGGAAAAAAAAAAAAAGATAATAAACTTTTTTATACTCACTCTAACAATATACTGGTAAATGATCACCAGGCTGACAGCCATGGACAGATTGGCAAGCAATGAAAGCAAGGACAGGCTCTTAAGGTCACGAATAAAGACCAGGAGGATCATGAATGGCAGGAAACACAGCATGTATATTCGTAAATCAGTACTCCTTTTCTCAGAAGAACTGCTGGTGGCACTGACATTCATGGGAGCAGTTTTGTTTTCCAAGAATCCTTCATGGACCTGTAGGGGAAAAAAAAAACACCAAAAAAAAATCCAAACATGTTAAACAGTGGTAGCACTGAGTCTCTGTATACGGTCACATAGCTGTTCTTCTACAGGGGCATTTGTCCCTCTGCTTTACCTGCTGAGTGTCAGGTGTTTCAGGACCCCTGTCTCAGTGCAGAGAGGAAGACACGGCACTTTTAGCCAGTGTTTCATCCTTAAGACAAATGAGAAATCAGGACCTGAAAGATCTGAAAGCGTTTTTATCCTACCACTGACTAAAGAGGAAATCCACATGAGCAGTTTAGATGAGATTCTTTTCAGAAAAGGAGACTTTGGTAAAATGAATGCAAGCAAGATGGATCTAGGCCTAAGTATTAAAGTTTGAATTTTCCTAAGGAGAGTAAGGGGGTAGATGACCAACTGCTATTGTACCCAAGTTCAATGCTTAAAAACCTTATGCCTTTGCCATCCACATCATACCAGCATGCATACAAAAGAATCTTGGAATATGAACCTGCCTATCTTTATTTTAATTCAAATTATTTTTTCTTAAATTCACTCTTTTATTAATCAAAGATAACTCAACTTAAAAAAAAAACCCACATGAGCTTAGAAAGAGTTGAGAGTCCTAAATTGATATAAATTAATGCCTATAGATAAACAGCAGTACACGATGTGAAAGTGTATTAGGTTTTTTGTATGTAACATTACAATAGTTGCCTACGGTGCAATTCAGAAGACTGAGTTTGGCACTATTCACAACTCTCATTGCATCTTTTGGAAAAACATTAATGTGGCCATAGCTGCCAAAATTTGTTTCTACTGCATTCACCGCCATACAAATCAGCACATGACTGTGATTAATCTGCTCATGCTGCAGAAAGCCTTTGGCTTGATGACTACGAAAAGATACCTAGACAGTGAAAAAAAATTAGTTTCTTATAGCACAGAGACAAACAAAAATGGGAAATCAATATATAGCAAACCAACTTAAGATAATACTCTCACCCTTAAGTACTGCCAATGAACTACTATCGCCACAGTCTTAAAACTTAACATAGAACAGAACTCAGAGGAAGGCTGTATAACCCTACAATCCCAGAAGCGTAAAAGTGCAGCAATTCTTAAATATTATTATCCTTATCACACAGTTCACAGACATGGTCCCAAGACTGATTCATTTATGGGCAATTCTTTCAATTTGGTTTGTTCTTTAAAATACCAGTTATTATCTGTGCAAGTGAAATAGTAAGATCATAGATACTTCCTCAAAAATCCAAACACATTAAGCTGTTACAATAAAAGGGGCAAGTATTACCATTACAATGTGAGTTTGTACGTAGCCATGGCAGTTCTAAGCAACCACCACAATTACCAGTACTTAATGTCATTTATTTTATTTTATAGGTTACAGTAACTCAAGGCTATTAATTTTTTACTTTAAGGAAGAGGACGAAGTGGAGAAAAGAGGACAGGCTGGAGATGCGATAGGCGATCAAGGGATCATTGGGACTGTGATACTTTCATGAGGCAAAGGGAGTTAGCTGACAATGTAAAACCAAGCGTATGTAAACCAAGTCATTCAAATTAGCAAGTTTGCAAAAATTCAGACTTTACAAGTCTAGGAGAAAAAAAAAAATACACAAATTATTTCCATTGTTTCAAACAATCCACAAACTCAGGAAGACAGAATTAACTTAAAATTCTTTTCTCTGTAACAAAAAGTGCTAGACAGATTTTTTCATCATGAAAAAGGGAAAGATAAAAGACAGTTCTGCAACCACATGTTTTCCACAAATCTCACTTTGAATCAAAACAGATGACACCACCCATTACAGAAACACTGATATTAAGTGTCATAGAATCATAGAATGTTTTGGGTTGGAAGGGACCTTAAAGATCATCTAGTTCCAACCCCCCTGCCATGGGCAGGGACACCCTCCACTAGACCAGGTTGCCCAAAGGCCCATCCAAAGAAAGAAAAAAAAAAAAAACCCACACCCCTAAAAAAACCCCCAACGATGCCCAGCCTGTTTCCAAGCAGCGATCCTGCCTCCCAGCTAGCTTCCCCAGTTATATACAGAGCATGATGTCATATGGTATGGAATATCCCAGTTGGGGTCAGCTGTCCCGGCTGTGTCCCCTCACAACTCCCTGTGCACCCCCAGCCCACTCGCTGGTGGGGTGGTGTGAGAAGCAGAAAAGGCCTTGGCTCTGTGTAAGCACTGCTCAGCAAGAAGGAAAATATCTCTATATTATCAAGACTGTTTTCAGCACAAATCCAAAACACAGCCCCATGCTAGCTACTGTGAAGAAAATTAACTCTATACGAGCCAAAACCAGCACAATTTAGAACTTCCAGTGAATCCACAATAACTCTACTTTGCCAAGCAATATGTCGAACACTTAATCGAATTACTTTCCTAATGTCACATGAAGTAAAGCTCTCTGTAGAAGTTTCCTGCTTTCCCACCATACCTAAAATAGAAATACAGAACAAGCACTTTAACAGCCTTTCACTTTAACAACAGCCTCATGTGTTTACACAGCCAGAGCTGCTCTGTACACAAGGACACATAAGAGGGTTTTCTAAGAATTACAAAGTGATTCGAGCATATAAGTCCCATTGAAAACCTCAGCTACAATAAATACTTAATCTAATGTGCCTTCGATTTATATAAATGTTTTTAAACCTGATGAGCTATTAAAAAAAATTATTCCTAAAGAAATAACTGCAGGCAGGATACAGTTTGGGTTCTAAAATACATTTTTAAAATACCGCAGTATAAACATGCTTCTATTCCAATCATTTCAAGCATTCAACCACTTCAGTTTTCTCTTAAGACAAAGACATTCTACTTTTATACACAAATCCCGATAAAAAGTTTCTATAATCAGAAATATTTGATTTTTTTTCTATTAACACCACCAAATTCCAACTAGACATTCAACTGGAGTTTAGTGGCTAATATGGCTGGAAAATGTAGTAGACAATATTCTATATTCTATATAATTCTATTCGAGATTAGGCCTACTGTGATCAGCTACCCTGAGATCAGATCACACCTCCATGTTGTGTTAGGTAAGAGTGGTCATACAAAATAACCTCTATAATTATCTGTTCTTTATTTTCATAAAAACATGAGGAAAGCACAGAACATACTACAGCTGCACACAAACTCTCCATAGCCATCAGCAGATGAATGAATATTGATGCAGAAGTGGCAAAACACAGACCATAACAGCCTTACTTGGATACAAGGATATTGTCAGAAACAGCATGAAAAACCTTACTAAAAATCAAGGTGACATCTAGTGCTTTCTCATTATGTACAAATTCAGACTTTTTTCTTCCTTACAGAAGTCAATCAAGTTGGTCAGTCCTTTGGTAAATCCATGCTGACTGGTTCCTGTCACTTTATTCTCCCTCACGTACCCAGAAACATGCTTCATGAAGACTCAGTCCCTGACTTTCAAAGGGATTGAAGAGAGGCTGGCTGGCTTGTAATTCTCCAAATTATTCTCCTGGCCTTTTGTTAAGGTAAGTACATTTGCCTCTACTTGCTTTTCAGGGACCTCCCCCACTCTGTATGGTCTTTCAAAGACTTGAAGTTTCTCCCAGAAACATCAGATCTCAGATACAGCCCATCTGGTCCCAGACTCCCTGCTTTCTCTGTGTCTTCAGAGCACAACAGTGACATTGCTTTAACCAGAGTGCGACCATATAAAGCAGGGTAATTCCTTACTCTCTTCCCATCTTTGTTCTGTGTGGTCACAGCTGTCCTTGTATGAAGGTATTTTGTAACTCTACTCAGAAAATGGAACAAATCTTATTTATTTGTGATAGCCTTCACGCTACTGAGATTATTCTGCTGTAAGTCTTTAGATAAATTAAAAAAAAAAAAAAAATCAAAGCCCTACCTGAAACAGGCCTGTTTCCCAAAGCTTATCCTATGGAGGATTATGGCTTTGTAGAGAGAAAAAGCATGTGAAATGGTTAGTTAAGTTCTACTTATCCCCTAGTAACTGCTGAAAGTGCACACACTTATCCCAGGCAGAGTATTTTAGAGATCAGCTTGCCATCAGATGAAGAGGTTACTGTGAACTGTAATATGCTAAAGACAGTAGTGTTGTCTGGGTGAGGACGTTTCTGCAATTTACTCTCCGCTATTACTTCAGCAAAATGTGAAGCCTCTAACTTCAAAATTAATATTTCAATTTATTAAAAAAAGAAACTTTCGAAAGTTTCAGTTCAACTGTTGACTGTCAAGCCATTCTCATTTTGTCCATTATATACAAGTTTTTACATTACTAAAAATACTTTGGGGGTGAATTTTATGTATACATGCACATGCCATGTAACCAATACTATCACTTCTACTGATACAAAAGCACAGGAGGACAGTTCATTCACTTTTGTGGATATATATACACACCTTTAAATCAACTTCATATCAATAAAGCAGCTTCTACAACATCAGTGAGGACAGTACCACTTAAAGGTTTAGGCGAGGCCACAGGAACTATCCATACCTCAGAGGTGGATTTTGGGACATGACAGAATAGTGACTCTGTACATTGACTCAGAAGAGGCACACCAGATAAGATCCAGCAAAGGTTAATCTTGTGAGAGCGCTAAACAAACAGGCAAGAGAGACTGACAGGTAGAAGAAAGCTGAGTTGGAAAGTAAAATGCAAAAATTGTAAAAAGTAAGGACCACTGCTCTCCCTCTTAGAGTAGAGCAATTGGCTGTGGGAGACTTGACAGTAAAGAGCAGCAGAGCAAAACTCTAACAAAGATGAGATTATACTGATTTGTTCAGGTGCAGGCTAACATTACCATCACTTTCAAAGTGCTTTACTAGATTAAAAATAAATAAATAAACAGATAACACTTAAAACAGTTCTAACAAGTAACAAAATAAAAAGCAGCAGTAGGACTTTTTTCTTTTTCTTTTTTAAACTTTTTCTCATATGTTGTTTAACTCAGTGCAAATTTACTACTGATTGTGTTAGGACTGACTATGACTCACTCTCTGTCTAACCTTCTCTCTTAAATATTAGAATTAATATAATCTCAGATTCCTATTCTGGACAACAATCCCTTTCAGTCTCCTGCTGCTCTCTGCTAGCGCATCACTGCATATGGCAGTCACGCCAGGCCAAGAACAGCAGACATCATAACTAACTGCCTCTTTCCTACAAACAAAGCAATATAACCTGAAATACCATCAGAACATCAGCCAACTTAGACAAATCTTTCCACTTATCCATTCAATGGATCTGTGCTTGAAAAACACACACGTACACATTCTTTTGTACGTCACAGAACTCAGTGGATATTATTCAACTTCCAATCTGAACGCACATTATCTGCATTTTGTTCTGTGCTGCTTATCATGGCTGAACCTGGAAGTTCCACAAACATTCCCTTAAACCACATGAGGAAATATCATTAGGGTTGTAGAAAGGAAGTACACAGGCACAGAAGTCCCTGGTGACAAAGTGACTTCATCAGAAGTCACTGCCATTATTCAAGAATTAACTGACACGGTGGCATGATGTCTGAAACAGCTTTGTTTACAGGAGTGGTTCACCTAATGTCTCATTTACATACCCCAAGCACAGCATCCACCACAGTCAGCTGTATCCATGAACACTGTGCAAATCTGGTTATCAGATTCCTGATGTCAGGCTCCCAGAAAATGACTGCTGCACAACTAGTGACTGCAGAAAATTCAGTTCAACTGATGAACACACTTCTGCCAAGAACTATAGCAAGAAATAATTCCATTTCCTCAGTCTCTTCAACCAAGACCACTGTTTCCTTGACTGTATCCCAAAACCCAGTCTTTCTGTCATACAGTCTATGGACTTTTCAACATCTAGTGGGATCAAAACAGTAGTCTTTGAGCTCATTGATTCCTTCTAATTCCTTCCTTATTCAACTTAGAACAACAACCAGTACAATAGACAAGGCCAGATCTGGCACAAAAACAGTGTTATCAAGCAGGTAAAGACTATATTGTAATCCTGTAATTTGGCATGAAAAGGTCAAAGAAATGTTTCACAGTTCTTTTAGTTCTGGTATTTCATTTTACTCAGTACTCAACTTTGGAACACTTTTAACACTTCTAATTTTATGTCTAAGTACAATTTCCTAAGTTTTGTGTGGGTGTTTTTTTTTCTTTTTACCAAAAAAAAAAAAAAAAAGTCAAAATTCCATTATGCAGCATCCCACTGATGGGTCATCTTCAAAGTCCCAAAGATCTAATACAGTTCTCCCACACAGCAAGAACAGGTTTTCATTTTTTAGCTTTATCAGCAAACAATGAGAAAAAGACACTTCCAGAGAACTCAGCAAATACTCACGAGCAAGTTGATAAATTCCAAGACTCTTGGCTTCGGGTCTTCCGTTGCTCAAGCAGGAAGAGCAAAGCAACTATGGTATGAAAGGAGACCACTGTCTTTTGGGCACAGATTTTTTTGTCTATCCAACTGTGCTCATGCTCCAGTCTTGCTGCAGTCAATCTCCAGCTCTTCTTCCAGTTTTACCATTCTTCTCCAATTCCAGACACCTTCACCGTAAGCCCCATATTTTTGTGCTGGCAGACTTAATGAGAAATCTTGCCACAAACCTGAGTTCCTTTGATTCCTCAGGAAAAGCTTTGTTTCAAATTCGATATAACTAGAAACAGGGTCCTGTAGCACAAAGGGTCTGGAAAACTCTATTGTAATGCAGCCCACATTGTTATAATTCCACAAACACTAATCAGAAAAGATTTAGCACCAGAAGCTATGCTGCATATCGATTAGTGACAAGGGTATACCAAACATTTCACAGAATTAAAAAGATGAAATAAATATTTAGACTCACAGGCACCACTGTGTGTCTAACTAAATATTCACCTCAAAGTAAAGTGAATTGATGACTACTCAATTCACATGCCAGAACCATTCTAAAATGCTTTGTTGCTTTTTTGTTCTGTGAAACAGTAAATAAGGTGAAGGAAGAGACTACTAAGTTTGGTTTGGTTTGGTACTAGTTTTAACTAGGAATATCAAAGAAAAGATCTCAGTGGAGGTTCCCACTGGTTCTAGTGGGCTGTTGGTTTGCACTCACCAACACGCAAACATAATGAGTACGGAGCATAATGCACAGGTATTGGTCAAGGAGTGGTATGAGTACCATTTTCATTATGTTTTTCCTCTTAGTTCTACACCCCTACATTCCCTCTTTTCACTTCCTCATCCTTCCACTACCCCAAATAATTAGACTGAAAGCAGTACCAATTTGTGTTCTTTGGTGCCCTCTACGGGACAGATTTCTGCAACAGAAAGTCGCCAGAAAGAAACCACAGCCTTCTCCCTCCCAGAAGAAAAAGCACGAGGCAATCTAAATTAAATACACTTGGAAGTGCAACTTCTGAATTGCTGATGACTTTTAATTCATTCACACCGTATTCGTCATGGGTCTTTGCAGCCACTGCCTTTGCAGAGAGGTTGCTTTCTATAAGATCTTTCAACTCTTTTCAATAAAGCAGCAACAGGTTTCCTGTAAAGGTTTTGGATTTTCCAAAATCTACAAAAGTTTAAGTGTTTGGTCTCATCTTTTGCTTAAGGTCAAAATACACATATAACAACTGGTTGATTAGATACTTACCCAAAGGGAAAAGTTCTAATTCAAACTTACATTGCAAAGCATGCAATAAAAATCCCCACTTCAGAGGGCCAGCAAAAAGACATCAGATGTAAAATAGGATTTTTAGGTATTGAGAGAGATTGTGACAGTGGGACTGTATGTTTTAAGGGTTGTTTTTTGTTTTCTCTTCCAAGATGCAAATTACAGAGTATCCAGCTTCCAAATACACAAATTCTCCTGATCTTGACAGGATCTTCATCTGTAGAACTTGGAATACTTTTTAAACACAATATAAATGCCCATCTACAAGGGGGGGCAGGGGGGAAATTATATTATCTTCAATGTACTAACTGCCCAGGGGGACAATCTTCTTCCTCATTAAAGTAAGTTAAGCTATGCAAAGACATCTTTGTTCTATCTTTTGGGTAGAATAAGAGTCTATATGAATGACTAATGCTCAGTAATGCTCACCAACTTCACTCATTACAGAAGCATACGTGTTTAGATATAGGCTCAGATTCATCCTCTTTAGGTTTATATCAATTGAGTAACGATAATCTCATGAGCAGAAAACACAGCAGAGTACATTGGTAGAGTCCTGGCATCTTAATAAGCCCATGGAGGAGAGAGCACCAGAAACTCAAAGTGCCTGTGGCTCCCGCCAGAGCAGCCACCCTGTGCTGGCTGAACTCCCATGGGCCACCGGCTCAGACACACAAACTGCTGAGTGTGCAAAGAGGAAGGACCAGGAGACATCAGGGACCTCGTCAACAGAAAAATCTCCACAGCTCATCTCCAACAGCTTAGAAGGACTGGATAATGAGAGACAAAAAACATGAATGAAAGCAGGAGCAGCTGTCATGAAAGTGATAGGCATGGTTTTGTTTGCTTTTGTCAGTGACAGATGGTTGGGGGGGGAGAAAAGGGATAGTTGGATTTTATTGAAAGGTTTGGGGGTTGCTTGGGAGGTGTATAGGCATTTGTGGTTGTGGGGTTTCATTTGCAATTTTTAATTGACTTTTTCATAAATACGGCATGACAAAATATTTTAGTTTTAGACATCCTGAAATAAATCAACTTGCACAAATGAATCACAGTATTTTTATAATAATTAATATCCAGTCTAATTAAAAATCTATAAGATATCCAAATGCATATGTTTAATGCTACATATTATATGTGTAATAGTATTTACAGTAAAACACATTAAATGCTACCTGAGCGGTGCTATTTAATATTTTCATTAATAACACAGATGATGTAGCAAGCAGGATTTAAGTGAAAGAATATTGAAGAATAGGACTGAACCTGAGAACTATTAAAAATCAGCCTGGTAAGGAAAAATAAAGGATTCTATAGGTAAGAAGAAAGAAGAACCAGAAGGATTGTCCAAATGCAGCTCTGCAGTAAAGGATTGAGAGATCACAGTGGATCACAAGTCAATCATGAGTTAGCAATGACATGCTCCTACAAGATGACCATTACGCTGAAGTGCCAAGTCTGGAATATGATCTGTAAGACCTGTGAAATAACCTTTCAGTTCTATTGGTCACAAGCAAAACTTCCGCTGGAGCAGCATAACCAACTTCAGAGACAAAACTTGGGAAAAAAGAGAGAGATGTGACAAATGCAGAGCGTTCACAGAAAAGCAAGAACAATTATTAGAATATTAGACAGACCGGAAACATGATAGCAATATTCAAAAATATAAAAGGTATCCACAAAGAGAAAAGAATAAATTATTTATAGCTAGAACATGAAATAAAAGACTTACAATGCCAATAAGAAATTTTAAGCTTCTACAAAGCAGGAGCAGTCTAACAGATAAGACACTACTGGAACCTACTGAGGAAGCTGTGGAAATTTCAATGTCAGGCATTTTTAAGAACAAAAATGAGGATTGATTTAGATACAATTGATTCTGTAGCAGATGAGACTATTCTAGAAAAGGGAAGAGACTAAACAAAAAGCAAAGCAAGATTCCAGTGACATGAAAATGGGAAAATATGCCCAGGAGGTCAGGGGAAAAAAAAGGAAGTCAGCAGGCCTGGCAAAAAAAAAAAAAAAAAAAAAAAAAAAATTCAGGGACAACTGGCTCCTAGACCAGTTCCAGTCTTATTTTCTATTATTTCCACAATTAATTTTCAAATTCAACAAACAAATCAGAGGGCAATGAAGCCACAAATACTTGCACAAGATCTGAATGTAGTTTGCCTTGCACATTGCTCCTCTTTACCGAAAGCTCTTTTGTGGAAACTGTGGTAGAACCCATTCCGTGCATCTCTCAACTTCACATTTTACAAGTAGTTCTGTCAGACTTTATAAGGATAGGAAATAATAGTGAGGAAAAATGAATCTAAAACCATAGCTGTTTCCATACAGTAACACTACTCACTTGTTTCACATTTTCTGCCAAGAACACAACATAAACGCTACAAAATCCCAGCTGTGTTATCACTAGAAAAAAGTCGACAATATACCTGGGGAAGAAAAAACAAACATATATTACACTTAGGATCCAAACAATTAACTCACTTCTACCTAATACACAATTACTACTCCTTTTTACAGCAGTTAAAATGCTAGATTCAAGTGCCACATGAATCTCACCAGAACTGCAATGCAGGTTCCTCTTCTAGCAAAACAAGGTGGTTTTGTGCTTGTTTTGGGTTTGGGGTTTTTTTTAAGGTAACATTGAGTAGGTACCAAAGTTTCTCAAAAAAATAAAAAATGAAAGGTAGTCACATTTCAAAGTGGCATAAAATGAAAATTCAAAGACTTCACAATGTGGTACAAATATAAACAACAGACACGTATATTCAATGCAGGTACAAGTTCTGCTGGAGTCCATTAGCCCCTAACAAAGCCGTTTCCACTGAGACCTGAGATGAAATATCTCATACAGTCTACGTTATACAAGTTAAAGTAATTCAAGATAAACATTTTCACATCTTACTAAGTGGGTCTGTATGAATCTATCCAAATACACATTCAGACACTGTATCTCACTGAAAAAACACTCTAAATGATGGTTCATATTGTTTTTGAAAAATGTCATACACTACGGTGGCCTGAAGACACGCTGTAATGAAACCCCTTGCTAGAGTCAGGCATACAGCAGAGATCTGCCTCAGAGAATGGATTTGCTGCAGCACCGCGTCTCTGGAAATCAAATTGCTGTTTGTGGCTTGTAACTCTTTGGTGCATTACAGAATTGTCATTATATTTCACTACAAACCAATTTTCCCTCTAAGTGAGCTCTACTCCATTCCTATGAAGTCACCACAAAAGACCTTAAAAGACTAGCTCACCTTTTTGTTTTTTGAAACAAAATAATAGCCAAAACACAGGATGCAAGATGCTGCATCCTTGAAAATAACAGGACCACAAAAAATTTTTCCTCAAGTGAAGAATAAAACCACTTTACATTAATGTTGAACAACATCTCTGAGTTTTTGAGTTTCACTACTGTGTAGTCATGCCATAAACTCAATAAACAGCTATACAGCAACAAATAGCAAAGAAAAAATAATGGTCTTTTAGAAAAGAGGGATAAAATATTTAAGAGACAACAAGCTATTAATACCTGCATATCATTATTGCAAAACATAGTAAATATTTCTCCATTATCTGTAGGTTATATTTAAACAGGAATCAACGAATTGCTTTGCTTCCTTTCAGGATAAATATATTGAAGTAATTTACATTTGCAGTGTCAACCTGCTCAAAGAGTGAACTCTGATACAGAGAAATGTGTTTACAGTAAAAGAGAATGAAAACTTAAATTACTTCACTACATTAGACAATACAGAATGCATTACACCACATCTCTTCCTATGTTACTAAACAGAATTCTTTTCTCACAGCTCTTGTAGATCTGAAAATTGAACTGCCTAACAGAGAGACACACTCCCCAATCCTCCCATGTCACCACTACTAGCTGGCTGCAGGACGTAACAAATAACACTGCAGAAAAATATTTCAAGCCTGGAGAACACATTCTTAAAGCAGGTAACATCTTAGTAAAAAGGAAATCTCCTAAGCATTCCAAGTGAAGCTATTAATTTGTAATAACTAAGTTATTTAAATTAAATTCTAATGCAAACTTACCGTCCCCATGAAGCTCGTTTCTGAAGAGCAGTCAGGGGCCCCACTTCCATGGCACAACTTACTGTATCGCTATATCCCAGTGAGGATTTTTTCATCCTGAAATCAAAGAGTGAAGAAAGAACGGAGTTACTAGAAATGATGAGGGCCTAGGTCCCTATCTTGCCAACACTGGTGGCCTCCCAGGGTTATAATAAGTAATGAT
This sequence comes from Balearica regulorum gibbericeps, assembly GCF_011004875.1. Taxonomy (NCBI): domain Eukaryota; kingdom Metazoa; phylum Chordata; class Aves; order Gruiformes; family Gruidae; genus Balearica; species Balearica regulorum. The sequence continues at coordinate 207,444,610 of NC_046184.1, read as the reverse complement.
CTGTGGCACCATTCTCTGGCTGTTGAGTTTTAGAGGAACAGTTTAGGCTTCTTTCCCCCAAGAAAGGCTATTCAGCATCCTACAAGCATGTGAACCACAGCACTGTTTGCCCTAATTCAAGGGTACTAAATCAGCTTCCTAGAGAATGAGTTTCTTGATAAATTAATCCAAAATTAGATTCTTATAATATCAGCTTAAATTCATCTCAAATGTAAAAGTCACAAAAAACATCAGGATTCAACAGATTTTCCTGGACAAGCAGTCAATCGCAATTGTTTCAGTGACCTTAGTTTTATGTATATCTTCAAAGGCCATTCAAAACTACAGAGGAAAAAGCGAAGAATTCAGGAATTACAGGATCCCTTCACAGTACAACATCACATTAAACCAATAAGACAGTTTTTCCAGGGACACAAACAGTTTTGTGTTTCTATTCAGTTCAAAAACTTCATTGCACATTTTAAATACGAGACCCTCCCACTGCTTCTCTTTAACACCTGACAGTAGGATAAAAATGTTTAATAAAAGTCACTATTAATCAAAAAATTCTATCAATTAAATTTGAATAACTGCTTCCCTCCCGGTATTGTACATCTAACTTAGAGGAATATCTAGCGTTCATCTGCTCTCTAGCATCATTTTAACGCATCCCTTCAGCACTACAGTTTTCAAGAATCAAGTCACAATCCACAGAGACAGAGCTCGCATGTAATCATGAAAGACATTAACAGCAATTCTTAGTTTATCTTTTATTCCTACAAAGTATTTATAAACTGGCTGTTTATAAATTGGGCACTTTTCAAAGCTATGAAAATTCAGAAGCTACGAAGAAAGCTATGAAGATAAAGAAGGACTAAAGGACTGAAGCTAAGCAATTAAAAGCAAAATGAGAAAGATCTGATTATTTGTCAGCTAAGACAGGGAACAGTATACTGGGCCATACAAATTAAACCAACTTCATTTTGTGTATGAGCCGAGAAGAAGTATCTTTTCAATGTATTAAAGCAGTGTTGCATAAAGCACAGCTATCATTTATAAGCTGCATGACAAGAATTTGAGCGTTGTTTCTTTGATTTACAAGATTCTGATGTGAAGAAACTGCTACAGCATCAGGACATTCTGTAGGCCAAAAATCAGAAATAGAAAAGAAGAAAGAAAAAAATAATACTCAAACCGAGCAACAGAATGTGTAGTTCCACATTACCTCTGACATAGATAGTGGCTGCAGCGTACCAAGATGTGCATACAATGAACAGATATAATTCCTATGAACACAAGGCTGATTGGTCCAATCTGGTATGGAAAAAAAAGGGAGGACATGGGAGATAAACAGAATTTTTCATGAAAATATGCTGGGAGAAAATCTTTACATGCAAAAATTTCACGTTATAGCAAATAAATAAAGAATAAAAACTTTATGCAACTGGATTTTTTTCCCCTCTCAGAGGATGACTGGCTGCTGCTATTTTATGGCATTTCTTACTTTTAGTTCACTACTTGATTGAAAGCTACTCGGGGCGATCAAGCCATAAATACCAAATGGGCATGAACATCTTCACTCCTCTAACAGCTTCATTAAGATATTTGCCAAAAAAAAAAAAAAAAATTGGCAAGAAAGATGTAAGACCGCATATTTTGCAAAATTCCCAACAGTGGTTTAAATCACTTTAAAGTGGTAACATTAATGATAATAAAGATTTCTTTACATTAGTAGACTTGATTATGTGCAGTATAAAAAAAAAAAAAAAAAAGAAAACCACCACAACCCTGATAACTTCTACAATTACAAGTTATAGATAATTTTCAAATTAAATAATTTGTTTCAGAGTAGAAGCCTGACCAAAAGTTTTCTCAGAAAGTACTTGCTTTTCACATGTAACTTTCATTCGTAAACTGAACATCCTGTAATAAAGAACTACAGGATTATTTAGTCAATAAGGTGAATATTTCAACTGATGAAATTTACCCTGCCTTAGGAAACACATTGTTTGTTACCCAATATAAACTAGCCTGTGCTATACCCTGTTTCTGCAGAAACATGACATTGATTTAACAAGCTGATGCTGCATCCTAGGACATACAATCTGGCCAGAGAGAAGCCTGGACAAAGATAAGAGAACCCCATAATAACAATTCCATTGAGACACTGTAGGAGTCTGAGCGAATCAAAATCTTTTTTCTGACAAAGTTTTTGTTTTCGCCAGAAAAACACTTTGGCTAAGCAAAAATACAACATATACTATAAAGTCTTAGGGGTCAAGCGGTAACTTTAAAAAAATAACTAAAAAATCTCAATCGTCAGTACTAACTTTACTAGACTAACGAGGAAAAATTGAACATAACTCTGTTGCAGTTGGTAGTGACAAACAAAAAGTATCAAGATGTTAGTTTTTCAGGCTCAGACACATATCTGTAGATCTTTCTACATAATTTTTCAAATCTATGAAAAATAATTAAATTCTTACCACAATGCCAGCATTTTTTATTGCAAGCGGAAGACCTAGAAGCCCAGTTCCAATGTTTCCCTTGAGCAGATGCGTAAGTGTTTGTATAAACCTGAGAACAAAAATACAAAAAGTCACATTAGAAGTATGCTGACAGGGTGGGGGGGCGGAGAAAAAAGCAAAACCAAAACCACACCCTCTGTCATTTATTAATAAAGGGATAAACTGTGAGCTTCAACTAGTTTAAGGTGGTTCAGCTACTTTAAAGAATGTCCAGCACATTCAAACAATGTTCTTATTCATCTTTACATGTGAGCTCCGTCAAATAGAACAAACAAGTCTGATCTTCAGTTCCTTCCTCCAGCTTGTGAAAGGTCATTTTCTGTGCAATTTTATTGTTCTTTTGCCTCAAAGTTACCAAGTTTCATCAATGCTATTTTAGAATCAATAACATTCAAAACAATTACCAGCTGCAAATCACATCTGACAGCCAAAACTTTATCAAAAGAAAAAAAAAAACCCTTTACAAGTTCTTCTAATTAAATTTTAACAAACAGATTATTTCCAAAGTCTTCTGAAGTTTCTTTACAAAAAAATAAAATCAATCAAAACCTTCTTTAAACAGTGCTTGGATTTTGAGTGACCCCATCACTTTAACAACGGGCACCTTGGAATATTTTACAGCTATTACTAGATATTTGTTAGCTTCCAAAGCACAGAGAACCTACTCAAAACAGGCTGCTTTTTGGAAGAACTATAACCACAAAACTGTACTGCAGATGCTAAAAAAGCCCTTAAGAGTTCAGTAAACTACTCATGAGAAACAAGTTAGAGGCAACCAATTTTATTAAGTTGGTACTTAAGAGTAATACATACGTAATGCCTTCTTCGTTATCAAGCTGGTAATGTTTCTCAACTGGCAGGAAATTATTTTCATGCTCTTCATCTGAGATGCCATCTGAATTTTGTTCATCAATTAAAGGCTTCATTACTTCCATGTCTGTCCAACAGAGTTAACACTACATTAGCATTAGAAACAAACTTAGCATTTACAAGTAAAACAGAACTGAAACTTCCCATGCCATGAGGTTTACATGTGTTGCTAACAATCAAGCTGATTTAGGCAGATAGATACACACAGAACAAGTTTGCACAGGAAATTCTCTCTCTTTAAAGTGGCACACCATCTCATTATCATTATTATTGCCAAACACACAGTTTTTCATTAAGAAAAACAACTATGTATCATCAAAATGTTGATGGATTAGATCATTTTGCAAGCTAACACAACATAAAGCGAAACAGAAAAGTCATCCCTTGTTACAAAAGGATGAGATTCATCTTACCCACCATGAGCTACTGCAAAACTAAGCATTGAGGCTACTCTGTTCAGTGGTGAGCAAGGGCACTCCTCAGAGTCATCCCACCCCAAAACAGATAGGTAAGACAGGTACTGCAGAAGATGTCTCCAGTCACTGGCGAGAGAACCAAGATAAAGGAATCAGGCTGCATGGTCTGAAAGCTGCAATTTCATGAACCTTTTAAAATAGCATAAACTGCCACCACAGTCAACAAATGCAATTCCACCATCCAACTAAATAACAATGCCAAGCAATAGCAAGCAGCCAGTAGTGAATAAAATTGCCTTTCAGGCAAAACTAACAGCTTACGCCAGTTTAATGTTGATTAAATTATAACAATTTTTAAATTACTACAGTTAAGCAAAACAAATCCTGCCAAGAGCAAAAAGATTATTTATCTTACACTTGCCTACCACAGCATCCATTCATAAAATGTGTTGAGTAAGTCTCCACTTCCATCATTTTCACAAAAAAAAAAAAAAAATCCCTGTATTTTTAACATTTCCTATTTAAAAAAAAGGGTATTTCTAAGTGTGCAAGAGCACACCTTCACTAGGAACAAGCCAAACTACCAGTGTGCAAAATCTGTGATCACACGAGATTCAACAACATATAAAAGAAATCACTTTTAAATTACTTTTCCAGTTTTGACTCCATCACATTTTGTAGGATGTTGCTTGTCATGCCAAACAATAATGACAACATGCAGCAAGTCATGTTCCTATTTAGCAGTATGAGGGGACCAGCATAACTTTTAGGACCAACAGCACTGGTAGCAGCAACTGCTCAGTCAAGGGAGAAAAGTTAATTTCTCGTCTTCCATTCCAGCCGGATACTGAAATGCTTGATATATACATACATCCACACTGCTTACCACACAACCACATTACATTCAGAAGACTCTGAATTTTATAGACATCCCATTCCACTGTTCTCCCAACTTCCTGATCCTTCTTATCACAAAGGTAGTTCTTTAAGAACAGATCTAGACACAGTCAAGCATTCCTCTCATTTATTTAAGTAATAAGTTTTCTCAGACAAGGTATTCCTCTCCATCTGCCCATGCTTAAAACCATCCGGTCATCCAAGTGTTATCATTACCCCAGCTCTGATAATTAACTTACTCTCATGTCTAGAAGTGCTAAGCAACTCATTGCTCTGCAGAAACACGAAGTAAGAAAACACTGCCCTAAAGAGTTTACAATCTAATCATCCTCAGTTCACCTACTGTATATTATTTAAAGGGGTTTTTTTAAACCATTTGTCATTTGTAACATTTCCTGTGAAGTAGTTTTGTAGCTTCCTGAAAAACTGCTTTAGAGTAGACCGTCCTTAAACAAGATTAGTTTTGGGTGGTTTTTATAGTTTATTGGGTCATCTATGTAAATACTGTAAATACTTTCAGTACATTCCACAAACGCATATGACACATTGTACCAAGTAAGCCCAAAGCAAAATACACGTATCTGCGATAACTGGTAGATTTAATTCATAGTAGAAATATCTTATAAAAGAAAACAATCCACAAAAATTTAAAGCACTACGGAACAAGATTTCAGTATCAAAATCTTTAACAGCAAGAAATTTTAAAGATATTTAGAGAAGGTTCAAAGAAATTTAAGTCTGTTTTTCTTAGTTACCGGTATTCCATCAGACACCATCAAAGAAGTTACAAAAAATGCACTAATTTTTTCTCGGTTCTACTGTGACAGGAAAGAGCAGCTATTTAGAAACTAATGCTTAGCATCTATCTAAATTCTAGCCTACATCATTAAAAAAAAATAAATGTTTCTTCCCTGTATACACTAGAGAGATACACAATTCAGTTCTTATTTTACGCTCTACCATTACAAAATAAACAGAACAAAAATGTTTACTATACTCTCCCTAGACTCTTGACCAAGACAACCTGAGCATGTACACATTCACCCTCACAGAGCGTACTTTAATCCGGAACTTGCCTTCCTTGCTTTCAGAATCTTCAACTTCATCACCTGTTGTCACTGCAGCCAAGGCTGCTGTCCATCTTCTTCCATATTCATGAGTAGCAGAACCAGCAGCATGTTCTCCCTAGTTGGATCATTGAGCACTTGCATCAAAGACATCATCCGATGACCACTCCAGAAAAATCCTCAATTCCTTGGGCCCTGCCACGTTGCCCCCCTAGGAGGTATTAGGTGGTAAATGTCGCCCATGAGAACCAGGACCTGTGAACAGAAGGCTTCTTCCAGTTGTTTAAAGAAGGCTTCATCCATCTCTTCTTCCCGACTTGGTGGTCTGTAGCAGACACTCACATTTCCATTCCCCTAGTTGGCCTTACATCTGACCTTGAGCCATAAGCTCGTTCGTCCAACACAGCATTTGATTAATTATGAGAAAAAGCAAAGCATTGTTGAATGTAAGAATTAAAGGAACAGACGGAAGATAGATGCAGGTCAGATAATACATGCTGTCCTGATTTACTTAAATTTGCTGTATTTGTCATAGAAGACCAAGAAGAAGAGGATGACAGATAACCCATGAAACGGAGGAGGTGCTCTCTTTCCAGATTGAATCATGATTCAAAGAGAAGCCAGCCTCTTCACCTATGAGACTGCATGCCTGACCATTACCCCTTTTCTTCATCTTTTCCTCATTTGACTTACATCCTGCTCTTTGTTCTGGAGCGAGATGATGACAGCAATGAAAATACAAGCATTCTCAAAGAGGCAGGAAGAAAGCTCACACTAGAAAATTTACACCAGCAATCCACTTCAAAAAGCCAGCCTCTTCTCCAGCTGATGAGCCTGTTCCTGCCTCTCCATCCTTCATGCCATACATACTGTCCTTGTATATTTAAATGCTTAAGTCCTGTGGTGGGTTGACCCTGGCTGAGGGCCAGGTGCCCACCAGAGCCGCTCTATCACTCCCCTCTTTCATTAGACAGGGGAGAAAAGGTACAATGAAAAAAAAAACTTACGGGTCGAGATAAGGACAGGGAGAGATCATTCTCTAATTATCATCACGAGCAAAACAGACCGAACTTAGAGAGGGAATTCATCTTATTTATTACTAAGCAAAACAGAGTAGAGGAATGAGAAATAAAACCAAATCTTAAAAACACCTCCCCCCACCCCTCCCATCTTCCCGGGCTCAACTTCACTCCCGGCTTCAACCTCCGCCCCCCCCAGCGGCACAGGGGGACGGGGAGCGGGGGTTGTGGTCAGTTCATCACACGGTGTCTGTGCTGCTCCTTCATCCTCAGGGGGAGGACTCCTCACACTCTGCCCCTGCTCCAGCATGGGGTCCCTCCCACGGGAGGCAGTCCTTCACGAACTTCTCCAACATGAGTCTCCTCCATGGGGTGCAGACCTTCAGGAGCAGACTGCTCCAGCGTGGGTCCCCCACAGGGTCACAAGTCCTGTCAGCAAACCTGCTCCAGCGTGGGCTCCTCTCTCCACGGATCCACAGGTCCTGCCAGGAACTTGCTCCAGCGCAGGCTTCCCACGGGGTCACAGCCTCCTTCAGGTGCATCCACCTGCTCCAGCGTGGGGTCCTCCACGGGCTGCAGGTGGAATCGCTACACCCCCTCATCCTCCCTCCATGGGCTGCAGGGGGACAGCCTGCTTCACCATGGTCTTCACCACGGGCTGCAGGGGAATCTTGCTCCGGCGCCTGGAGCACCTCCTGCCCCTCCTTCTTCACTGACCTTGGTGTCTGCAGAGTTTCTTAGATCTTCTCACTCCTCTCTCTGGCTGCAAAAGCTCTCTCTAACTGTTTTTCTCTTTCTTAAATATGTTATCACAGAGGCGCTGATTGGCTTGGCCTTGGCCAGCGGCGGGTCCGTCTTGGAGCCGGCTGGCATTGGCTCTGTCAGACACAGGGGAAGCTTCTAGCAGCTTCTCATAGAAGCCACCCCTATAGCCCCCCCCGCTCCCAAAACCTTGGCACGCAAAACCAACACAAGTCCCTTCATGTATCGCCACTTCCAATGCATCAATTCTTGTGGGGAAAAAAACCCCTTTCCTATCTATCAGTAACCACCGTGCTTTTCAGGGATGCCTCCTGGAGAAACAGCAGTACATTTGGGTAATAGACCACTATTCTGCCTCCTACTGATAATGGTAAACGTGAGCTTTAAGGAGATGTCTACATGAGCATGATGCAGTTTTAACGAAGTATATTTCACACAGAATTTACTCCTCAAGATTGCAACCAATCATGTGACCCACTATACTGACGCAAAAGAAGGATAACCAGCTTCCCCACTGTGTTGGGTTTGCATGGCAAGGTTTTGGTAACAGGGGGGGTCTACAGGGGTGGCTTCTGTGAGAAGCTGCTAGAAGGTTCCCGTGTCTGACAGAGCCAATGCCAGCCGGCCCCAAGACGGACCCACCACTGGCCAAGGCCAAGCCAATCAGCGCCTCTGTGATAACATATTTAAGAAGGGGAAAAAAAAACAGTTAGAGGGAGAGCTTTTGCAGCCAGAGATAGGAGTGAGAAGATGTAAGAAACTCTGCAGACACCAAGGTCAGTGCAGAAGGAGGGGGAGGAGGTGCTCCAGGCGCCGGAGCAGAGATCCTCCTGCAGCCCATGGAGGAAGGATGAGGGGGTGTAGAGATTCCACCTGCAGCCTGTGGAGGACCCCACGCCAGAGCAGGTGGAGACACCTGAAGGAGGCTGTGACCTCATGGGAAGCCCACGCTGGAGCAGGCTCCTGGCAGGACCTGTGGACCCGTGGAGAGAGGAGCCCATGCCAGAGCAGGTTTGTTGGCAGGACTTGTGACCCTGTGGGGGACCCACGCTGGAGCAGTCTGTTCCTGAAGGACTGCACCCTGTGGGAGAGACCCACGTTGGAGCATTTGGTGAAGAACTGTAGCCCATGGGAAGGACTCATGTTGGAGAAGTTCATGAAGGACCGTCCCTGTGAGAGGGACTCCATGTTGGAGCAGGGGAATGATGAGAGGAGTCCTCCCCCTGAGGATGAAGGAGTGGCAGAAACAACGTGTGATGAACTGACCACAACCCCCATTCCCCGTCCCCCTGTGCCACTGAGGGGGAGGAGGTTGAAGCTGGGAGTGAAGTTGAACCTTGTAAAGATCATCTTCTTCCACCCCGCAACCCCTGGCCACAGGCTGGGACACCCTCCACTAGACCAGGTTGCTCAAAGCCCCATCCAATGTGACCTTGAATGCTTCCAATGATGGGGCATCCACAACTTCTGTGGGAAACCTGTGCCAGTGTCTTACCACCCACAGTCTAAAAATTTCCTCCTTATGTCCAATCTAAATCTCCTATCTCTCAATTTAAAACCCTTGCACCTTCTCCTGTCACTACAGGCCCTGGTAAACAGTCCCTCTCCAGATTTCTTGTAGGCCCCTTCAGGTAACTGGAAGGCTGCTATAAGTTCTCCCCAGAGCCTTCTCTTCTCCAGGCTGAACAACCCCAACTCTCTCAGCCTGTCCTCATAGGAGAGGTGCTCCAGCCCTCTGATCATCTTTGTGGCCTCCTCTGGACTCTCTCCAACAGCTCCATGTCTTTCTTGTGCTGGGGACCCCAGAGCTGGACGAAGTACTCCAGGTGGGGGTCTCATGAATGCTGAGCACAGCAAGATAACATACAGTGGCAATTTTATACCATTTCCTAAACTAACAGCACTATCATAATAGTCCTTTTTTAAAATTTGCATGAGGAGAGATTTTGCATTTCAAATCATATACTGCTGGAACAGTGAGTAAAATTTCCCCTCCATAAGCAAAAACTATTGCTATGCGTGAGTCACATATACTAACCTTTACTGGCCTTGAATTTTTGTGATGGAGTATTTTGTCCTTATGCTATTTCTTGAGCTTTCACTTAAATGATTTCCCATATAAATGATCTTCAAGCATATACAACCTTTACAACATGTTCTTTTTCCTTCTTTTCATTCTCTGCTGGATCCACTAAATTATCTCCATATCAAAATAACACATAAATACTTTGGGTTGGATTGTTTTCACCTTTGTGCATTAGCCTCCATAACATTACATTTCTTCTCAGCCTCACAACTACTCATTTTTTCTGCATACCGTACAAACATTTTAGAAGTCTGTTTTGTAACTTCTGTTTACGCCTTTTGGTATATGCCATTCTGTACTTGAACTCTTCTCCAGACAGTCTGCCATTTCAAGATTCGCTGACAAGATTCAGGAAGACCCATAAAACTGCCAAAAATCACAATGGAGTTCTCTGATCTGCAGCACAGCACACAGCCTCACAATTGAGAAAAACAACTGTAAGCATGTGCTCTTGGTATATTTTCTTATTCCAACTTTAGACCACTTCAAGCACAGTTGTGCTCCTTCTTCATGGCAAGGTCTTCATCTTAACCCAAAAGGAAGGCAAAGGTGAATTTAATATAGCAGCATTTTTAACTTAAGCCACCTAAGTACCTGACTATCCTTTCAGAGAAAAAATGGTGTCTAAATATGTTTATGATGATGGTTTGAATATTTTTTTTCCAAGTCCTGGGGAGCTATAAGCTACATATTTTTTAGTATCTGTTTTCCCACATGATTCTGCTATTTTATTAGTGTCACTTACGCAACGGAACATCCCAATTTCACACTCAATTGCCTTCCCAGCTGAAAGCCGTGAGCTATCACTGATAATGACTGAAAAGCAATGCCTCATAAAAAACATTTACTTTGAAAACCACATTAAAGTTTTATTTACAAAGTGGCTCGATGTACAAAGCAACACATTTAATATAAAGCTTGAGTCCCAGTAGCGTGGAACCTCCTATTTGGAAGGAGCAGCTGCTATTCCATAGTCACTATGTGCAAGAACTCAAAGTTTTCTGCACACAGACCACTTTCTGTTACATATTAGTTACCTACATTCTTCTTTCAGTACACGTCATGCTAAGCTGTCCATCATCACTGGGCTACAGGTTGAAATGAATGAAGACCTGAATGTTAATAAAAGTTAATAGCATGGCAGGATGTTAAGCATTTCTTTAAATGTGCTTCTTTCAAACACAGCTAAGTGGAAGCCAGACTATTCCTGTGCCAAGCCAGTAAGTGTCAAAACAATGCTTTTACAGGGAATTTCCTTACGTCGAGAACATAGCACCAGCTGTTCCAGAAAGAAGGGAAAAATTCACCTTACTTAAACGTTTAAAATGGGTCTATTTGACCACAGAGAAACAAGGCAATTCCCCCAAATGTCCCACTAAAAGCTTTTTAAAGTTGCATTCAATTAAAACAAACATCTGTATGTTTCTTTTTACAGATACAATCTTTGCCAACATTCATTCCACAGTATTTGCATTATGTAACTGATTTTATTGCTATTAGTTTACCACACTCCTGTAACTAAACATAAAACTTCTAAAAATGCTGATCAAATTGATAATCCTTAAAAGAAAAGAAAAAAAGTTGATCTCAAAAATACAACCAGGCCTTCCAAAGCTCAAAAACCATTGCCATCAGCTTTTCTCTGAGGTGGCAGCTGGTTACAACAGCAGCAAAACCGCACACAAGTAAAACACAGTAGGAGGTTTAATTAATGATCTTCTATGACTGGCCTTTTTTACCAGATGAAAAGCATTTATTTTAACCCAGTTATTATGCAGACATTTATTTTTCTGAGTATATAACTGGAAACAAAGAAATTCTTTTTTTAAAGACAAGAATCAAAGCAACAAATTTGAACTTAATATAGACAACAATAATAAAAAAAAATTACTACTGTTCAATACAGTACCCCATAACACACAAATTAAAGTTATATGTCTTTTATGTGTATAGGTTATAGTAAGTCTTGAGAAATTGTGTGTACTGCTACAGACTAAATCTCTTGTCTCTAAAATATTTCTGCAGGTCAGCAGAAAAAGAAAAAAAAAGAAAAGAAAAAAAAGTAGAAATCCAAGACATAAAGGTTAGCTTCTGAAGAAATTGAATCCAGACTGAAAGAATCTGATTTCAGACCAAGCACCCAGTAGAATGCTGTGCCTGTAAAACTCCACAGAATAATCCTTCAAAATCTACATCTATGTACATTTTTTTTGTCTTATGGGACCAGTTCGTAACCATAATAGTACCTTCCAATCTCTTCAACTATCCTTTAGCATACAAGTCCTGGACAACAGCTACAGACAGAACTGGAATAGATTAGGTCAACTATTTATCCATGTTCTCAGAAATAGCTTAAATTAGACCTCAGAATATCTGCTTCCTATCTGTAACACTAAGGCTGGCAGTTTGCTGATCCTGTTCTAACATAATAGCTCATTTCAGAATAAATTCCACTAGAAGAGTTTTAAAACACAGGTAACAGCAATCAGCACCAACTCATATTGTGATAACTATAGCTACTACAGGTTCCTCTGAAATACTGCATTATATAAAGTACTCCAACAATGCTATTTGGTCACTATTCTAGCCATATAAATGCTCATGAATTGCCTCTTTTCTCCATCGTTCCTCCTTTATCCCATGACTGGTGTATAGCTTGGCCTAAGACATGTGAATCTGTTAACAGTAATGGTACTGGGACGTAATTCAAAGTTTGGATCATGCAACTTTCTAAGGATGGGTTTTCATTTTACAATAGATCTCTACCTTTGGAATACTGTGGCTATGTCCCTACTGCACCAGTCCATACTCACTCTGACATCCAGATTTGTGTAACATCCAAATTTAATGGATTCAAACTTGTGGTTTGAGGAAGGGCTTTGCATACTGGACCTAGCCTGAAATTAAGTATTCTGGAAAGTCCACAGTCACTGCCAAAAAATTGGCATAGAATACACACATTGACTGATTTTTTCCTAGAAAGGTCCAGTGCGTGCACAACCTCAAAACTCCAGCGACAAGAACAGCATATGCAGTGCCATACCTGAATCAGAGATGGTTGGCTGCCTGCTGTCTCACAAAGCACGTGGTGCAGAGCACACTTCAGCCTGCCTTAAGTCCATGCTCCACCAAGCTGTGCAGACAGCATCCAAACACCATACACTATTAACGATCTGATCCAACCCAGTGTTCAGTCACAGGACTCACGGAAAATTTTAAAGCACCAGCTTTATCCAGCACAACTAACAATGAGGAAATTCCCTTCTACACACCCTTTTGGTTTTACTTAGCCAAAGTACCAGTCGATTTTCAGCCCTGTCTTTCCTTCAGCTAATACGAATTTCTCTTCTCCTTGTGCCACCACAAAAATCTTTTCAGATCAAATGCTGTCTTCAGATTGTCTTGAACAGTTATTTAAGTATTTGTCGTTGTTTCTGCTTTCTTCTGTGAATACCCATGTCAGCAGGATGCCAAAAAGCTCTACAAGTACTGCTACTATCTAGCAAGGCATTTCAAAGGGCATTTCAACTTCTCCCAGAATTACCACTGCAACGTTAAACTGATTCCTTAACCCACTGGAGAGACAAATCACTGATTCATCACAGCTAGGTGTCACACTATAATCATGCATAAACGTCCACGCTGTATGCTCAAAGACTTCTGAAGAATTTCAGTCACTAGTCAACCATGAGTTACATAGTGAAATTAAATCTGTAGTGTTTAAATTGTTATGACCAGTATTTCCAGTTTTGTATCTTCCCGTATATTTTTCTATTTCCTAGAATTTGCCAACATCTTGCCAACATTTATGGACATACTGCCAAAGAAACCTCTGAACTGTTACTAAAGGTACTTAATTCTAAAGCTTTTGTAGCACACTCAAGTAATCCTTTGGTTCAAAAGCTCTGCAAAGCAATGAATTTTCACTGGGAACTTTAGTTAATTTTTCCATACTGCTCAAGCAATTAACACTTCCAAAATTAAATGAACCACAAGTGATAAAACTGATCTCCATCATTTTCATTTTATGGGTGAAACAAAGGGAAAAGGATCAAGCAGTTTGCCAGGGCTGCACAGCAAGTTAAAGGCAAAGGAGATACTAAAACCAAAAGCAAATACAATCTCCCATTGTTCCTTTGGAGGTCACCTCCCTGACAAACTCCTATCTAAAACCCCTTTTCCAAATCTAATTTAGCAATATGATGTTTGTTTTTTTTTTTCCTTGAGGGTTTTGAAGTCAGTGTCATCAAATAGAAATAATTGGATTTGACATACAAGCATAAAAAGATTTGAGAGACAGGATATAGCTTATCATTGTTTATGTCAGCTGTTTTTACTCATTTATGGGAGAAGGAACATACAGGTCTTGTTGGAGCACCACTTCACATGTTTATTAAATGCTTGTCAAAAAGCAGTAGGCAAAGGGGATGTTGTAGATACTTCACTGCTCAGTCACAGCTTCTACACAAGAACATGCTAACGTGGCCAGAAATGCAGCCCAAGAATCACAGTCCAGTGAAATGTGTTTATTAAATAGAGGGTGACCCACTGCCTCTGAAATAGGGATTCATTTTAATAAGCAGCTGTTTAGACTGCTGTATAAAAGAGAAAATCAGAACCACATAATCTTTGCACCAGCCTAAAATGTGGGTTTATGCTAATATTTTCTCACAGGCTAACAGAGGGCACGCCCAGAGCCTCTGTCACCTAACCAAGCCTGTGGCTGCTCTTACGGGACAAGATTAGCGATCACATCTCAGAATAGCAGAGCTTTTCCATTCAGCATTCTGAGCCAGGGCTCGCAAGAAAAAAATAGTTACAAAGAAAATATTGTCACTAATTATTTTCAGAATCCGTAAATGGCTCAGTAAGCAGCTTGCTGTGTAACTCTGTTACTCCCTCAACCACAGAGGGAAATACCTGTTTCTCCACTCCTTAAACTTCAGGCCATAAATAACGTTCAAAGCATTTCTCCAGAAGGCATCAAACTGTAAAGTACAGTGCTGTCCACCAAACCCATGTGAATCTGGCAGGATCTGCCACGTTACTCAGTCACATGCTTCCACAACCACGGAAGAAATGACGGATCAACACAAAGTGACTATGAATGGTAGTGCTAGGGGCATGCTTGTCAAGACTGAAAAATTTTTTGTAGCTTTTTCTAGTTCAAGGGAGAAGCTAACAGATAGTCCCATTCAACCATACACAAGCCAGCTCCCCTTTTACTTTCCACTACCGCAACTCCTACTGAATGCAAGAGATACAAGAACAAACAAACAAAAAAACCTCAAACAAAAATCTATTTTCCAGGATGTGAATTAAAAAGGAAAACTCATCTCATTTATTAAATACTAATAATTACTTTTTCCACAATAGTAAAAGTTAGCATTAGCTTTTGTTGTGTTTGTTTGTTTTTCAAGAACTTTAAAGGTATGCTTGGTGTAGTTATTTGAATCACAGTTTTTCTGTGGAAAATATATCTTTGTGTCATTTATTTCTCTTCATTACAGACTGTAACTCAATAAATTAGATTTATTTTGCTTTATGGTAGAATTTATTAATCTTGAGAACAGTTGTTTCTAAACAAATGCTAAAAACAAATAACACCACTCAGTAAGCAGGAAGAACTGTTTGCTTCTGCATCATACTGTCAAATCCGGAAGGCTAATAAAACAAAACATCTGAATTATTAAACCAGAGGGGACACAGGTCTCCATAGTTTATTATACACTTTCAGAGGAGTGCTTTTACCCCAGCCCACAATGGATCATTTATTTGGAAAGATGTTAAATAACCCACTGTTCTATCTAGACCAAGCTACACATTTCTACATGATTAACACACTTTCAAGTGCTAACACATTGGTAAGATATACATTTTATTAAGTATTTGATAGGACCAAATAATGTAAAATCTTCTGAAATCTTACCAGGTGTTGACCTACATTTTTAAACAGTTAATCCCATAAAAATTTCTGATTTTAACATTTCTAACAGAGAAACTGTCAGATCTCTAAACCTTCACAAGAAAAAGCTAACATTACTTTCTGCCACCTTTGCTTTGGAGGTGACAATCTCTCATTGCAAGATGGATCAGCCTTTGGGACAATAAAATCTGAAGCACGTCTCCTGCTTCCCATCATTACCACTGGACAGGATAAATTCTTGAGATTACAGTGGAATACAGCTTTGAGATGAGACTTTCAGCTTACCCAGCCCAGAATCACTTACAATTTATAACTAAATCCGCTATGAGTTACCTCTTGTCCACCTACGGATGGACAAGAGGAGAACCTTTATGTGCCCTCCCACACTCAGATTTAAAGGTCCGAAGAGTAATCTCTAATAAATACAGCTAATGTATCAACTCACACAAAAAACCTACAACCTGTCACGGCAGATAAAAACACCACCTAACGATGCAAAGATAAAGTATTCCCTAAACTTCTATGCAAAATCGTGACTTCCCAACAAAACCAAGAGCCAGCCAGGTGAGACTAACGCATTCAGACACCCGTCCCTGCCTCTCGGAGCGGCGGGTTTCAGCGAAGCGGGGCCGCGGCCGGCCCTGCGCCCGGCGTGGAGAGCCCCCGGCCGAGTCTCCTTCTTTGAGGAGACCGCGGAGGGAGAAGAGGCCCCGCGGTCCCTGCACCGCGCTCCGCTTCCCTTAGCCCCGCCCGGCCCCAGGTACCGCCGGGCCGGCTCCGGAGCGTTCAGCCCTCGCCACCCGCCTCCCTCGCACCGCTCCGGGGAGGCCGGGGCCGCCTGGAGCGGAAGAGCGAGAGGACAGAGCCCACCCCTCCCCCCGGTGGGATGGTTCATCCCACCCGCCCCGATGCGCTGAGCGCTGCAGCGCATCCCCCGTGGGCCGAACCATTCCGCCTCGAGGGGAGGGGGGTGCAAGTTGGCCGTTCTTCACGCTCACGCGCCCTCCTCCTCTCCGCCCTGCAGCGAGCCGCCATCCCGCTGCCCCTCAGCCGCCCCCGCCACCGGGCCGCACGGCACGCCTCACCCAACTCCTCCCCACCCGCGCCGTCCATCTCCCCGCCGGCTCTCCGCTCGCCCTTCCGCCAATGTGGAGCCGGCCGGCGCGGCGAGGCGCTGCGCATGCGCCCTGCCCTACGGGTCGCGCGCCGCGGGGGCGAACCATAGATAGCGGCTGGAAAGACAAGCCCAGCACAGGGCAGAGTGGGTGTTGGTCCTCCAGGGAGGGTGTGGAGCGGGCAGCCGTGCCGAGCTCGTTGACGCCTCCTGATTTATGTTCTGCGCTTTCCTCTGTGCCCTGGCGCAGCAGCAGCCCTGCTGGTGGGTGCCCGGTTAACCATCTGCCCTTTCAAATACCTGAGTGTGAGCAAGGCCTGTCCCTGTCCTGAAACCAGGACACCTTGCCTGGGCTGGTCTTTGCGAGTCAGCCTCACGGTGGGTGTCCGTCCCCCTCACACCCTCAGGCCTCACTCCACAGAGCTACCGCCGTGGTTTAACCCCAGCCGGCAGCTCAGCCCCATGCAGCCACTTGCTCACTCCCCCCATGGCAGGATGGTGGAGAGAATTGGAAGAGTGAAAGTGAGAAAATGTGTGGGTTGAGATAAAAACAGTTTAGTCAGTAAAGCAAAAGCCATGCATACAGGCAAAGCAAAACAAGGAATTGATTCACCACTTCCCATGGGCAGGCAGGTGTTCAGCCGTCTCCAGGAAAGCAGGGCTCCATCACTCGGAACCATTACTCAGGAAGACAAATGCCAAACGTCCCCCCCCTTCCTTCGTCTTCCCCCAGCTTTATATGCTGAGCATGACGTCATATGGTATGGAATATCCCTTTGGTCAGTTGGGGTTGGCTGTCCTGGTTGTGTCCCCTCCGAACTCCTTGTGCACCCCCAGCCTACTCACTGGTGGGGTGGTGTGAGGAGCAGAAAAGCCCCTGGCTCTGTGTAAGCACTGCTCAGCAAAAACATGTCTATATAACAAAAACATCTCCATATTATCAACACTGTTTCCAGCACAAATCCAAAACAGCCCCATGCTAGCTACTGTGAAGAAAATTAACTCTATATCTCAGCTGAAACTAGCACAGCTTCCTGCTGCATCCCGGACACCTCGGCCTGGCCATGCTGCGGTGGCTGTGCACGGCTTCCCTGCAAGGGGACACGGGAGCTCCAGCCACCCCTCCTGATGGGCCCTCAGCGAGAGCAGCAGGCCTGAGGCAGCGCATGCAGCTGGTCCCTCGCCACGTGCAACAGCTCATGCAGTTATGAAACACTGGGTAATTTGTGTCTGCCTTCCAGCGCTAGAAAATTGACTTGTATCCGTTTGGGGTTTTTTCTCCTTCAGAGCCTTTTAGGAGCAGCTGCATGGGCTGGCTTATGGGAATTAGTGTTGCTCCTTGGTCCTGCAGCAGCCCCAGGTCTGATGGCCCCATAAAGCCCTGCTGACATCTGCTGCCCTCTGCAAGGCTGGGGAGCCCAGCTTCAGACAGGGCACTGCAAGCATAGAGCCATAATTAAGAAGCAAAGACTGAAGACAAGAGTGGGAGTCAAGAGTTCAGCAGTGCTTGGCGGCTCAGGTTGTCAGTGATTTGCAGATTAGCCTCCTGAAAATTGGCTCCAACAAGTTCAAATTATTTCTCCTATGTGAAACAAGAAATGATTCAAAAGGACATTTGTGAAAATCATACTTAATGATGGATCAACCATTGGAACAAGAAAAGAGTTACTAATATGAAGTGCTATCTGTAACTAATGTTTCATATCAAATTACTCACTACCTGAAACTGATGTTCCACTTTTCATGGATTCCACAGGAACACTGCATCTTCTCTGCACACTTTTGTCGGTAAGAATACTATTTTTTAACAGCTTCCTCAAGAAGCAAAATAAACGTCTCAGGGAAATGAAGATAGTGAAACAATGTAAAGCAGCATGGACTTAGAAATTCTCAGCTTATAAGTAAATGTTTTTGTCCATATTGAAAGAAAGCAGTATTTCCTGTTTTTCCTTATATTTTTTTTTTCATTTTAGAAATCAAATGTAACAAGTTGCTTAAATAGATTTCAACCATACTCTGTAATCAAAGCTATAATCAGAGCTCCAGGTCACTCTGAAGTGATATTCAGAATCCTTACTCTCTTAAACTTTTCTTCTGAAATTAAACATTTTGGACTTGTACAACAAAAGCTTCTATAATTCCATGAACTTTTATTTTCATGGTTTGAAGACCCTAATATGGGGCTGTTTGAGGGGGAAGAAGGGAAAGGATGTTGTCCTATCTTAAAGAAAGACATAATGTTCTGAAAGATTTTCAACTGAAGTTATACTGTCTATCCTAAAAGGATCACCCTTCAACAGAACCTTCTCCCAGCAAGCTTGGTCTATTGTGAATTTTGAACACTTGGAGACTGATCTTCTGCTAACCTGGCACCCACCCTTCAACCTGTCTTTCATGCTAGGTGCTCCCAGAATAACCCATTGGTATTTTTTCATCAAAACTTCCAAAGGTTCTGCCTATATCTATGTCTGACTTACTTAACTAATAAAGTTTCTGGCTGTTGGTTTCCTAAAACAGAAAGGCTTGCCATGAGAACATATGATAAAATAATTTGTCTTTTTTCTACACAGGGGAAATGCAAGAATCTTCCAAAGCTTCTCAGAAACTTCAGTCATCTTCAGGCAAGCATCATTAATTCATTTATCTACAATTAATAAGTTCCAATGGGAAGAACATTCATTTTCAATTGTCAAATTTATGTTTATTTCTGGATAACATACTTTTCCAAACTTTCATTAAAAAATGAGCCCTATGAGTGAGTTAATACTTAGCTTCCTCGAATTTATATTGGAAAAGAGTTCTCAGTAGGCAATCTGTGACTGCAGGTTATTTACTTTAAGGAACTGACTCACTAACTACAATGCTTGTGTCAAGCCTTTATGCGGTGTATATGTATTTTCTTCATATCCATGGATATTCTGTATTGTCCATTGTTTCTAACAATGCCAAAGTTTGTTCAGAAAAGCATGTCAGATCATTAATGTATATTCACAATGTGTATTCAGTTTAAGAGTGTTCATTCCTTCTACCTTGTTGTCATTGCATCTCAGGACTTGGTTTACAGTAAATCCCGTGTAGACGTTGAAAAAACGTTAAGGATGTAATATATCTTTATTTCACACCCTACCCAATGGAAGATGATTTTTTTCGACTACTTGCCACTATTTGCATGAAAGTTTCTTCTTCTGTTATGTGTTTAAAGAGATTTTTCTAATATGCTCCAAAAATTATATCAAGTATCTGAGTAACCAGTGATGATTAATGAATATTCAAAAAATGTAGGAGAAACTATAATGTGATGGATATTTGTTATTTTGTAATATGCATTCTGTTCCTCTTTGGTAAGAATAGAAGGATTTGCTTTAATGCAAACATCTGGTTAAATTCTAGTCATCCATCCATCAATGCAAAATTACTTCATGATCTGAATATTGCAGTCACCAAATGCTTATTTACCCAAGGCTTCATATTCTGAACAGCATATACAGCTTGCCTCTTAGAAATCATGGATTCAACTCAGGTTGGTTTCGTTAGTTCAGAACAAGGCCAGATGGAGTACAATACCCAGCTTCTTCTATTTTTAATTTTTTTATTAAAAGCTAACCCTGAAATCTTTAAGGGCCATTTTCAGGATTTTTTTTTTTTTTTTTTTTTTTTTTTTTTTTCTACTTAAATACTCCTTACTAGAATAGCTGCTCTACTAGGTCTGTCTAAACCTGAGTTTACTCTCTGGCTGGATTTCCACACTTTTTTAGGGGAAAAAAACCAACACAAGAACAGAGTTAATATACAGAAATACTGTTTCAATATACAATCCCTCTACACAGATGTCAGCTAGCTTTAGTTTTGGGGCTGCTTCTTGAGGGACTTTTCTTCCATTTCTTCATGGAATCTTTTTTTGTAATCCTTTATATTTGGCTTCCAGACCATCCAGCAGCAGTGAGTCCCATACTTTAATTATTGTGTGTGTGCAAAAAAGTGTGCCTTGTGAGCCTGCTACCTCATATTCATCTGATAACCCCTAGTTCAGTAATGTAAAAATAATTGTTGCATTTACCTTCTCCAAGTCATTCTTGGTTTTACAGATCACTGTCATACTCTCTCCTATCTCTTTTCCAGGTTGAAGAGTCCTAGTCGATTTAATGTCCCCTCACAGAGAAGTCATTCCATGCTTTTCATCGTTTCTTGTCCCCTTCCACTCTGTTCTCTGTATCTCCTATGTTCATTTGCATATGAGGAGACCAGACCTGCAGACACACAAAGACACTAAAAACCCTTTTGCCTACACCTGACTGTTTTTTACTTCTGCTTTTTGTAACAGTTTGTATTTTAACTTTTACTCAGGTACTAAGTTGCAAGGTGATTACTTTGCATGATGTTTTAATGAGCCATTGGTGGGCCTCAATTATGTTGCTATCTGTCTGTCTGTCGACTATAATCCTGTCTGATTGACAAATGATTGGCATTCCTCCAAGATTTATTCCACTGGTTTATATCTAAGAGCACATTTTGAAATCACCTTGAATATGAATAAGGCATCCACATTTCATTACATCCTGCTCATCTATGTATCAAAAAGCAATAGCTCCTGTCATTTCGTCGCTGAAAACACGTATATATCTCTTCACCACTTTCCAACTCCTTGGTCACAAGCGTGAGTTTCCTTTCACACAAATTCCTTATGACCAGTGTTCTGGTCTGTAATGGCCCATCTCCAAAGATTCCTATTTTCACTTTTTCTTCGTATGAATATCAAGCACTGAACATCCTAAACTGTTGTGAAAAAGTCAGCATCTTAATGGTCATCATCTTTAAAAAGTGCAGTTGATAGACTAGGAGACTTAAGATTTTAGAAGGACTTAGTTTGCTGTGTATTGAATCAGGAACTGTTTTGTAACATCTTCTTGCTATGAAGTTTCATGCTATGCATGGAGCAACCTGCCTTTCTTTGCCATGGCAAGTCTTTTGGAAGGAGGTCCAGAGGCTGATCTTCCATTGCATTTCATAGAATCACAGAATCACAGAATGGTTGAGGTTGGAAGGAGCCTCTGGAGGTCATCTGATCCAACCCCCTTGCTCAGGCATGACCATGTGAGCCTGTCCAGACAACTTCTCAATATCTCCACAAAGCACAAAGGGAGACTCCACAGCCCCTCAGGACAGCTGAGTATTTCCTGATGTTCAGAGGGAACCTCCAGTGTTTCAGGTTGTGACCATTGCCTCTGGTCCTGGCACTGGCCACCACTGAAAAGACCCTGGATCTGTCTTCTTTGCACCCTCTCTTCAGGTGTTTATATGCATTGATAAGATCCCCCTGAACCTTCTCTTCTCTAGACTGTACAGTCCCAGTTCTCTCAGCCTTTCCTTGTAGGGGAGATGCTCCATCATCATCTTCATGGCCCTTTGCTAGACTGTCTCCAGTATGTCCACGTCTCTCCTGTACTGAGGAGCCCAGCACTGGACACAGTTCTGGCCACAGATGTGGCCACACCAGTGCTGAGCTGAGGGGAAGGACAGATCACCTCCCTTGACATGGTGCCAGTACTTCGCCTAAGCAGTCCATTAGCCTTCTTCAAGGCAAAGGCCCATTGCTGGCTCACATTCAATGTGGTATCTACCAGGACCCCCAGGTCCTTTTTTGCCAAGCTGCTTTCCGGCTGGGTGGACACCAACATATACTGGTGCTGGGGGTTGTTCATGAGGTACGTGGCTGAAGATGGCAGCCATGTTGTCAATGTCACCGATTAAGAACAGATCATAAAAGGACCATTGCGTTCAACAGCTATGCTTCAAACTCCAAAACTGCTCTTCACAAGTTTGATTGCTACACCTGTGGTGAACACAGAAATGTTAGATGGTCCCCACTGGAATCTGAAAAACATAGCTGTTGAGTAACAAAATGTTAAAAGCCTGGTGTGTGTTGACTCTCTTTAAGCTTTGATGAAGAATAAATATGATTACGGAAGACGCTGCAGCTGTCAAAAGTGCTGTTGGTGGTTCATACTTCAAATAGAAATTATCAGCTCAGTTCAAATATCAGAAACATTTGAGAACGCCGCCAGGATTTTCCCCAACATGAATCACTATCATGTGGCTGAAGTGAAATGTTTTTTTCTGTCACTTAATGAAAATAAAAGATCTGTATTTGCATATGGATCTGTATATACTGAGACTTATCAGTCAAGCGTTGCCAACACCAAGGTTCTGTTCTGTTGTTTAATTTGGTGGGCTGCCAGTGTCAACCTCCTGTCAGTACAGTTCAAAGTCGAAGTACAGCATCCCTTCAGTAAGTAGGTCACTTGGGAAAATATTGCAAATATTCAGGTACTTGTGAATCTTTGTCCATTCTTATCTCGTTTATCTTAAATATCTAAATAAAAACAGATGCAGTGCATGACAAACTTACCAAGTCGCACTCAAGGATATCATGTGATATTTTTGGGTGGTGTGTCAGATTTACAACACATTTCCATATTATCCTGCTAACATCACCAGCGCTACAATCTGAAAAACTTGAATTCTGAGGGTGTCTTAGAAATATAACCCTCCATTTACTCTAAACATCTGCATGGAGCTGCCTTTATGCTTGTGAAATTAGCTAGATGTCTAAAGTTCTGCACATAGCCAGAGACGCTTCAGGTCTTGACATCTGTCTCCAACTTATGGTCAGTTGTGTCTTGTACTGGAGTATTCTGTAATAAAAGAGGAGCGGGGAGGTCTCACTTTGTGGCCCTTTGTGTTCTGGATCTCTAACCAGATTTCTGCAAGACTATATCGAGGCACCAGGGGATGGTCCTCTTCAAGTCAGCTCCCAAAAAGCACCTTGGACAAGAACGCATGAAGTCTGGCTCCTTCCATTTCCAGAGTCCTCCAACACTATTCCAGCAGGCTTTGCACCTTCAAACATCCCACATGTCCTCATGCAATGTTTCCACGGCATTTAGTATACACACAAGAACTGAAAACAGATGACAGAAGAAGGGAAAAGAATTGTGGTGGTGTAAGACAAATCCCTTCTTTTTTAAAAGGGAATTCTACCATTCATATTTTTCACAGCTAGATATAATACATCAGCTCTGGTCTCTTTTGATACCTGTGGCTGTGATATCACAGAAATATGTGGCCCACCAGCAGAGCCTGAAGGTGGCTGTCAGCCACCCTCCCACTCCTATGATTCACATCAGCTTTGGGAACTAGCACAGCCTATGGCATAAAGCATTACTCCCAGAGTCTGCTCTAATTTAAGAAAACCTCCAGAGCACTACAGCTCAGAGCAACTGAACATCCAGATCGCAGCATGCACTGCGGGGACTCCTTTCATGCGTCTGGGGGGGATTGTCCTGCCACCAGCTGCAAGGCTTTCATGGCCCTTGTATTCCTGTGAAGTAGTGTTCAAAGAGGAGTGTGAAGGGGAGGAGGATTATCTGCCTTATTGAGCTTCCTGAAGTCAGAGTAGTTGTAGGACACCGTAAAACCATAATCAGTTAGTGATTAAAAGATGTGCTTGAAAATATTTTTTAAAGCTGCAGGAAATGTTAATTATAGGAATTAAAAAATAGCTGCATAGGTCATTTCCATTTAATTCCGAGGAAGAACCGAATCCAAGCAAACAACAAAAAAATAGCACATCCTGGAAAGTGCCGGAAAGTACTAGACATTAGGAAATCTGTGATCATCAGACAACTGAGTACTGGACTAAGTACATCTGTAGGATTTTCCCAGGATCAGTGTATTATTCTGAAATTTGCAAGTGCTCTATATATACAGGTACCTGCAGTAGTACTGATTTGTTCAGTGAATGTGGTAATCCAGCTCTTTTTCATCTGCTTTTAGCTTTATTTAATGTTCTGTGAAAACTAGAAAGTGTACCATTTGGCATTTATCTTAGAAATTCAGGTCAGCCACTCATATTCAGGAAGTAATTAGCAGCTGTCCTTCCATCCACAGAAACCATCCTATTAAACAGAGTAAAAATCAATCACATGCACGGTCTTTATAACCAGACCCAATGTGAGTAATTCAGAAAATAACTGATGGCCTGTTTCTGCCTGCATAATATATTCAAACTGTGAGCAAGCCATAGTCCATCTGGACCACTGCATTGTAACTGTTGTGCTCGAGAATAGCCACCATTTCTGCCCCCTGCATGCAGGCTCCTGCCCGTCGGGTCTCCATAAGTATGGATTCATGTTCTAATACTTTTTCAATCTGCTCTACTTCACACACTGGAGGTGGTGCTGAGTCCACTGCAGTGGGCTGACCCAAGCTGGAGGCCAGGTGCCCCCAAAGCCGCTCTGTCACTGCCCTCCTCAGCTGGGCAGGGGAGAGGAAATATAACAAAAGGCTTCTGGGTCGAGATAAGGACAGGGAGAGATCAGTCACCAGTTACCGTCACGGACAAAACAGACTCAACATGGGGAAATTAATTTAATTTATTACCAATTAAACAGCAGGATAATGAGAAATAAGAACAAATCTAAAACCACATTCCCCCCACCCCTCCCTTCTCCCCAGGCTCAACTTCACTTCCCAACTCCTCTACCTCCTTCCCCTGCATCAGTGAATGGGGTTGTGGTCAGTCCAGCACTTCATTTCTGCCACTCCTTCCTCTTCAGACTCCTCCCCTGCTCCAGCATGGGGTCCCTCCCACGGGAGACAGTCCTCCACAAGCTTCTGCAATGAGTCCTTCCCACAGGCTGTGGTTCTTCATCAACTGCTCTAGCATGGGTCCTTTCCATGTGATGCAGTCCTTCAGGAACAGACTGCTCCAGCGTGGGTGAGAAAATTATCCCAGCCAAAACCAGCGCAGAGTCCCAGGTATATAAGAAATGGTATCCGGAATAGGATGAATGAAAGCGTATGTATTGGGTTTGCATGGCAAGGTTTTGGTAGCAGGGGGGCTACAGAGGTGGCTTCTGTGAGAAGCTGCTAGAAGCTTCCCCCATGTCCGACAGAGCCAATGCCAGCCGGCTCCAAGACGGACCCACTGCTGGCCAAGGCCAAGCCCGTCAGTGATGGTGGTAGTGCTTTTGGGGTAACAGAGTTCAGAAGGAGGGAAGGGGGAAAGAAAGCAGCAGCAATTGCATCTGAAGAGAGGATTGA
Organism: Balearica regulorum gibbericeps; assembly: GCF_011004875.1. Lineage (NCBI taxonomy): Eukaryota > Metazoa > Chordata > Aves > Gruiformes > Gruidae > Balearica > Balearica regulorum. The sequence continues at coordinate 207,418,844 of NC_046184.1, read as the reverse complement.
GAAGATGTGAGAGGAACAACTCTGCAGACACCAAGGTGAGTGAAGAAGGAGGGGCAGGAGGTGCTCCAGGCGCCAGAGCAGAGATCCCCCTGCAGCCCATGGAGAAGACCATGGTGAGGCAGGCTGTTCCCCTGCAGCCCATGGAGGATGATGATGGTGGAGCAGATATCCACCTGCAGCCCATGGAGGACCCCACACCAGAGCAGGTGGATGCACCTGAAGAGGGCTGTGACCTTGTGGGAAGCCCACGCTGGAGCAGGCTCCTGGCAGGACCTGTGGCCCCATGGAGAGAGGAGCCCACGCTGGAGCAGGTTTGCTGGCAGGACTTGTGACCCCTTGGGGGACCCACACTGGAGCAGTCTGTTCCTGAAGGAGGGGGAGTGATAGAGTAGCTTGGTGGGCCCCTGGTAGACAATCAAGGTCAACCCACCACAGTGGAGGAGGGATAAGGGGAAAGGAGAGCAGTAAAAAATTCTCATGCTTCTCATTTTATTGGCAGCACATTTGATTCATGAAATGTCAGTGTCACAAATGAGCAGCCATCATTTCAGCTTTCGATGTAAATACAATGAAATGGTGTCTTCCATTCACAGAGGAGTACTGCTACACTGTAATTAGAAACAAATCTTACTACACTCTGACAAAAATATTCTTCTCCCTGAAGATGTAATTCTTTGTGGACTGCAGTGTTTGCTTTTTAATTGTCAGTTGCATAAAACTGTATCCCAAACCCCATAAAAAAAGCATTTAGTGGAACAAAAGGATGCATTAACAACTGTTGTCTTAGAATCATAGAACGGTTTGGGTTGGAAAGGACCTTTAAAGATCATCTAGTACAACCCCACTGCAGTGAGCAGGGACATCTTCGGCTAGACCAGGTTGCCCAAAGCCCCATCCAACCTGGCCTTCAACACTTCCAGGGATGAGGCATCCACAACTTCTCTGGGCAACCTGTTCCAGTGCCTCACCACCCTCACAGTAAAGAATTTCTTCCTAATATCTAATCTATATCTACCCTCTCTTAGTTTAAAACCATTACCCCTTGTTCTCTCACAACAGGGCCTGCTAAAAAGTCTGTCCCCATCTTTCTTATAATCCCCCTTTAGCTACTGGAAGGTTGTTAGAAGGTCTCCCCGGAGCCTTCTCTTCTCCAAGATGAACAACCCCAACTCTCTCAGCCTGTCCTCATAGCAGAGGTGCTCCAGCCCTCTGACCATCTTCGTGGCCTCCTCTGGACTCTCTCCAACAGCTCCATGTCTCTCCTGTACTGCGGCCCCCAGAGCTGGATGCAGTACTCCAGGTGGGGTCTCACGAGAGCGGAGTAGAGGGGCAGAATCACCTCCCCTGACCTGCTGACCTCCACTTCTTCTGGAGTAATTACCTGGAACGGCATTTACTTTATCAATATAGTGAACACCTCTTCTTCTATGTAGAACTTCGTTCTGTTCTTTACTTCACAAAGAAATTTTCAAAATAATGAGCATATCCATCTTTTACAAGTGCTGTATATTTAGACTGAGGTGAATAATAATAATTCATATTCATTTAATGCTGAATATTATACTTAGCTCTGGCCTTCTGACAACAGAATGGAAACTGGATTCATGCAGTGCTGGTACTGATTTACAGTTACAGTCCTGTATGTAACATAAAAAGAAATGACACTACTATCTTCATCCCTTTTTACTATCCCTTTTCATCATTCCTTCCTCTTCTTTTCTCAGCTTAGGGTTTGAGATAAGCTTGATGTCAGAAACAAAGTAGCAAAGTATGTAACAGTTGTACAAGGGTGAGCCTACAAAGAAGGACTGAAGTGAGAAAGAGCTGCTTCTTGGTGGAAGGCATTGCTGCTTCCAGAAAGGTCTCTGCTTCTGTTGGTTTGCATTAAAGGATTACATACAGTCTGGAAGTAAAAAATATGTATCTTTGGAAATCCACCAATTTACATCACCGATTTATGTTCTAAATAGGACAATTTTCGTGGAGAATTTTAAATCTGCTATTAATTAGCAAGGGGCAATCACAACTTTAAAATTTGAAAGGTGATAGCCTGGTGCACACATGCCAGTCCTGGTTTGTGAGTGGGCTGCGTGCCCCGTTATGGAGCCATTTGGACTGTGTCTATACCAGTTAGCTTATTAGATGGTGAGTACAACCACTGTTCTGTAATTATCTATATTGAATTTAAATCAAAAACCTGGCATGGTTCTGAGCTGAGCTTGCACTTTCCCAGGCACAGTTTGCATGGGGACCATTCCCAACAAGAAGATTGGATGTGGCTATTCCATTTTGGAAGGTGATGGACTTTAGCTATATGGGCTGGGTTCTATTATGTCTGTTAGTTTTTCTTACCTCATGCTCAGAAAAAAAGACCCTACCTTGTTCTGGTTACTAGTATAGATTTTGTTCACTTGTGTAGATGTGTTGAAGGGGGGGGGGGGTCAGCAAGCAGGTGGTTCCTAAAGGAGCCAAGAAGTTGCGGTCTCCTTTGTAGCTGGAACACAAGCAGAGTATGGGCAAGGTGGAGAGAGGAAGGAGATGCTTGCTGTGCAAAATGCTGCTTTCCTGTGTAAAGAAATGTTGTGAATCACACCAGGAGTTAAGGGTTAACCATCTCTGGGGTAGCCAATGGACACAGAAGTGGAGGTCAGAATCTCCTGAATCCAGTTCTTCCTGCCATTCCCAGTAAAAGTGTAATGTCTTTTTTCAGTCATAGCTTGCTCCAGAACACCAGACTCAGTGGTAGTCAGACCAGGGATAGCCACTAGTGAAAATAGGACATAGTCCTTTTTACCTTGGCTGGTTCGGACAAATTAAGATGGTATGAAATAAAAATAGCAGCTGCTGACATTTACCAGCACAGCAGTGAGAGGCTTTAAGGAAACTATGGATGTGATTTCTGCTCAGTTCATCCAATCTGGGTCAGCTTCCCCTATGTACACTACAGCACTGTAATTACTAGCAGTTCAATAGCATTTCACAAATGAAAGTGTTGTGTAAATTGTTCCCCTATTCAGCACAACTCTTTTGCTCTTAAAGGGTAATCCAGGCCAAGGAAGCAGCCTGAGGCTCCCTGAAGAAATGCTGTTACTTCCTGGGGAATGGAGGGGAGAGAACCAAATGAGCCAGGTCCATTTGTATACTTGTGTTCTAGGTATGCAGTAGTTTGTCACGTTTTGGCCAGAAGTAAGATTTTGCTAAAGAAAGGCTATTAATGGACGAGAGGAGAGGCAGCAGAGGCAGACACCAAACATTGCTGGGCAAATGATCCTGGGCAAATCCTTCCTTCACTGGATAATAAAGCTGGTTTATGAACCTAGAGCAGGAGAGGAAAGGCTATCTTCACGCCTAGGGGAAGAGTTCATGGGCTTTAAGTGCTATTTAGTCCTCCGTGAAGATTTTAAAACTCTGTACTGAGGACACAGAAGGCTTTTCAACGTGGGTCAATGCTCCTGTGTTAGCAGCGCAGTGGGTCATGCTATCACAGGTACTGCAGCGGACAGCAGCTCCGTGGGGACATCTCCATATACCGTTAATCAAGTTCTAACCTCTACAGCATGATTAGAATTTGGACCTCCAGGGTCAGACTGGGCAATTATTTCATTTGGAGGATGCAGCAGATAATGAACAGCAATGAGCAGCGGGGTTGCAGTGGTTAGCCCAGGGATGCTAACCCTTACTGTTAGCAAAGGACTGCACCTCGGAAATCATTAAAATATCTGGAATGGAGAAGGGACTAGACTGTACCTGTCAAGGGACTGAACTTTAGAAGCCCAGGTTTGTTTCTGGTCTGCTAGAATATGCTCCTGCTTCTCCAAAGTACAATCCACTTTCTCCATGTATCATATTTAAAGCACAATTTCAGTAACAGGTATCCAAGATCTATTAATTACCAACCTTTTCAGTTTGGCTAGAACAAATACCTTCTCAGACAGGGGAAAGTGCTTCTGAAAGGCTTGTTTCTTTGATAAATAATCAGTTTTATGGTAGTTTTGGTGGACCAAAGGGGTACAGAAGTTAAAGTCATCAGTAAGACTCATCCCAAGGAGAATATTAGCATATTAAATGATATGAAGGTCTAAGTCAAGATATTTGGGCATGCTTCATCTCATGGTAAACATTATTAAAACTTCTTAAAGGAAAGATAGTTAAAATATTGATAACATTTTAATTTTAGCAACATGACTTGATATGTTTCTGTGTTTTAAAAGAGAGGGAGTTTTATGGAAACTTTCCACATTTGACTGTCATTTAGATAGTCCTTTGTAGGGAGAAGACGAAAGACAATTTCATTGAGATGATCTGAAGTTGTTAATGTTGCTGTCCTGTTTTCTTGAGGACAAAGCAAGAACAATTTTCAAAAAAGGAGAAAGAAGAAAGCAAGAAGAATGGAAAATACGGTGTCAGGGAGCAGCAGGACCAGGGGCTGGGCGAGGACAGGTGAGGCAGGTGATGACGAGGGACAGGGCAGTGCCCCCCCCCGACGTGGCACCATCCCACAACACCCGGCCAGAAGAGCAGAGTGAGGCCAGCAGGTCAGGATCAGCAAAAACCAAGGGCAAGGGCCTGAGCCGAGGGGCAGAGGTCCCTGACGAGGCCACATCAGAGCTGGCCTTGAGCGCAAGCAGCCAGACTCCAGCAAGGAACTTGATGTATAGGTTCTGGGTTTGGTGTTCTTATTTGAACCTTTTTAACTGAAAAATACATATGTTAACATGATTCAATGAGCTGTTCCATGCCCAGGCAAACTCTGTCAGCAGAGTTACTGAACACGCTTTCTTGGCTGGAAAAAAAAAAAAAAAAGATAGAAAAAGGTAAGATAAGGACAAAAGATAGAAAAAAGGTAAGAGGGAAAAAAAAAAAGGCAAAGGGAACTCCAGGTTTAATATCAAGACATTGCCAAAGCTGGCAAAGGTGGGGAGGATGAGGGATCCTCGGGGTCCCTCTGTCTGTCTCAGTGACGTTGCTGTAACTCCCTTGATGAGGATGTGACAGCATGCTCACATTGCAGTGCCCTTCGAGGTCCTACCAGAATGGTATAGATGCCATGTGTCAGAGGTCTCAAATTATATTTCTTTCTGCCTCTGTCACTATATAAAAAACTTCAGCAAAGGCTTTTGAGTTAAACCACCTTTTTTCTTACTTACTCATCTGTTACTCTTGATTTTTTACATGGCCAGCTTAGACCACTGGTTACTCAACCCACACCCCTTTTGGCTGAGATCAGTATGTCTTTTTGTTTCAAATTATTACATTTTTAAAATCTTTTTTATTTTGGTCCGTTTTTACAAATAGTTTTAGGCAAAAGCTGGAACAAATTTCTGTTATCCTGGCTAGAGTTAAATATCAGGAGCCACACAAAACTGCAAAAAATTCAGACTTTTTCTTATTAAAAAATGTATCCACGAATTGCTCAAAGACATTGCTGTATTGTACAGTATTATGATAGCACAGTCTCTATAGTATTACTCTCCACTGAGGAAGAAAGAAAATTCCATTATATGCCACTTAAGTAGGAAAAAAAAAAGGAAGCCGAGAAAGAACTGAAATGCAGAGGAAAAAAGCAGCTTGCCTAAAGGTACACAGAATGTCTGTGACATTGTAAGGACTCAAATTCCACCCTCTTAACGCATAGTCTGATATCACGCCTGCCCCATAAAAGCCTTTGGCAGCTGTATTTTTAATCGACCTCCTGTAGATGAGATAAAGTGAAAGATGTTCCTTTCCATCAGCGCTGCAGATGAAAGCGGAGAATTTCCTACGGCAAAGCCATTTAGAGGCAGAAAATTAACACACTTATTTTTAAAATATCCCGCTCCCTCAACCACCTCTTCACCACCACTACCAATTCATAAAAAAAGTTTCCAGTTCAGTGAATAACCTGCTTGCATACACTGTGGTCCCAGATGTCTTAGTGTGCAGCTCCCATGTGGTATGATGTCACAGCTGGTGGTAGCAGCCGATGAGTGCTCCCCAAGTGCATCCTGTAGCACTGGTGGTCCCAGTTCCTAACCAGCTCTTGCCTCCCATCTAGTGGCTATATCCATGCACCAAATATGTTATTCTAATATTTTTTTTTTAAAATTCATGTACTGAACACATAAGAACCTTGTCTGTAGTAGCATAATGTAAGACAATAGACCACGTACTGAGAATTTTCTAAATAGCTTTGCCATATATCACTAAACCCAGGTACTCAAATATTGTTGCTTCCTTCAGAAGTCTTCACAGGAGCTTCAGAGTTAGGAGATTCAAAAAATTAATCTGAATGTGGAGTTCTTCTATTACTTGCACGATTTTGAGCCCTGTTAGGAAGCCGTGTTCACAAAGCTTTCACTGCCACTGTTAAAACAGAAAGCTGACTATTCATCTCAAAGTGCAAGGCTAAAATCTTGGGTGGAAAACTCCCTCCAGAAGAGTGGCCTGTAAGGAAAAACTGAAGAGATTGAAAGAACAACAATAAAATCCCTAGAGTGAGCACAGACTCAGGACTTTACATCCTGCAGCACCCGCGGAACCACAGAACAGCCCAGGCTGGAAGGCACCTCCAAAGATCATCTGGTCCAACCTTTCATGGGACGGGGCACCTAGATGAGGTTATCTAGCGCCCTGTCCAGTCACATCTTGAAAACCTCCAGTGAACAAGGAATTCCCTCCCTCCACCTGTGAGCTGACCTCCCTCTGTTTCGCACAAGCCGTCTCCCGAGGAGGCAGAGGCTGTAGTGACAGCACCTGAACAAAGAACCGCACCGGCTGAAGCCAGACCCGAGTGTGGCTCACACTGGCAGAGCTGCAGAAAGGACGTAGTGGGAAGGATGCCGAATGGCCGAGTCTAGGTCCTCGCTGCTCCCAAAAAGCAGCTGCATGTTCACAGGGAGGGCTGCAGCTAGAAATAGCACCCAGCAGCTGGGAGAAACTGCTGTACCGTGGGAAAGAGAGGGCAAAGCAGCGGTGCTGCTAGGGTACAACAGGGGCCGGGGGGAGTCTGAGTAACCGGGGGGGGTTGTTCTGGCTGCCTTGGTTCAGCTGGGGTCTCATCCATTTGGGATAACTACCCAAATGAATATAACTTTTGTTTGACATCTATAAATATTAATCATTCACCCTGTTGAGGAGTATAGCAGGCAGAATGCAAAGCAGGGAGTTATCCCATGTGAGAATATGCTGACATGTATAGCTAATCAATAGGTATTTCTAGTTCTTAAATAGGAAATATCTCCGTTTGGGTTTATTCCAATATAGGGCCTATCTGTTTCTGAGTTATATTCAGCACCTAAGTATGGCTCAGAATTTATATAACCTGAGATACTTTGTATGACCAGCATGTACTCCTATTAGCAGTAACAGTAAATTAAACAATGCCAGGGCACCGTCTTAGACACAAGCAAGTGATTGTTTATACTGTGTAATTGTTAGGATAGAGCCTGGGGTATTTTTATGCTCAAAGTTTCCTAAATAACTCCCAGGCATAATTTAGGACTTGGCACAGCCCATGCACCGTTCTCAATTAAAAAGTCGCTCTATTTTGGAGGGAAGAAGAGTTTGGATGTTGGCCCCCATGCCAGAGAAGTCATTTACCGTGGGACTACAGGCGTTGCCTTTGGCTACATCCATGCTGTTGGGAAATAAAAGAGGCAGACTGAAGGTTTAAATAATGTCCCCATACATACATAAGAGTTTGGTGAGCTTATGTAAACAGCTTCTCTTTCATCATGGGTTGCAGAAATCAGATTTTTTTTTTTTTTTTTTTTTTTTTTTTGGTGAAGCAAACAGCTTGCAAAGTCTGAAAGTGCAACCAGTGTTCGGAGCAGTCATGTGTAAAAATCCTCCCTTTCCTGAGAATGCAAGGAAATAGTAAAATCTAGATGTAGATTTAATTTCTTATTTGTCTTGCTAGTCTTTTAAATAAAGGACAAGAAATACCCTGGCGGTGTGTATTCTTCAGTAAGGAATAGTGTTCTGGATCTTTATGGAGTAGTGGTACAGGGAAGCATTTCCTTTATAAAGCCAACAGTTTAGTTCAATTTAGTGAATTAAGTTCCAAAGAGATCTAAGTAATAACTCTGAGAATATGTCCAATATTTTTAGTCAATCCTGGCTAGGTTGTATACCTAATAAAGACCATGCATAAAGAAAAACATGCTTTTTGCCTAGAGAATTACAGGAGTGACTAGTGCGTCATCATAGGTGTTAATTAATATTGGATGATTATAAGTCAAAGCACCAAAAGTTGGAAGTTTGTAGAGTCCTCTAACTAGTTGCCCTTAAATACACCAAGTATCCTGATTTTAAAAGTACTATCTGAAGTACAATTGGTCTGAAAAGAAACAAAAGTATTGAAACTGATACACTAAAATGTCTAAAACTCCTTAAGAAGTTAACTAGTTACATTTTATTCCAAAATTAGCCTTTTTTTTTTTCACTTTGCAAGTCTCGCTTGATCTATTTCTGCTTTGAAAGTTAAATGGCAGCTTTGCAAAAAGCAAAACTGACCCTTAGTCTCTTTTACAGCCCTTATTCTCTTTTACATCTAACATGATCTAAAAGAACTTCACCATAAGCAATCTGATCCAAAATCCACTAAAGATAATGGGAACCTTCCTACAGCTTCAGTAAGTTTCGTGTCAGGCCCTAAATAGTGACAGATCCAAAGGACTAAAGCACTAATATGAACATCTCACTTCATTAATGAAGAATCTTATACTTACTTGAGCCAAACAATTTTTATAAATAGTTCTATGAGTAAATATATGCAGAACTAATATTTTGAGCCAGTTAATTTAGCAATAATTTCTTGCATTGCAACTAATGAGATCCCATCGGAATAAATATTATCATAGCTGATCCAAGACAGAGGCATAATCAAGCAAGGCTGGGAAAATAACATATTATCATCATAAATGCCAACCAGATTTGTCTAATAAATGATACTCCCCAAACAAAATATCCTTGGAGCCCAAACATCCTTGAATCCAGTTTCCACCAACGAATGATGTATTTGCAAATCTGTAACCTCTGTAGTAGCCAAAGGCCAGATCTAGGTCTCAGGACAAGATGTTGTTTGAAAAAAAAAATTAAAAGCACGTTAAAAATCACTATGGCATACTTTCTTTTTTCCACTGAAATCAGCTGTTCTTCTAGAAACTGAGTTCCTCTAGACACCATGCTACAGTGGTGGCCATAGCATGTCTGGTGCTGTGATTGAGATAAAGTTTGAAGCATTACTGACAGCTAATACTGCTTACTAATTGCTTGTATCTGGGGGTCATCTCTAAGCACGTGGAGGAAAAGAAAGCTATTGGGGTGGTCAACATGGAGTCACCAAAGGGAAATCATGCCTAACCAATCTGATAACCTTCTGTGATGGCATGATCGGGTGAGTGGATGAGGAGAGAGTAGTAGATGTTGTCTACTTTGACTTCAGTAAGGCTTTTGACATCATCTCTCATAACATCCTCATAGGCAAGCTTAGGAAGTGTGGGTTAGATGCAGGAACAGTGGGGTGGGTAGAGAACTGGCTGAATGGCAGAGCCTAGAGGGTTGTGATAAGGGGCGCAGAGTCTAGTTGGAGGCCTGTAGTTAGCGGTGTGCCCCAAGGGTCAGTGCTTGGTCCAATCCTATTCAACATATTCATCAATGACCTGGACGAGGAGACAGAGTGCACCCTCAGCAAATTCGCTGATGGTACAAAACTGGGAGGAGTGGCCAACACACCAGAAAGCTGCGCTGCCATTCAGTGAGATCTGGACAGGCTGGTGTCCTGGTTCTGGCTAGGATAGAGTTAATTTCACAAGGAACCAGGACAGGTGAGCCAAGCTGGCCAGGGGGCTATTCCATACCATGTGACATCATGCTCACCATAAAAGGGGGCTAGCTGGGCAGGGGCGGGTTTGGCGTGGCTCCAGGACAGGCTGAGTGTCCTGTCGGTCGGTCTGGGATCGGTAAATTGCTTTCTGTTATCACCCATCGTGAATATCTGTTATCAGTACTGTTGTTGATGATTGCTTCCCTCTCCCTTGCCATCCCAGTAAACCGTCCTTGTCCCTACCCTTGAGGCTTTGCCTTTGTTTTTCCGTTCTCCTCCCCATCCCGCTGGGGGTGGGGTGAGCAAGCGGTGGTGTGGTGCTCAGGTGGGGCTGGGGCTAAACCACGTCAGCTGGAGAGTTGGGTGGAGAGAAACCAAAGGAAATTCAGTAAGGGCAAGTGTAGGGTCCTGCACCTAGGGAAGAACAACCCCAAGCACCAGTACAGATTAGGGGTTGACCTGCTGGGAAGCAGCACTGCAGAGAAGGACCTGGGAGCCCTGGTGGACAACAAGCTCTCCATGACCAGCAATGGGCCCTCATGGCCAAGAAGACCAATGGTATTCTGGGGTACATTAAGAAGAGCGTGGCCAGCAGGAAGAGGGAGGTTATCTGCCCCCTCTACTCTGCCCTGGTGAGGCCACATCTGGAATATTGTGTCCAGTTCTGGGCTCCCCAGTTCAAGAAAGACAGGGAACTACTGGAGAGAGTCCAGTGGAGGGCTACAAAGATGATGAGGGGGCTGGAGCATCTCTCGTATGAGGAGAGGCTGAGAGAGCTGGGTCTGTTTAGTCTAAAGAGAAGACTGAGAGGGCATCTCATCAATACTTGTAAATATCTAAAGGGCAGATGTCAAGAGGGTGGGGCCAGACTGTTTTCAGTGGTGCCCAGTGACAGGACAAGAGGCAATGGGCACAAACTGGAACACAGGAAATTCCATCTGAACATGGGAAAAAACTTCTTCAGTCTGAGGGTAACAGGGCACTGGAACGGGCTGCCCAGAGAGGTTGTGGAATCCCCTTCTCTAGAGATATTCAAAACCTGCCTGGACGTGATCCTGTGCAACCTGCTCTGGGTGATCCTGCTTTAGCAGGGGGGTTGGACTAGATGATCTCCAGAGGTCCCTTCCAACCCTTACCAATCTGTGATTCTGTGACTATGTGTATTAATATTCAGTCATGGCTAGGCCAGTTTCTTCCATGATATCTTAATGGGTTTAATCCCCACAGGATGAAGACATAACCAAACAATATTTAGGGCTCTTTAGTCTTAGCTGCTACGGCTGCTTGTTACTGTTCTGCCCCTTGAGGAGTTCATGATTAAGGAATAGTCCTAATGAAATACTGTAATGGCTCCCATTGTACGAGTTAAACAGTACAAATTAGAGCAAAATGGCAAATGTCTCATGTGGAGGAAAACAGCTGCTAACGCTGTTGCTCTGTGGTATCATTCAGTGACAGCAGTAAGGGGATTGCCAGTTGTCAGTCGGCCAGTGTGATTGCAATGGTATCATAAGCATCAAGGGAAGTTTTTCCCGAAATGCTAATGTGATGCAGGTGGTGAACCCTAGCAAAACTGTTCCCAAGTCAATAAAAGTTGTTCCTTTTTTTTCCCCAACTGTTTGTAGTTTGGTTTTCTTTTACAGGCTAGAGGACAGGGGACTCAGCAGGACATTTGGGCTGCCTGCAATCATGGGGTGGACTTCTCATTTAATGCCATTTGCAAACTCATCAAGTTCCGTCATAAACTAGTGAGATTTCTTCTCCGATAATTCCTCCTGGGGGATTGCTCCACTCTGCTAAGTGGGAAGAGTCAAAGAAAATGAAAATCTATATCTGAGACTGTATTTCTTTGATTAGCATTTTAGTGAATGCGGAGTGCAGGTAAATCAGCATTGCCACTCCTGAAACACAAAACTCATGAAACAGCAGGTGGGCAGTGACACGCAGCGAGAGCCGAGTCCCACAATGCTCTCTTGTGGTGTTTTGATAGGGTTTTTTACAGATAAAGAATGTCAGACCTTGGTAGGCTGTGTGACTTGCTCCAGCCCATACAGTAGTGTTTCATTAAACAGTTGGGAGAGAGGATAAAATTGAGTTGTTACTATTAAACAACACTTTTTCGGGTAATGCATTCTCTTTTCATAAAAAAAAAATATTCTTTACAAAACTTCAGCTACCAAGAAAATCTTATTGCACAACAATTTAAGGATCTTCAGCTAAAGGCATCTAAGAGGATTCTCAGCTTTTCTGAGGATACATCGCTTAAATCAAATCAGTCAAAGGAACTGATCCTTTAAATTAATAAAATCAGTGGAAATAGATAAAGCAACATTATCCACAGTAATATAACACCGCCTCTTCAATTTCACACTCAAGTGTGCTGAAAAAAATGCCTATTTTTTCATTAAGAAAAACTGGGGGATTTTAAACAACAAAAAGTCAAAAAATCTACTTTTAATTCAAAATATCTCCTTGACAAATGTGAAGACAGTGCATTTAGCATACAGCGTGGAAAGAATTTTTCCTGACTCTGATTTCCAGAGATGTTTTATTCTGTTTTAATTCCAGTAACAGCACTTTTTTTTCTCACAGATACTCATAGTAATGTTTGGATCTCAATGCATACCTTTCACATGCACTGGTGCACTGGGCAAGGATTTATACAGACTTCAAATTCTGCCTGCAAAGTACTTATGAGTGGCTCCTATTTGGAACACCGAAACTATCAATCTAGTATTTATGGCTAGTAAGAAATGCAAATGAAATGCACTCATGTAGTACTTGTCTCCCGTCTAATCGGTATCCAGAGGTTTAGTTTATCCTAACTTCGTTCCTTTTGCATTGTCACTGGAACACGTCATTAAACAGAAAAATGGTTAAAGAGCAATTTTCAATAGAAAGCTTCAAATTCTCAAATATAGAACATCTCAACATTTATACTCCCTCCACAGTCTGCTTAGCTCTTCTGGAGTCATGTTTACTCCTTATGGTCAGCTTCTGTTCCCAGCCGGTGCTCTGGCCAGCCTAGCCCTGAGGGGGTCCCCGGCAGATCCCCATGCTACAGCACAAGGAGAGGACAGAGAGCGATGCCAGGAGTGTCTTGTGGATTGATGGGCTTGCTGAAGCAGGCATAGCGCTCCCTGCAGCAAAGACTTCTTCCCATTGAATGCTTTCCCAGTGGAAAGCCTTTCACTGTAAGAAGATGCTTAGTCATTTAGTTATTAGGGTCAGTTATTTCTGTCATTTCAGCTAATTTGCAATTTCATGTCCTCAAATCCAAAGCCAGCTTCACTAAAAGTAATTGTCCTCAGCTGATTGGGAAAAGCAACTGAAGTATGGAACTTTGAGCAACCTGATCTAGTAAAAGATGTCCCTGCCCACGGCAGGGGTGTTGGACTAGATGATCTTTGAAGATCCCTTTCAACTCAAACCATTCTATGATTCTATGATTCTTAAATCATGTTATACCTTCTAGTTCAAAACAAGTTTTTTCATCAGTTATCTTTAAAATTTGAGTTTGCAGACAGTATGTCCCGTGAGACATTTGGTATAGTACATAAGATGTGTGTACGTGTGTTTGCACATGTTTGTGTACCTGGTTCCATCTTGATCTCTCCAGTCAAAGGCAATCGCACATGTCTCCAGTATCTCTCACTGTGATGGAAGAGATAGCTCCTGTGCTGCCGTTCTCCACAGAGCTCACCCCAGAAGGGAGCCTCTTCTGCCTTTCCAACCTGCTGTGAAGAAAACAACTTCTTCAGGAACTGGAAGCATGGTAACTCTGACTCTGGAGAAGTATTTCCCTGATGTGTCTATCACACACTTCCTAGAGATGGAAGATACAATGTCCAGTTCTACTCTCAACAGTGGGAACTGTCATTCCAAATTAATCCTGGTTTTTTTGACAGATTATGTTATTTAATCACCAGTGAACTGGTCTCCACCAACAGAAGATCTGCAGTAGATAGGTCGCAATAACCTAGGCTCTTGTCTCTGTATTGTGACTTAGCCTGGAGTTGAAGGGGGCACAGAGGACAAGTCAGAGACTTCTGATGACAGAGAAGTGGCATGCTGTGCTATTCAGTCCTCAGTATTTGTTTGAAAACTCCTGGTAAGTTAAAGGTAGTCCAAATACTCCTTAAAAGTTAGGTAGGAGGCTATTTGAACAGAAATTAATTTTAAAATGCAATCTTCCAGACTTACATGGAATGGGAAGTAAGTACTCATATAGCAAGTACTCATATGTGTATTTTAGTTCTGTTTGGTTCTTGCCTCCTTTCTGGAAAGCAATGCCTTTATTACAGTGCTGGCCACCTAATCTTTTGTCTCTCTGTGCCCAGGAAGAATGCAGTTTTCATTAACTCTATTTTAATTTCTGTTCATTTGCACAAAATGTTTTCCCTCGTGTCGTAAGCCATATTATTTTGCTGCACAGGCCTAAACCCAAAACAATTTCAATGGAGTTCCCCTGGGGACAGAGGAATGGAGCGTTTGGATCACTAATTGTGTTTCCAAATATATCCCATAGTAGCCTAACGGGCTGTAAAGAATTCCGATATCTATGAGGAAAAGCTAGACAAAAATAAAATCTTACTGACAGAAGCCAACACATGGCTAATAGAGACAAATGGTGGAAATCTGCCAATAACGGCAATGTCATTTTCTCCCCAGCTATTCATGGGGGCAATGCTCAAATTATTTCTTTAATTGACCTCCTTCAGAAAAAAAAAAAAAAAAAAAAAAAAAGCCTTTTCCTGCCAACTATTTATTGACTGTATTCAGAATGGGATATAAAGAAATTATATTGACGTAGGTTAGCTGGTAGGGTTTAATTAACACAGCTGAGAAGTCTGATGCCCAGAAGGCATAGCTCCTTTCACACGGTGTGAGCTGGTAGAGCCCAAGCCCGGAGGAGAGCCCGAGTGCCAATGATGAATTCTGCATCTGTCAAAGAAGTGCTGCTGGAGCCTCCTGGAGTTAATCTGTAGGGTTAGCACAAGCTCCTTGCCAGAACATACTACATGACCTACAGCCTTGTGGAGTAAAGCATCGTGTTAGGATCAAAGTGAAAATACCCAGGCAGGGAATATTTGTGAATCTGTCTCTTTTCTTCTATGGAGGACAAGGGAGGGACTGCATCGTACAGCATATATGCACACACATGAGAATCATCCGTCCTCGTCCTTCCCACTGCTTTGCTATCCAGCCCGTGGCTATAGTCCAAGTAACCCACCCAAGCCGATGGTTTTCAATTGCCTGCCAAGAAACCAGTAGCCCTGTGAGGCAGAGATGTGTGTCGTGCGTTGCATTGCCCCTTTCTGAGCAAACAAAGAATCCTGGTGGCCAGATCTTTCATTTCAAGAATCTTGCAAGAGAATTTCAATGAAGTCTGAGAAGGGGTTTCAGGTAGCAAAAAGAATAGCTACTCCCTCCCTCCCCAAGATGCTTTTTTACTCTTAAATATTCTTCTTTTCTCTTTCTTTGTCCTCACTTTAGGAGAATACAAGGCAGGTGTAATAGGCTAAACTTTCCCCAGAGATGAGTTACAGTAACTGAAATAATACTGACAACCAGGTGAAGCTGCTCAAGCCCTTCCTTTGGAGTCTACTTGCTCAGTCTCAAAAACATACTTCAGTGTCATGAGAGGTACCTGAGCCAGTTCTGAACGAGCCAGCTGAGGTACCAAAGGCTGTTGAACACCCCAGTTTGGGCCTGCAGCAGGCAAAGAAAGTGGAGCAGACAGAGAAGGGACAGCAATGAGCAAAGGAAAAGGGAGAAGGGAAAAAGGCTGGAGAAGCCTGGCCAGCAACCAGCATCCCTCGTAAGCTGTCCATAAAGGGTCTCCGTGCACGAGTTAAATTGGTTGTCGAGGGTTTCATTTCTGTGTGTGTACACTAGTGTGCTACTGTGTGGGAAGCTTTGGGGGTATAAATCCCCTCTCTGAAGGAGTAATTCACCACTAAAAAGCAGATTGCTAGTCTGAAGAGAGGCTAAGTGGCAACCTGGGTTGTAAACCAAGATGCTTATAGATGCAAGCTGGCAAGGAAAAGCTTTAGAAGAAACAAGGTGATGGTGGCAGAGGTGAATGTGCAATGGCAGGCAGACTTTGTGGATATACAAGTTTTCCAAACACAATGATGATGTTAATGATGCTAGAAATACTATCCAAGCATGCCGCAGCTGTTGATCTAAAAGGCAAAACAGGTTCTGAAGTACCTGGGGATTTTAAAACAGTGTTTAAGAAGAGGTGAATGCCTCAGAAATACAAACTGATCATAGAAAAGAATTGCTAAAACAGCTTTTAAGCAAACTGTAAAAGCTGTATAATGTTCACGCAGCCAGATGGCCTGTGCTGCTACATGGCCACCACAGCACATACAAGATCCATCACTTCATCCCCTATCTATCATAACTGTCAACAGAAGATGGTCCTATGTGACCACTTCTCCTTCTGTAGGAAGAGTTTACACTATTTGCAGGTGTTTTATCTATGTAGAGTTTGGTCAATTTTGCAGCAGGAACCACCTGAAGGAGTTTCTGGAATGGCCAGATCCTTCACCCAGGATATTAGTCAACTCACCAAAACACACAAATTGTGCCTATGGATTGATCTAGACAAAGCAGGAGATGCCATGGAGACTCTCCGTGGCTGTTTGAAATTCCCACCTGGAGAGCTCTTGTAGCAATTAGTGAAATGCTTGGTTGTGTCAGCTGGTTCAGTGAGGAGTTCAGTCTCCGATGGGTCCATTGTCCACAGTCAGTCCATTGTTTCAGCAATGCAGAGACCAGCTGGGATGCTCCTGGGCCACCCAGGGAATGAAGAACTTCAGTGTACCCAGTGTGTACCCAGCTACACTGCAAATTTTAACAAAGTCAACTTCCATCCTTGTATTTCCCTTACAATTTAAATTCTGTAGCTCTCACCACAATACTGGAACACAATTTTCTGTACTGACAGTAAGACAGAGCGTGTTTCCCTGTGGTTGGAGCCAGTATCCCTCTTGGGTGTGACAGTCCCCATGGAGGTCCTCTTGCAGGGGCTAGGTATGAGTCCCATCCACAGGTCTGTCGCTGCCTGGCCGAGGTGGGGCAGCAGGAGCTGAAGGATGAGGCTCCCAGCACATAGTGCTGGACGTGGTCATCTCTGACTGTGTGCCGGAGGCTGTAAGGAGAGGCAGGACGATCAGCAGCACAGGCAGGAGAGGCCAGTCTGGTGCCCTCAACACTCCTGAGGTAGAAAAGCTGTCAACCCTCCCTGTGCACCCACTGGCCATGTCCATCCCCTGGCTCTAGCCTGGAGGACCTGGCACACCTCGTGATGCCAGAGAGGCACCCAAGGATAAGGGAGTGACCAGGGACACTGGTGACTTCAGTTGGCTCCCTGTCTCATGTGTAACGGCACCAGCTGGTGCTGCATTGGCTGTGGCCCTGATGGAGGTCTGTGAGGGCACCACCTGCCTCCCACGCAGCTCCTCTGCAGGTGAAGGAAAGGAAGATCAGGAGCCATAAGGCAGATCCTGGATGTCCATGCCGTTCTGCCCCCCCCCCCCCCCCCCCAAGTTTGTGACACCTGCAGCCTGGGGAGATGGGTGAGGAAACCAGGAAGGATCACAGTCAAAACTGTGATCAGTTCCCAGCCTCTCCATTAAGGGAGTTCAGTTTCTCATGGCAGAACCAAAGTCCTATCAGCGGAAGTCCCTTTGCTCATCAACATTGGCATCAGTTCTTTTGTTCAGATCCTTTGAATGTCACAGCTTCTTTTACCATGTGGCCTCCTACACCACAGATGATTGCCGGCAATCATGTTAGCCTGCTTGCCTGTAGCTGTGAAACGTCAGGTAGTTGTTCCACCACCCCGCTCACAGTGGTATTGCTTCCCACAGCCCCTTCCACTCACTGCTGGCTCAAAGTCCTCTCTTCATCATCAACACGGTGCCAGAGACCTCAAAATAGCACTGCAAACATTTCTGCAAGCAGATAAATAATCCCCAAATTTATGGACGAGCTAGAAAGAGATGCAAGAGATCATCATGAGCAAAGGATGGATTACACTGAGGAAAAGCACCAATATGGCTATCCTGGTGCACTTTAAACTTGTTAGAAGGACAAAAATTGGATTTGTTTGAACAAATCTAAGAACAGTCCAGCCTTACATAAGGTTAACCATGCCACACATATGCCAAAAAGAAACAAAAATACCTAATATTCCTAAAATAGTTAGTATTTGTGTAATTATTTACTCTATTATGTTGAAAACCTATCTATAACAACAAAAGGCATAAATAACATATTCCCTCACTAATAAACACTAATATCTTATTAAGTATTCAAAAATTCGCAGAGCAGAGTAAATTTAACTTTGAATCAGAGACTGCTGGGTTATTTTGCTTATCTGAATATTTTTGGCAAATTTTCTATTTCAATACCCTTGTCATTTAGAAGTATATTTTTCCAGCAAATTGACTGGAAGTTATTTGTATGTAATCATAAAAGCAAAAGAATCCATTTATAGTAACATCAAATCATCGAGTTGTGAGATGGTCCTGGAGTTCTCCTAACTTGTTCTTATGGACTTTGAGGGAAGGCTGTTTGCCAGCCCAGTACATTCCAGTGCTTCACCATCCTGACCACTAGAATGTTTTTTTATCTTCAGTCTGAATCTTCCATGCTCAAATGCAAGTTTATTGCTTCTCTTCCTAGCAACCATTCCCTTATTTTTTATACAAATACATATATATTATGTATTTTTATGTATATGGTACATACTACATATGTGCTATATACCACATGCTATATACACCCTATATATGTGCTATATACTATATTATATATAATAAATACTATATAGCATATAATACATACTATCTATTTTATATATACATATATCTTGCTATTTGCAACTGTCATGGCAATAAACAGGTATGAGGCATCTAAGAGCAGCTGAAAAACTCCAAATAGTTTTTTGTGGTTTCAGGCATGTAAGAATCCTTTAAAATATGTTTTGAGATTTAGGCTTCTGAACAGGTTAAGCATGTGTGGTGGGTTGGCCCTGGCTGAGGGCCAGGTGCCCACCAGAGCCACTCTATCACTGCCCTCATTCACTAGACAGGGGAGAAAAGGTATAACGAAAAGCTTGTGGGTCGAGATAAGGACAGGGAGAGATCACTCACTAATTATCGTCACGAGCAAAACAGACTGAACTGAGAGAGGAAATTCATCTAATTTATTACTAAGCAAAACAGAGTAGAGGAATGAGAAATAAAATCAAATCTTAAAAACACCTCCCCCCACCCCTCCCATCTTCCCGGGCTCAACTTCACTCCCGGCTTCAACCTCCTCCCCCTCAGCGGCACAGGGGGACGGGGAATGGGGGTTACGGTCAGTTCATCACACGGTGTCTCAGCCACTTCTTCATCCTCAGGGGGAGGACTCCTCACACTCTGCCCCTGCTCCAGCATGGGGTCCCTCTCATGGGAGACAGTCCTTCATGACCTTCTCCAACGTGAGTCTCTCCCACGGGGTGCAGACCTTCAGGAACAGACTGCTCCAGCGTGGGTCCCCCACGGGGTCACAAGTCCTGCCAGCAAACCTGCTCTGGCGTGGGCTCCTCTCTCCACGGGGCCGCAGGTCCTGCCAGGAGCCTGCTCCAGCGTGGGCTTCCCATGGGGTCACAGCCTCCTTCAGGTGCATCCACCTGCTCCAGCGTGGGGTCCTCCACGGGCTGCAGGTGGAATCTCTACACCCCCTCATCCTTCCCCCATGGGCTGCAGGGGGACAGCCTGCCTTACCATGGTCTTCACCACGGGCTGCAGGGGATCTCTGCTCCGGTGCCTGGAGCACCTCCTCCCCCTCCTTCTTCACTGACCTTGGTGTCTGCAGATGTTCTTACATCTTCTCACTCCTCTCTCTGGCTGCAAAAGCGCTCTCTAACTTTTTTTCCTTTCTTAAATATGTTATCGCAGAGGCACTGATTGGCTTGGCCTTGGCCAGCGGCGGGTCCGTCTTGGAGCCAGCTGGCATTGGCTCTATCAGACACAGGGGAAGCTTCTAGCAGCTTCTCACAGAAGCCACCCCTGTAGCCCCCCCCCCCCCCGCCGCTACCAAAACCTTGCCATGCAAACCCAACACAGCGTGTTTTAACCTGGAATTGTCATCAGTTACGCAGTAGTGAAACTCCACATAGCACAAAAAGTGAAGGAAGTTTTGCTATATTTTTTTTTACTTGGGCCAGGCTAGATGAGTCTAGTGCTGCTGCTTCAGCAGGATGTCATCCAGGAGTGGACAGCCACAAGCAGATATCAATAATTTGACAGTGCCTAATGAGGGGACATTTCTCAGTCAGAGACTGGATTTTGGCAGGTTATTCAAGTCTTGAAGTATTTGGGCCAGGTAGACAACAAAGAGCATTCCTAAGTTAAGGTGACGCTATCCATCCCAGTTTTAAAAACTGAAGTTCTTTAGTACAGTGGCAAGATTGAATACTTTAAGTCATTTTTATTTTAAATTGTTAGCCTGTTTATTGTTTTAATTACCCTGGCAAATAGTCTGGGGTTTATTTTTACTTTTCTGTTAAAAATCTTCTGACATTAGTTCTGAACCAGGGTTATCCTGCACATTTGCAGTGAAAAGCATTGCCCATCTGATTAACCATGGAATTGGCAATATGAATAGAATTAGATGAAGTAATATTTTTCTCTGCAAATTTGCCTGGACCAGGCAAAACTTACTGGACTAAGTAATTAGTAGAAGATAAATGCAACAAAGATACCTGCAATATTTCCAGATGAAAATATGTTGTCAAGTTAGGACTAAGAATAATATTAATGAGACTCATCAGATACATATCTGTGTCTTTTTAATTATCACAGTTGTCTTTGCCTCATTTATTGTCCCAACAAAACTGTTGAAGAAACTTCATTTTAATGCTGAAACCAATACAATTAGAAATATCAATTTCAATCTCAACTGAAGTCATCCAATTAGTTAGTATAATTAATGGCAATTTTAAAATAGGTTCCCCTTAGAATATGGTAGGACCTGACTCTCACAGGATCAATAATCATTCTCTGGTTTTCGGTAACCAGTGTCTAGAACAACAAAAGGTAGAGGAAGTAAATAGATACCAATGTGATTTGTGAAATGGAGTGGTCACACTGGGTACATATACCCAACCGGTGCTTTCAAACTTTGTACTTGATCTGGGAAGAGCTCACCCCCATGACAGCTCCAAAAACACAGTATGACTGAGGCAAAACCTCAGTCTCAGGTTTTGCCTTGGTCCTCAAGTGCTGTTGCAGAAAGACCAAACACCTCCCAAGAGCCCTCATGCCATGTGTTAGGCCTGGCAACATGTACCTGCAGTTTCGTGCTATGAAGACAACACACCAGTAGGCTCAGAATCAGCTCTTACAACATTACAGACACCCTAAAATGTGACTAGACAGAAAAGTAACCTCGTTGCAGGGGTACAGGGGCACCAGACAGCATCCAGAGGAGACCCATGCCCAGGTGCAAGGCGGTGTGGATGCAGATGGGCAACTTGCCTTCAGCCATGTGGACTTGGCCTGTGGGTCAAGGATCACACTCATTTAATCATGTGAACATGACCTCGCCATACAGTCTGGATGGTAATGAGATATAGGACTCAGGACTTCAGCCTTCTTCACAGCTTGAGGACACATCTGAGGTGCACTCTCTAGTTAGTACTAAAACTTGGAGAAAACCTGCAGGAGCAAGATCTACAACAATTGAATCATAAAGCATGATAAAACTGCTCAGTTAAGGTTGCATCTTCAGTTTTGGAGTTTTGTACAGTTTACCTGCTTTTATTTTCAAACTCACTCCTTGTTTAGATGGTGAAAATCTCTAGAGCAAAGAGAATTGTTTCAGTTACATTTGGACAGTGACAGCCTTACTGGGCTGTAAGCCCCCTTTATTTTTAGTGATTTGATATATCATTCAGGAATAAAAGTTTCAGTAGAAAGCTAGGTAGCAATCACTTCTCATCTTGCTTTCAATGGAGTTTAAAGGGTCATATTCTGTGCCAGTGCTACATTCATTCTGCTGAAGTAACTGGACCTGTACTGATTTACACCAGCTGCTGCTTTGGTCCATTTGTAAAAGTACAGCAATTTGTTAGACACATCCATGGTCGATCGTACAGGTCTTTTATGAGCTAGCCCAGCTGGTACTATTTCTTCCTTGTAATTTCTTATTTTTAGATCAATACAGTAAGTACCATTAAGTATTCTTTAATTTTAGGCTTTTATGCCCTATTATATTACTTTTAAATTGTCAGCCAGATGATATAACAGGTAACATGATGGACACATCCGGCACCAATTAAGACTTAAAAGCTAATAATGGTGTAAAAATATAGATGATTGGAATTACCTGAAAATAATTTAGACATGTGTAGGTCTTTTATTCTAGCAGTAAATGATCTTATCCTACAGCTCTCTTGCTCTCCACAAGTGCAGCTGGAGGTCAGAAGAATATTCTAATTTTGAAAGTGGCAGAGACTGGCAGCGGGATCCTTGTTCTCTAACTAAAAGTAGGACAGAGATTCCTTCTCAGCCGTGTTTGTTGCACGTTTATTGGGAGACGCATTATATCGCTCCTGCATGAAAAGGTTGAGAACTTGGAGCAGGTAGAAAGGAGACTGAGTGATGCCCCGTGAGACTTTCAGCTTTTACATCTAGCAAGCTAAAAAGGTTTAGTTCCTAACAGAAATTCCAGAGGATATTCTGGATGATGATGATAGGACAAGTATCTACGAAGGAAGCCAAGTTTAACTGTGCTACAAAAACTTAGTAACGGTGTAAATTACTTCAGTTAAACAACTTCTGACTTACAATGAAATGTGAGGTCTAGGTATTGTTGGTTTCCAAACATACATTTGTTGGATTCATCAGCAGTTTGGGGGTTTTTCCCATACTCTCTTCTCCATTTTTTTTAACTCATGGGAAGGTGGAGAAAGAGAAGATTTTTAGTTTGGCCAAAAGATTCAGTGGAATAAAGATTCCCAGGAAGTTTTCATCATTTTTCTGCTTTTTTTCTTTTCTGTAACTTTATCTTCTCTGTACTTGCAAGAGTTTAATTTCCCTCTTGCCAAGCTCTTTTGGTTTGCTTTTTTTTTTCAATTTAAAAAGTGCAAAAAATAAAACTGAAAACTGTTAAGATTATTCATTCTGTCTAATGCCAGAAGAGGAGAAAGAAAATAGTATCCAAATTATGAAAACTTCCAGCATATTTTATTTTTAAAAGTTGAAAGAACAAGAGTTTGTTTGTTTCATTTTAAAGATCAACAGATGTTTGAATGAAGAGAGATAAAGCATCCTCAGTTGAATGAATCTAGCTGAGAAATGAATTTCTATAAGAAATTAGGCTGATATAGAGATTCCTTGCAGTATTTTTCTTTTCTCTGACCAGAATAATTTCTATAAATTCTCTTGCTCCTGTTACTCTGTACAGGACTTTGCATGAGCAGAAGATAGTCTCTATTTTGTTTAACTGGAGCTTCCTTATTTAATCTACCCAGAAATGATTCAAAGGGTTGGGCATAAAAGCCCTATAACAGCTGAATAAAAGAAATTTGGTATCCAAAACTTCCTAGCTGTAACTTAGGTGTTTCTCATATCTCTGTCACCACAAAGCAATTTCAAAAACTTTTCACCCCTGTAAGCTAGAACTGGTAGATAATTAATAACTCCCACATACCAATAAGCAAGTGATAAAGTAAGTGTTCAGGCTACTAAGGCTATTCCTAAAGAGAAAGCAAAATTAATTCTTTCCAGAAAAAACATCTACAGAAAAGATTTTTACTTGTGTATGTGTATGCATATGAAGAAGACTGTAGTCTGGCAAGAAAATTACATACTTGGAAAAGAAAGACTTAAAAATATAGGGCTAGCCTTGCTGGGTGGGTCTGAATGGCTGATTGTCATGTGTAATGTTTTTAAAGGTTTGAAATCTGTAATTTTGTAAGACAGTGGGACCTCGATCCTGCCCATCTCTGAGAAAACAGCCTAACAAAGCCCTGGGATAAGAACCAGCAGTTGCCATTATTCAGAACAACCCTCAATTTGCCCTGTTCTGTTGCAGCGGTCACTCCTGAGCTACTAGAGATACAGAGTCTGGATTTTGCTATGCCTTAGGCAGTGGTGTGTCTATTGCTCTCTTTACCACCCATTTACAGGTCACAGTGAGCAACTGCGGAGGTAGAAAGTCTATTCTTAGAATCACAGAATCATAGAATGTTTCGGGTTGGAAGGGACCTCAAAGATCATCTAGTTCCAACCCCCTTGCCATGGGCAGGGACACCCTCCACTAGACCACGTTGCCCAAAGCCCCATCCAACCTGGCCTTCAACACTTCCAATGGTGAGGCATCTACAATTTCCCTGGACAACCTGTTCCAGTGTCTCACCACCCTCACAGTCAAGAATTTCTTTCTAACATCTAATCTAAATCTATGCTTCTTCAGCTTAAGGCCATTACCTCTTGTCCTATCACACCATGCCTTTGCAAACAGTCCCTCTCCAGCTTTCCTGTAGGCCCCTTCAGGTACTGGAAGGCTGCTATAAGGTCTCCCAGAGCCTTCTCTTCTCCAGGCTGAACAACCCCAACTCTCTCAGCCTGTCTCCTTCGTAGGAGAGGTGCTCCAGCCCTCTGATCAGCTTCGTGGCCCTCCTCTGGACTCTCTCCAACAGCTCCATGTCTCTCCTGTACTGGGGCCCCCAGAGCTGGACGCAGCACTCCAGGTGGGGTCTCACAAGAGCGGAGTAGAGGGGCAGGATCACCTCCCTCGACCTGCTGGTCACGCCTCTTGTGATGCAGCCCAGGACACGGTTGGCTTTCTGGGCTGCAAGCGCACACTGTCGGCTCATGTTGAGCTTTTCATCCACCAACACCCCCAAGTCCTTCTCCTCAGGGCTGCTCTCAAACCCTTCTCTAACCAGCCTGTAGTTGTGCTTGGGATTGCCCTGACCCATGTGCAAGACCTTGCTCTTGGCCTATTCACATTTTGTTCTAGAGCTGTTCTAGCAGCAAAGCTCAGAGCCTGCATCTGACCGATAGTTTAAGATTGCATCTTTTCATACAATATTTAGTACTTCTAACTCCTCAAGAGCAGGTTCTTCAAACCGTTTCTAATTAAGTGACTAAACTGCACAAAACCCTAGAGGTAGACTAAGAATTTTTATGCTGTTTTATAGACATGATAGGTACTGTTTGGAGCAGAAAGCATCAGGGCATATCATGGTTTGTGGGGGTGGTTGCAATGAGTGGTAAGAGCAGCTCTGCTTACTCACCAGCAGGTACCTGGAGAGTGCAAGGAAATGAGAGAAGATGCTGAGAAACTGTGCTGAAACGCCATCATTCCCCACTCCCATTTGTCTTTACACTCGTCCGTGTCCCAGGGAATACCTGGGACACCTCCTGCCAAACCAGAGGCAGAGCGGAAAGCGAAACGCAGGTGGCCCAGTCCCCATCACAGGTCTCAAAATAAGCTGCTCCTTAGGATCTGAAACTCATTTCCCAGGTAAAATGTCCCAACTGTGGCCCTTGTCATTATTTGCTTCGGAAAACAAGGTAGAAAAATCTGTCTCCAAAAGATGACTTATCATTAGAAAGGGGTGTCTGTGAGCAGAATTCGTCCTATCTCCAGTGGAGGAACGCACATCTATCTCCTATGGATTCATGAAAAACACCCATCGAGAGTCCTTGCCTTTGCCTCGTCACAGGCAAACTCAGCTTGGCAGGTTTTGCTCTCCCAGTGCCGTTCAGCTTTAGCGTTAGGTGAAGCAGGCAGCGAGGAAAGAAAGGTGGTAATGACACAGTGAGCTCTGATCCAAAACCCTGCGTACAGCTCCAGGCACCCCAGGCCAAGAAGCATAAATTCAGCTGAAACAGGTGCTTTGAAGGATGGTTATTTCAGTCAGAGGAAGAGAAAACCTGGTTTGGGAGGAGCTGGGCTTACTTAGTCTGACAAAACAAGAGCTGAGACATAGCTGGCTTAGGAGATAAACAGCGAGCATAATAAATATTTAAGGTGAAGCAAGAACACATAGCTAGAGCTGGTTATGAATAAATTTTAGTCTTCAGATTGGAAGAATGTTTTCAAACTCTAACTGAGGTCGGAAAAAACTTAAAAGAGGAACAAAAAGGATGATGTGTGATGGCTTTCTGTACCATGAGAACCTGGACCTGATCTTCCCGAACTTCTTGAACTTCTTTATTTCTCTTCTGAATTTAAAAAAACTCTCCAAATATTTTCACAAATACCAAACCCATAAATAATCATATGGTGTTCAAAAGACCTGAGCATTAAATGTGTAAAAAAGCTGTTTGTTTGGTGGTTTTTTTTAATATTAGATTTCTTTATCTATTAGAAAAGTAGCATCTAATCTGAATGCCTTTGCAGGTCTCTTTCCAATTCATGCCACAATTTCAAGTCTTCTGAGTAAGAGTAACTGTGATCTGTTACCCTATAAATAATATCAAAGATCAAATAGATGCCTAAATGAAGATATGGAAGGGTCTAATTAAATTAAAGGTTACAATGTTATATAAGGAGAAATAATTATGTTTAAAGCAGACTATACTAAGTGACAAAGGAAAGTTTTATTATATCATTGAAAAACGATCAAATGATACCTGTGAAAACTCTAAATGCTTTAATGCATAATTAAACATACAATGATAGATTGATATTCACCAAGAAGCGATAAACATTCAGTTGAAAGCAACACTTTAATACAGCCAGCAGCATTAAATAATTATTTATACATAACAAACTAATCTGGACAATGGAGCAAAGGAGAAAAAAATGCCTTTTCCAGTTGTTACCCTTTGGAACACGCCACCAACTTCCCTTTAGATCTGATCTTGCCTCACTGTTGTGTGAAACGCTGTTGTTGTGTGTTTGTCAGAAAACTCAGCGGCTGTCCAACCAGCAGAGCTGCCTGATGAACACCGTGTGTTGCGATCCAGTACTACCACTGAATGTTGCCTCGTGAGAAGTTTCACAGAAATTGTTACCAAGAAAGCTCAGAGTTTAAAAACTAAATCTGGATGAAAGCTGCCTGCAAAGGAGGGCTGCAAATGTTACTGCGTGTGTAATAAATGTACTAATAAATGTGGTTTTCAGCCAATATAGATTTTTTTTTTGTGACTCCAGTAGGTGAACAGCTTGTCCGTGAGCAGAGGTTATAAACACTTCTGATGTGCCCGTCTTGATTTACAACTATAATATATTTTTAACGATTAATAATGTATTAACCCTTTAATAAACTCTTCATGAACAGAATCTAAAGACCTCAGCAAGTTTAAAACTCTGACATTCCTGGCTGTGATAGGTGTGTCAGAGGCTTGCAACATATTTCTCACATTCCCCGAAGACTAAAATAAATCGTGATTCATGGAATTATAAAAATGCATCATGCATTGCAGTCACAGAGTAATTTTAGGCCAAAAACGAGTGCATGTCAACGTAGATGACAGACAGATTTTTGTCACACAGACACCACTATTCATAACCCTGTCTCAAAGCAGTGAATAAGCAATTCAGAGTTAATGTTGACTACTGCAACAGGTACTAGTAGAGAGCAGAAGTTAGTAAACCACAAATAGATGCTTCAGTAAATTAAAAAAAGAAACAGGGAAACATCTTAAGAAGCAGTATTTTTAAAAAGCTTCACGGAAAAAAAGCAAGCATCATTCTCTGTGCCTCAGTGCAGTGCCTCTGGCAGGTCCCTTAACCACTATCCCACCCCACACCCCTTAAGCTCTTAAAGTTTCCATGAAGTTAGTCCTGTGGAGAACTTGAAGCAGGAAGAAACCCAAATAAAAGGAGAAGTTGGAGTGAGATGTCCACTCTATAGGGTCTTACTTCATTTCTTATGAAAAACAGATGAAAAACTTAAAGTAATGCCTCTGCTATTCCTGCTAACTCCTTCTGTGGCCCCTGCAGTATGTTAAACACCAGATTTCCAGTCCACAGACCTGCAATAAATAGAGGTAAGACTGGACAAGGGATTATATGCCCATCTGTTTGCCTCTTTAATTCTTGTAAGAAATTCCTTTTTATTTTGATTTTGTTTTTCTAGCTTTTATGTGCTTTTGAAGGGACACAAGATGGTGGAGTGGCATATTGTATCTAGCTTCACAAAGAGCAAACATCCTCAAAAACTGACCTGTCAGGGAAAGAGGTAGATGGGCTTTCTGGGAACTTCTGATTTTCTCCATCAGAACTTTTCTGCCTTGCTTGCCAAGCACCAGGCTGAACATGCCAGCTGTGATTCCACCAGAATCCATGAAACAGGGATATCCAATGCAGCTGATGTTTTGACTCTTTCCTTCAGTTTACAGAGTGCATATCTTTGCAATGAGCAGTAAGTCAGCCTTTTAAAATACTACTATTTATCCTGGCAGGAAAATGGAGAGCAATTAATTACAAATGGCAAACATTTCCAAGAAGATGAGAATAACGGTTAAGTCTCATTTTCATACTGGTGTCTGATATGACTTGAAATATGTATATATACTATTTCTGTTAACATAACCTTGGAACAAAGACAAGAAGGAGAAGAGCAGCCTCTGTTCCAGACCTTGCAATATGCCAGAAGAGTTCAACCAGCACCACAGCGAATGATGCAGCTGCCAGGTGACATGTGGGCCCTGAGCTGGAGATAGAGCTGAGAAAAGTTCAAGCTCCTCTAGTTTACGCCAAATAAAGCTTTTCCCCAAAAGCTGATCAGGCTTTTAGGAAATATCTGCAAATATAGACCTAATTAAAACACTGACTTGCCTACAGAGCAGCTGATTATCTTGCAGAAAATATTCTTTCTGTAACTGTATGTCCTTTCTGTGCTTCTCTGTTTATTCTCTGATATTCTCCACTTTTTGTTTCTTCTGTGGACACTTGCTTGAAAACAACCGTAAAGCCAACACCAAAAACTGGCTCAGTCTCAACAATTATAAACTTCTGGCTGCTTTTTATTTACCACAGCACACAGAAATTCAGAACTATTTATACTGAAAACAGGCAAAACAAACCTGAAATCTGAAATATTTCCCCAAGCCATTTAATTTTTTTAAGAACATGGACTTGAGTTAGGGTAAATCTGGTCTCATATGTCATTTCTGTGGTGGAGATTTCACCTCTTGCAAAAGACCCTGTATTTGTGCCTCTCAGTTTGGGAAACAGGCAGGATGACTCCAGTGCTCGTCGGAGGCGGTCCCTTTGCCATTACAGTCACAATCCAAAATGTACTGAATATTCTTCTTAAAAGCCAGCATTTTGCTGGCTTCCCTTCCATTCCCCTGTCAATAGTAAACAGAAAACTGCTCGCAGACCTGCCCGCGCCCCGTTGCTGTGGGCTCTGCTGCCATCAAGTGGAAACCAGCACAAACACTAAGGACCCCATCTCATAAACCCGGGGGTGCTGGTGTAGTAACGCCTCAGGAGCTGCCCAGACACCCCGGGGATGGACAACCCGCAGCAGAGCATAGCCAGCAGCCACCCTTAGCTGCCGATGGTAAAGCCAGCTCCTCCAAAATCTGCGCTAAGGGCTGCGCCTTGGGGCAACCAGTGAGTAGTCGTGCAAGTCCATTCTTTGTGAGAAATGAGCATCACTCATTCTCAGCAAAGTGCTCAAATCAGCAGGGTCATTTCTTATACAAGTACCTGTATCTAAAACCACCTACAGATTGAGGTGTCCCTCCAGAGCGTCAGGCAGCGGTGGGGTGAGGGCAAGGGAGATGGGGGCCGAGGGGGATGGTGAGGGCAAGGTGCCCTTCCCAACATGGTGATGTCCCACAGCACCCAGCTAGAAGAGCAGAGCAGGGACAGGGACGGGGACCGGGGTCAGCCACAGCGCAGGGATGGCCAGACCAGCCCCCAGCGATGGGCAGGTCTCAGTCTGGCAGGAATTAAGGTCACATTTGAGAAAACAGCACAACTCCAGGTTGGTCCCAGTGAAGCTGAGCTGCTTTGCAGCAAAGTGTGCACGAGCACTCGGACCGGCAGTACGATGTGCTTCCCTTCGCTTCCTCTCCCTCTGGGCACACACACTTCTCGTATATCATCTTTTTGGCGCAGAGAGCAACTTCTCTCCTTGTACCATTCACAGCACATGGAGACTTACCTGGCTGGCTTCTGTGTGCTACAACATTTACAGTTACATTCACCCCACAGATTTGAATTAGAAAATATGCTAAAAAACAAAATAGTAAAATAATTTCTGCCTTGTAGGTTTTTGGTGCTAGTATGTATTGCATATAGCCACTACTGAGGATGGGACATATTTTCAAAGACTGAAAATGGTTTAGATATCTTTTCTAGACACAATCTGATGAGTACAAGGAGAGCAGCAAACAGCAGGCATTTAACTGCTTCTTACGCAGGAGAAACCGCATTTCCCTTTGACATCAGGCACAAGAGCGGCCAACACTCCACCACAAATCACACCATCACTGACAGTGACCATCCAAGCACCTGAAAATGCAAAATCACTGTTCAGCCGTTCTCTCTCATGACAATAACTCTGGGGGACAGCCCAGCTCTCTGACAGCAGGTTTTTCCCAGGAGGCAAAGGCAGCTTCTATGTGTTTTTTCTTAAGCCAATTTATGGAAACCACATCTGCAGGCCAAACTACAATTCCAAAAGTTTAGGAATAATGTTGCCCACTGAGAGGTAGTTTGTTTTCAGTTCAGTGTAGACAACTTATATTGCAAAGCTCAACTTTTTTAGGAATGAGACTACATATCAGCTTCTCTGGTTCATGTTTACCCAGGATTCAATCATCAAGGATTCAGTCCAGCATACAATACATTTCAGCAAAATATTCATCCATGCCAGCATTGATATGATGCACGGCAGTAGTGCTGTGATCCTTTGACACGTTTAATGCTGGATTTGTAGGAAATGTTCAGCACTCAGAGAACTGAACCCTTATACTTCTGTAAAGTGTGTATAAGGCACAAAACAGCCACAAAGTTCTGCTTTTTATCCCAGGCTACTATATCATATGTTTTTCATAAACTGATCAGGTTCCATCCTAAATATACTCTTTTCTATTCCCTTTAGTCTCCATAAATTTGCTTCTCAGTTAAAAATTTTATAATTTCCTAACTAAATTCTATCACTCGAGGTGGTTTGGGATTTTTTGTCAGTTTTGGCTTTCAGTTTAAATCATCTTTGCTCAGTGAATATTTTCTCCTTTCCCTGGCATGTCTGTCCTGATGTATTTATAGGGAGCAGCTGTATTTCTTGCTAACCTTTGGTTTGGGAGGTTAAACAAGCCATGTCTTGCCAGATCCTTCTGCCTTAGTAATACCAAATCAGCATGTATTTGCCTTCCATTGCACAAATGTGTAAGACCAAGTAATAGAATGGCAATTGAAAATAAGGACCAAAAATATTGGGGAATCCACTCTGAGCCCTGTAAATAAGGATGGAAACATGACAGATGTCTCTGTTCCACAGACATACTGAAAAATCACAGCAGTAATTTGTTCTGAATAGAAATATAACAACATTTCTATTCCAATGTTTCTACAAAGTAAACTGAGATGAACAGTTTTGGTTTAAGTGGAAATCTCTTATTCAATCCTAAATGAAGTGTTTAATTTGGTTGTCTTTTTGATTATTTGTTCTTTTTGTAGGTCTTGTACTCCACTTTCTTGTTTAGAAAAGAGGTCTTTTTTAGCTGCCGTTTAAGAATTCAGAACTTTGTAGGTTTCAGATAGATAACGTCAAAACAAATGTTTCAGCAATACAGAATACTTCATTCTGAAAATGTCAAAATGAAATGTTTTGACATCTTCACAATTTAGCCTCCTCTTTTGCAGTCTTAACTATTTATCAGATTTGACATCACCTCACAGTTTGCTTAATTAAAATGTCCAGTTTTGGCAAAATTACTAATCCTCAGAAAAGAAAATGGTCCATATCTACCTACTGGATCTGCCTCATTCTTCATCCTGGGGAAAAAGGTTGTTGATAGCGGTGTCAGCAAAATGATGAGTAAAATGGAGATCATGAACAGAATTCAGTTGTTATCTGCTTCTCCCAATACAAAAACTAAGAAATACCAAATGCAGGTGGCAGATGGCAGGATGAAAAAAAAAATGGTTTCACTGTAGAATTCCTCTGTATAGAATGTTATGGAAACTAAAAAGTTTACACGGGCTAGAGGGATAAATTTATGCAAAAGAAACCTCAGAGGATGACTAAAAATATAGACATCACCTCTGGCTCAGGAAGTCCCCAAGCTGCAAACTGTTGAGGGCTAGAAGAATATTTTGGCGAACGATTGTCACGTGCTTTCTCTGCTCCCTGCAGAGGTACTTCTGGAAAACTTCTGAGGAAGGATACTGAGCTAGACAGACCTTTGATCTGACCCACTCATCTGTTCTGAAGCGCAGTAGTGCAAATAACGCAAAGAAACAGAATTAATGAAAGAACCAAACTTGGCCGCTCTGCCTGTTGAGCACAGCTGTGTTTCAATGGTACAAACCCTATTAAAAATGTCACATTTGATGTTTGCAATGCTCTTCTGAGTTCCTACTGAAAAGTGAGCAGCTGCCCTTCGGGGAGGCTTTAACAACCCAGATATGATCCATTTTATTTCCCTATTGATAAGCTTATGATAGCTTGTCCTATCAAGCTGTTTACTGTACCATACTAGTCTATTTTATTTCTTCTTGTCTTATGTAGGGATTCAGATCTGTTGAAAACAGCAGTGACAATAAATAAGCAGAAGGCAACCTGCTAAGATCTTAAAGCAAAAGGAGAGGGGAAAAAACCCAATATAACTTCATTTAAACATTAACACAATAGCTTTAAGCCCATTAAACACCAATACTTTATATTTGCCTTCATTCTGCATAGACATTTAGCACAGCATGAAGGTGGAGCTGCTCCTCAAACCCAGCTCTCCCCACTTAATGTTGATTTCATTGCATCCTTTATAGAATGGGCTGGCAGCATTGTTCTGCTTTCTCTTCTAACATGAGCAGAGAGAATATTAAACTGATTAAACTTTTTTTTGAAGCCTCACTCCTTTAGTTGGGTTCTTAAGCATCATGGTGACGGCTGTTGGTCTTACTTGAACATGCAGCCTTGAAAAAGTACTTGAAAATCAGCTCTGTGATACATAAGCATCATGTGGAAATCACTGTCAGTGGAGTCAGAGTCAGTGCGTGGAGCAATGCAAGAAGAGTCAGGCTAAGGAGGAGAAATCCCTGTTTTTGTAACACCTGTAACAAATTTTTAATTAATTATTACTCAAAGAGTAATTATTTGTCACTTTCAGAAGCATTTTATCTTCCCAAAGAAAAGATGATAATGCTGTAAGTATAAAAGTGAAAGAGGTTCTCAAACCTTGTTCAAGGATCACTTGTTAGATGTTTGTAGAGGTAAAAAAATACAGTTGGTACCTTCTTCTGATTCCCAGCTGCATTAAAAACTGCAAATATTCAATATTGCCAAAATACTATTTTCTCTGTCAGCAGCTGTTGATTTTGTTACTGGAACAGTGCAGCACTGTAATTGGGAGTTTATTGTCTATGATGGTAAAGGGAATGACAGAGTTCACAAGAGACTACATGAATCACACACCAAAAAGCATGGTAAGGTTGCAAAAGAAACATTATGCAATGACTCACTGCTAAGGACTATGTTAATTAAATGTTAATTAGGGCCTGATGTCTCACATTGAGAGCTACTGAGCTCATTGAAATTTGTGGCCCCAATTACAGCTACAAAACACTTGGAAATGTGCCCAATGAGACACAAAACGCACTCCTGAAGTACTTGTGCATAGTTCTTCAACTCAGTGCATGCTACTGCACGAAGGGAGGGGCAGTAAGGAAGAAAAAATCAAGGTGGAGTAAAACGGTGAAGAATGACATGCATCCACAAGCATTTATGCCACAGAAATATGCAACTGTTAGAGGAATAGTGAGAGGCAGGTAGGTGTGGAGAAAGAAGAGAGGTGGCCATTGTTAGCAGGGAAGGTGCCAGGGAAGGGGGCTGCCAAGAGAAAAGTGGGCTCAAGATGAAGGAAGCCCACCACTGCCTGGCGTTGCAGTAGTCTACCCTTGCCTCTACCCTAGTGCTCCCATACAGTGCCAGCCACTTAGACTGGACATCCCCCAGTAAGGCTGGGATTCACTTTCTTCCTAAAGAAGAGGTCTAAAATAAGTCAAGTGTTGGAGCAGCAACTGGGAAGCCAATCCTGGTGGTTTACTCTGAAGTAGAAGGTCATACGGATGCAGCAGTGACTTCTAGGTGGGTGTTCAGAAAGTCCCACCTGTGTACCTTTGTTTCACCAGGTGAAGGTCCCTTGTTTCATCTCTGTTCCTCAATTCTCATTCTGCAAAATGAGAACAGCTCCCCTCCATCCTAAAGAATTTTGTGACAGTAAATACATGCCTGAATATTCTGAAATGACTGGATGAAATGAAGTGGTATAAAAAGCCACACGGAAAATCTTGAAAGGAAATTAATAATTTTTGTTTTCAGAGTAGGTTTTTAAAGTTTGGCAGCAATAAGTAATTAGGGCCGTTCACTGAATGAGGGAAAAGCTGATGATGAAAGAAGTCCTGCAGAGAAAGAAAAAGTATTTGGTAATGCATGTAATAATTAAAAACTATGTAATAATGCAGCTGGACAAGAAGTCTGACATAGGATTGTGCAGTGTTTCATTTTTTAGTGCTAGTCGTGCAATTTTAATAGCATTCATTTAATTCTGACTGGGTAACACATCAGAGAGAGCTCAGATCACTAAATGATAGAGCATTCACTCCTTAATTGATCTAAAATATGCAGTAGGTCTTTGCATACGGTAAGATGCACTTTTTTGAAAGTACCTTTTTTTTTAAGGTACTATCAAATACTTTGGAGATTTGAATCTCAGTAAGCACCTCAGGCCTTGAAATTACTGATTGCTTCATTGTAGCTTTGCATACCAGGTAGCTCGCAAGTACAACGGTAGGGTTGATAAATCCATTTAAGTTTTCCTCATATGTATACATACATATACACACACACACACATGCATGCACTCGTACACACACCCCCCTACCTCTCTCATTATAATTTTCCCTTCACCTGAGTTTCTTTCATTGAGGGTATTTTAGAGTTTCAAAAGAACCTCATTTATGTTCCCCTGCACCCTATTTCTCTTTAAAAATGCTTTCCTTTGCCATTTCCCCCCAGTTTGGTGGCCTCTGCAAATTTGACAAGAGGGCACACTTTGTCACCTCCTCCAGATTGTTGGTAAAGATGCTAAATGGGGACAGGTCCCAGGACAGGTCCCTGCAGTTTCCCACTTGTTAATCCAAGACAGAGTGTGACCCATTAAACACGACCCTTCAAGCCCAATCATGCAACCAATTTTTACTCATTTAGTTTTACCCTAATCCAGATCATAGTGCCCTAACTTGAATCATGCTCGTTTTATTAATTTTCCCGTACACAGTCCTATGGAACTAATATCAAAAGTCTTGTGTAACAGAGGTGCATATAGGAATGTATAGGAATATAAGCGTATATAGGATTTTGTGTTCTCCTAGGAGACAATGTAAATTGCATTCTAAAAAAATGTCCTTACAATAACAGTAAGTAGTCTTATTAATGCAACAACTGTGAGAACACTGTGAGACAGAAAAAAATGCAGGTTCACATGGCACAGGAAGACAAAAGGACGACAGTCATTAGCAGAGACGTTGAAAGAAAAGAAGATGACTTAGAAAAAAGACAGTGAATGCTAATTCTCTGCTGCCCATCATTACTTCAAGGAAGCTGGACTCTTTCCAAAGCCAGGCACTTTGTGCATTGCTATGCAGCAATGAAAGAGCCATTTGGGGTCAGCAGTAACTGTAAAATAAATGGACGGCAAAGGAGTCCCGCATTACTCAGCTTGACTGGAGACAGAGGAATATTTGATGATCACTTTTATATTCTGTCCCTGAAGGTGACCACAATTAAGCCAAGCCAAAATGATGATGGCTAATGGGATGCCACTGAGATTCAAACATTATGTAGGATCCCATGGTATGTGAAGTCAGAGCCAGTAACACATTTCTGTGGTCTAATTAAAAACAATAACGGAAATTTAATGAACACTGTGTTAGTGCAATGGGAAAAATTTGTATTAAAAAAATTGTCCTAACAAGAGAAGATGGAACATTTGTGAGAGATGAAAAAAAAGCCCAGCTGGCCAAAGGATCAAAAGGTCAAACATATTTCACTATTGCTTTTAGTTTCCTGTAGGAATTATAAACAGAAGGATCTCCTAGAAGCTTGGTGCAAGAAAAATAGCTTTAGCAGCACCTGAAACTACAGTGGGCAAAGGTATTTCAATGGCATTCACTGCAGCCAGAGAGAAGAAATTGCTCACTTCTCTGGGTGAAACGTATTAACCTCTAACAGGCAGTGAGTCAATAAAAATGACTTAAGGCTTCTTTCTGGCCTTAAACTCTGTGAATCTATGAATACCAGATGACACCTGTGCAAAGCCAACTGCTTGTCATTCATACCACGATCTTATTTATGTTTCCTGAAGTACTAAAAGGACAATGTTCTTCTCTATCTGCCCACTTGCACATCTTAAAAGAGTTTGTAATCATATGCCAGAGGCTTTGAGAGTTGTTTCTACCTTCTGGATGACCTACTTGCAGAATTGCAGCTATGCTGCTACCAGCACATGATAAAAGTGGGAATACGACTAGGCCCTGGGTCTTTTATTTTTACCAAATCCTTCTTTCCAAACTATGGATTTCACATAAATCCTGTAGCTCGCACAGCTCTGTCAAGATATAAACAGCAACAGTGACTGCAGAGCATGAGCCCTGGCTTTACTCCTATCAGAAGAACACAGAAGGCGGCCAGGGCATCTTCAAATGAAACAATAGCTTAATCACAAAGTTTTGAGCCCAGACTAACATGAAAAGGTCTTCCATGAGGTAGGGAGCAAAATGTAAGTGCCTCTTAGGGAGGATGTAGAAGAAATGCTTTTCCAAAAGCCAAGATGGATGGGAAGGGTGACAGGCAGAGAGAGGGGAGGTTGCTGGAAAGTCCTCTCTCAGTGCTCAGGCATCCGTGTTAGAGAAAGCACCCCAGGGGTCCCTGGCTGCAGAAATCAGCTGCTTCCCTGGAGGGTCAGAGGGGGTTTTTGCCCTGCTGCAGCCCCAATCAGAGGAGTCTGCAACCTGTGCGATGCCAAGGGCTTTCCATTCACACCTCTGCTGCTTTTCCCTCCCAACACTGTGGTCTGCTGGTCGCTATTCTGTGCAGCTATGAACCTTCATACCCTGAGGGTGCTGGGGTAGAGACTGTACCCCTCTCTCTACCCAAAGCGCTGTCTTACCCCCAGCTTTGCACTCCCAGTTCCGGACCACAGCCATGGCTGTTGCATGAGAAGCAATCACCACCACTGTGTGAACCACACTTTATGGCTTTCTCTCCCTCTTCACCCTTTGTTCTGTGGCTTTTAGTGTGTAACATTGTTGGGGAACACGTAGTGCCTAGCAGCTGCCAATGGAAGACAGCAGTGGTTTAGGTAGCCAACAAGACTTGCCCAGCAATACGTTTGCAAAAAAGCTTGAGGAGCCAGTTCGCATGGGCAATGCACCTGCGATCAAAACATGCTCCAAGCAATATGATTAGCGTAATGAGGAAGGGTGGAGCGCATCAGAAAACTCCTATAACTCCTACATAGTTACTGTAGGAATAATATTTGCGGGGATTGCCAGCTGCGATGGAGAGGATGACAGTCTGGGGAGTGCCCACCACCACCGCCAGCACCACCACCACTGCTTCACCTCCTGGCTACCTGCTGCAGGAAATTTCCTTTTCTATTTCCTTTTTTCCTTTCTCATACCCTTTTCCCTTCCCCCCACTCCCTTTTTCCTTTCCCATTTCCTTTTCCTTTTCTCTTTTTCCTTTTCTTAAATTTGTATTTTTTTAGTCTTTCTGTGAAAATATCCATTCCCACCAGGGCTGATGTCCCTCGGTTCTTTGTATCATCAGTTACATCCAGCCACACTCTCTGTAAAACATCCGTGTGGATGTTGTTGGATGAAACAGCTGGGTAATCAGTCCCTTCAGTGATTTATTGCTGGCGCCTAGGGTGGCTAGGGTTTCCACTTTTAGGTTTGTAACGATTTCCTCTGAATTAATGCCTAACGAGCCTAAAAGGTCTTACTTCTTTTTTTTTTCTGTTCTTTTTGCATTTAAAAACTCTCATCCACAAAATGCTGTATCTTTCTCTCTGAGCCAAACATTTCTTCTTTCGAAAAACTGTCCTCTCTGCCTCTGTTGTGTTCATCAAAGAGCATGGAAGAATACCTACTGGATGTGTCAGGAGCACTAGTGGTCATCTCTGCAAACTGTTTTATTACCCATAACCCTTTAAGCATAAGGTTTCAGAATAATTCCTTATAGCATCTTCAGATAATGAAAAATGAGGTGAAAGTCTTTATCATGTATACTTGTAAAACTGCAGTCTCAGCATTTTAGTATCACCTCAAGATCCTGCTGTACCTTACCAAGGCTATTGATGGAGGCAGCATGCACCAGTAGACAAGGCAGTGTGCGAAGACTGCTGGGGTCTATCCCTGCCTGCATGACTCCCTTTTCTGCGTTTTTTGGCAAGTTATTCTACCTCTGTGCCTTAGTTTCTTATCTGTGGCAAAGAAAGCATTGATACCAGGTTCTCACTGTTGTCTGCAAAGTACTTTGACTCTAGAGATGAGAAGGGATTTAGATAAGTATCAGTGGTTTTTGTTAGATCCAGCTTGTTGACAATTAAAACTTTATGAACAAATAGGTCCTAAAATTAGACCATTGTGAGACCAGCTTATTTCATTTCATCAAATCTAGGAACTTGGTGACAGGGGAGGAGGGGAGTTGCTGGAAGATGCATGGAGAGGTGCCAGGTCAGGTTCTGCTACTGTTCTTTTATACAACCAGTGCAAATGAAACATTCCTGATTCCCAGCTAATTATTAGAAGTGTGACTTATTTCACCTGTTTTACCCATCTAGAAGGTAGAAGTCTAATTTTTGGCTACAGTTTAAAGGGAGAGAGGCAGATTCCTTGAAGAGCTGTCCATCCAACTGTTAGGATACAACCTTATACAATAGCATCTTTTATCTGGTATCTGCTTATCTACTAAGCATACTGTAACTGCAATGTCCTAGCATTATATATACAGTTTTGTAGTTGCATTTCTTTGGTTGCTCATAATCTTTTTGCAAAAAAAGTAATCTGCCGAAATCCTTCTTCTCGGTTGTTTTCAAGAGATGTCCTCTTGGGTGACTGCAGAAATTCTTTCTACTATTCCTTAAAGTCATGATTTGACATTTTGTGCTGTGGAATTTTTTTCCATTTCCAGAACTTTCAATCTAATAATAATCTGTTTATTTCTTGTGTAATAGACTGAACCACTTCTATATTAGTCACTTCCATAACACAATTTCATAAGCAAGTTTTGTCAGCCTGTTTCCACATTTAATCCTAAAATGATGTGAAAATATTTAAGAAATCAGTCACTAGACTACTCCTTGAGGAACTCCACTCCTGGCTTTCCTCCGCACAGTACATTCCCCTTCAAAAGCACCTACTGCTGTCTCTCCTTTAACTAATTCCTTATTCACCTGAAATTTCTTCCATTAATTTGCATCTTCTCCAATTTCCCATATGGCGTGGTGGGCCAGACAGATGACATCGATGGCATTTCTTTTGTCTAGAAAAAGAGGTAGCAAGGAAGGATTTCAGGTTATTCAAATGCGATTCACATTCAGTAAACCCAAGCTGCAATTTATCTCATTCTCCATTTTTTCATTGTCTCCAGTTTCTTTTCCCATCAAAATACGTGTCAGGGCCCTGAGGGCACTAATAGGCTTTAATTGCCCTGACCAACCTTGCCTGAGGCCTCCACCTACCCCTTCCAGCTCCTCTGGGAACTGCCAGCCCTGGCTGTTCCCTGACAATATCTTCCTCAACTTCTCATACCTTTGAGATCAGAATAATGAGTCTGTATGTAGTTACATAAATAACACTTTTAACCATCTTTCTTTAAATAACATCGCTGCATTTTCATGCTTCCCCTGTCTTGAGATCCGTGTTGGAAATACTGTTATTAAACCAATAGCTTTGTGTATTCTCAGGTCTCTTTACAGAGAAATCTGTAATGGAGATGACACTCTCTCCCTGACCTGAACTCATCAATTTCTCTGACATTTTTTGTATGCACCTCAGTTCTGGTAATTTTTATTTCTTATATTCTTAATTACAAAGCTGTCCTGCCTTTGCCCATATGTTCAGCATCTTCATCGTTACTAACACCTGAGAAGTACAACAGCAATTAATCCTTCATCAGAGGACTCCTTTCTGTAGATCCTCATTCAGTTAGGTTGTCAGGTACCTGCCTAACTTAGAGGCCAGTGGGAAAATTTGCATGTTCAAACACTTCACTCTATTGGACGCTTGGAGCCAGCTGCCAAGCTTGCTGTCACAGGATTAGTGACATTCTGCACTTCAGCTCACATAATGTAGTCTTCAGGCATCTTAAGGAGCTGACACAGGTGTCAAGAGACACTTTCCAAGGCTAAATATTGGAGCTTGCATTTTAATACAGTCCATTATTACAGGCAAATATTCTCATCTAGCAGCCATGCACCATATGGTTATCTAGTTTCAAGCAGATTGCTAACCCCAGACAGCCTTAACGCAAATAAATCATGGCATTCTCTTAATATATTGGAGACTGCATCTGTTATCTTGCACCTGTCACTACTGCAGCAACAGAATGATTTATGGTTCCAAACTTCAGCTCATTATGAAACGGCACATGGATAGACACACATGCCACCATCAGTTTGGGGGACAGATGGAAATGTAGCAGTGTCATAAACTTCAGACATAATTTCCTGATAATATCAAAGCTCTCTGATGGACAATTCTTTTGAGAAACACACGTAGAAACTGGTTACTCACCAACATCTGCATGTTGCTTTGATAACTGGAGCTGTGCTGAACATCTGCTAGTTTAACTTGTCATATATGACATGAGGGTCATTTAAAACATGTGTCCACACTGGAGAAATTAAGATCAGTACATAGCTGTAGAGTACAAACAAGAAAAGAACCTCTCTAATTATTTGTTGTTTGCAACTCAATTTAAAGGTGATTTTAAAGGAATTAATTGTATCTGTGTGTGTGTGTGTGTATATATATATACACACAGACATATATATACAGCTTAGAGAAACAGATCTAGTACTTGTTCAAGAACCAATAATGAAATATATTCATAACTTGGTGAATAAAAGTCAACTGCAATCTTGTTTTCAAGGTGATTTTTTTTCAAGATAGGATGAATTTCACCTAACCTTACCAATCTAATATAAACATGTATGTCTCTTGTGGCCCTATGGGCAATCTTAAAAATAGATGTCAAAGATAACTACCTCTTAAGTAAGTGCAGAAGATATTTTTTGTAGTATATGCCAAAATTTAATTGTATAAAAGAAGCTCAACCCCAAGACTTTTCTAAACATTAAGGCTAGGAATTAGCATGGCTTGCTCAGATTAAATTATTAATGCATCTGTTTGCCCTAAATTTTTTTACAGACTCCTTGCCCTAGCTTCCATCTACCCATTTATTGTACTATCATATATTACCAAGAAACTCTTATTGATGTGTGGTCTTTTCAAAGTGTTTAAACATAACTGGAAATAATTTCCATTACAGACTCTTTGAACACCATGAAAATAATTCCAGTAGCTTGAAATATTACCAAACACCTTGAAGAAATTTACGTGGGAGAGTCTTGGGTTTTCCTATTCTTCCATTTCAGCTTTCAGAATTACCACACTGTACGCCTGAAGAGCAGCAGAACACGGTTTTCTTCATTATCACATAAGTATAATACCTTAGACAGCAAGATGAGATGGACCAAAAATGCATTTCTGTGTAGTCTTTCTTCTCTTTCATGACCAAAGTGGAGCAACTGAATTTCTAGTCCATAATAATTTTATATATCAGTACAGGTAGACTATTTTTGATTGCGCTTTTCATTCTTATCAAGAATCTGTAGCTGACACCTGAAGTGGACAGAAATTTTCTGTAACAAATTGTCGTACTGGAGTTTTTCATTCACATTACTTTTTTGATCGTTTCTTGCCTGGTTTCATGCCAGCTTGGCTGCTTCTTCAGCAGCCACCAAGAGACCCAAAAAACTTTCAGATTCCTCAGCTTTTTAGCTCTGTGACTACAGAGGATTAAACATGACAGCTGAATTCACTGTTTCTTCAGAAAATTGTTGGCTGACTAATGAAAGAGCACGCACTTGAGTAGTTACCTCTACATTCAGGTTCTTAAGAGCTTCATGCTGTCCCAAACAAGAAGGCTTCTTGGACCTCCAACTCCAAAGCTCTCAGACTCTTTTACAGGCCACCAAGGAGGATATTGTGAAACAGGAGCCCTCTGGATCCCTGGAGTGTATTTGCAGCTAAATATTGAGGATTTCTGGCTCCATTAAAATTTCTGAGGTATTAACTTCTCATCCTGGTTCTCAAAACTATTTTTCATGGATGTAGAATTTGCTTTTTCAGCAAGCTGTGAACTAGACACCTTGCACTAACAGATGTTATTATACACCTCAGTAGACATATAACAACTGACTAGAGTTTTTATATTTGTTTGATGCCATGCTGCAAGATTTTCAGGGTTTTTAGGTGTGCAAAATTGCAGCTAGGGTACTTAACAGAATGTTCAAAAAGGCCTGTAAATATATAATTCCACTGATTTCCAAAGTGCTTTTGCATTCTGTATATTGAAAACAAACATTTATGAAGTTATTAGTATTGCCTCTCTGGCAAATACTCTGCAACAGAAGACAACAGTCCCTAGATTAGAGTCCCTAGATGCTCTATATGAGAATTACTGATGTTCTAAGGTTGTGCTTTAGAGCCTAAAAGGTATTTAAAATGCAAAATTATTGTCAGATAGTTAGCAAATTATCGCTGTTTTCTAAAAAATGTATGTGTGCATTTCCATACCTGAATGGAAACTGGTCTTTGAGAACACACATAAATAAACTTTTGGATATTGGGCCAAATTCCGCCTTGACATAAACACGGTAAAATCTCACTATTTTACTGAGAATTCATAGATGGTAAATCAAGACAGATTTTGGCCAGTGCTGAGCAACAGAAACATACCAGCCTTGGAGGAGCCGTAAGTCACAAATTCAATTTTTCTATTAAAATTAAGCTGGCTTAGACAAACTGCAATTCTTAGTCAACAGCTTCAGCCATATGAGAAACAAAAAATACTACGCCAACCTTATGCTTTCAAGTGAAAATACATCATCAGTGTTATTAGCTATTTAAGGATGGATCCAAAGCCTGTAGAAGTCTGCCACTTATTTTAATAGACTTTGGAATAAATCTTTCAGAATCATAAACAGATTAATAGTAAATAGAAAATACTACAAAAAGCAGTATCTCAATCATCCTTCAGTGGTTTAGATCTCCTACAGTTGGAAAAC
This sequence comes from Balearica regulorum gibbericeps, assembly GCF_011004875.1. Lineage (NCBI taxonomy): Eukaryota > Metazoa > Chordata > Aves > Gruiformes > Gruidae > Balearica > Balearica regulorum. Next base: position 207,375,473 of record NC_046184.1, on the reverse strand, counting down.
TACTCTATAGAAGTTAAAGACATATTTCTGATGTGTGAAACTACATATGCAGGGGAATCTGCACACAGAACTAAACATTCTTCATGTTTTATCTTTTGTTTTCTGCATTTTATATATAGGCTATTTCAACTTGAAACACAGCAGCCCAAAAGCAAGTGGGAAGGTTGGTAAAAATTCTGAATGAAATAGAAAAGACAAAGAAATCATTGCTGTCTGAAACAACTGTATGAGAAGAAGCTATTTTTAGGTAGTTTAAAATGTTTTTGTAGATTACCAACAATTATATACAAATAGACTTATTTAAGAAATCAGTGGCTGTCAGATTGATATTCTTTAGGAAAATGACTAAAGTTACTGATTTTCTAAATTTAATCATAAATTTTGTGATATTTAGTGCTTTTCTTGTAGTTCCAGATTCTTTGAATACAGTAATAACGTAGTAATTCCAGGCTTCATCAGAAGCCACATTAACTTTCTAATCCTTAGAGGTAAAGAGAAACCAAGGGACAAAAACCAAACAGCTAACAAAAGGATCAATTGAATCTGTAGGGGTTTTTATCCCAAATCAGTTGCTGAAACTATTAGGATTTAGCAGCACTGAACTACTGTTAAGGATACAAAAAGGCTATGCTTGTGTCACTTGGGGTCTTATTATATTCTCATTATATGATTATATTCTCATTTATGCTATGTTAATCAATGTAATTTGGGGGTTCAAACGAAAATGTGGTTTGCAAGACAATTATTCTTATGTTACTGGCAGGCGCTTTATCCCCCTCCTGAGATACATACTGGTCTCAAAAAAGACTGGAACCCCAGGCAGTACCCCCAAGGGAGTCAGTTTAGCAGAATCACTCAAAAAAAGAGAGCAGCAGCAATAGTAAGAGATTCAGAAAATATGGCCTGCCATAAGATGAAAAAAATCAAGATTGTTTAGCCTAAATGAAAGAAAAGAGAGCACGTTTGTATGCTTTTATATAAAATGTTGCCAAAAAGCAGAAAGGACTAACTTGTTCTGCATTCCTGTGATGGACAGGATGTCACGTCACAGGATTAAACTGCAGGAGGGATAATCTAGGTTAGATGTTAGTAAATGTAATTTGATATGATTTTAGAATAGTCCTTTGACCTGTCCCTCACGATCCCTACCACTGAATGTGCGTTAGGAAAAAAGGGAATTTGTATAAAGGATATTCTTTATATTATTGGTAACAGAAAAAAAATATGGCATTGAACTGTAAATCTGAATAACTACCTAGATTCTTTGGTTGGTAAAAAGTGAAAAGATCAAGAAGGCAGAAAAGTAGAATTAAGTGGTGACTTACAGATGCTTTTCCATACCCTTCAAGTGTACATTTTATCATAATGAATCCATAATGTAGAATTTTCCACATTCTAGAGGAATTATCCCATCATTCCCATTCAATTAAAAAAAATCATCAGTCTCTTTTTGAACCACACTAATCCAGTCCCTTTTAAGACATTAAGATCTAATGTATACACTCAATCACAAGTTTCACATAACCAGTTGCGTTACAAAACTTTGACGTAAAGGGCTCGTTATGCCAACCACTAAAATTATAAATCAAATTCTGCCAATTGCAACTCCTCTTTTAAATACAACCTAGAAAAAATATGTAGTTATGTTTATTTACTCCTTTACCAGGAGGTATCAAAGTGCTTGAGAAACCTTAATTATCCTCACAACAATCCAACAAGGTAGCAAAGCATTAGTGTGACCTATTTAAACCACAAGAAAATAGAATGACAAAGACTAAGACACTTTCTTGAGATCATGCAGAAAATAAGTGGCTATCATTAGAGCAGATTAAATAATTCTTCTTTTCTATTCACTAGATAGTGCTTCCTCTCTAACTGCAATAATGTCATGATTGTTTATTTATGGCAGAATTCTGCTGAAGTAATTCCACTACATTGCAATAACTGATGGAAATAAAATGAGAATCAGGCCCATCAAGTGTGGCATTTCTACTTCTGTTGTCATTTGCCCTTTGTCTCAATTTTAACACACAAATTTGGTGTTTTATAATAGTGTCTGATCAGATTGAGCTTCCAGAGCATCCAGTTCACTGAAGCAGAAAGTGGAATTTCTCACTAGGGAGAGCCAGGCTCAATGGAACCGGTAAAAGGTCAGTCATAAGGTATTTTGCTTTATAAACTGCATGTGGAAATGATATTATTTGTGCAATACCATAATAGGATGGATGTCCATTTGACAAGGTAACAATACAGAAACCTCATTGTGCTAATACCATCTTTCAATAATGTAATTACTTCATTAAATGAGGTACCTGATACTTTAATTAAAATTAAGGAATAGAAAGGATTTTAAAATTATTTAATTGCTGTCCACCTCCATGTATCTGAAAAAATAACAAGGTATTATCTACAAGTTGAGCAGAAAACCCATCACAACAAAGAACCTTTTCAGAGACAGTGATTTGCAAGTGTGACTTCTTTGACTGTCTCATTAGATTCCACACCACCGATAAAACACTGTGTCGAATGTCTTTGTTAATGTGCTCAGTTACTACCTGGGATGCTACACCGTCACACTAGACACACAAAGCTTTCTGAATGACAGAGTAGAAAACAGTTTTCTCAAAACAGTTTTCAGAGTTGCTCTCAAATAGGCTTATAGAAACGAATCCATACCACCCACAATTTCATTGTGGTGAATCCTAGTGAACCAGTCTTTGCTAACTTTACATTTAGCTGACTTCAATATTTTTTTGTCTTTTGAAGAGTTTTAAAGCTATATTAGATTCCTGAATTACTGTTGCTATACTTCATCCCTATCTATTACAGCATAGAAATTAAAGATTACAAAAAAGCCTAACACTTTTATTTGTCATTCAATAAGTCTAATTTTGCCTGGTCATTCCAGAGTGATTCTTAGGAGATGCTTCTGAATGTTTTGACAACTCCAGTTCCAAATTACCTTAACAACGAGTGTACACCAACTCTTTGACCAACATTTTACTATAGAAGATATCATTGTTAACATTTTTGGTAGTAGTGAAAGACATGGACTGTTGGAGTGAGGCCAGAGAAGGGCCACGAAGCTGATCAGAGGGCTGGAGCACCTCTCCTATGAAAACAGGCTGAGAGGGTTGGGGTTGTTCAGCCTGGAGAAGAGAAGGCTCCAGGGAGACCTTATTGCAGCCTTCCAGTACCTGAAGGAAAGCTGGAGAGGAACGGTTTACAAAAGCATGGAGTGTCAGGACAAGGGGTAATGGCTTTAAACTGAAAGAGATTTAGATTAGATATTAGGAAGAAATTCTTTACTGTGAGGGTGGTGAGGCACTGGAAACGGTTTCCCAGAGAAATTGTGGAACTCCCTGGAAGTGTACAAGGCCAGGTTGGATGGGGCTTTGGGCAACCTGGTCTAGTGGAGGGTGTCCCTGCCCATGGCAGGGGGGTTGGAACTAGATGATCTTTAAGTTCCCCTCTAACTCAAACCCTTCTATGATTCTGTGAGTCTATAACTGCAGAACAGATCTACAGCAGACGGGAACAGACCCTGGTTCCTCGAACGAATGCTTTTTGTCCACCTGGCAGAATACATGCAGTAGGTTTTATGCACCTCTGCTTTGTATCCCTGACATTAATTAATGTGCAAAGTAATTGTATAAAGTTATATTATTAGATCAGTGGCTTTCATTGAGTGCTCACCTGGGCATTTCTGCATTCAGAGGTGCACTCAAGATAGTTAAGCAATTAGATTTCAAATGTCTTAAACTTGCTTCAGTGAAAAGTTTTCAACAGTAAACCATTATTATTAAATTGGATCTATATATTCCTTTGCAAAAGAAAATGTCACAGATCAAATGAGAAGTGAGTTAGGTCTGGGATATTTTTCAAAAGAAGTATATCTTTAAGCACATAACGGCGTTTGTTATTTCATTTCTGAAATCTTCACAACCTCTTTTTGATATTGAGGTGCCAGGAACAGTTCATTGTTGTGACAGCATCTAATATCTAATAGCCATTTAACATCTCTCTGCACTCTGGTCTCCTGTACCTTTCCACAGGAGGACCTATATATTCTCCCTGCCTCAAGGGCAGTAACTAGTCTGTAGTTCTTTTTTTCCTCTTATTTTGCTTACTTTTTCTAGGAAGTCAATATGATTAATGTCTCCCTGGAAAATGTCAGGCAGCATTCACTCCACTCTAAGTCAGCTATACCAGTTCCCTTCTAAATTTATTAAACAAACCAGTCCTTCTATTACTACCAGCACTATTATTACTCTTTTGTTGTACTGCAGGAACACTGCAGTGCCTCAGCTTCACCTTCTTAGGCACTCCAGCAACACACAGCAAATTATTGAACCTGTTCTCAAGGAAAAAAAAAAAAAGGAAACAATGGATACAACAAATAAATGGAAGGAAATGCAAACTAATCATAGGAAATACTTTATGCCAAATGTATTACAGAGGGGAAAAGAGAGACAATGAATGTAATTCTGGTAACAGGTAGGTGAGCTACTCAGTATATGTAATTACAAACAAGATGCTGTCTTCTCCAATATATGAACAGTCCAGTCTGGAAAAGGCAATGCATCCTGCAGCAAAGGGAGAGTGTGAATCCTCTTTCTCTTCGGCAGGCAGGAGGGCTTATAGCAAAGCATGCGCACAGCCTTCAACACATTTGTAGACTCCTTCTACCCTATACTGTGATTTTAATTACCAGATGCCCATGCACTCCCTGTTCTTCATAACCAGCTTGGTATTTGGATACTGTGATCTCCTTAAGAGCGTGAACAGACCGTTGAATCCCTGAAAGTTCCTGTTGAAACAGAACTTCACTGGCTGTACTTATTTTCAGGAATTCACATTTCTTTTCATATCCAATATCATCTGCCCTCTGGTGCATTCACAATTCATCTCTGAATTGTGAGTATGGTCATAATGTTTGAAGGGCAGTAATATTCTGAAAACTAATATTCTGAAAAGAGACCTCAAATGGCACTGCATGGATGCGCCTTTTATTGTCTCCTTGGTGCCTCTAATGCAAGCTGTTTACTTTGGCATATTTGAAACACCACACTGTTATTTGTCCTAAAACTTGCTGCAGATTGATTTGATAATCATGCTAAGTTCTTTCTGTTTCTGACGTCTTCAGTCCTAATAAGTCAACTCATTTATCAGTGCTGGTAAAGGAATGGAATGCCTCTTGCTGTGCAGCGATTGCAGAAATACGAGTGAAAGAACTTTATCAACGTTATGTGTCCAGAAAGTGCTGTGAAACACTCAGCATGGTTCCTATATGTTGTACTTCTGAAATCACACAACTGTAACCATTTTGTCTCTTTTCTGACTTTCACTGTACTTCCAGAGTAGTCCTTGACACAGATGTGTTCAGCCTGCAGAGGATGCAATGCTCTAATGTTCACATTGAAAAGCAGATCAACAGAAACAGAAAGATTAGTTTCAATCCTTTGTTAATTATAAACATATATTCTGCTGTTAAGAAATTAAACTCAAGGAAGACTCAAAATTATGCGATCTAGAAATCTACCTGCACAGATTTCCCACAACATTTAAGCGATTTTTCAGGTGAAATTGTTACAAATGTAAATAAAAACAGTCAATGTTCCTCTGGAAAAACTCAGCTTATTATTACCATTTGCATCCACTTTGAAACTTCGCAAGTCCTTGATGAATTACTCTTTGTATTGCATTGGACACATTCTGAACCACTGTGACTCATTTTTGCTGTGCTGGAGATCCTGGCATATCACAGCACAAGAGCTACGAATCTCAGAGTGAATATACAGTTAATTTGGAGCAAAATTAACATGAGATGTGCATAAACTCTGAGGAGAACCTGAAAGAACAAGTAGGAAAAAGCACTTGATTGAAGAGTGCAGGTGATCTGGAAGAAGCTATGCAAAAATGAGCCACTAACACTGGAGTTTGTATTCATGGAATTTGATGTCACAAGGACATAATTATTTTTTAAGTTCATCATAATAGAAGATAGTTGGTTCAACACATGACAAAATAATGCAGCTAGCAAGGTAGCAAATACACTTCCGTAATTTGTCTACCTTTATATCGGTACTACATCTTACACATCTGTGTGGCAAGACAATTTTTACTCTGCAGCTATGGCAAAATCTACAGCAAATTCCTATTTTTTCTTTGTAGCTTCAACAAAACTAAAAAATGGAAAGAAAAAATGTTAAGTAAAACATGGGTGCACAATTGTCTTTGTCTTCCTTGCTTTATCTACTCATCAAATATGGGTAATGATTTTTTTTTCTCTATACCCTTTAAGCCTGTATATTCATAAACCTGGAAATTGGATGCAAGTTTTACAATATTCTTATCTGTATACTAATTAGTATGCATTTCATCTCATATATATGTTCATTTTTTCCTCCCAGTCCTACTTCAGTGCTGAACACAGAATGAGATGTACTGATACAGTTTGGTCCACTATAATGCACGATGAACAAAGAACTTGGATATTTTGATGCTTTTAGGACTTGGTGAAACTAAAGTGTAAATGCATACTAAAGTTATGGGCTAGAGCTTCGATGTTTCAAAGGAAAGGGGAGAAAAGAGGAACTATCATAGGCCGCAAAAGATAGCTGTCATGTTCAAGTGCAATATCATACAGGATAAGGATCCCCACAGCCCCTGGGTCCTTTGAGGGAATTCTCTTGCTTTAGAAGTTCAGACTGTGACTACTAATGCTAAAAATGCCCTGTTTTCATCCTTCGTGTTCTAGTCTGTTCATACTCTCTCCTCCTGCAAATAAAGGATATCCTGTAATCTGTTTCTTGAACAGAACTGAAAGTAAAATATTCAAACCCTGTCACGTCTTAGTTTCTCTGATCACAGCTGGGTGGCAATACAGACCAGAGACACTAATGACTTGTAACGAAGAAATATTCCCCACACATTCAAACACATTTATTTATCATTTTTAGTAATTTTTAATGCGTATACATAGTATAATTATATACATAGTATATGTAAATTTATATACATATATACACAAATGCCCTCATGGCCAAGAAGGCCAATGGTATCCTGGGGTGCATTAAGAAGAGTATGGCCAGCAGGTCCAGAGAGGTTCTCCTCCCCCTCTACTCTGCCCTGGTGAGGCCACATCTGGAGTTCTGTGTCCAGTTCTGGTCTCCCCAGTTCAGGAAAGACAGGGAACTACTGGAAGAGAGTCCAGCGGAGGGCTATGGGGATGATGAGGGGACTGGAGCATTTCTTGTACGAGGAGAGACTGAGAGCTGAGTCTGTTTAGTCTGGAGAAGAGAAGACTGAGAGGGGATCTCATCAATACTTGTAAATATCTGAAGGACAGATGTCAAGAGGGTGGGGCCAGACTCTTCTCAGTGGTGCCCAGAGACAGCACAAGGGGCAACAGGCGCAAACTGGAACACAGGAAGTTCCATCTCAATATGAGGAAAAACTTCTTCACTTTGAGGGTGACAGAGCACTGGAACAGGCTGCCCAGAGAGGTTGTGGAGTCTTCTTCTCGAGAGATATTCAAAACCTGCCTGGATGTGATCCTGTGTAACCTGCTCTGGGTGATTCTACTTTAGCAGGGGGGTTGGACTAGATGATCTCCAGAGGTCCCTTCCAACCCCTACCATTCTGTGATTCTGTCATATATAGGTATAACTATATACATAGTATACATATACACATAAGTGTATAAGGTATACACTTTCCCCAAGTAACATGAAGAAATCCGGACAGCCTTTTTAGAAAAAAAAAAAGTTTATACAAAAGTAGATGAAACAGGAGCTAAAACCAGCAGGCAGCAGGTAACCATGATACTAATTAGCTGTGATTTTCTTTCAAGTCTTTGTCTAACCCACCTATTTAGATTGCACTGTACCATTAGACTGTCTCTTCTTTCTATGGCTATACTTCTATTCCAGGCTCTGTAATCCAATGAGAAGAAGTTTTTTGAAAGTCATTTAGTCTTTTAAGTCATATAAAATATATGAAGACAGGCAACAAGGATCAGGATGCAAGACTCTTTTCCTCTCATCAGAGCATGTCCTCTTCTCACCAGTCTGCAGAATCCAGCTCTCTTTATTTTTTTTTCCTCTGGTCTCATTAATCTTGAATTCTTCTACACACAGTAGCTTGATCAAGCTCCAATAAAAGTGTTAGAAAGTACACCCCAGCAGAGATCCTCTAGTCTTTGGAAGAGTAAGATCAATTTTGCAATTATTTTTTTTTTTCTAAAATTTCCTAACCGCAAGGTTGTGGTGCAAGAAATACCTCAGACTGTCACTGTCAAAGTCCAACATTTGGCTCTCTGATTCCTGAAAGACATAGGAATCAGACATAAAACAGACACACACTCTGGTAAAGCCAGGTTCCAGCTCAAATACAACTCTGCATCTTGTGTTTCCTATTGCATTCTCCCGTTGGACCCTTCAATGTGATATGTAAAGTCAGAAGACTGTCAGTGCAATATAAAGGAGCAGTGTTAGAGAAGTTTCATGTTAATACTTCTGGTAATGAAGGCAGGAAAATAATAGCAACATTAAATAAACTGTGATAATTTTAAAATACTTCTAAAATCCTGTAATCATTATATCAGTCTGTTTGTACACAGAATTTGTTCATTAGAAATAGGAGACAATAAACTATAACCAGAAGCTTCAAAATGTAGTAAAAATGTGGCAGACGTCAAACACAACAATGTGACAATGGGCTGTATCCCATGGGGTATGGCCCTGGAGGGAAAATGGGTACAGCAGAGCTGGCTGATATTCAAGGATTACCACCTCCAAGCTCAAGAAAGATCCATCCCAACAAGTTGGAAATCAAGCAAAGGTGGCAGGAGGCCTGCACAGGTCAAGAAGAAGCTCCTAACTGAACTCAGACGTAAAGAGAAGTGTACAAGAAGTGGAAGCAGGGGTGGATTAGGAAAGCCAAGGCCAACCTGGAGCTGAATCTGGTGAGGGATGTGAAGGGCAACAAGAAAGGTTTCTACAAGTACGTTAGCAGCAAAACGAAAATGAGGGAAAACATGGACCTGCAGCTGAATAGGCCAGGGGAAGTGTTGACAAATGACATGGGAAAGAACGAGGATCTCAATGCCACCTTTGCCTCAGTCTTTACTAGTAAGCCTGCCCTTCAGGAATCCCAGGCCTCTGAGAACAGAGGGAAAGTCTCAGACCTTCAGAAGAGGACAACCAGGTGAGGGAGCACTTAAACAAACTGGACATAGAGAAGTCTGTGGGGCCTGATGCACCCACAAGTGCTGAGGGAGCTGGCTGATGTCACTGCAAGGCCACTCTTGATTATGTCTGAAAGGTTATGGCAGCTGGGAGAGGTTCCTGAAGACTGTAAGAGAGCAAATGTCACTCCTATCTTCCAGAAGGGCAAGGAGAAAGATCCAGGGAACTACAGGCCAGTCAAGGTCCCCTCATACCCTGGGAAGGTGATGGAGCAAATAATCCTGGAAAACACTTCCAAACACATGAAGGACAAGAAAGTGACTGGGAATAGTCAGCATGGATTTACAATGGGGAAATCATGTTTAGCCAACCTGATAGTTATCTACAACGAGATGACTAGCTCGGTGGATGAGATGACAGGAGTGGATTTGCTTAGCTCAAGTTTAGTAAGGCTTCTGACACTGACTGCCTCCCATAACATCCTCATTGACAAGCTGACGAAGTACAGGTTAGATAAGTGGACAGCAAGGTGGATTGAAAACTGGCTGAACAGCCAGGTCCAGAGAGTTGTGATCAGCTGCAAAAAGTCCAGTTTGAAGCAAGTCATTAGTGGTGTGCTCCAGAAGTCGATACCAGAGCCTACACTTTTTAGGATCTTCAGTAATGACCTGGATGATGGCACAAAGTGCACCTTCAACAAGTTCACAAATAATACAAAACTGGGAGTGGCTGATAGACCAGAGTGGTGTGTTGTCATTGAGATCAGTCAGGACAGGTTCATGAGACTGGATGAGAGTAACCTCATTAGTTCAAAAGAGGGAAATGCAAAGTCCTGCCCCTGGGGAGGAAGAACATCAGTCACCAGTACATGCTGGGGACTGACTGACTGAAAAGCAGCTTGGCAGACAAGGACCTGGGAGTCCTGGTGGACAATAATGCTGACCATGAGCCAGGAACTGTGCTGTCATGGCAAAAGAGGTCAGCAGCTTCCTGGGCTGCATTAGGAAGAGTGCTGCCAGCAGGTTCAGGGTCTACTCAGCACTGGTGAGGCCACATCTAGAGTACGGAGTCCAGTGTTCCCCAGTACAAGACAGATATGAACTTACTGGAGTGAGTCCAGAGCAGGGCCACAAAGACAATTAAGGGACTGGAACTTGTTTTGTACCAGAAGAAGCTGAGAAAGATGGGACTGTTCAGCCTGGAAAACAGATGGCTCAGGGAGATCTCATCAATGTGTGTATCTGGTGGGAGGGAACGAAAAGAGGCAGCCAGACTCTTCGCAGTAGTGCCCACTGAGAGGACAAGAGGTAATGGGCACAAATTAAAAAACATGAAATTCCATCTGCTCTTGCTCACCCTGCTTGAGCAGGGGGATTGGACTTGATGATCTAAAGAGGCCCCTTGCAACCTAAATGATTCTGTGATTCTATGACAAAACAGCAATAAAACATCAACTAATTTCTCCAAAAGTAACTGAGTTCATGAATTAAGACATAGCAAAACATGCTGAATGCCTCATTCTCAGGAAATAAAATAGCAATTTTGTGTTACAGAAAACCTAGTATCACAAAGGACTGAAATAAAAGCACAATGTTTCTACAGAAACATTATGTAGCTCTGGAAACCAAAATCCTCTGTAGAATTATGAGTATCAGTCATCTTGAATCACATTAGAACATATTATTGTGAGGAAAGATAACAGACTGTTAAATCAAAGGAAATACAAATTCTGCTCTCTTTAAAAAGTCTTGCTATTTAAGAAAGCCTTAAGAAAATTCAAAGCTTACAGAAAGTATTATTATTGAAGCAAAAGATATCTAACAGTAACTGCCAAATGAAGGTGGTCAGGTTGAACAGTCTGCTAAAAAAGTATACATTTTTAATATATCATACCTCTTATGATGTTTGTCATAGATAAGCAAGTAAAAAAATTGCAAATTTTGAACTAGGAATAAAGTCTGTGCCTTCTGATTCTGTTTTTTCTATTTCTTGATTTAAAGTAGGAGAGCAAGGATCTCTGTCTGTCTGATAAATGAAGCTTCAGATCCTGTGTGTATCCTGTAGGAGTCACTACAATGCAAATAAAAAACTATAGCATGGAGGGGACAAGGTGAACAAGAGATAGAAAAAAAGAAATAATAGAAATAAAATTGATCTAAGTTAATTACAGACTTTCTAGGTGAAAATAAATTTCAGGAAAAAATCTCTAAAAAATATCACATATCTAAGACAATTCATAGCTTACTGTACGGAAGATACACAGCTTTCTCTTCTCTTCTCTTTATAACACCCTTGCCTTAAGAAAAGGGTGTTAGGAAGCATAGTCAGTCTTTCTGGATGGAAAAGGAATGGAAGGCTGGTGCATGAGTTTCATGGGAGCCACAGCATGCTGGAACATCCAGGTAAACCATGGAGCTGTAGAGGCCATAAAGCTGTAGAGGCCAAAGTGATCTTTTTATCTCATTTCCAAAAGAGCAAAAATCAGTTGGTTCTGTTTGCTGAGGACAAGCAGAAAAAAAAGGTAGGGTTTGGGTGCCTAAACACTGATGCTGGTACCATAGTAGACACCATAAGGTAACTGAGATATCTGCTAGCGTATGTGAAACATGGAGAAAAATAGTCAGGGGCAGAGGAACATATCTAGATGAGAAAGAAATCATTTAGTGGCACGTACCATTGCATTATTGGTAGTTACAGACCTTCAAAAAATAACACAAAGCTCCTTAGATTTCAATAAGCAGGGCAGTCACAGAGGAATAATCATCTCAGAAAGCAGCATATACTCACATTAACTTTGTGCCGAAAGCAAAAGCTAATCCATAATATTGTAGAAGGTAATTGTTGTTCAAGATGTTAGAAAAATACTCGCATGTAATGTATGGATTCTTGAAAAGGAACCTATGGATTAGGATAGAATTATCTAAGACACTGGTTATTGGTATGACTGCAACCTCGGCAAAAGGTCTGCTGATAATAAAGCAGAACAAGAGTGACGTAGGGACTCTGCCGGCAAAGTTATTAGTGACAATTCACAAGTACACAGAGCAATGAACTGCAGAACTCTCGGATAGGTTTGTTTCAATATATGCTTTCATTAAATAGTCCAAAATTATAAAATAAGAAAGGCAAGGTATAATGGATAAAAAAGCTGAAAAGTATTTTTACTTAAAAAGAATGTATGCCTCAGAGTGAACAGAAAATTCTAACAGAGCTCACTGTCCCACTCACACACAACTGTTCTTGGAGGATAAACGGTATTCTAGAAACACTGTTATCAGCACTGTTGTTGATTGTTTCCCTCTCCCTTGCAGTCCCAGTAAACTGCCCTTATCCCAACCCTTGAGGCTTTGCCTTTGTTCTTCCATTCTCCTCCCCATCCCGCCGGGGGAGGGGTGAGTGAGCAGCGCCATGGTGCTCAGCTGGGGCTAAACCACATCAACTTGTTTGAGAACTGTATGGATATTTGTTTCTTGCAATAAATTGTAATTAGTCTGGTTTCATCTCTGGTGGTTGCTGGTTTTGTTCTGTGACAGACTTGGTGTAGTCAGCAGGATGTCATTTGAGGAGCTACTATGGAGGCAAGGGTGCACACCTTCTTCCCCAGGTATGAAATGGGTGCAGACCCTGATATGACTGTGCAGAAGATAGAGGAATGGTAGGGAAAACTAAGAATGGAAAGAATAAGGGGCCCATGTGAGCCATCTTAGGTGCCTGTTTGATCTCTGCACAAGAATATCATGATCACACAAGCCAGCTGGAAAAGGACAATCTTATAAAGTCTCTAGAGATCGAGTGTCTGAAAAGGGAATTAGAACAGGAGTGGTGATGTACAAGGTTATCGGGGAAAAGAAGTGAAGTTATGCTAGCACAAGTGAAAAAGCCCCCCAGTATTCTCCACATGTGTAAACTGATTGCTGACTCTGATTGGGATGGAGATAGATGGGGAGATTCAGATGAAGTGAAGAAGTGGAGGAAACTGTAGAAGACACAAGGGTGCAACTGCTCCTAAAAACTGAAAGGTCCACAGGCCCTCAAGGAGGCAACCCTCACACTATAGTGTGTACAAAACCCTGGTCGGGACCTGAACTAGTTGATTTGCAGTATAAATTCGCCTGAAAACCTAGGAAGGCTGAGATGGAGTATCTGTGGTGGGTCTTCCTCTCAGGAGGAGAGAGAATTTTGCTGAGTGATGAGAAAGCTTCAGGATTTTGGGGACCTGGAGCTTTCCTTATGGAGGGGCCAGGAGGTGACCAATCTGTTACTGCCTGAATGCCTTACTGGGCAGAGGGAATAGATTCAAGCACAAAGAGTCAGTGATGATACACGTGAAGGGATTATGAGATCTAGCCAAGGGAGTGCAAAAAGCAGCTTGTATTCAAGCCATGTCTGAACAAGGACAGAATGGGCTACCTATGGCTGCCCCTACAGATCTGGGACACCTTAGACCTTTAATAAAAGGGTTGGCGGATACTTTAAAAATATACCTACCGAGTTTATGAGAGGATTCTGAGAACTATTGATCACAATCAGCAGAATTGAACTACCCCCCCATTCATGTAATGACACGGCAGAACTACGACATTTGATAGTGACGTATGGCTGAGATATGGGATGGATGGGTATATCTGATGAACCTGGAGAGGGGAGACGAGTTAGAAAGGCTACTCTGAGAGCACACAAAGATAATAAACCCCATAGGGAGCCCCTGCCCCAGCAGAACAAGTGAACCACTGGCTTTGACCGAGATCGAAATAGGTTGTGGCAAAGAGCCCTTGAACTTGGGCTTCCCCCAGCCATGCATGGACAGACTACTGAACACTTGCACCAAATAGTAGCGTTAGCAGAAAAACTCAGAATAACTTCAGGGTCCCAACTGGTCGCCCTAAACACAAATCAGAATCCCTTCATGTCCCTCCGTGAGAAGATATTGAAATGAAAAAACTAAAAGCCACAAAGAGGGCAACCCAATCCATGTGATAGATGCCCATCAGTGGACATCAATCAACGAACCTTATATCCACATCCCAGTGGGACCAAAGTGACTAAGTTTAGAATTTTTAATTGATACCGGAGCACAAATAAGTGTTATCAACCAGCAGAATGCTGATGCTTTAGGTACTAGGCCCTCAAGGAAAATTATTAATGCAACTGGTGTAACCAGCCAATCAATGATTTGTCTGATAGCCATTACACACCTGTAGATGTTGGAAGAAAAATGAATGACTGGAGTAGAGCTGTCTTTAAGCCCTAAAGGAGAGAACTTTCTAGGTTTTGATGTTCTGAAGGGGCGGATGTGGTTACTGCCTAATGGAACAGTCTGGGGATTTGGAAGCCGAGACTGAGCGCAAGCTCAAGTCAACATTTTACAGACTGTACCACCACTGCCTGAGTCTGAAGTCATGTTGGTTGCCCAGTACCCTTTGCCTGCTGTGGCAAGGACTGGAATCTCTGAGGTTGTGGCCGATCTTGAGTAACAACATATTATTAGCTGAACACATTCTCCTTATAATTCACCAGTGTGGCCAGTTGGCAAGCCGGATGGTAGATGGCATCTCACTATATCATAAGTAGCAACACGGTACCTCTAACTACTGCTGTGCCAAATATCGTGGAGGCTGTGACCTCCTTACAGGCAGCAAGCCACCAGGCTTAGGCCTTACAGGCTTAGACGTCAAAAACGTGTTTTTCATCATTCCACCAAGAGTGGGACCACCTGGGAGAATGGCTCCGTATCAAGTGAGGGCATTGAGGAAAGGCCAATTTATTCTATGAGTGTCAGAGTGGAGAATGGCCACCATCTCTAAGGGTGTGTGAAAATACAGTAGCCTCCTGTCCCCAGCGTAAATTGAAACTAAAGGCAAACCACCTGAACCAAACACCAGCCTGACATATTAGAGACCAGAAAACCTTATGGAGTACATGGCAAGTTCATTAAATGGGGCCCTTAGTCCCCTCCCATGGAAAAAGGTATAGGTTAGTGGGGGTAAAAGTGATGTTGGGATTAACTATGGCAACAGCATGCAAAACCACCACCACAGAGACTACTGTGGAAGTGTTGAGTGAGTGGTTCAGCTTCCTCCCTACACCTGACAAATCTAAAGCAATAATGACCCACTTCACAGCCAAAACACTACAAGACTGGGCTCAAATAGAGGGCGTAACATGGGTATTTCACACCCCATGTTATCCCCAGGCCAGCAGAATTGTCAAGCAGACAAATGGAATGATTAAAAAGCAGGCAAATGTTTCACGGGGTGGATGGGACCTCCAACTGACACAGGCAGTATTTATAGTAAACAATTGGTGGGGTATCTATGGAAATCCAAAAATTCGCGCTCTCTCCCCCACAGGACCTATAAATAAAGGGGAATCTGAAAGTGTAGCTCAAAGGGTGAAATTCCCACTCCAAACCTATGTTGGTCAACCTGATATTGGTGTAGTCCCAATGGTCCCACACAAGCCTAGAGGACTTTATGCGTGGGAGACAGTAGAGAGGAGTGGGAAATCTACCAAATCAGTGTGCAATGGATAATCCCAGGCTTTTAACACACGGCTTGGCTTCCCATACTGAGACCCAAACCTTCTGCTTTTATTACAGGAAAGGGGATGGTGAGAACACACATCGTTGTGGGACTTACATTGTGCAGCATAATCAACACAATGAGCCCATCAGACCCTTCTGATCTGGACAGAAATATGGTAGCATAACTGATAAAGGGGTTTGGAAAATTAATGAATCTCACCTCAGTCACAGCTTGTATGCCTACTGCCACTGGCAATCCTCTTTCACTTTTAGCCCAGGAAATAAATGTATCAGCAGCCCTTGAGGTTCTATGGAAAACCAGTTCAAATATAAGTTACGATATAGCCAGTGTTGGAGCTCCACACCAACGAAATTATACCTATATAGAATATAGTTGGGACAGACTAGATGCCAGTTCGATAGGGAATGAGAAATGTCGTTACGTATTCAAACCAACCGAAGAGGGCTCAGGGTAGGATATGAGTAGTACTATACCCTGTGTCCCATCCCACTAACTTACGCTATTCCAAATGGAGCATAGAGGACCATTCTTTAAAGTACACCCAACCCCTGAATGCTAGCTGGTGTATTAGACACCCAGCTAGCTTAGGCAATGACTGCCCATCTACGTGTAATGAACAGGATGGCTTTTCTCCTCTCAACTCTACATGGGCATCGACTAGGGAAGGTCCTAGTTGGATAGGAGGTAATGAAAGAACACCCTCACCTATAGTGTCACCCCTTTGGTCATGCCAAACAGAAATCTGATGTAACAATATAGATGAAGCTCCTCTATTATGGCTAATTAAGCCCATTCAAAAGGCTATAATACAAGGATGCCTGTGTAGTAATAAGAGTTACAGTCAGCTGCATCATCTGAATTGTAATAAGGGTGATGGAAACCTTTGTCCCCCAGTTACTACCAAAATCTAAATCATGCAAGACCTCCTCTGTTAGCGCCTCCCCCCCCAACCTTCTATGGGCCTGCTCAGGTGGAACACTTTATTCTCATCTCTATCCGTCCATACCAGATTTGGCCTGCACATTAGGTACTGTAACCCTGTGCCCCACTTACATAAATGGTCCTCCTCCTCATCAATGGTGGGGTCAAGTTCCTCGAGAGCAACACCAAGGATGGCCAGATAGTCCCAAACAGATAGGTTGGTGGTTAGAAGGGCTATTTGGATTTGGGATTGCACCGGCCCATGACTGGCAAGCCATCTTAGGCTACCAACTTGGCGTGCTTGCCAATTCCACCGCAGACACCGTGGGGCTGCTCAATAAACAACTACAGATCATCGCTACCATGAGTCTTCAAAACAGAGCGGCACTAGATCTACTTTTGTTGGAAAAGGCAGGTGTTTGTGGCATACTAAATTTATCGCCAGCTGAATGTTGTGTTCATATACCAAATGTTTCTGTTCCCTTCAATCAACAACTTAGGAGAATTAGAAAGGTAGCAATTGACTCACGAGCCATTGTCACTGGCTTAGGTAACAGCCAGCTAGGGCAAGTGTTCAACCAATTTGGGATTTCACTAACAGGATGCATTACTAGTTTGTTGCACACCCTAATCACTATAATTGTTGTAATACTAGTTGTATATGTCTTATAAATAAGTTGTGTGAAAAGAACTGTGTTAAAATCTGTTTCAGTTGTTAAATACAAGTTATTAAATGTGATATGCAATGTGCCTTGGAAACCCATAGACATCCCTGAGGAGGAGGACTTGCAGCAATAGCAAACCACCACCCAACAGTCACACTCCCTTTTAACCCCGAAGGCAAGAGGTGACTGTGCCACCACTTCAGGGACACCAGTCGGATTGTGAGTGTGGTCATGGGGTGGAGTGTGGCAGGTACAGCCACCCAGACACCACCAGAAACTCGATGAGGCACAGCACTCCCTAGTGCCTGCCGCCATGTGCACACCACACCCCACAGGCCACACTCCTTCAGTTGATGGAAATGGCTCTTGGCCAATGAGGCACCTCAGCCAGAAAAAGTTTCTAGTGAGTCACCGTGTGTGCGCACGAAACCTGATCTGACTTGGGTATAAATGGAGTCCTGCCAGAGGGCATCTTCAGTCCTCCTTGGAGCAGCAGGTTTGTGGTGTGAGGTTCTCCCTGTGGCAAGAGATACCTACCACAGGTACTCCTCGAGGTTGAGTGCCCTCGCTTTAACTGATGAGTGAACACACTACAGGTCCTCCCTTTCCCCCACTCTTAAACCCTAAAAGCTTTTAGGTCACCCTTGTAGTATTGCTGTTGTTCCATAGCTAAGCATGAGCTAGCTCCAGTGGCATCCGAACTTAAGAACTGTATGGACATCTGTTCTTTGCAATAAACTGTAGTAAGTTTGGTTTCATCTCTGGTGGTTGCTGGTTTTGTTCTGTGACACCAAGTTTGCTAAACACTCCACATCTAAATAGCAACCCTTTCTGAAAGTATCAGAAAAGAGTATGAAAATGACAGAACGTAAAAATACCTAAAAAAGTCACACAACCCCAACTGCAGAACTGTCTTTTTAATCAGAATTAGTTATGTTTAATGCCTCTAAAAAACTTCCAAGTTGGGAAACCTTGTCCTTCATTATATGCTGTTTAGAAACACCTCACTATAGTCTTAGATCTCAAAAGGAAATGTGTAGAAATAAAATGTCAATAATCATCTGGCTTTGGAGTCCTCTGAGAGGTTACAGTCCTCCACAGTTAAACCGAATAAACAATACTTGAATAACTTACTCTTAGAAATGTCACAAGGTTACTTTTCAAGCTGGGATTAAGTACTTACCACTTTCTGTTCCTCTGCATTCAAAACTGTATTTTAAAAGCAGTCTTTAAAAAAAAGCAAGTCAAGGAATCAAAATTCTATTAAATCACATTTTTCACTTCCTGAGACATTGTTTTGACAAGCTTCTCTATATCATTTCATTAGCAATTTTTAAAGAAAGGAATGTCACATTAAGTAACAGGACTATATATTCAGACTGCCTGTGCACTATTTGCTGCTATTCTAATTACTTTAGATGGTAGAAAGTATCACATTGATGTAAAAGTGTTTCCTGAGTTTAAGATTCAGTTCACTTAGCTTCAGACATATAATATACAGTTTTATATGTGAACGAGGCATCCTAACTTCCCTTTATAGTCCTTGGACAGAAACAGGGACTCTCAAGGCAAGTTTCATCAGCCTCATTTTAAATACATACCTAGGAAGATTAATTTGGCCTAGAAATGCTTGTCTCTTCTTGTGGATTGTCAAGGGACAGAAAGTCAGAAGTGTCAGCTGTAGACAATTGCTATGTAGACCTTTATGGTCTTGAGACTTTGATTAACTTCATTTGACCTAGAATAATAGAAAAGAAGCATTATTTTTAACCAGATTTTGAGAAATCTGTTGCATACAAAATTACATCTTGGTATTGATGTTAACTATAGTTTTAAAGGTATAGGAACCTTAAACACACATGTACCAAATACATTTTTATGCAATAAAATATATTGCAATAATGTGTATTATAAAGTTGATATAATGTAAGTGAAAAAATTGTACATAGCTTGTCTCTATTCTTCCTTACTTCCTGTATATCATTTATCCTGGGTTCAAAAAGACAGTGGAAAAATCACAGAATTAACAGCGAGCCTATTATCACTACAATCTTTTTTTTCCTCCTTTGTCTTTTCTTGGTCTTCCTAAATTATAAAATTTCTATTACCAGAAGCTTCCTTCATTGAGGGCTAAACCAACTGAAATTACTTCCCATTTGTTGCGTATCAAGAACACAAAAATGTGAAATTACTATGAAATGGCTGCTATACTATGTACCAGCTGCTAGACAGTAACTTGTTGAAATGTCTAGACCACAACTTGGCACCCAGAACTTACTGCTACAGAAAAGACATTTAATGAAATAAAAATAATGCAATTGAATCTGACTTGACTGAAATAAAAAAATGCTCACACAATTGGTTCCAAAGAACTACAAAATAGTTTTAAAATCTATGCTTGGCCTTGTGTAACTTAAACAGCTACAAAATTAATTTTTCATGTATTTCATTGCAAGGTATCATTCAGACACAAAGGATGATAAAATCCTGAGAAAAATCCTGCGTACCAACAGGCAATCTGTCTTTACTGAAGCTAAAAGTACAGGGGTTATATGTACAAAATGAAAGAGAACAGAGGGAGTTGTAACAGGGAACTGCTTAATAAGGAAATAATGCATTATCAATTGACCAGTGATTCCTTTAGGCATTTTTTCAAATACAGTTAAGTAAAATCCTCTTCTTGATTCAAAAATTTCACCTTAGGCCACTTTGTTACTGTGTTACACCAGCTATGCACACTATACCTTACATATGCACATACCAAACATACACTAACTGGCTTTCCAGACAGTGAGGAGGATGCAGAATTATAAGATTGAGTACACACTAAAAGTGGTAGAAGATACCTCCAAATCCACCATTTGTACAACACCACATGTCAAGTTTTATAACTCTGAAAAATAACCTCCTAGACCCAAAAATAACCTGAAAAGATGCAGCAGGCAGAAACAGAAATGTTCGCAGATTTGGCTCCATGTGGCAGTAACAGATGACTAGCCATGTGGCTTGGGAGTGCTCTTAAAAAAAAAAAAAAAAAAAAAGTAACATTGACTTCCCAAAGCTTAAGGAAAGGAGAGCAATGTTGTGAATCTTTTCAGAAAGCACACTGTAAATTTGCAAATATGGTTACTCTCCATGCACTGATAAAGAATTCAACACCTCAAAAGAATGCAAGCCTTTTTTCCCAAGGTTTGAAGAAATGTAAGGAGAACACACAAAAAATCTTTATCAGCATGTCAGTTGATGCTTTGATCTGTGAATTTTTTCCAGCAGAAAACACTGTGGGAAAAAAACCTTTACACTCTATAACAAGAACCATCAAAGCAGCTTAATCTTAAATGGTTGAAACTGGCTGCTTGTTAGAACAAAGATGCTAAATGGCAATCAAGACCTAAATACAATATTTCATAGAATCATAGCATGGTTTGGGTTGGAAGGGACCTCAAAGATCATCTAGTTCCAACCCCCCTGCTGTGGGCAGGGACACCCTCCACTAGACCAGGTTGCCCAAAGCCCCATCCAACCTGGCCTTGAACACTTCCAGGGATGGGGCCTCCACAACCTCTCTGGGCAGCCTGTTCCAGTGCCTCACCACTCTAACAGTAAAGAATTTCTTTCTAACAAAATTTCTATTTTTACACAAATAAACTATTATTTAAAGAAATTTAAAAGCATATTAAAAACTTAATTTCCAGATGTGGTAATAATTAAAGGCCATATAAAAATTTCCAATATCCCACTAATTCTGAATGCAATCCCTCTGATTTCAGTATGTCTCTAACAGTCATTTTGTAAAATGATCAATGAAATGTGTCGAACCACACTGGAAAACAGGATGAGAATGCAGAACGCCTTTTCATTACAGCGTATTAACAGAAACATTAGTTTGGCTTAGATTTATCTTTATCAGGCAAGATGAAATTGCATTAAACTACTTTTGCTGAAGTGAGTAAGAAGAACAATCTGTGAATGAAGAATGTATATGAATATTTAATATCATGGCCACTGAGTTACTGAATCCCAGCCAAGAGAATTATTGGATGTAATGGGAACACTTGCTAACTAAGCCAGGACTCTGTTTCCTAAATGTTGCATGTACAATAAATAGGAAATGAGGATTGCTGCAACAGCCAAAGATAAAGGATAGATAGAGAAATGAGAATATAATTAATATTGTATCAATTTTCCATATATGGAAATTAATCCAAGTGGCTTGCTGAAAAGCCTATGAAGGCTATGACAAAGTTCAGAGTTGAGTCCAGAACTCATGAGTTCACAGACCCACCCTCCTTCTCTATTTCCTAAAGGTGATGATTGTATAGATTTGACCTTCAGAGTTTCTTTTTTTTTTTTTTGCAGTAACCATATATAAGAAGTCCTAAAATCCACACAGACTGACAGCTTTCAAGCATCCTCTGATACTTTAGGTAATCAGTTATCCTGCTAAATAGTTCCATTGATGTAAGTACACGGTTTTGTCAAGAAGCAGGAAATGCTTCAGGAAAATTGCTGAAATGTAGGTGTGGCTGACCCCATCTCACTGGTCTATACATTATGTAGGAAAAGGAATTTTTTGGGTGGGAGAAGTGAAACTAAGAAAATCTTGGACAAAGACTCAAAACATATTTACACTACTGAGTTCTATCTGCCTGTTGAAGAAAATTTCCAGAAGAGTGCCACTTTTTCAGTCAATAAAATCTAGGCTGGATATAAAGATCATTAGAATTGGCCTTTAAAGATCATTATGGCCTTGAGAGAAGTAGGTAATGCAGGAGGTTCTTTATAATACTATGGATCGAGGGGGGGAAAGGTATTTTTAGTCAGCAATTTTATATTTGCTTTTTCAATTTAAACTACTGGGAATGTGGAGAGCTGAAAATATTGCTTTAATATCTCCCCAGCTGTGGTCTTTTTCTGATAAGATGGAAAATACTAATATCACCTTATATGTATGCAGCTGCCTTTGTCCCAGAGGATACTAGGACATCGACAGGCTATTCATAAAGAAAAGTATATTCACTCAATCATAGATCACAGCAATCAGATATTAGTCAGGAATATAAAACCAGTTAGCGCAAGAGAGTAAACAAGGACATTTTGGACACTGATCTCAAGCAAAACCCTGTGCTTACAGCATATGATTAGACAACCCTTAAAGTCAGTAACTTAATTATTCTACAGTTCAATTTGAAAAGTGGCACCAGAAAGGGAACAAAAGTGCGGCCCTTCCTGAGATGGTAGAGGATGCAGAATATAGCATTTCTAGACAAAGGTAATTTTTTATCTGAATGTTCCTAAACAAAAACATGCAAGATAGCTGTGAAGGATTGATATGGCAGATTTTAAAGAGATGGAGAATTGTTTTAAGGCAGAAGACTATTCAAGATTGTGAAAGGATCACTATAGAACAATTCCACGGTGGCTCTCATGTTACTAAATAACCATGTTATTCAGTTATTTAGAAAACAATTAAGTTCTTACTGAACCAAGATCTTCTCTGCAGACCTGTGCCCACAGTACATATGGTTTTAATGGAAGGCTATGAGAGTAGCTAATTAAGTTCTGGAAATAAAGCAATATTCACCATTCAAACCTTCTCCTTCATACCTGTTGCAAAAGTTTGAAAGGAGGATTGATTCTTTGTTTCATATTTGTTCAGTCCCCTGTTGTAGCTGACCCGTAATCCTTTCCTGCTTCATGAAAGGCAGTGTGCTTGCATGCACGATGAACTCAACAATTACGTAACACAGGAACATCATAAAATTGGACCAAAAAGCATAAACTTTGTATTATGGATACAACCTGTCTTGTGGATGCTCCTTCACCCAGCACTAGTGTGTGCATAGCTAATAACTAGCATTCCAAACAGCCCTGAATATACAAAGGTGATTTTGGTCCGTACTGTCAGAATCTCATTCCTCCTCACTTTACAGCAAACTACTGTTATCCCAACTCCCCTCGCACGTGTGCTCTGTATCTACCCTGTCTGCACCAGCACTGCTCCCATTCCCCTTACTCTTTCATCTACCTGGTCCTTCCTCAGCCTTTCTCAGCTCTTCTCTTAAACCTGGTGTTTTTCACACACCACGCTGATGTCTGTGAGGGCTGCTACAGGACCATCTTCTTTCTCAAGTCTTGTGTTTCAGAGAGGAAGAAGGAAGCAGACAATAAATCCCTTTGCTCAAAGGCCAGACACAGAAATAAAACCAGGGCTGACTTCTTTCTCACTTTGTCACCATTTTACAGTAAGACTATCAGCTTCTAAAGCGTGCACACAGAAGAAAAACAGATCTAATTGCTGTTTCCTAGGAAGGACAATGGAAAAGGTGACTAATCAGAGGTTGAACTTCTTGAAATTCAACAGTGATGCTCCTTCTCATGCTATTGAAAAACTGGCTCAAACCTTGACTATTTATTCATGAGAAAAACATAAAATTTGACAATGTCCAGGTAAAATCAGCCTTTGATATCAGTAGCATCAGAAATCCATTCCCTGGATATACACTGTCTTTGCTGTTATCTTCATTGCTTTGCCCTGCGACCTGGTCAAGGATGGGTTGGAACCAGCAAGTGCCAGAAGGCAGGTTTGAATGTACCAGTGAGGAAAATCACAGCCCCAGCCCAAGAGGGCTTGGCCAAGTGCGGCCAGAGCAAGAGCAGCTGCTTTAAGAACTCTTAATGCCCCAGAAATCTCCAGCAGCAACTTGGCCAAGAAACCCCAAAGCTATTAAAGGGCAGGGACCAGAGTCAGCCGTAGTATTTGTCTTGCTGCACCTACTGACTTGGGAGATCAGATGCTTCAGAAGCTATGCCTCTCCAAGAATATTTTGCCCTGGCCAGTCAATCGCCCAGTACTGGTGTAAGATTCAGAGTGCACGTTTGTGTTGGTGTATGTTTCCATACATGCGTGTGTCTGTGTGTTTCCCCATGGATCCTGCACATTTTTCTCCTCTAACTTGATCAGCTACTCTCAATAAAAACTAAATTGACTGTGGCTTATATCTGACCAGTTACTCTTTCAGCTAACAGCACAATGTTTACAATATACTAATTAATGATGCCTGAGATAACGTTGTAATGTGGTCTTACGAGGTGGTGGTGTCCAGGTTGGGAGGGAAAGTCAAGGATTAAGTGTCCACCCTTAGAAGTTATCTGGTTCCTCTGCTGAAGAGTAGGAGAGCACTCCAACCCTCACTTTCAGCTTTTACAAACTGTAGAGTAGTTCTGTTAGCTCAAATTCAATAGGCTAGCCTTGCTTGCTTTTGCTTTTTCCAGCAAGGTGAAGCAAAGTCTCCATTGCTGCTGTTATGTATCTGAATGCAGTTGGCTCTGCAAGGACCGTTCATACTAACCCAAGTTTCATCACTGTGAACTGACAACTGTTAAGCAGAACTTGCTGTTCAAGTAGATGTAGTATTTGCTCAGCCTAAACTCAGCCTTGAGTATGTAAACGATCAAGAGCCTGCAGAAGGCAAAGTAAGTAAGCAAATATTGCGTTGGTGTTATTTGCACTCTAAATAGAATGACAACTTTCAAGGTCAGAAGGTTGAGTTTAGATGTCAGACTGCTGGAAAGCACTGCTTTCTGTTTCTAGGGAAAAACAAGAGAGTGACATAGCCAGTAGTGTATCTGCCTGCCTCTGAGCCCCTAACCTGACTCACCAAATATCCCTTTAAATCCAAGTCAAATTGGGGCTTAACTTTACAAGACAAGCCAAATAGCTCAGGCCTCATAATAAACTTCAGTAGAAGGCAACATAGCAATACATTTAAATTGCTCTAGCACTGTAGCCTGATACTAATTCTAAAAATAAAGACATTCAGATCATTAGAAAACTAAATGGTAAACTCAAACATAAGCAAAATAAAATTAGTTAGGGCAGAGTATGTGATCATCCAAGCATAACCTGAAAAATACCATCTTAATATAACCAATATAGTGTTGCATTCTGTATGAACATATTCTTATGCAAGTGAGTAATGTGAACTTCCATGTCATCTCAATTGCTAACTCTGAAACCCTGAATGACAACTTAAATGTCAGCATTGTTAATTATTTTTCTACAAGTTATTTCAACAGAATATTCACTTAATGTGCTTGAGTCAAAATAGTAGGCTCGCTCTTAAATCTGCAAGATTACAAAAGTTCCAATTATCCACCCTTCAGCTGACAAACTCAAATGTGACCAAAAGTAGCTTCTACAATCCTTATCACATTTTGTGCCACTGAAAACTATAATTGTAGAGATATGTCGTGGTTTTACCCCAGCCGGCAGCTGAGCACCACGCAGCCGCTTGTTCACTTCCCCCGCCCCTGCCAGTGGGATGGGGAGGAGAATGGGAAGGAAAAAGACAAGACCTGGTGGGTTGGTATAAGGACAGTTTACTAGGATTGCAAAGGGAGAGGGGAAGACAAGACAAAACAAAACAAAACAGTACTTAACAGAGTATACGAAACTGGTGATACAGAATGCAGTTTCTCACCCGAGGACCGTACAACTCAGACCGCACGCTCAGACCTGCCCCGAAACCGGACTGTCCCCCAGCCACGCGTCCTGAAGCTGCTGCTGCCCCTCCCCGGCTCGCCCCCTTTTATGCTGAGCATGATGTCACATGGTATGGAATACCCCCTTTGGCTCGTTTGGGTCACCTGTACTGTCTATGTCCCCTCCCAACTCCTTGTGCACCCCCAGCCGTCCCGCTGGCAGGGCAGTGCGAGGAGCAGAAAAGGCCTTGGCCCCATGTAAACACTGCTCAACAACAGGTCCATAGAACAAAAACATCTCTATATTATCAATGCTGTCTCCAGCACAAATCCAAAACATATCCCCACACTAGCTACTACGAAGAAAAATCAATCCTCTCAGCTGAAACCAGGACAGATATCATAAAATAAATTTAAAATGAAACAAAATACGCAATTTGTTTGCTGTAATCCCTTCAGACAATACAAACTCATATTTATGCTTTAGAGAGCTTATATTTTTCTATAATTTGCCTATTTTAACTAGAATAATTCTTAATAAATCCTTACATCAGTGTGGCAAAATATAGCAACTGAAGCAACTATGGTACTGTACACAGCAACAGATGAAATGCACAATACAAAGTTTTCTTTTCTCTTTTTTTTAATTGCAGACAAGATCACAGACAAGATACCATTTCATATTTGTAAGTAAAACAAGTTAACCAAGAAATATTCTTGTCTATAGAGCACTATAAGCCATCCCCATGCTGCTAAACCATAAAGTATTATGTTTATGCTGCAGTAGCAATAGCTACAAAGGAAAGACTTTGCCATGCTAAAAGATACTGCAGTAATGCTAAACATTATTATGAGTTTCCAGAAAAATATAAGCAAAAAGCTTTACAAAAGAGATTTTTCTTTTGTGCATATATTATCTAGCATTAGATACATGAGATTCAACAAGGCTCAGTGCCAGATCCTGCACTTGGGTCACAACAACCCCATGCAATGCTACAGGCTTGGGGAAGAGTGGCTGGAAAGCTAGATATTAGGAAAAATTTATTCACCAAAAGGGTTGTCAATTATTGGAACAGGCTGCCCAGGGAAGTAGTCGAGTCACTATCCATGGAGGTATTTAAAAGGCGTGTAGATGTGGTGCTTAGGGACATGGTTTAGTGGTGGACTTGGCACTGCTAGGTTAAAGGTTGGACTCGATGATTTTAAGGGTCTTTTCCAACCTAAATGATTCTATGCACTTGCAGCCCAGAGAGCCAACCATATCCTGGGCTGCATCAAAAACCAGCATGACCAGGAGGTTGAGGGAGGTGATCCTCCCCCTCTACTCCACTCTCATGAGACCGCACCTGGAGTACTGCATCCAGCTCTGGGGTCCCCAACATAAGAAGGACATGGAGCTGTTGGAGTGAGTCCAGAGAAGGGCCATGAAGACGATCAGAGGGCTGGAGCGCCTCTGCTATGGAGACAGGCGGAGAGAGTTGGGGTTCTTCAACCTGGAGAAGAAAAGTATCTGGGAGACCTTATAGCAGCCTCCCAGTACCTGAAGGGGCCTACAGGAAAGCTGGAGAGGGACTTTTTACAAGGGCATGTAGTGATAGGACAAGGGGTAATGGCCTTAAGCTGAAGCAGGGTAGATTTACACTAGATATTAGGGAAACAATTCTTCACTGTGAGGGTGGTGAGGCACTGGAACAGGTTGCCCAGAGAGGTTGTGGATGCCCCATCCCTGGAAGTGCTCAAGGCCAGGTTGGATGGGGCTTTGGGCAATGTGGTCTAGTGGAGGGTGTCCCTGCCCACAGCAGGGGGGTTGGAACTAGATGATCTTTAAGGTCCCTTCCAACCCAAACCATGCTATGATTCTATGACTTTTTTGTCATCATTAGTGAATGACACAGAAAGATTAACTTGGAATTGTTACAGCAACAGGCCTAATGGGACCTTTATCCCCTTTCTGCATTCTCTCAGAGCACTACGTTTTATTTTCAGGTTTCCCATTACAGGATAAATTCTTTCAATTCTCCACTTTTAGACTAGGTCCCAGCCTACAATATGACTTATCAATCAGTTTATCTGGCAAATCCATCTAAATCCAAGCTCTTTCTGTTCTTCCCTTCAGTGATCTCATAAGCTGCTTAAGAAAAGAGTAGTTTTCAGTTTAAACTAGAAACAAAATATTTAGAAACAGCACTCTGCCTCTGTGTCTGTATTATGTCAGGATTTATCACCTCCTGCCAGTAAATTAGTTAGGCAACTTCAGAATCCTCAGGTAGATTTTATGCCTGTCTAATTTTCACAAATGGAAATCCCTCTTGCAAAGGTTCTTTTTTAAATGTCATTCTTCTCTTAATGCTTATGTCTTAGGGATTTTTTCCCATAGGTTTTACTGTCTCTCAGTGACTTCTGCATATTTGTTGATGGATGGCTTATACTGAGCTATTCCTTTTCTTTTCCGTCACTTCTAACAGAGCTTCTGTAAATTAAGTTGGTATGTTCATAAGCATCCAAACTAACACACAGAATGTAATTATTGAACTATTATAGAGCTGCTATGAATCCATCACATAAATATCACTAAACCCATGCGATTTCTGTGCTAAAGAAATGAGGTACATTGAGCCTACTGCAACAAAATATTCAATCAAATTTGTCATCTGAGATTGCAAGGTAAGGTGTGAATATACCCTGTAAATAAAAACTGTATTTAAAGTTAAATACACAAATGCACTTAGCTTTTACCTACCATTACATATTACACTATAAAAATAACACGTCTTGAAGAATTCAAGTGAAAAATATCTAGGAAGGATAACCAGTAGGTATATAATCATTTATCACTCACATTACAACTCAATTATGCTACTCTCTTAACACCGCCTCTTTTATTCTGCTCTGAAAATATGCTATATTGAATTGTAAATTATTGATTTATTATTAGAAATGTCCAAATTCTCAGAATGATTATTAGACTAAAAGCATTTTGCTTTACTTAGGACTTCTTTAAAATGTCATACTACAATTTGATGGTGGAGTAGATTTGTTAACTTACTTACTGTTTCCTTTCAGCAGTCTGTTAAAATAGCTATATGTGCTTCACAAATATTATCGACAAGAGCTCAACAACTTCATGTAAAGCCCGCACCAGTGACAAAAGACATCTTGTACAATGAGACTCACTTTCCATGGTTCTCTCCAAAATAGGAAAGTGTGTGGCATATGCTCTGTTGGTGGCTGGATACCTGTCAATAATGTGTTGCAATGTGACATGAAAGACAAAAAGCAGAAAATAAATTCAGTCGTGGATACTGAAAGATCAACATTTCTCTTTACACTACTTCTTCCAGTTTTTCTACTGGACCTGTTAATCCCTCCTTGGTGCGGGCATCCCAGGACCAGGCTGAGCAAGGAGTATGCTATTGAAGGTATAGGAAGAACATTATACCCCTTGGATCATTACTTGCCTTTCCCTGTACTCTGTTGTTACGAGGTAGTTGTGACAGTGGGTATCTTCCTAGCTAATTCCCCTTGGTTTTATATAAATATCAGTGTTGTACCCTGTCTTGTTTGACATTTGAACATACCCTGTTGTGTCCCTGCCCTGATCTACCGCCTTTTTTTCTGCAGAAGTATGCTTATAGCTTTCCATTAATTTTAATCTATAAATCAATTTGAAAGTCATTTCCTTTTTTTTTTTTTACTGGCTATCGTAATTTGTAAAGCATGTGTAAAGCATGTTCTTTGAAGTCAACAAGTTTGGGGTCTCGTAAGACAAGCTCTAGTCAAGAGATGATGTGGATGAGCAAAAGCAAATAGAAAATGTCAAATTTGAGATGGGTTTTTCTTTTAATATAGTGAATGAGATATTTAAAAGCACATCAAGGAGTTTGAAACACAGCTCTGGCTTATGGCAGTGGGAATTGTCCTTCTAAAAAGCACTGAAAATGTTGGTATATAATTTTAAAATTATTTTTCTGTATTTTTCTGTATTTTTTTAAGTTGTCCCCCTCCCCAATTCTATTTAGGCTTAACAGATGGAAGTTAAATTTCTGTATAACTGATTACCACTGAGAGATGATGACACAGGGAGGAAATTAAAATATATGCACTAGGAATATGGTTGAAAAGTTCACTTCATTTGCTCAAGATGAACAAATGGAAACATGCTGGTGGTTACATTAATTTCTAGTACATAATACTTTAAATCATCCTAAATTTAAGTATTTAAATCATCCTAAATTTCACAATTAAAAAAAATCTTAAAACAGTATTTCAGTTAGACAAAACTGTATTTCAAACATTTCAGGTATCAAACATCAAATGTTTCAGTGTGATTTCTTCCCATTAATTATATTACAGTAAGTAAATAATGAAGAAAAGTGTGCAGGAGCCTAATGAAGAAAATGTTTTCAGAGCTCCGAGTGCAACAACAGGTCCAACAACCTCCTCCCCTCTTCCCCAAGGGTCTGGTTGCCTGTCCTCAAGGCCAGCCATAACCTGGGGTCAAGACTGCTACAAGACAAAGCTGTGAGATGTTGTGTTGGGAGCCTGAGCCCTGAGCTCAGGAGCAGCGTTTTAACTCAGGGCCATGCCCTTGGGCCTTGTTTGAGAAATGCTGTAGTTGCGCCTGTGCTCAGCACAGCACCTCAGCGCTCCTAATTTTGTTGACTTGCCTTCCAGAGGCACCTCAGATCTGCCCAACCCTTGGCTGTGACGGACCCGGGTCACCGTCCCTGTCCCCGCTCTGCTCTTCTGGCTGGGTGCTGTGGGACTGTGCTGTGTAGGGAAGACATTACCCTCACCATTACCCTCAGCGCTGGGCTTGCCTGCCCTCACCCAGCAGCTGCTCCTCCTGCTGCTGCCTGACAAATAAAGATCTAAAGTGTTCCTGGGTCATTCCTGAAATGAAACGCAACCAGGAAAAAGTGTAAAGCAAAAATAAAAACTTTTTAGTAATCTTTAAGAAAACTACAAAGGGAAATTGTCAGTTATTTTCTAAAGTGTGTAAGCAAACTTTATCAGGAACTTTCCTGAAACTGCATATAATTTTATTTTCATCTTTCATTTAAAAAATATTTTTCATAATTCATAGCTTGAAACAGTATTTCCACTGACATGAAAATCCATGTGCCTCAGCACAGTAGGTAGGAAACAAATGCAATAGATTATTTCTCAGAATTTATATTAAAAATGTGGTTCACTTGGATAATTTAAGTAAACAGTCAAAGCAAAACAAACCAAAAGCTCAGCATTTAGTATGCATAAATAGACTAGCAGCTCCTGAAAATGCTCTGTGCAATTTCAGGACAATAAATAAAAAGTGAAATGTACTGTCCTGGTAGAAAAATTCCCATTCCACGGTGTTTGAAGAGATCTATAAACCCTAAGTTTGGAAGCACAATTTATTACTGTAGGAAGTCGACATAGCTGTGATTCTTAAAAGTGTTGTGTTGTTGAATAACACAGACTAAAGTCCACAAAAATGTAAAGAGAAGTTTCATCCAAATCTAGGTCATTTGCACAATAATCTGAAAAGCATTTGAAGACATTTTACAAAAGCATAGCCATGCATTCAGAAAGAAAATGGTAAAGTTCAGCCTTTTCATTATCTAGTAATAATAGCGTTTTAAAGGAAAAAACCCACAACAAACCGCCTTGCCTACTGATTTCTTAAGTTATGGTAAAGCAAAACTAAATGTTCTTTACCCCGGGTGATAGTGCCTGAGGTGAAACGCACTCCACCTTCCTCCCAATCGATGGGCGGTTACCGGAGGCTCCAGGGCCCCGCCACAGACACGGCTGCCACCGGGACGCCCGCCCCGATCCCTCTTGCGCCACGGGAGCTCCGCGGCGGCCCCGCGGGGCCTCTTCGCACCCTCCTTCCCTTCGCTGAAAGCAGCGGCAGCCCCGTCACGCCCGAGCCCGCCAGGCTCTGCCCCAGCCCTGCCGCACTCGCCTCAGCTCTAGGGCAGCTCCCCACCGCCCCCTCCAGCACCCAGTCGGAGCCGGTGTCCGCTCCTCGGGCCACCGCCCCAGCCTCGCCCCTTGCCTCAGCGCCCGCCTCACCCCGCGGCCCCCGGCGGCCCAGCCAGCCGCCCGCCTTCCCGCCTCGCCCTGCCGCCCTTCGCGTTACCCCGGCGACGGGAGAAGCCGCCCGGCGCTGTCCGCAAACGGCCGCTGGGCGCGGCAGGCGAGGACAGCGACGGGCGGGAGCTGGGGCGGGATGGGGGAGCGGGGGTGATCGGACTGCGGAGTTCCTGCCGCCGCCACAGCGACTGCGGGTGCGAAGGAGAGACTGGGGGAGCGCGGTAGGTAACAGTCGGGGAGGGGGTGGCCGCGGCACCGCCGCCCTCGCCGCCTGGCGCGCCGCGGGGGCCCGCGTGCCGCCGTGGGTGCCCCGGTCTCCTCAGGTGCCGGGCACAGCCAAGGATGCCGCTGTGGCAGTGTCATCTCAGGTGCTGGTCCCTGTGGAGCCAGAGCCCCTGTGGCAGTGTCACCTCAGGTGCTGGTCTCCTATGGAGTCAAGGGTGGTGGTCCAGTGGCTGTGTCACCTCAGGTGCCAGTCCCCTGTGGGACCAGTGCCTCTGTGGCAGTGTCACCTCAGGTGCCTGGTCCCTGTGGAGCCAAGGCTGCAGTGCCATGTGACAGTGTCCACACCTCTGTATGTACTGGTACCCAGGCCCTGGAGAACCCCACTGCTCCCCCCCCATGAGGAATTTGGGCTGTTTCATGCCACCCTGTCACTCATACTGTGGCTGGTTCCTCTTCTTGTCTGCAGCCAGGCTTTGCCCCATATCCTTTTGTCCTGCTGGACCTGCACAACCAGACTGGTCCCGGCAAGTGTGTTGTTCTGATCTTTCTGGCGAGGTGCTTGAGGGCTGTGTGTCTCAGCGCCGCATCTGCTAAGCAAGAGAGCAAATAGTCAGTGGGGGTCCAAAATTGTGTTTGAGAGCAATTATAGCCTGCGTATAGGTTAATTAGGGTGTGTGAAGGTATGAGAAATGATTGATGAATGCAGCGATGAATCTATGACAAATTTAGGTTTGCAAATCATTGACATCACGCAACAGGGAATGATCCCAAATGAGCTGTTCCTCACGGAAATCCAGGGCTATCCTCAAGCTAGCACCACCTCTAGTAATCAGTAATCTCAGTGCTATACCAAGTGCGAGAGCCACTGAGTTACTCCAGAAGCGTTCGTCTTGGCCATCCCAGTCTGTAATTAGAGCGACATTCCCCTGTGATGGGAGAATTACAGAAATTGAAGGGAAAGCATAGAACTATGCAGTGTGCATTACTTGGCTGTGTAAATGTACACATTTAAGAATCTGAATTACTTGATATTTGTTGTTTCAACAGGTTAAAACAACAACCAGTAATATGGAGCAGGACTTAGAAGTGTTTCAGGAACAAGCTGTTGCTAAGTAAGTGATTACTTAATGTCTGGGAGTTGAATATATAATGGAATCGAATTATGTGGGTTTATTAAAAATGTGAAACAAAATGGTTTTTTAAAAGCAAATGTGATTCTTTTTCTATTTCTTCTGCTGCTTTCTATGCAAACTGGAGAGGTTACTGATAATTAAGACAACACATCTTATTGCTTTAGCTAATAACCTACTGACTGTTTCTGCTAGTTATTTAAATTTTTTAAATCTTCATATCTGAACAAAAGAGGGGAAAATGAAAGCTATATAGGGTTTTATTAAAATGTTAAATGTTATTTTAAACTGTTTTAAAAAATAGTTGAAGTTGCTAGGCTACGGCAGTATAAACTTACATATCGCAGCTCTTAAAACAGTCAAAAATCTTAAAAACAAGGCTATTAATTGCTAAAGCCTTAGTCTTATTTTGCACTGGTAATAACCACAATTGTTCTTACCCAGTATTAAGTGCACTTTTTATCACAACACAATCATCTTTTTTGACATAATCCAAGTTTAGTTCTTTTAATGTTAATCTAAAAAAAATGTTAGTACAGCACATCTTTCTAAAGAAGTGTAAACATGGGTGAGATTTGATGTAGGACCTCATCCCATCCAGCCTGTTCAAGGAACACAGCAATATAAAAAGTATTTCCCCATATAATGAGCTAAATAGAATATTTATTTATGAAAAATTTATAAGTAAACTTATTACCTATTTTACATATAAACCAATTCATCATCATTAGCAAGAAGCATTTCAAGGTAATATGATGCATATTAAGTATAAAAGTATTTCTTAAAATAATAGAAACACACCATTCTGGCCCAATAAAGTTTTAATAAGATTTGAAAGTGTGCTCTGCTGTACTGAAGAATAATGTGTGAGCTTTTCATAATAGAAAAAAAATGCTGCATTAAAATATTATATTCTGAACAATGTGGCTTTTTTTTTTTTTTTGCTTTGAGAGGCATTCTTTTTGTTAGTGATATGACTGGTAAATATGGTCATATAAAAACTGGAATTTAAAAATACCAAAATAGTGCTATTATTTGGACACTTCTTTAACAAATCAGAAGCTTATTTCAAGTTCAGATCCTGCCTGATCCTTGTTGTAATCGACATATGTGAAATTTCAGGCCATTGCAGATGAATCTAGAGAGTAATTTGTCGCATCATAAACCAGGTATTCTAGGTAGCTATTTATTTCCATTGACTATACAAAGAATCTGGAAGAGTAGTTTAGACCACACATCCAATGATAGGAGACATTCATTTCAGTCTATGCTGACAGTGTCCCAGAGATATTACAGATAGCTTTAAAATTTGGGAAGATGGCTGAATGATGCTGGTAGAAATCATGACAATTACATCCCAGCTGTGAGAACTCATAAATCACAAATTACCCATCCACAGATGTGTATGATTCTGTATGGCTGAAGATTGTTAAATATATTAGCAGTAGTTCATATAATGGAACTTTGGGGTAGAAGATTCTAATGGACTATTGCATCACAACCGGTTTATGTATTTCCTATTTTTAAAGCAAGTTTTAAGAAGAGAAGAAGAATTAATATTGGGTCTAGAAGCTCTGTTAAGGATCAAAATCTAATGAATGTACTATGTAAGATGGAAATCTGTGTTAACATTGTTCTGCATAGGTTTTACTTGTCTTTCCATAAATACAGTCATACATATTTTCCTATTTGTCAGCAAATCTGAGTAATAAGGGAAGAAGGCATGAAGTAGAGAGACAGTATGAACCAAACATTTCTTAAAATGTCAGTTTCTAAATTACAATGTTATTCTAAAGTGTATGGACAATAATATTCTTTTTATGTCTATTAGGAAACAATTAGAAAAATACAGATCTCTGCAGAACTCCAAAGCAAAAGGCAGATAAATAGAGCTAGAAAGCTGTAACTAGTGCAAAAATCATTTGTGATAAAGGCCTGGAGTTGGTAAAAGTTATTATCTGGATTTTGGGTTGTCTAAATTTGGAAACATCTAGATTTTACATGAAGACAAATAGTAATGACAGCAGAATATGAATCATCTCTATTTTCACCAGTATGGAAATAGAATAAAAGAAGACTAAAAGCTTGCCTACATCACTTTAAAAATGAGATATCTTTAAGTATTTTGAGCTGTTTCAAAGTAAATGCCACAAAAAAAAAAGCTGCCACTTGCTTAAGTACCAGTCATTACTTCCATATATGAAGAATCCATTTGATGTATGCATTCAGCAAAGTGGGAATGCTGAATGCATATGGGCAAAAAAACGTATCTGTACTTCATTTTATGGGAAAACTTGTTCTTTGTGTGTTTACCTGATGGCATATGAAACAAAAGATACCAGAATTTTCCGCATTCCACATCCAGTGATCAAAATAAATTCTCATGATTGTGATACCATATGATTCGCCATATTCTGAGGGGGATAGTTAGCACTCTCTTTAAAACACTGGAGGGACTAAAATAAAAGTTAGAGCAGCTAGTAGTACCTCTATGCTAGTAGGTGGGGATAACTGCCAAATACATCTCTATGCAGATCTGTTTGTAACACCACAGCCATGATACAGAGTAGTTCTGGTAGCAGAACAGCAGCAGTAATCTACAGCTTCAGGTACAGCTTTCCATTTTCAGCTGCAGGTGTACCTAGAGGATCTAGGTAAGGAAGTACACAGAGAAGGTGGAGGTAGACTGAGAAGCTGTTTCAGAAGGGATTTTTCCTTCAACAGCTCCCTTTTATATGTTACTGGTTCTAAGTTCAATAAACATGCAAGAAATGTTGGGAGAAAATTTTCTAGCTTTGTGTAGGATGATCTGAAAAAATAGCTGAACTTAAGAGGGAAAGATGTCAGCCATGGTGTATCTGAAAGGGTAACCTGATGATCCAGGCTAGAGGTTGCAATTGCACTTCCATAACAATGTTTAGATGATCCATGTGACACACAATAAAGTATGTACCTATTTCTGAAGGCTAAAATCAGATAGCTGTTATTGCTGGTGGTTCACCGAAGTGTTGTCACCTGACATTACATGAGGCTTGAAGGGCACAGGTCTTTATAGTAGTATCAAAGAAAAGGTAGTCCTGATGCAGTATTGCTTCATCTTCTGCTTTTAAAATCCCATTTTATATTCCACCCAGAAGGAATCAAAGTTTGCTGCATCATTAATGCTATTTTGAGATGAGTTTCAGGCACTTGGGGAGGGGCCATTTTTGTTTTGTGATATGTACATCACAGTTTTGGTTATCATTGGTTATTATCATTCCTTGACTCAAATTTTAAAATGGCTTTGCTAACAGTTTTAATATTAAAATGGCATTAAGATTTATGTGTGTATTTAAAAAGCCTTTCCAAGCTTAACATTGATAATGTTAAAGTTTCAAAATTGTAAAGAATTTTACTTTAAAAAAAAAGTTGAGTTGTAATTATGATGGTGTAAATCTAACAAATTCGCTCCAATGTCCTGAAATAGTTATCCAAACGAGGGATATGCACCATTTAAGCACCAAAAAAGATAGTCAGTAAACACATATCCATCCATCCATCCACTAGATGACCTTTAAAGGTCCCTTCCAACCCAAACTATTCTATGACTCTATGTTAAGGCACTCTTTTATTAGTGTAGAGCAGTCAGAAGTTGAGCATACAGGATATGAAATGCAGAGTGTGTGGGACCAGCACTTGACCCAGAGCATTACCTACAGACAGGGGACTTCAAGGCACTAGGAAGGCAGACATTTGGAGAGCTGGCTGAAAAGCTGGGATGTGAAAGATTGCCAGAAAAGAAAGGAAGCATTTTCACGCTTTCCTATGAAGGCAGGCTGAGAGAGTTGGGGTTCCTCAGCCTGGAGAAGAGAAGGCTCCGGGGAGACCTTATTGCAGCCTTCCAGTACCTAAAGGGGGCTTATAAGGAAGACGGGAACAAACTTTTTAGCAGGGCCTGATGTGATAGGACAAGGGGTAATGGTCTTAAACTAAAAGAAGGTAGACTCAGGCTAGATATTAGGAAGAAAACCTTTATTGTGAGGGCGGTGAGGCACCGGAACAGGCTGCCCAGAGAAGTTCTGGATGCCCCATCCCTGGAAGTGTTGAAGGCCAGGTTGGATGGGGCTTTGGGCAAGCTGGTCTAGTGGAGGGTGTCCCTGGCCATGGCAGGGGGGTTAGAACTAGACGATCTTTGAAGTCGCTTCCAACTCAAACCATTCTATGATTCTATGATTCATGCTAGTATTCACAGAAGATGGTAGTATCAACTACCAGGAATAAAAGCAGCTGCTTATATTAAGGCTTATTTTGCAAAGTCATTTACAGTAGAGGAGCATGTTAGCTTACTGTTCTTCAGGCAGCATGCTCAGCATTTGAAGGCTCACTGTCTATAGGGATATTGCCTCTGCATTCATGGCTCAGTTTGTGTTTGGATAAGTAGAGTTCTGCTAAAGTAGAGTTCCTGATTGCTTGGCACATTCTCGGTTGCGATGTCCCCCAAAAACTATGTCAGATTGTAATGTTCGTGACACAAAATGGCATTTTATGCTAATTTTGAAATCCTCTCCAACACTTCCTAGGATGGAGCGGTACAGGCATACTGCTGTGCTTTTTATCATTAACCCTTTTGTAGGTTGCTGCTACATTATTCAGATGCTGCACCATCTTTTGTCTCTGTGTGACTGTCTCTATGGCAGTTATTTAATAACATAATAGCTATGCTCATTTTAATAAACCATCTTGCCATAGAGATATTAGAATGGCTGCAAAATTATTAGTGATCATAAAGGCATTTTATGTGCACACAGAGGTGTGTACCATTAGCGGTCAAGATAATACATAGTTTTTAAATTTGTATAAATTAAAGAATCAATTAAAATATAACCAGTGGCTATCACTTTTACTTTTGGGGAAAATGTCAGTGAGATAAATAATATTATTAAAAGGAAAATGGAACATGTCATAATTCTAAACAATGTCACAGCATTCTTAGATTACTTATCAGAAAGCTAAATTTATTATCATGAAAAGTAATAGGTTACAATACATTTTTTGCATCAGTTTAGATATCAGGAGGGATAATTAACAAATTTATGAAAGAATACAATTGCTGGTTTTATCAACAGGAAATTCAATATAAGCTTCTAATGAAAACAAAAAAAAAGAAAAAAGAGACTTGAAAATTATGCAACAGTATGAGGAAATGGAAATTAAATGCAGATTAAACTTCAGCTGTACAATGAATAGTCACTCTGACAGATGAAAAATGCGAAGAGAAAGCAGGTGTACCACTAACAGTTTACTAACAGTATAACTGGTTGAGATAAGGGAGAGAGAGTTGACAGGCAACTGGACAGGAGATAAGGTTGCACATTTCAATACATTCCAATATGTTACAAAGATAAGATAAAAGTATGTCTTCTAAAGAAAGTAATAAAGCTGTATATTAGGGTAATTTATAAATATAATCTCTTATTTAGAAAAAAATAAAATAAAGCAATTAAAACTAGAACAGGAAACAGGAAATCTATTTAAAAAGCTCTATAAAAGAATTGGAAAAGAAGTAGAAAAGTTTATCAACAGTTAACTCATATGAGAACAGGACATTCAGTTAACAGATGCCACTAAGAAAATTGTGTGGAAAGTAAATGTTTAGAGACATTGAAATGAAAGAAATGCTACTCTCAAAAGTTTTAAAATTCAACACATTATTCTACTAGCTAAAAACAGTCAGTGAAAGTTTTTCCTTCACTTCAGAGAGATATATGCCCCTTTTGGTAATTAGTATAAAATATCTATATCCAACATTCTATGGCCTCTGAACACACTAAAAATGCTTAGAAGTTGTGGTATTTTTTAAAAAAATGAAGTTAATAAAAATAATTTTATTTCAATAAATGACATGAAGCAAGCATTACAGTAGTGAGTATGCTAAAGGCTTTTATCAAAAATACTGTCTTAAATAATTCTGATCTCGTATCTTAATTAAGTAAACTGAGATCAAGTTGAAGTGTTTAATGATTGACAAATAACAGATTTTTTTTCCTGATGTGTAATTAATCATAGTGAAAAAAACCAGTCTGAGTTTTTTTTCCATATGACTCCATGAAAATTAAGTTTTATAGAAAATTTATCATAGAATCAGAATGGTTTGGGCTGGAAGGGACCTTAAAGATCATCTAGTTCCAACACCCCTGCCATGGGCAGGGACACCCTCCACTAGACCACATTGCCCAAAGCCCCATCCAACCTGGCCTTCAGCACTTCCAGGGATGAGGCCTCCACCGCTTCTCTGGGCAGCCTGTTCCAGTGCCTCGCCACCTTCACAGTAAAGAATTTCTTTCTAACATCTAATCTAAATCGACCCTCCTTCAGCTTGAACCCATTACCCCTTGTCCTGTCACTACACTCCCTCATAAACAGTCCCTCACCATCTTTCCTGTAGGCCCCTTTAGGTACTGGAAGGCCACAATTAGGTGTCCCCAGAGCCTTCTCTTCTCCAGGCTGAACAACCTCAACTCTCTCAGCCTGTCTTCATAGGTTGAACTAGCAATTAAGAATTGTGGCTTGCTTTCAAGCCAGCTGTTTAATAACTTCCTCCAACAAACTCTGCTTCCCTCATTATGTATCCTTAGTGGGAAGTCCTGTGCCTATAAGCAACTTAATATTCATCTTCTCCCACTCTTGCCCATTGAGGTTTGGGCCTGGATACTTTCAACTCAACTTAATGCTTATTTGACAATTCTTCCCTGAAAGAGTGAGAGGATATCAAACAGCATTGAAGCTTGGCAAAAAGTCCAGAATATGCTTAATACTCTGATTTTGACTTCAAGCAAACTTAAGTCAGATGAAGTGAGATTCCACCTACATGTGAAGGCATCATTTAGCTTTCCATTTCTTTCTTTCTGGTGTTGAAAAGTGATTATTTACATCAGAGTTAAAATAAAATCCTAGCAATGCAAATAAAAAATTGTTTTCTCCCCTATTCTGTATTTGAAAAAATAACTCTCCTTTATATTATTAGAACTTCTCCATGTGAATCTGAACTTCAGGAATTAGTGCATCAAATTGACATCATGGTAAACAGAAAGAAAGTAGAATGGGAAAGGAAGATGAAAGCTTTAGAAGCAAAGATGGATATCCAGGATCAAGAATTAGCAAGTGCCCAAATCAAACTGGATCAAAAAGGTCAAGAGGTATTTAAGAATATCATGTTCTATAAAGAAAGTATTTATTCTGGGAGTTAGTTAATAGTATGCTCTAAATGCTCTATAAGGAGACCTGTTTGTTCTACCATGTAAAAATATCAAACACCCTTTAAAGGTCACTAATTATCCTCAGTGTTTTGTTTTAAAGTGTGCTTCTGTTCTGAAAAGTGATTGTAAAAATGTCATTGAAAGTCTCATATTTCTTCTATTTCCCTAAAGTCTAAATCAAATATTCTCAGTTTAGCTGTAAAAAGATAATTTGATGTTTTTTCTAAATGCCAACACTTCTAGTTTCATCAGAAATTTTAAATGGAAATGTACAGTTCAAAAAGTTTCACAAAATTATCTTTGTAATTCCTGTTTCTACCTGATTTTTATCATTTTACATGATATACTGTCTTTGATAACTTTATTATTAATAGTGAAGGTTTGAATTGTATTACTACTTACACTTGCTTATCAAACTGAAAGCCCCAGTGTACCTGATGTTGTCTGTACTTTACAGTCTTGTCTGCTGAATATTCATTCAGAAGCACCAGTAGATCCTAGCACAGCATTCAGCTCTAGTTCAGGACTTCTGAAGTTAGGTGTTTACACATGGGCACCCTTGTGTGAGCTAGGTGTCTAAACTGTCAGTGGGAGTTTTGAAAATAATTCTCTCTAATGAGCAATTAGGAACTTGCCCTTAGTCATTGCAGTCAGAGAAGCCAAGAGAATAATTCAGCTAGCCAATCCTTAAAGCATCAATTTATTTGCCTGTACAGAGATGTTACCTGAAATATTTTAGCATATTCCACCTAGCTTCCAGCTGCACCTCCAGAAAAACATAGGTGTCATGTATGCTCTTTGTCATATTTCTCAGATCTCTGTGAAACTCTCAGATAATTCAAGATAGCCCAAATGGCGCTGTACTTAAGGAGCTGAAATGAGTCTACAGTGTCTCCTGGTAATTTTACATAAGTAGTTGAAAGTCATTTATATGATTATATAAGCCATTCAAGCAAAAATTTCACAACGGGGCACAGCAGTTCATTCGTATAGTTGGGTCAGAAATGCTTTCATTAAATGGTCTTTCATGACAGACTCATACAATATTATTATTAAATCATAACATAAGCATACAATGAGATTTTTTACTATAAAATCCCTAACTTGATGTTGACACAATCTGTGTTTGTGGTATTCAGTTTTATTATTAAGTTACTGAATTAATATTTTTTTTAATATCTGTCTTTTAAGCAATGGTCTTCTTTTAAAGTTTCAAATGACTATTCCAAAAATGACATATTACAGAACACTTCAGAAAGGTAAATTTGAATGCTTATTCTAACTGTAGGTGGGACTACTTCGACAGAAACTAGAAGACTTACAGAAAACTAAATATGAAATGGCTCAGAATTATGAAACTCACCTTCAAGCACTGAAATCTCAAGTAAGAAAAATGTCAGTTTCATTATTTTATGATTGCAGTATACAGAGCTTATACATGCCTAATGATATAGATGTATCTTTATGGATTTGGGAAAGATGAATCATGTCATACAAATGAGGATGACTACAGCTTCCTACCAGGCCCTATTATCATTTCTGTACTGACATGTCCAAACTCTGGATGGATTTTGATGTGAGTGTGACACCTGTTATGAAGAGAGATACTCAGTTTCCTGACTTTGGACTAATAAACTAAAACCTTGGTGAATGAATAAAATAGATAATTAGATTCATGATAATAAGACTCATGCACATTAGGAATTTTAAGACTTAAACTGTTCCCATCATGTCATCACTATAATTTTTTCTGGTTTTAGTTTGCCTGATTTACAAGGATTATTAAAGTGGTCTGATAGCTTTCCATAAGGGAACATAGTATCAAAACTGGAGTAACCTCTATTATTGACATTGGCAATTTGTTTTGGCTTTATTTATTTCAGAGTGTGCTTGCAGCCCAGAAAGACAGTTGTATCCTGGGCTACATAAAAGGAAACATGGCCAGCAGGTCAGGGGAGGTGATTCTTCCCCTCTACTCTGCTCTCATGAGACCCCACCTGGAGTACTGCATCCAGCTCTGGGGTCCCCAGTACAAGACATGGAACTGTTGGAGCAGGTCCAGAGGAGGGCCATGAAGATGATCAGAGGCTGAGAGAGTTGGGGTTGTTCAGCCTGGAGAAGAGAAGGCTCTGAGAAGACCTTATTGTGGCCTTTCAGTACTTAAAGAGGACTTTTGACAAAGCTAGAGAGGGACTGTTTCCAAGGACATGTAGTGACAGGACAAGGGGTAATGACCTTAAGCTGAAGGAGGGAAGATTTAGATTTTACATAAGGAAGAATTTTTACTTTTTTATGAGGGTGGTGAGGCACTGGAACAGGTTTCCCAGAGAAGCTGTGGATGCCCCATTACTGGAAGTGTTCAAGGTCAGGTTGGATGGGGCTTTGGGCAACCTGGTCTAGTGAAAGATGTGGCAGGGAGGGTTGGAACAGATGATCTTTAAAGGTCCCTTCCAACCGAAACCATTGTATGGTTCTGATTCTATTTGGCTGTGTTTGTCCTGTGCCTGTATTTTTGTTTCTTCATTATTTTCCACTTCAATCACAAATCTAAATTCTTAGTGAACTTCAGTCTATCCTGTTTCTCAGATTTTAACAAGTTAACATATACAAATCTGCATTGCTTTTCCTGCTATCCTACTGCGTCCTTCAGTGGATTCTCCTACCAGAGATTTAGTGTTACAATTAAAAATTTCCAATCAGCACACTTATCATAGAATCATCTTGGATT
The DNA here is from genome assembly GCF_011004875.1 of Balearica regulorum gibbericeps. Classification (NCBI taxonomy): domain Eukaryota; kingdom Metazoa; phylum Chordata; class Aves; order Gruiformes; family Gruidae; genus Balearica; species Balearica regulorum. The sequence goes on along the minus strand of NC_046184.1, from coordinate 207,332,268 downwards.
GCATAGATTGGATATCATTATTTTCATTTTGAGGTGAGAACGCTGACTACTCAAATCCATCAAACCAATAAATGTATAACTTATTTTTAAGGTTACATTGTCTTTATTTTTTTCTTTTACATATGGAAATTGATTTGGCACAGAGTTCTGTGAGTGAGCAGAGAATGTTTTGATTGTTATGTAATTAACACTTTTAATCATTTGGGAAAGTAGCTAGGAACAAAACCTGTTTTATAATTTACACAAATTACAGAAAAAGAAACAACATCTAAGCATGATTATTGAGAAGCTAAACATCATACAATGAAAAATGGTGTGACTTTTTATGTATAAGTTGTAAGATACCTTTAGCAATGCAGAACTATCCCCCAAAATATAGGACATCTCTCTAATCCTTTTTCACATTTGCTGCAATATTTTTTACTTTTTTTTTTTTTTAATCACATGCTAAAAATGACTGGGTTTATGTTATATTTTGTTGATAAGAACTTCACTGAAATTGAATTTTCTGATATTGAAACTCCAGGTCATTTTTCATAAAGATTTTGATTTTGAAATTGTTAATTACCCTACAAGTCCTTTCCTTGGGCAAATACAATCTGTTTTTTCTTTGTGGGTTTTTTTTAAAGAATCTGACACTTCCTAACTTAGAAGCTTCTCTCTGTAAACCTGGTTATACTTCTTGCCAAGATTCTCCTTTTTAATTACCACTCAGACCATCTAATTTTCTTTGAGTTTTGTGATTGCTTCTCCTTTTATATTAATGCAAGAAGTTTGGATTTCTAGCTCTTAAGAATATACATCACTTTCCCAATCTATGCCTCCAAACATTTTCTTCTCTCTCAGTCATCTTATTTATTTTACCAAAGGTTCCAGCACTGATGCCATTTGCATTTTGTTTTCCGATTCCCATTCCTCTCCTTTCACCAAACCATTTTTCTTCATGAAATATCCATCCAGTACACATTGACCGAAGAAGTAAACTGTTAGGTGCCTAAGTTAGGAGGGCTGTCTAGATTTTCTGTGTGATAAACAGAAAGTTTACTTGTCAGAACAATTCCAAGCACCTGTGCTAGACAGTAAGACTATCCCACTCTGCTCCTCTACCTTTTACCAAGTCTCCTTATTGAGTTTCTTTCTTAAATTACAGTGCTGTGGTGTCTCAACAGAATGACTTTAATGTCCCCACTTCTCAGCTGCACAAACTCATATCTAAAATGTAGAGCTTCCCTAACAATATTAATCTTTGCCTTGTATCCTTTGTCTCCCTTCTTTTGGTGCCTATCCTCACTTGAAAGTTATACCTCCTTCTACACTGTACAATCTTAAGAGCTACAATTTAGTTTTGCACAAATGATGTGAGTGTTACTATTTACCAGTAGCGTTGCATCATTCTCTACAGCTGTATTCTTAAAATCCTTCCCAACTTTTGTTCCTCCTTAATCTTGGTAGAAATAGAAAGGATGACCTTTTCTTGCTCTAAGAATGCTAGGCTATTCAGAACAAATTTCTCTCTGAAATACTGCTTCTGTGATCCTCAGTGCTTTTTACCCTTGCTACCGATAAAAGCAGCTGTTTAATGAGCAACATTCCCACCAAATTGATTGTATGCCTGTCGAATGCAGTAAAACCTGTACTTTTCTTGTATTAGGGAAATAATTCCTGATACGTAACCTGAAACTCTTAGGCCACACTTATGCACTCATTCAAATGTACAACATTTTGTCATCATTAAATAGCAAAAACTTAAAAAGGGTTCATCTTCGTTACTTTCTTCCTTCATTTTTTTTTCTATATTAATGTTTAGTAGTTATTCTCATTTTGAAAATGACAGAAATCCCTCAGCAAATGAACAAGAATCCATTCTTGCTCTAAGCACTTTAGCAACTAATTGCCTCACTTAGACATTTAAAAGCTAGGTGGCTACGTCTGAGCTACCTCAGGATCCCTTTAGAATCAATGGAGGGAAATGGACACCCCTAGAATATAATTCATGTCACTTTATGATTAGAATTTAAGATAGCTGAAATGACTAAGCATTTGAAGGCAGCTTTTTCTAATGCAGTGTAGCTGAGGCTTGGTTGTCTAACTTTCAGAAATCTAAACTTATATGAATTTTACCCCTGAACTCACAAAAATGCGTCCTTTTTTTTTTCACTTGTACAACATGCAAACAGAACAACTTAGATCTTATTTTTAAAGCAAATATCTAGTGTTAAATGGAAAGATTCCTGGCTTTTAGTCTAGCTTCCAGTCATGATAACATCCAAACTATAGTCTATCTGAAATATCCTACTTTCATTAAATAAATCTAATATTCCAACTAAATTTTCTCATTTTGGCCATTCTGTTCCATTTTAGACTGATTTACTGAAGTGTTGGATCCTGTATTTCCAGGAAGCCTTTTTAGCATGAACAGTCTAATACCTGTCTTCATCTGAGTTTGCTCTTCCCAGGTAGTTCATGTATACCGTAATATATTCAAGAGCAAAACTCCTGTTATTTGAAAAACAATATCTTTGTTCCAAAGGTAATGAGTTCCATGTTGCTTGAGCCTGGATAATCTGACTAATTTTAAATATTTTATCTTAACTGTGTTCTCTGGCAAGGTCAACTTCAAATATAGGCAGCTTCTCTGCGGGACTTTTTATTTTGTTTTGAAGGTGATAGCTCTCTAAGTCCATGTTACAGGATTTCTATTCAGAAATTCCAAGTTGCTCAAATCTATCCCTGGACTTCCCCATTTCATGAAACTTTCTAATCTAGAACAATCTATCTTCTGGTCATCTTTACAATTCTTTTTTGCTGTTCCGTATTTTGAGTTCCCAAAATAATCTCAATTGTCTCTAGACATGATGATTTTTTAACTCCAGTTTCTGTTCTGTATCCTTTCTGGACTTCTTTGGCCATCTTTGTTACCTGCACAGACCTCAATTGCTCATTCCGGTTTGGTTCAATAGGATTCTATTCCATTTCCAATTACTTCCTTGGAAATAATTTCTTTTCCAGACAGTAGTTCACTTGAACAGTTAACAAAAATGTGAGATTTATGGATTTTGTTTGGTTAGACAAAGAACTTTATGTTAGAGTTATAATTTTTTTCAGTGAAGCCATAATTGTTACAGAGAATGTAAACCATCCTATATACCTGAATTTAAACAAAACAACAAGAGACATGATCAGTATTCATAGTTGTAAGCTTTTCTACTCAACATTCTTTGCAAAGTTCTTTCATTCGGCTTCCTCAAGACCATATTTTTAGTGTTTCCTTTGCCAATATCCTTGGGTTTCCTTTTTTTTTTTTTTTTTTTCCTCAAAACCAGATGTACATATCTCTACCAGACAGTGTCAGTTTGCTGTACCAAACCTGTTAATGGTGACTACCCCCTTTGCTTGTGTAGTCTAGCTAACTGTTGATCAGAATGGCCGTTTTTCTGGAGAGGCTCGTACCTTCTGAAGAGGCTGGTACTTCTACTGGTACCTTCCCTTCCAGGCCTGTGACTGCTTTGCCTCTAACTCCTAAGCCATGCTGTCATGGTAAGATCAATAGGTAAAACAGTATATAGTGTCTAATTCTCATAGACACTCTTTGGTACTTCATGATTCCAGAAGAATGCAATTATGACATACATAACATTTCAACAATTTTCTTGATAAAAAAGCAACATGTAAGTTTAAAATACATTCATGATAATCCTTCATTCTGACTAGTGATGCACCCTTTAGAAATCTCAACACAAGATGGCAGTAAACAAGTATAGAACATTTCATATGAGCGTTGTAGAGGAAATGACCCTATGGGTAACAGTGCCATAAAGAACTTCAGCAGAATTAAGTAGCTGTCAAATGAACCCGTTTGAATAGTTAGTTAGCATTTATACGAGAGCTTAGTCTTGTTTATCTCTAAGAAATTGACTTTATTAGTTGATTCTTTGTTACATTGATTAAATATTTAGAATGCTGAAGCTGCAGTTGGCAATTCTAGTTTAAAGAAAACTTTGGCCACGTGGTCATCTTTGATAGATTCAACATGTTTGACTCTGTTTTCATTTTTAGTTTTCAAAGTTGGCACATAGTTACAAAAAGCTGCAGTCACATCAGTTAAAACAAAAAGAGGTTGAAAGTAGAGAAAAATGTGACGAAAGCCTAGAGACAGCATCTGAACTAAGCAATTTATACAAGAAACTGGAGGTAAGAATACTTTGTTATTATATTCTAATTTTAATTTATTATCATTTATTACATTCTCATTTTTAATTTAAAATTTAATTTCCTGATAATTTGACAAAAATTATATAATTTTCTTGCTCTGGCAAGAAAAGGTGCATAGTTTAGTATTCAGGTTTTCTTTTATCCAAGTTTCATTAGTGTATTTAGTAGTTTTATGAGCTAATATAGATAATTTTCTTCAGAAGTGTAACTATAGATAAATTTTACTTTTTTTCATGATTAATATATGTGTACTGGATAATATAATCTCTTGAGTCATGAGGCCTTTCACATATGCAGGATACTGTCACATAATGCCTATCATTAATTCTAGTTTTCCAGATTTCAGGACAACTTTGGCCATGCAAGGCTACATAAAAAAGGTATTTAAGATTGGAAAACTACTTGTTATACACATATCTTGTCAGCACCCGTGTGCCTGAGGCAATCCACAATCCTGACTTCAGTGCCTAATTTCCCTAAGTAACGCATGAGGAAGGAATAGGCACTTAAAAATACATTCCACAGAATCCAGCATCCTGAGTTGGGGACTGGATAATATGAGATGCTGAGGACAGCATTCGGTCATATTCCCTTTCCTCTGGACACAGAATGGATTTTAGCCAACTTGAATTCAGGAAGATACTGATTTCTGGTCAGAATTGCTTGCCTTGACTTCTCAGAGTTAGAAGTTACTTTATGATATGTGGAATAATCAAATATTTATTGGGTCAACAGGACAGTTATCCAGCGCAGAGAACTGGCATGTAGAGAGTGTGCCTCTCCCCAAATACTCTTCTGGCCACATTCACTGGTGCAGAAACTGATATCCAGTCTCACTTCTTATAACTGAGCGATGTAATCTCTAGCTGTACTAATTTTTGCTTCTCCTTTATTTACTTATGCGATAAATTTGCTGGTATCCTGTGCAAAGTGAAACAACTTCAAAAGGGATAATTCCAGAGCCTGTTGAAAAAAAACATTTGTTAGGTAGAAAATTAACATGGGAAGAATCTGATTCAGATTCTGTCTGGAGAGAAGATTATTAAACTGAGTCTTCCACATATGGGGAGAACAGTCTAACCACTACTCTGGTGAAGCATAGGAGGATCACAAAAAAAAACCCAACTTTTTTTCTGGTCATCTTTTGTAGAGAGCGTAATAAAGTAGTGCGTGCTTCGAGTGTTTGCTAAACTGGGTCCTGTAGGGAAAGTAAGCAGAGGAATACCAGTTGAAAGTGTGAGCTAGTTGCCTAGCTGCTAAGCATCGTGAAGACTTACAGGCTTATGATGTAGATTTATGTAGATTTATGATCTAGATGACTTTGAGAACTTTACAATTAAAAATTTAAGATTTAATAGATTTTAAGTACTTTCATACTTAAGCTGCAATTAAACAGGAATTTAGGATCTTTATTTTGGACTTGGCTAATAGCCTTCTATGTTACTCTGTAAGATATAGGACTAACTTCCATGATTTTCAGCTGACTATTCCTACATAATAGGACACATTCTAGCTCTACATAATGTTGCTGTCTCTTCCACATGAAAGAATCCTTACCATCAGAAAAGCTACTACACTTTGGATTGCAGCATACCTGCCAACATCTGTTACTACAAGACTAATAAATGGGTTATATATCTATCGTTGACTAAATATATCACAACTGTGAAACTGATCCAGCTAATTTGAGAATGACCTTATTCAAGATTAAAATGTGAAAATAATGTAACACAATGCTATAATTTGATTAATTATGCAGTATGAAAAATGAGTGCTTGGAATATATTCAGCAAATTCTAGTATTCAGGAAATAATTACTGTGTTGAAAATCTACTGAGCTCAGCAGTGCTTTAGTAAGGCCTTGAACCTGCAGTCCTCATTAAGTAGACTGAAACTCCATTTGTATCACATTTTGTAAAATGGGAAGATGTTTATTGGTTTAAAATGTCAAAGCAGATATTAGGAAAGCTGTAAGAGAAGATTTGTATTAATCTATGTTGGAAAGCATTCAATTTTGTTTCAATAGAAAAGAAAATGTTATTTTTTAAAGAATATGCCAGTTTAGGATAATTATAAAAAATCATCTATCTTTTGGGAACCAACATTTCCATTGTGAAAAAGGAAGTTGTCGTAACAGCTTATAAGTATTATACTTTTCACAGTATAAACCAGTATACTGTTATTTTGCTAATTCTTCAAACTAAAAGAGCAACTGCTCTAGTAACTGGAGTTCTCCTACTTATGTAGGATACTGACTTTAAAGTCTAGTTGTGAACATATAAGATCTGCTATGATTTAAGAGCAAATTTAAATACACTATAAATAGGAATATAAGTGCAAATACAAAACCAGTATTAGATAAATCTGATATAATAGAATTTGTTAAACATTTTGTTTAAACTAGGTGAACACAGAACCAGAAGCAGCAATTGTAAAGAGAACAAGAAGTAAAATTTATTCACAGTAGCTGCCGTCCCATTTTTTTTTTAAAAAAGGAAAAAAGCACTCAAAACATTTGTCTGAAGACTAAGGGTTTGATTCCCTGCTGATTACTCTACTTGGCACTGATATAGCTTTAAAGTCACAGGAAATACCCTCCAATAAAATGGGTGTATTACAGTCATAATTCTAAGGTCTACAGCAATGGAAGTGATCTAAAATATTTTATCATTTTTATTGAATGATTATGTTTGCTACCCATTTTTTTCAGATTAACAGTCCTTAAGACTGGATTTTTTCTGGTGGGGATGGCTGGTTTATATCATAGTTCTTTTTTTCTTCTTTCCAAAATTATGAAACTATACAAATTACAAAGTTATTTACCTCAAGGAAAAAAGCTATTTTCCCTGTGTTTACTAGCTTTGTTTTGCTGTCTTGCAGGAATTTAAGGCAAAATCAAAAGAATGGGACAAGAAGGGGACAATCTGCCAAAATCATCTCATTTATTTAGATGCTCAACAAAAATTACTGTCCGAAAAATGTAATTTATTTCAGGTAAAATTCCTACCTCCTTGCTTTAGGAACAAAATGAGCTGTTAGCTCAGCTGGAGTTATTTTAATTTAATTTAAAAAATCACAATACATGGATATAATGGTAGTGAATACATTGCTTTAAGTAAGGCAGACCCATACCGAAAGATCTAATGATACATATAGTTATTTTATCTTTCTCATGAAAATGAGAAAATGAGTATCATGATGAAAATGACAGTATTTCTGATAAAAATACTTTTTCAAGTATACTGTGGAGATAGATACTTTTATCTTTGATATTTACTAATATGCTGTTGTGATGACAAGATATTGAAATGTACTTTATCAAGTAAGTAGTACATGCCATTACTGTATTGACTCAAATATAAAGTTCTCTCAAATCTAAGATAGTCTTTTTTTTTGAAGATCATAAATATACATTAATATAATTTATGCAGAAAAATTATTTTGTATATGCTACTCCAAAATCACACTTGGAGTTGTTTGTTGGATCGCATATCCCTTTATCATATTTTTCAGCTTTCAAGTTACTATTCAGTCCTTGGTTCACTTTGTGATTCTTTTTTACTTGCCAATTTGCTTACTACTTTTTTTTATATAGCCTATTGACCTAGCGTTTTTTCAGTTCCTTCCAATTCAGAACAAAACATTGATTTAATGATGTCTTGATGATCTATCTTGCTCTAAAAAAAAATTAGAAAATAATTTACAAATTAGCTGGACCACAAGGCAGCTCGAAAATTAAGGAGAAGCCAGTTACGTTGCTGACTGGTAATCCCCTTTTCCACTGTTACTAAGCTTATTGGGTCTTAATCTAGTGAGACACTTTCTTAGCAATTCCTGTAAAACTCTCTACTCATATCCAGAGTTTCCAAGGATGACAGTTAAGTTTTGGATTTAGATGCTGAAAGCATTATATTGCAACTATTGAACTTTCATACAAATGTGTTAAAAAAACAAGGCTCTGACTAGACAACACTACTGACTGATGCATGTTGATTATATAGGTAGACAAGTCAAAACAGAGTACTCAAGGTGATCGCTCACATTTTTGTATTGAAGCTTACATCACTGCCATCAGTGAACTTTCTTTGGAGATTATTTTCTTCACAACTGTAACATAACACCAACTAGTTTATTAAATAGAAGCCTGATGGACTATTACCTCTTAACTGTTCCAAAAGCATTAATTGGTCCTGTGTCTTTGTCTCAAACTCTTCCTTTGTGAGGTCTTTGATTTCCAGTTGGAGTCTGTCCCGATCCAATGTCAGGGAGGTTTCATTACAATCCCAGGGACAAGGTCAAGACACTGGATTGAGTCAAATGTCGTACAACCCTTCAGCTTTATTTTTGATGAACGGGGAGAAAA